>NC_089509.1:77707323-78340099 GCF_036850995.1 Saccopteryx leptura | reverse complement strand
ACACAAAAGGAAAATGTGAAGTCCCGAGTTTAAAAAGCAGGGGGAGAAGTTCTATTAAAGGCTTTTTTATTCCTATTTGTTTCTCTTTCTCGAGTTGCCATGGTAGTTTTTATTTGTTATGTCATTCTGAGTAGGTAAAGATGAACATTTTTAATTCTTAGGGATTTTACTGATAATTTTTATATTAAAAAGCTAGATTTTAATGCCAATAAAAACATTTCATTTTTGTACGGAATCACTAAAATTACACAACTGTGCTTTTTAGCTCATATACATGTAGCTACATTTCATTCTTATCAGATCTGTGGTCACTGCTGCACAAAACTAATTCAACTGCTTCTGTTTCATTTCTTGACTCTCACACATTCTAACAACACTCTCTACCTTCGGTTTACTGGTGATTAAGAAAGGGCTGAAAGGAAAACAAACTAGAGGTTGTTCTTTCTCTTTCCTAATAAGTCGTAACCTTTAGCATAAGTGGTTGGTTGATCCAGAGAAGTAACATGAGAAAAAAAATTAATACGATAGAGTTTCTTGGTCGTTTGGTCTTCTTGGGATGCCACTGCCTTTTTCCTGTGCTCTAAGCCAATTCTGGTTTAGAGGGAAAAGATATCTTCTCAGGTTGTCAGCTCCCTGTTTATTCAATGGTGAAAGTAATCCATTTACTTTGTACTTGTTTTGAGTCTCACTGAACTTCTAGGAATCAGGGATCCACTGAAATCCTTGGTGTGGGTCATTGAAAATACCATCTAGGAATGGGGCAGCCAAGAAAGGAGGCAGACACATGTCAAATGAGTCTTCTCTGCAGATGTGCATGCCCCACTGTGTCATAGACTTCACTTATAAAATTCAAAGATAAAATTTTGAGTCAGTGATAACAGAATACTAAATCAAATGCAGGACCCTGTATGGACAGGTCACATGTCCATGGAGCCAGACCAACTCATCACTTTTGCTATGTTAGAGGAGAGTTACTGGGTCCAGCCAAGGAAGTGATATTCACACAAGTGCGTGAATACCAAGTAAAGAGGAGTCATTAAAGGCCATTTTGGATGCTGATACTATATCCTGATAGATACATGAATTACAACTGCCCTTTTGCTGTTCCACTTGGCTGCCTGACCCCACCCTTAATTACTGGACAGTCACCCCTGGGACAAAGGAATTCCAGGAAGCTGGTCAATCACCCCAAAGAGAAGTATTCCAGAAAGCCAAACATACCAGCACACCCTTGCTCGAGGCTATCCCCAACCCCAGGGGTCCCCAAACTACAGCCCACAGGCCGCATGCGGCCCCCTGAGGCCATTTATCCAGCCACCCCTGCACTTCTGGAAGAGGCACCTCTTTTATTGGTGGTCAGTGAGAGGAGCATAGTTCCCATTGAAATACTGGTCAGTTTGTTGATTTAAATTTACTTGTTCTTTATTTTAAATATTGTATTTGTTCCCGTTTTGTTTTTTACTTTAAAATAAGATATGTGCAGTGTGCATAGGGATTTGTTCATAGTTGTTTTTTTTTATAGTCCGGCCCTCCAACGGTCTGAGGGACAGTAAACTGGCCCCCTGTGTAAAAAGTTTGGGGACTCCTGCCCAACCCTATAAAGTTTTACCTCAGTCTGTTTTGGGGGCCCTTCTTTCAGAGAAGTGCCCTGGCAGGTCTTTCTCCTCTAATAAAGCCTGCACACCTGGAGTTCGAGTGCTGTCTCATTCTTACATATCCAATATGATTTTTCTCTTTTGACTTGTTCTTTTCTCCCTTGTACTCTCTAGTAACTTATGTGCATATTATCTTAGGTCTTGTACCTGATGGTAACCTCCTAAAGGAGAGTATCCCTCTCTGGCACTCTTTGTCATGTGTAACACCCAACACACAGCAAGCACTGAATATATGCTTGTGGAATAAGTGAATGAAAGAAAGAATGAATGAATGAAGTAGTAGAAGTATATTCTGGTGAATGGTCTTTGTGAAAAAGAACCAAATTTGAAAATTGAAAAAATCAAAATTGACTTTAATATTTTTCTGAAATGTTGCAAGATCTTATGATTGACTGCCTTTATGATTTCAGACTTTTATCTTTCCACAAATCACATACACTGGTTTCTCTTTTTTAACTCCTTCAAACACTGGCTCTTCCTGACCACTAAATAATCTCATTTAGGTTATTGTCATGGGTGAATCATTGTACTTGTGAAGAGAATTAATGATATAAGGGACAGCTGGAGCATATCTGAAGAAACCATTCTATTGGCATTTACATTTTTATTTTGGGCTGAATCAAAATGGCAGGGGAGCTACGCCCTTTTAATGATTTGCACATGTGGTCAGGCATTGTGTGTGCAAATAATGCTTCCCAGAGCTTGTATTCAATTTTCAGGGAGAAAAAAAAAAGAAAGAAAAGAAAAATGAGCAGGAGCCTTTGTAGATCTAAGCATTTTCTTCAGTTTTCTTCATTGGACTCTTCCACAATGCACAAGCTTTCACTTCCAGATGTTTCAAGGGTTTTTTTATAATGACAGAAGCTAAGTCTTTGTTTCCAAGGAGCAGAATACAAAATGCACCCGTGTGCCATTTAAGAAGAACTATTTTGTCTGTCTTGTTTATGCACTCAAGATAATACGATGTTTTAAAAATAAGGTTAGACCCAGTTTCTGCCTATTTATTCAATATAAACAGAAGCATCCTTTTTGACGTTGTAAGGACAGGATGTATGCTAATTTCACCAAGTAAAAGCCACTTCAGTTGGCCATATAAATCCTTGTCTAGAGCAGCCTGGCTGCTTCACGATATTGTGAAAGTGCACATAAAGGATAATATGATGAAGCACATCAAATATTAATGTGCATTGACACATAGTCGTCTATTACAGTAGCAAAGTGCCCACACTTCACTCTCGGTAGGGTCATGCCTTCCTTCACCTTTGTCTTCACACTTCAGCTTTCCCTGCCCACCCCACCCCACCCCCATGCCTAAACAAAACAGAGCACTCTGTCCCCTAACCAGCAACTCCAGGGAAGTTCTGGCAGCAGAAGGACTGGTGCCCTCCTTGTGGCCTATTAACTGACAACAGAGCCCCGAATGTGTGATCAAGACAGGGATGGAATCTATTGTTTCAGATTTATGGTACTGTGAATTGAGCAAAAGTGAAAGCCACACAGGGGGTTGGGGGTGGTGCGGGAGGAGAAGTTTGCAAGCAATGTATATTTCTTTACCGATTTTTTTACTAGTGCTTTAGCAATAAATGTACTGTGTTTATCATGTTTTATGTAAGAATGTATGAATAACCTAGCAACAGTTCAACCCTGCAGTTTAGAAATAAACGTGTTGATTAAACAGTTCAGTAGAGTCTGTATTTTTCTCTTTGCACAAAGCTACAAAAGGAGTTGTGCTGCACCAGTGCGCGGCACTCAGTCAGTCCGCCTCCCTTCTGGGAACAGCTCCCGCCCCCGCCCCCCCCCCCCCCACTCCACCCCTCACCGCGGCAGCCGGCACTCGCCCGCATCCTGCTTCGTGGAGACTAGTGCCACACCTCGAGAGGAAGGAAGCACTGGGAATCTGATTATGCACTTCTGAATCAACGTTTTAAAAAGACACATGCCAGAAATCAGTGTATATTTTATTACCTCAGATCTCTTTCCATAGAAAACTCAAGAACTGAAGTTTATACCCCATGATAACATCTAAAGCAGAAATTTTGCTTTTCAAAAAAACATGTCTAGCCTTTAGAACTGTGCCTAAGTGAGAGTTTCGCCAACTCCTTGGGTTTGAACTTCGCTGTTTTCCTTGTCTTCTTTCCCATCCAGCCTGTTTTTAAATTTTTTTTCCAGCAAAATCTTATATCACAATGAAAGGCATTCCTGTATATTGAATTTCTTCCTCAGTGAAGACCTTACCTAGTACCTACTAAACTAGTAAACTCACATCAGGCTCATGCCTTATCATCTCCTGCTCAGTAATTCAAAAACTCGATACAAATGCATCAAATTCAAATTGAACCACCATTAACAATCCTAGAAAAGTGGGCTTCATTCAAGCAAAACCATCATAGGCGGTCTCTCGATCAACAACACAGCACCCGACAGAGCTTGATGTCTGTATTTCTCACTGACTTCCAATGCATTTTCTCCAGATCAATTATTTTGTCCTGACCAAGTAAATTGATCACCTCCTTTATCTGAACATTAGCCTACTTCCTTTAATCTACTGTATTCCTTCCCTCTTTGTTCAGGCCTCTCTGGTTCTCGTTAATGTTCTTCCAATCAACCACCCAGCTCTTGCCCTCTGTGGTTATAGGAAATTATCTATGCAATGAACTTAGAGAACTCTGCTGCATAAAGCTATGGCAACATTATTCTTCTCGGAGTCCCATCTATATTTACTTTTATCCTACAGCCTCTCAGTGGTCACCAACATAGAAATAGACAGTGGATTTGAAATGGTTTTGCAGAAGCCGTTGGACAGCTGGTAAATAAAGCTGAGGAGAGACTCCAAATTAAGTGCTTAAGTGAAACCTTGGCATCCATCTTCTTAATTCTTAAAACTCACATGAAGCATTGACCCTATACTCAGAGTACATACTTCAAAACTCTTGTCTTCAATAGTAAGAAATTGGTCTGCTTGCACAATTTACAACAGATAATTCTAACTCAAATGATGAAATTTTATTGTAGAATCACTGTTTTAAATTCCTTTTAAGAACTACCAATGTTCTCTGTGTGCCTGATGCAGTTCTGTGGGGTACAACACTAATGTAAGAAAGCATTGCATTTGATTTGATAGATTCCTCAGCTTCTCTTTGATTTCACTCATGAAAAGATAGAACCCATCATATTTAGAAATTTTTTTAAATACTGAAGGACACTCATAGTTTGCGGACTACAATCTTATGCTGTATTTATCAATAAATTGAAATGTGTTGGCTTAATGCAATTTGTGTTGACTTAATGAAACTTTTGGCCAAATGAAGAGCAAGAAGTATCCATAAAATATAATTCCATTTTAGTGTTTAAGATAAATACTAGTATTTGGTATTGATGATAAATCAACTGTGGAAAATCCTCATGTATGGAAAGTGTGTTCACAATTGCCACATGAATAAAAAATGTGGGAATATTGTGCTTTAGCAATACTAACTACATGTATAAGAAATGTTTGACTGTCACAAAGTGTATCTATGAGATGGCCAGGCTTTAATCACAGAGCTTCTCCTTCTACAGTGTTCTTTCACAGAACTTCACAGGAAAGACTCTACTTAGTGTTAATCTTTCTTTAACGTGCCTTTTAATCACTTTGAATCAACAGGACTAAACCTTCTTCCAGCAAGTATACCCTGTCCTAAATTCAGGTAATCTAGGGATAATAGAAACTCTCTATAAAGGTGATTATATTAATACATTGGGTGGAGGAATGACCCCCAGTTTACTCCTCTGGCTAGCAAACCTAATAAAACTTTTTCTTACTAATAAAACATCTACAAATATAGACAGATGATGATAATGATAGATAGATAGATAGATAGATAGATAGATAGATAGATAGATGATAGATAAATGAAAGGTAGGTAGATAGATGATAGATAGATTTAAAAATTACCAAACTCTGCAGATATTTTACTAACTAAAAGGCCAATAAAACTATTTAAAATGCAATCAACACCCTCCAATTCTGAAATATAACTGAAAATCTCAGAATTACAGTTTCTACTTAAAAAATAAGAACTAATAAATAAGTTTAGCATTTTAATCCAGTGGTTCTCAGTCATACTCAAGTATGCAAAGCACCTGAAAATTATAATGTTCTTTCCAGATTCCCCTGAAATAACAATATTTTAATTGAATTGAAAGAAGTAGGACCTGACCAGGTGGTGGCGCATGTGTAAAGTATTAACCTGGGACACAGAGGACCCAGGTTCAAAACCTCGAAGTCACCAGCTTGAGCATGGGGTCACCAGCTTCAGCATGGGATCCTGGACATGACCCCATGGTCACTGGCTAGAAGCCCAAGGCTGCTGTCTTGAGTCCAAGGTCACTGGCTTGAGCGAGGAGTCACTGGCTCAGCTGCAGCTCCCCCAGTTAAGGCAAATATGAGAAGGCCGCAACGAATAATTAACACTTCTCATCTTTCTCCCTTCTGTCTGTCTATTGCTCTCTGCCCCCTCTGTCTCTGTCTCTCATTAAAAAAAAAAAAGGAAGAAATTCACCTGCTGAAATATGACTGCTTTTATATGTATGCAAGTCTCTACACATGAAAAGTAATTAATGTCTAACTTAAATATTAAATTTTAGGGGGGGAAAAAATTAGCAGTTTCATTTTCTGTTAATTAAAATCTACGGGATACATGGACAAGATAAAATACCATTAATTAAATCCTCCCTTTCTAAAAAAACAACAAAAAAAGGAAAATAGTATATAAATCCATTTTTATGATCTTTGTTTGTAATATAAACTTTTATTTGTATAATACCAGGGCTTCACTCTATCTCTGGATGTCATCTGAGAGCTGTTTAGAAGTTCTTCACACTAAGATCCAAACAACTTAGACTGTCTACTGGTAATAAACAAGTGACAGATCAATTTTATTTTCTACATTATAAGTTAAATTAAAAATATATATATTCCTAAAATACTTATATCCTCCAGGCAAACTATCAGAGCTTTGGAGTCCCCATATCTTGTACTGTTTCTTCCATTGGGTCCAAGAACTCACTGGGAAAATAACTCATTCTCCATAACTCTGCTTAGTTGGGGCTGACTTCTGGGAAGTCCTCCTCTAATCCTCTTTTCAGACCAGACTTTGAGAAACATTACTGTGAAAAAGGATTTCTAGTATATTTGCTGACTGATCAACAGAGAAAAGAACTGCTTTGAAAAATGATAGTTCTCTGAGCACCAAAAATGCTTCATCTGTTTTATCTTTCAGCTTTTCTTATATACTGTCATTTCTCTTTCTCTTAAATTTTATTCTTTTACCTTTCTGAATTTCTACACTCCTTTAAAAGGATGGAGAACTCTCGAACCTTCAATAATCAAAATTCCTTGCTTCCACCTATTTTTTCCTGTGACCAGTCCCAGGACAGTGACTGGTAAAATAAAAGGGAATGGAATAAGCAACAGTTCCAATCCCAGAGCAGTATCAGTGTGATAATTTAAAATGAAATACAGCACCTTCATTTGGAAGGATACAATCTTTCCTTAAGATGGGAATGAGAAATGTGTATTTTTAAGTTTTTTAAATGATTTTTTTCTCTCCTCAAAATAATTAGAAAATAAGAAAACAAAGGCTTAAAAATACTATTTAATAGGTAAAGTACAACTAGGTGTTACACATTTGAGAGGTCACTCTAAAATAGAACAAATGTTAAGAAGTAAAACAAAACATTTACTTTACCCTTAAAGCGTTAGCATACAATTCAGTATTCTGTTGAAAACACTGGCATGGTTGCAAGTAAAATGAAGGTTATGTTGTAATTGATACTCTGAATTGTTAAAGAGAATCAAAGGTGAAATAGAATGCTTTTTATTATTATTTTTGTTTGTAAAATCTTATTAAAATCTTTTAATGGAATACAAACTAGAGACCATCTTCAAGGTCTCAAGTTAGATTAGATGTGCAGCCATTAATAGTATGTATCACTTAACATAAAGCTTGTTGAAAATAACTTTTCCAGCACAGACGACGGCTAATGGATTTTCTAACTTCTTTGGATTTTCTTTGCTATTACATAAAAAGTCTTGAGCCCAAACGATATAGAGTATAATCATCATATTAATAACAGATTCTGGCCCTGGCCGGTTGGCTCAGTGGTAGAGCGTCGGCCTGGCGTGCAGGAGTCCCGGGTTCAATTCTCGGCCAGGGCACACAGGAGAAGCGCCCATCTGCTTCTTCACTCCTCCCCCTCTCCTTCCTCTCTGTCTCTCTCTTCCCCTCCCGTAACCAAGGCTCCACTGGAGCAAAGTTTGCCCGGGCGCTGAGGATGGCTCTGTGGCTTCTGCCTCAGGCGCTAGAATGGCTCTGATTGCGGCAGAGCGACACCCCATGATGGGCAGAGCATCGCCCCCTGGTGGGCATGCCGGTGGATCCTGGTCAGGCGAATGCAGGAGTCTGTCTGACTGCCTCCCCATTTCCAGCTTTGGAAAAAAAAAACAAAAAACAGATTCTGAAATAAAGCTGAAAATCTCTGAATTACAGTTTCTACTTAAGAAATAAAAACTAGTAAATAAGTTTAGTGTTTTAATTCAGTGGTTCTCAGTCATGCTTAAGTGTGCAAAACACCACACCTGAAAATTATATCATTTTTTGCAGATTTCCCTGAAATAATATTTAATGAATTGAAAGAACTAGGAAGAAATCTCCCTACTAAAATATGACTGCTTTTATATGTATGCAAGTCTCTACACATAAAAGTAATTATTTATAACATATATGATATTTGAGAATTAATGTGTGCAAGGTTTGTCTTTTTTCTATGTGCTTTTGGTTCATTCATTTCTCATCTTAGAGCAGCACTTGTGTTAGACAAATTGAAAAACAAAACAAAAAAGGGAGGCGTGGGGAAGAAAACTTTACAAAACAAGAAAAATTCTCACCGATTTTTCTCAGAGAATTAGAATAAAAAGGTGTTATTATTTCATTTTTGTGGCAGAACATCCTGATTAAGTTATCAACAGAATTATTTCCTAATATAGTATATATGAAACCTACTATTTTAGTGTGTATCTGCTCAGACATATTTGCAGAAGAGAATGTTTTCTCCATGCAAGCAAATAAAAATAGTATAATTTCACTATTTTCATATTATGAAATCTAAAGGCTTTTAAAATCATTCTCATCATGCAAAATCAGTTCTGCATGTAATGTTCTTATCCTATTGAATCACCATCCAGCAACTTCTCAATGCCTTTTATTCTTAGTTAAAAAAAAACTAATTTGCAAATATATATATATATATATATATATATATATATATATATATATATATACTATTGTAAAAAGGCAATGCAAAATACAAAGATCCTGAAAAGAAAAAAACAAAAATATTTATAAATGTAACATCTTATGCACGTTATAATCATCATTTCAGAGGAAGGAAGCAATTCCAAAAACAAACTTTCAAAGCTATTTTTACACCAACATTACTTTTTTCTTTTTACATGTGCACCCATTATGATAGAGTTATCTTTTCCTTCCTTAAGGTCAGAACTGTCAAAGTTAATTTCCTGCTGTGCAATGTGTTTTTATTTTTTATTTAAATTGTTTAGCCAAAGTTAGATCAGAGTGTCAATTTATTTATACATTTTAGGGCACTGTTAGCTGAAAAGACAGATTTTATATTAAGTATCTAAGTAAAAATATTCCTGATACTTATCAAAAATGATTCTTATGAAGATGTGATCAGTAATTTATTAAGAATTTTATGCTTTAAGAGTTCTAATAATAAAAATTAGCATGACAATTTTACCAGTTTTGTTCTCCTTCCAGAATTATTTCCAAGAATGTTTTACCTTTAAATAAATACCAACCATTACAGTAGATATTGTGTGAATGTGTATAATAGAAACTAAAAATATTGTGCAAAAATATTGCTGTTATTGTGGTTAGAAAGAATTGGTTTGATCACATATGTATAGTGAATTAAGAATAAGATCTTAGTATATTCTGGTTTCTTCATAAATGTAGCTAAGTTCATTTTGCTACCTTGAAAAATACTGCAAATAAACCAAAAACATAATTTATCTAAATTCATGGAAAAAATATAATTTTGCCAGTTATGATTATTTTCAAATTTATGTCTTTGAAGTGTTTAAATAATTATACTTTTGCTACATGAAAATATATTGAATCCAAGTCTCACAGAAAAATCATCAGAGGACTTGACTGGGGAAGGGCAAGTCAGAGAAAAAGGAATAAAAGATCTAACACCACTCCCAGACTATCCTCGTCTGGCATCGCCAAGCTGCAGGGTGCCAATTCAACAGGACAAAGTCAATCAAATCCTCTTTTAAAAAACAAGCGAATAAAGTAAAATGTGAGGAAAACAGACAAGTACACTAGATTAAATGCTCAAAGATGAGTGTGAATAAGCAAAAAAGGTTTATAGAACTGAGAAGGAAGGAGAATCAGGAAGTGGATATTTATGCTCTCTTAATGTGCAGCAGTAAAAAGAAACTAAGGATAATAAGGATAAGCTAAAAAGCAAAGGGAAATGTTGAAACACTTCTAACTTTCTGCTGAATAAAAAGTCTAATACTGTTACATAGAATATTTTTCTTGGTGTCTCAAATGACTTCACTAATTAGAAAGAATATTTCTTCATTGACAGAGAATAGAAATTTGAGGCTCAGAGAAACTAACACTGCCTTTATCAGGGCTTTCATTTTGCAGACTTGATAGAGTTTATCATCCCCTAGAATCAAATTGTATAAACCCCCACCCCTTCCCCACTCCACAAATTCCCCTTAGTCCCTTGCTCTCATTCTGTCAACAAGCCAGAAGCTTGTTACATTGGATAAACTTGTCACCTTAGGTAGCAGTGAGAAAAAAGAGGAGCAGTTTTAATAAAAAAAAATTGGAGGTAGGAGAGAAGTATCAACCCTCACCTCTTAGGTTTCTGTCTTTCCCATCTGGTTGATATAGGGGTGAGTTACTGAGGTGGCAAAAATGAAGTAGACATAATTTCTGGACAAAGAGCAAGAGTTTAATTTTTAATATTAGTTCTTATGAGACACCCAAGTGAGTATGTCAAGTAGGTCATTGGATTCCAGTGGTTGGATGATACTGGATTCTGTGCTGAAAAAATAAATTGTAACTTGTGAAACTGTGAATAGAAAAGCTTGCCTAGACCAAGGCTATTAAGAGAGAAGAAAGAAGAAATTAGGACTGAGCTTGAAGAATACCAACCTGTAGAATGGGTGAGAAAGAAAAGGGTGAGAAGGGGTAGTCAGAGAAGTTCAAGATAAAACAAGGAAGAGTACTAACACAAAAAGTAAAATCAAGAAAAGGAGATTCATCAAAAGTGAATGCTGCTCACCAGTGTAATAAGATCATCGGGACTCATCATTTCTTGTCTATATCAATATGTGGCCTTTGAGTTGGTCTCCCTGCTTCCAGTCTAAGTCTCTCCAATCCATTCCCACTGCCCCTCTGCTTCTACTCTTCAAGGCTACCCATGCCTTCACAGGAAATTTCAAAGTGTTTTGCAGATCACAGAGCTACCTACCTCTTCAGCCTCACTCTACTTCTTTCCTGATACACGGGGACCTCTCAGTATACCAAACCTTCTGCAGCTCCTTGGACAGAGGAGGAGCTCTTGTGTTTTTCCTCTAGTTTGAAGATTGACCTCCCACATCTGTGCCTAACCAAGTCCTATTCAACTTGCATTACTCCTTTCAAAGGCCTTGACACACATTCAAGCTCAGTTCATCTTTCAGCCTTGCTTATGCCCCTAAAATAAGACTCTATAACTGAGGTTTTGTCTCATATTTTAACTGCAAATAGTGTCATGTTAATCTTAATCTAAAAAAAAAAAAAACCAGTGCTGCCACATGTTAGACGTTGAGCACAGATCTACTGAGTAAATGACTAAATGAATGAGTTCTCCAAAATTCTGCCATCTGTAATTTTTTACAGCTTTCTGCCACTCTGTTTTACTGTATTGTTACTTAGTCAAAAGATATAATGTTAAAAGAAATGTAACTTAATTTCCTTTTTCCCTCTCCAGTTGAGGAACACACCTTTTAGACTCTGAACCTTATTCATTGGCTGAAATAGAGAAATTTCCAATTTCACTGAACTTCTAATAACTAGCTATTTTAAAAATAAGTGAAAGTGTGAAAGGCTGTGAGTGGACTCACAGGATACTAGCTATAGTTCACTAACTGAGAGCAGAGTCCAAAGCTAGTAAGAGTATTAGTATTTCATAGTTCATGTTTCAGTTGATAAAGCATGAGATTAAAATTATACTAGTTATTTGATTGAGTGCCTTATAGCTATCAAAACGTTTTGGGTTACCATGGTCAGACTGCAGTGTTCAAAAAGATTCTAAAAGTAAATGATCCTTGCCCAACCTAATCTAATTATGAATTGTTAACAAACAAAGGTAGATATGTGTTCACTAGTTAGACTACGTTGAAAGGAAATGAGAATCATCTCATTTAGCTCCTTGTAGCCTGATACCTCTTTGTATATTTCCAAAGCTTTTTTTTTTTAACAGAGTTAAGTTAATCATATCTCTCAATTCATGGGATTTTTTCACCTTTGGTTCATGCACAAGTTCTTATGAAATAGACATCGCTCCAAAAATCAATACCATCATTATTCTTCATTAAAGCAGTTTTTATGATTCTGGTCAAGATGACGATGTAGTTAAACACAACACTCGAATCTTCCCACAACCACGTCAGAATTACAACTAAATTATAGAAAACAATCATTCAGAACTTCCTGAAATATAGCTGAACAGAAATCCTACAACTAAGGATATAGTTGTCTATAGAACAGAAGTCACATCCAGACAGGTTGGAAGGGCAGAGATGTGGAACAGACTGCTCTCATACCCACAAGGGGTAAATAAAAATTGGGAGGGTACTTCTGAGCCAAGCACAAGTGGCAGTCATTTTCAGATTACTTTGTAGCTCCTGCCAGTAGCCCTGAGCAGGGCACAGGTAGCTGCTGACCTTGAATTGCACCTCCCAGTAGGCTTCAGAACCAGCACACCCAGTTGACAACTTCACAACATAAAGCAGTATTCAGCCTTCTCCATAGGAGCATACTCAAGAGGTGGACCAGAAGCACCAGAGCCCCACTGAAGTAGGTCTTGCTCAATGGGGTCAACCCTTGCAGAGCTGATCCTTTGCTGTAGTCACAGCTGGTTCCCATAGCCCATTGGCCTGGGGGCCAATCCCTCCCAGTGATATGCTAACAGCAATCAAGGCTCAACAGCACAGGAAGGTTTGCACAGCCCACACAAGGAGTTTACCTGGAGTGCCTGGCTCAGATGATCAGGAGACATACCAAGCCCAGGAGACATAGTAGCTTTACCTAATATATAGAAACAAAAACAAGAAGTCTGCCAAAACAAGGAGACAAAGAAACATACCCTAAATAAAAGAACAGAATAAAACTCCAAAATAGGAACTAAAACAAAATGAAAACAAGCAATCTGCTAGATGCAGAGTTTAAAACAATGATTATAAGGATACTCAATGAACTTAGGAGAAGAGTAGATGGACTTAGTGAGAACTTCAACAAAGAGGTAGGAAACATACAAACAGAGATAGGAAACATAGAAAAGAACCAGTCAGAAATGAAACTGTACTGGCTGAGATGAAGAATACAGGGAATCAACAGTGGAGTGGATGAAGCAGATGACCAAATTAGAGATTTAGAAGATAAGGAAACAGAAAACATCCAATCTGTACAGCAAAAAGAAAAAAGGATCCAAAAAATGAGGATAGTATAAGGAACATGTGACATAACTTTAAGTATGATGTATAACGGGGGTGCCAGAAGGAGAAAAATGAGAGCAAGAATTTAAAACCTATGTGAAAAAATAATGACAGAAAACTTTCCTAACCTGGTGAAGGAAATACACATACAAGTTCAGAAATGACAGAGAGTCCCAAACAAGTTGGACCCAAAGAGGTCCACATCAAAACACATCATTATTAAAATATCAAAGGTTAAAGACAAAGAGAGAATCTTAAAAGCAGCAAGAGGAAAGCAGTTATCTATAATGGAGCTCTCATAAACTATCAGCTGATTTCTCAATAGAAACTTTGCAGTCTAGAGGGGATATGAAAGATATTTTCAAAGTGATGAAAAGCAAGGACTTACAACCAAGATTACTCTGTCCAGAAAAGCTATCATTTAGAATCAAAGGGAAGATAAAGAGCTTACCAGACAAAAAAAGGAAAGTTAAAGAAGTTCATCACCTTCAAACCAGTGTTATAAAAAATGTTAGCCTTCTTTATGAAGGAGAAAAAGACATAAAACGTATGAATAATAAAACGATAATAAATACATATCTATCAACAATTATTTTAAATGCAAATGGTTAAATGCTTCTGTCAAAAGACATAGGAGGCTGAGGGGATAACCAAACAAGACCCTTACATATGCTGTCTATAAGAGACGCACTTCAGATGGAAAGACACATGCAGACTGAAAGTAAAGGGATAGAAAAAGATATTTTATGAAATGGAAACAAACAAACAAAAGATGGGGTAAGAATACTTACATCAGACAAAATAGATCTAAAAAACAAACAAGCAAAATGGAAACAGAATCATATCATAGATACAGACAACATTTTTATGGTTGTCAGATGGGGAAGTGGGTGATAAAGGTGAAGGGATTAGGAAGTGCAAATTGATGGTCACAGGGATGTAAAGTACAACATAGGAAATAAAATTAATAATATTGCAATAATTATATGTGATGTCAGTTGGGCACTAGATTATTGGGGTGATCATTTAGGTTATATAATGTCTCATCACTGAGTTGTATACCTAAAGCAAATATTGTATGTCAACTGTAGCTAAAAAAGGAAAAAATTATTTAAAGTCAAAAAAATAAACTAAAGCAGTTTTTAGAATTTGTAGGTTAAAAAGTGAGCATCCTTCTGTGTGATTCAAGGCATGGTATAGATACATTGGTTCAGCTCTGTACAGACCTTTGATTTAGCCAACATTCATTTTAAGTGTCTCAGCCTGTGATCCTTTTCATTATCTATGACTGCAAGCATACACTGCAGTTAGGTCAGGGTGACATAGTAGTTGCTTGATATGAGACAACACCAACATTTTGTGACACTGGCATTATGTTTCAAGGAAAAGAGGATGGACACCCGTTTCTCAAGCAAACTGACAGTTCTGGTTTCACTGTCATGAATTTGATATCACATAAAATGATATGTACTGTCTCATAGAAAGGAGCTGTCTTCTAAGACATAATTTATTATTTTAAGTTATTTATTAAGGGATCATCATTGTTTCCTGCATATACATTGAAGTGTAGAGTATGATGGCCTAACCAGGCGGTGGCGCAGTGGATAAAGCATCGGACTGGGACACAGAGGACCCAGGTTTGAAACCCTGAGGTCTCTAGTTTCAGTGTGGGCTCATTTGGTTTGAGCAAAGCTCACCAACTTGAGCTCAAAGTCGCTGGCTTGAGCAAGGGGTTACTCAGTCTGCTATAGCCCCCCCGGTCAGTGCACATATGAAAAAGCAATCAGTGAACAACTAAGGTGTCTCAACGAAGAATTGATGCTTCTCATCTCTCTCCCTTCCTGTCTGTCTGTCCCTATCTGTCCTTGTCTCTGTCTCTCTCTGTCACACACACACACAAAAAAAATAGAGTATGACTTTTATTTAATGTAGACTGTTTAAATAGGATTCCTTTGAAGTATATTATATTTAATAGGCTTGCTTGTGCTTTATGCTGTTTTAAAACATTAACAAAAAGATAATTATTCTTTAGCCTTTAAAAAAATAGACTTTAAATTGTGTAAGTTACCCACATTATCAGTTTTTACTCAAAAATTTTTTCAAAGGGGCACATATATTGCAAAATATGTAGCCAAATAGGAGAAGTTCAGAATTAGCATCTAAATTTCCGTAACCATTTTAGTCCTGACTAGCCTGGCAATAGAGGCTTTAGTGACAGCCTCTTAGAATGCCTTTTGACCTTTAATGTTCCCTCTGTCAAAAAAAAATATTCCAATGAAAAATCACAGCTATAATTTTTAGATTTTATTATCTATTTATTTTTAATTGTTTTATTTTTTAAATTTATTGTATTAACATAGATTCAAGTGTCCCACTTAATATAACACCCTCAGCCCCAACCATGTCCCCCCCCATTACACCCTCATTATCACTTTCCCTTAACTTCCCCTGCTTCCCTCAGGGATTTGCTGTCCTGTTATCTGTATCTACGTGCTACGTATATATCAATATAATTTCACTAATCCCTTTACCTTCTCTGATCCCATCCCCTCATCGCCCTTCCCTCTGACAGCTGTCTCTCTGCTCCCTGTGACCTTACCTCTGCCTCTATTCCATTCCTCAGTTCATCTTGTTTATTAAATTCCACATATAAGCAAGATCATATGATATGTTTCTTTCTCTGCCTGACTTATTTCACTTAGCATAATAATCTCCCAAGTCCATCCATGACATCACAAAAGGTAAGATTTCCTTCTTTTCATGGCAGCATAGTATTCTACTGTAAATACAGTGTGTCCATAAACTCATGATGCACTTTTGACCGGTCACAGGAAAGCAACAAAAGATGATAGAAATGTGAAATCTGCACCAAATAAAAGGTAAACTCTCCCAGTTTCATACCTATTCAGTGCAGTTTGATGTGGGCTCATGCACAGATTTTTTAGGGCTCCTTAGGTAGCTATCCTGTATAGCCTCTATAGACTGATGGCCTACCAGCATGGGGTTTCTCCACCAAACTGCCAGTTTCCTTCAACTGCTTATTCCACCAAGTAATGTTATTCCTATGTGGTGGCGCTTCGTTATAAACATGCTGATATTCACGTTGCACTTTGGTAACATTCGAATTTAGCGAGCCACAGAACACACTGAACTTTCCTCTGTACTGTCCACATCTTGACTGGCATGGCTTTGGGCTGCTCCGCTGTATACACGGTGTTACATTATCATCTGCACATGTGCACATGCTGCCACATCATCCTACAGAAACTGGGAGGGTTTTCCTTTTATTTGGTGCAGATTTTACATTTCTATCATCTTTTGATGCTTTCCTGTGACCTGTCAAAAGTGCACCATGACTTTATGGACACACTGTATATACCACTACTTCTTTATCCACACGTTCACTGACAAACACTTGGGCTGTTTCCAGATCTTGGCTATTGTAAACAATGATGCAGTAAACATGGGGGTGCATATCTTCTTTTGAATCAGTGTTTTGGGGTTCTTAGGATATATTCCTAAAAGTGGGAGAGCTGGGTTAAAAGACAGTTCCATTTTTAATTTTCTGAAGAATCTCCATACTATTTTTTACAGTGGCTGCACAAGTCTGCATTCCCACCAGCAGTGCAGGGGTGGGGGGTCCCTTTTTTCCACATCCTTGACAGCACTTATTGTGTGTTGATTTGTTAATGAGCACCATTCTGACAGGTGTGAGGTAGTATCTCATTGTGGTTTTAAATTGCATTTCTCTGATGATTAGTGACGTTGAACATTTTTTCATATGCCTATTGGCCATCTAAATGTCTATTCAGTTCCTTTGCACATTTTTTAATTGCATTGTTTACCTTTCTTGTGTTAAATTTTAGAAGTTTTTTGTTTGTTTGTTTGTTTTTTTACAAATTTTGGTTATTAACCCCTTATCAGATGTATTGGCGAATATCTTCTCCCATTATGTGGTTTGTCTTTTTATTTTGTTAATGGTGCCCTTTGCTGTGCAAAAGCTTTTTATTTTGATATAGTCCAATTTGCTTATTTTTCCTTTATTTCACTTGCCCATAAAGATACATTAGCAAACATATTGCTATAAGAGATATTGGAGAGTCTACTGCCTATGTTTTCTTCTAAGACGTTTATGATGGTATCATGACTTACATTTAAGTCTTTTATCTACTATTTTGAGTTTGTTTTTGTGAATGGCGTAAGGTGGTGGTCTAGTTTCAGTTTCTTGCATGTACCTGTCCAATTTTCCCAGAGCCATTTATCAAAGAGACTGTCTTTACTCCATTGTATGCTCTTACCTCCTTTGTCAAGTATCAATTGACCATAAAGCCATGGTTTTATTTTTGGATTCTCTGTTCTGTTTCATTAATCTGAATACCTGTTCTTATGCCAGTACTGAGTTGTTTTGATTACAATGACCTTATTGTATAGCGTGATATCAGGAAGTGTGATACCTCCTACTATATTCTTCATTTTCAAGATCACTGAGGCCTTTCAGGTTCTTTTTGGTTCTATATGAATTTTTGGAATATTTATTCTACATCTTTGAAGTATGCCATTGGTATTTTAATAGATATTCTATTGAATCTATGAATTGCTTTGGGTAATATACACATTTTAATGATGTTTATTCTTTCTATTCATGAACATGGTATATGCTTCCACTTGTTTGTATCTTCCTTGATTTCTTTTTTCAAAATCTTATAATTTTCCAAGTATAAGTCTCTTACTTCCTTGGTTAAATTTATTCCTAGGTACTTAATGTTTCTTGGTTGCAATAGTAAAGGGGATTGTTTCCTTAATTTCTCTCTCTGACAGTTTATTGTTGGTATATAAAAATGCCACTAATTTCTGAATATTAATTTTATATTCTAGTAGTTTTTTGACTGAGATTTTAAGGTTTTCTATGTACAGTATCATATCATCTGAAAATAATGATAGTTTTACTTCTTCTTTTCCAATTTGTATGCCTTTTATTTCTTCTTCTTGTCTGATTGCTGTGGCTAGGAATTCCAGAACTATATTGAATAACATGAATTAGAGTGGTGAGAGGGGGCCCCCCTGTCTTGTTCCTGATTTTAAGGGGATTGCTTTTAATTTTTGTTATTGATGTTGGCTGTCAGTTTGTCATAGATGGCCTTTATTATGTTGCGGTACATTCCCTGTATTATCACTTTGTTGAGAGTTTTGATCATAAGTGGGTGCTGGATTTTATCAAAAGCTTTTTCTGCATCTATTGATAAAATTATGTGATTTTTATCTTTCATTTTGTTTATGTGATGAATCACATTTATTCATTTGCAAATATTGTACCAGCCTTGCCTCCCCAGAATAAATCCCACTTGATCATGATATATGATTTTTTTCATATATTGCTGGATCCGGTTTGCTAATATTTTGTTGAGAATTTTAGCATCTTGTGTTCATCACGGATATTGGCCTATAGTTTTCTTTCTTTATAGAGTCTTTACCTGGTTTTGGAATGAGGATAATGCATGCCTCATAAAATGAGCTTGGAAATCTTCCCTCCTCTTGAATTTTTTGGAATAATTTGAGAAAGATAGGTGTTAGTTCTTCAAATGTTTTGTAAAAATTGGCTGTGAAGCCATCAGTCAGGACATTTGTTTGCTGTGAGTTTTCTTTTTTTTTTTTTACAGAGACAAAGAAAGAGTCAGCAAGAGAGACAGATAGGGACAGACAGACAAGAACAGTGAGGGATGAGAAGCATCAATCATTAGTTTTTTGTTGCGACACCCTAGCTGTTCATTGACTGCTTTCTCATATGTGCCCTGACCATGGGCCTTCAGCAGACCAAGTAACCCCTTGCTCGAACCAGTGACCTTGGGTCCAACCTGGTGAGCTTTTGCTCAAACCAAATGAGCTCATGCTCAAGCTGGTGACCTTGGGGCCTCGAACCTGGATCCTCTGCATCCCAGTCCGATGCTCTATCCACTGTGCCACCGCCTGGTCTGCTGGGAGTTTTCTGATGACTGTTTTAATTTTATTTGTTGTAATTAGTCTGTTCAGGTTTTATGATTCTTCCAGATTGAGTTTTGAAAGATTGTATGTTTCTAAGAATTTATCCATTTCACTTAGGTTTTTAAATTTTTTACATATAGATCTTCATAGTATTTTCTTACAATTGTTTGCATTTCTGCAGTGTCAGTTGTTATTTCTTCACTTTCATTTCTAATTTTATTTATTTGAGTCCTCTCTCCTTTTTTCTTGATGAGTCTGATTAAAGGTTCATCCATCTTGTTTACCTTTTCAAAGAACCAGCTCTTGGTTTCATTGATCTTTTCTATTATATTTTAGCCTCTATGTCATTTATTTTCACTCTGATTTTTATTTTCTTCCTTTTACTTCCTTTGGGCTTTATTTTTTGTTCTTTTTCTAGTTCTTTTAGATGCAGTGTTATGCTGTTTATTTGAGCTCTTTCTTGCTTCTTAAGATATGCCTGTAATGCTATGAACTTCCCTCTCAGGACTGCTTTTGTTGTGCCCCATTAATTTTGAGTTGTCCTATGTTCATTTTCATTTGTTTCAAGGAAATTTTTTATTTCTTTCTTGATCTCATTGTTAACACAATCTTTTTTAATAACATGCTAATTAGCCTCCAAGTGTTCGAATGTTTTTCAGTTTTTCTATTGTAGTTGATTTCTAGTTTCATGCCATTGTGATCAGAGAAGATGTTTGATATGATTTCAATCTTCTTAAATTTATTGAGACTGTTTTGTCCTAACATGTAGTATATCCTAGAGAATGTACCATGAACACTTGAAAAGAATGTATATCCTACTGCTACTTTGGTGTGAATAGTTCTGAAGATATCAATTCAATCTAGCTAATCTAGTGTGTTATTTAAAGCTGCTGTTTCTTTGTTAATATTTTTTCTGGAGAATCTACCCACTGATGTTAGTGGGGTATTAAAATCTCTTACTATTCCAGCATTGCTTTTGATCTCACCCTTTATGTCCATCAAAGTCTGCTTTATATAGTGTGTCCGTAAAGTCATGGTGCACTTTTGACAGGTCACAGGAAAGCATCAAAAGATGATAGAAATGTAAAATCTGCACCAAATAAAAGGAAAACCCTCCCAGTTTCTGTAGGATGATGTGGCAGCATGTGCGCCTGCGCAGATGATGATGTAACACCGTGTATACAATGGAGCAGCCCACAGCCATGCCAGTTGAAATGTGGACGATACACAGGAAAGTTCACTGTGTTCTGTGGATCGCTAAATTCGAATCCATGACCAAAGTGCAACGTGAATATCGGTGTGTTTATAATGAAATGCCACCACATAGGAATAACATTACTTGGTAGGATAAGCAGTTGAAGAAAACTGGCAGTTTGGTGGAGAAACCCCATGCTGGTAGGCCATCAGTCTGTAGAGGCTGTACAGGATAGCTACCTAAGGAGCCCTAAAAAATCTGTGCATGAGCCCACATCAAACTGCACTGAACAGGTATGAAACTGGGAGAGTTTACCTTTTATTTGGTGCAGATTTCACATTTCTATCATCTTTTGTTGCTTTCCTGTGATCAGTCAAAAGTTCATCATGAGTTTATGGACACACTGTATATCTAGGTGCTTCTATATTAGGTGCATAAATATTTATAATGGTTATCTCCTCCTGATTGATTGCTCCCTTTATCATTATGTAGTGATCTTCTTTATTCCTTACTATAGCCTTTGTTTTAAAGTCTATTTTGTCAGATATAAGTATTGCTACCCCAGCTTTTTATTTTCATTTCCATTTGCATTAAATAATTTTTTTCATCCTTTTACTACTAGTCTATGTGTATCTTTTGTTCTGAGTTGGATCTGTTTTATACAGTGTAGGTATGGGTCCTGTTTTCTTACCCATGCAGCTACCTTATATCTTTTGATTGGAGCATTTAATCCATTTACTTTTAAGGTTATTATTGATATGTACCTATTTATTGCCATTTTATTCTTTAAAACTACAATCCTCTTTTTTTCAATTTCTTTTACTCCTTTGTTCTTTTTATAGCAGCCCTTAATATTTCTTGTAGTACTGATTTGATTGTAATGAATGCCTTGAGGTGTTTTTTTGTTTTTTTTTTGTCTGGGAAACTTTTTATTTCTCCTTCAATTTTAAACGATAGCCTTACTAGATAAAGTAGTCTTGGTTGTAGGCTCTTACTTTGCATAACTTTGAATATTTCTTGCCAATCCCTTCTGGCCTTAAGTGTTTCTGTTGGGAAGTCCATGTCATCCTTATGGGGGC
Source organism: Saccopteryx leptura (assembly GCF_036850995.1). Taxonomy (NCBI): domain Eukaryota; kingdom Metazoa; phylum Chordata; class Mammalia; order Chiroptera; family Emballonuridae; genus Saccopteryx; species Saccopteryx leptura. Next base: position 78,318,406 of record NC_089509.1, on the reverse strand, counting down.
TCCTCTATAGGTAATTAACTGCTTTTCTCTTGAAGCTTTTAGTATACTTTCTTTGTCTCTTAACTTTGTCGTTTTTATTATCATTTGTCTTGGTGTAAGCCTCCCTGAATTCCTTTTTAATGGGACTCTCTGTGCTTCTTGAACTTGTGTGAATTTTTCTTCATCAATAGAGATATTTTCAGCTATGATTTTTTCAGCTAGGTTCTCTATTACTTGTGTGTTCTCTTCTCCTTCAGGAACCCCTATGATGCAGATGTTGTTTTTCTTCATGCTCTCGCAGAGCTATCTTAGAGACTGCTCAGTCTTTTTGCACCTCTTTTCATTTTGCTGCTCTGCTTCTGTGTTTATGTTTATCTTTTCCTCTAAGTCACTGATTCTATCCTCTGTTTCTTCCAACCTGCTGTTGATTCCTTCTAGTGCAATCTTCATTTCTGATATTGTATTTGTCATTTTTTTTTTTGCATTTTTCTGAAGTTGGAAACAGGGAGGCAGTCAGACAGACTCCCACATGAGCCCAACTGGGATCCACTCAGCATGCCCACAAGGGGGTGATGTTCCGCCCATCTGGGGCACTGCTCTGTTGCAACTAGAGCCACTCTAGCACCTTAGGCAGAGGCCACAGAGCCATCCTCAGCATCCAGGCCAACTTTGCTCCAATGGAGCCTTGGCTGCAGGAGGGGAAGAGAGAGACAGAGAGGAAGGAGAGGGGTAGGGGTGGAGAAGTAGATGGGTGCCTCTCCTGTGTGCCCTGGCCGGGAATCGAACCCAGGACTCCTGCACACCAGGCCAACAGTCTACCACTGAGCCAACCAGCCAGGGCCTATTTGTCATTTTTGAATGGTTCTTTTTTTATGATTTTAATGTCCTTTTTGATGCTCGCTATCTTTTTATTTAGGTTCTCATTATGTCCATCCATTGTTTCTCTAAGATCCTTGAGCATCCTAAAAATTATTATTTTAAACTCTGCATCTGGTAGTTTTGTTACTTCCATTTCATTTAGTTCTTTTCCTGTGGATTTCTCTTGTTGATTCATTTGGCTCACATTTATTTGTCCATTTTCTCTGTGTATTAGATAGTACTGTCTGACTTTAAAATTTTTGTGGTATCTTTATGAGGAAGATGGGCTCATTGGCACTACCTCCAGGCCACTTGTTTTCCTTGTTTTAGGAATGCTTCTTTAGGATACTATTTTTCCTACTGTTGAATGTGAATATTGAATGCAGTTGGTCCTTTCATGTGTACAGTTATTCTTTTAGGCTGGCTGGCTCAAAGGGTCAACCTTGATCATGTGTATTACACACTGTGCAATGTCTAGAGCCTGGGGCATTTCAGGGATTAGGAAGGGTGGTGGGTATGGACAGCCCCAAGTGTCAGTCCCTCCAGATTTTTCTCACAGACTTCAGTAGCGTGTGTCCCCCAGGATTCTGATGGGTGTGGCCTCTGAGACTCAGAGGTGTGGTCTGTAGATAAAATCAGTTTTGTAGATAAAACTTTACATAGCAATATATAGTCCAATCCCTAATATTAACCAACCACCATTCTAACAACATGCTTCTGTATGGGCACACATTATGTATCGGAAAGAAAAAAATGGCTGCCTAAGAAATCTTGTTAAGCAAAAGGAGGTATTGCCGTCTCTGAATTTGCTTGCCTTATTAGCTACATTTACTGCAGAACATACCTTCTGTCTAGTAGTCTACAAAATCAATAGTCAAAATAAAAATAATGCTTATTTAAAAAGCAAAATCTTTCATTTCAAAATATTTAACATCTTTTGATTCCAGTTTGTGATTTAGTAATAATTTGATATACATTTTTCCCCTGGTTTTTTAAATTTTGAATCTACAAGAATTTTTTTTTTAGGTGAAAGGGAGGGAGATAGCGAAGCAGACTCCCACATATGCCATGACCAGGATCCACCCAGCCACCCCCTGTCTAGGGCCAATGCTTGAATCAACCGAGCTATCCTCAGTGCCTAAGGCTGATACTCAGACCAACCCAGCTATTCTCAGTGCCCAGGGCCAATGCTTGAACCAATAGAGCCACTGGCTGAGGGAGAAGAAGAGGGAGAGAAAGGGTGGGGAGAAAAAGCAGATGATTACTTCTCCTGTGTGCCTTGACCGGGAATCAAACTCAGGACATCCATACACTGAGTCAATAGTCTACTTACTGAGTCACCAGCCAGGGCCCAGAATACACTTTCAACCAGTGCAGGCTCAAGTTTATTCAGTTTTCAGTGCATGCTGCTGCATCTTTGAAATGAAATAGATCTGTTGATACAAGTGTAATTGAAAGTTAGATCAGAATGATTAAATGATCAAATTACTTAAATTAGACATATACTAAATTGCCTAAAGATGAAGAAACTGCTTGATTGGCAAAGGTTTACAGCAGACAGTAACTTTCAATCATTTTCCACCTCTGCAGTAAACACTGACTCATACTTTGAAGGATAAATGATCTGAAGGATAGCAATAACAAAGATTGGCATAAATTTAATAATCATTAAAAAAACAACAACAAGGTTGACTGAGTTTTCTCTCTGAATAGAAGATTCTGACCAATGCGGAGTCTTTACTATTTTGACCGTCATGATGGAAAAAAATAATAAAATTACATAATATGTTTATTTTTAAATTTAATGCAGTGACATTGGTTAATAACATTATGTAGGTTTCAAATGTCCAATTCTGTGGTACATCATCTGCATACTGCATTGTGTGCTCACCATCCAAAATCAAATCTCCTGTCACTGTATATTTGACTCCCTTTACCCTTTACTACCTCCCTCTACCTCTCCCTTCTCCCTTCTGATGCCGCCATACTGTTGTCTGCGTTTATGGGTTTTTTGTTTGTTTTTCTTGTTTGTTCATTTATTGCTTTAGTTTTCTATATTACATGTGAATGAAACCTTACAGGTTTTAACCTTTTATTTTGTCTGACTTATTTTGCATAAAATAATTGGATCTTGGAATTAGAATAATATGGTTTTTAATGCAAAAAATATACATGGTTAATGAAGTTTAATTATATGCACTGAATGTAACCTAGGGCCATCAAACTCTGGGTACCTTTATGATTCACACTGATTATTAAAGACTGAACTTTAGGACATGAAATTCATCACCATGTTTAAAATAACCTAATCTACTTAACAGGGATATTTGCCCATGGTTTGGTAATTAAGTATCAAAATATATAACAACTTCTACATGGTGAGCACCCCATTTAGTTAGTTAATATTTATTGTATATCCACATGAGCTATGCAATTAACAAAAAATAATAATATTTCTTATATGTAAAATAAATATTTTCCTTGATAATTAAAGGTAAATAATATGAATTTATCTAATTAGCCATATTGTTTAAAACAAAATTTTGTCTTGTCTAAGTCACTAAAATATAAACATATTTTAGGTCAGGAAGCTATTTATTTATTCATTTATTCAGCAAATATTTACTGAGTGCCTATTATGTGCCAGCTACTGTTCTATGGGTCCAGAATACAACAGGGAACAAAATAGACAAAATCACTTTCTACACGTATCATATACTGAAGTAGAGAAAACAGACAATTTAAAAATCAAGTATGTAATATAATGTTAGAGACGGAAGAGTGTTGATTTTGATAGGATAGTCAGGGAAGGTTTCTCTGGAAAGGTCATCTTTGAGCCAGGCAAATATATGGTGTAAGAACAGTTCAGGCAAAGAGGACAGCAAGTAAAAAATCCTGGTGGCAGAGGCATATATGGTGTGTCAAGGGAGCAGTAAACAAAGTCCTACTGGAGCATGAAAAGGGTTGAGAAGATTGATAGAAAAAGGAAATTGGAGGGGTCACCATGGGCCACATCATTTAGGGCTTCATAAACCCTGGTGAGAACCATAGATTTTATTTTAAGGTCCATGGGAAGCCTTTGCTGAGTTTTGAGCAAGAGAATGATTTGGTCTTGTTTGCATTTTAAAAGCATCACCCTAGCTGTGCTATGAACTGACTCTATGGAGGCAGAATAGAAACTGGGAAAGCAATCGAGTCTTCATTTCTCTGGTGACTTTTAAATTATACATATATATATATATATATATATATATATATATATATATATATATATATATATTATCTAGAGGCTGTCATATATATATGACACTCAACTCACCTTTAGGTGTTTTTTGTCCTAATTAGTATCCTAATTTTGAATTAGCCTCTAAATTTTTTTCCATGTCAGAGAAGAAAATTTTTTAATTGTATGTACTTTTACTAATTTTTCAATATCTTGTCATTCCAATTTTTTCTCAGTAAAATATTTTTAATCTCTTATGATCCAAAATATTTTCCAGTCTATATAATGGATAGAAAGCTAAAACCACCTCAATTCTTTCTAGATAAAAATATATTTGTAATTATATTGTTACTTTTGATTAGAAATTTACATTTAAAAAGTATTTTTTTTATATTAGAAAATCCCAAAATAGAGAACAAACCAGTCGTGTATTTAGGACTACCATTTTATCAGGGAAATATAAGCTGAAACCCCAGCTCATGTTGAAGGAGCCCCTGACTGATGCAACATCTGGATGAGTAATGAAAGCCTCCTGTACAGTTTTTTGGCATTTGTCCTATTAGTGCCTTGATATGTGTTTGATAATGATCTCAGCAAGTCCCAAGTCTGCCTGCCTGACAACTATCCAATCTTGGTAGATCATTATGAATGAGAAAGGTATAGGATACATGCTATTCAGTGACACAAACAAAAGTTTTCACCCCATGATTTTAAGTTATAATCAACTATAAGCTGATTTATTTAAACAGGATTTATTTATTTTTTATCTGCCCAAATAATGAGACACTTAAAGATTCTTATTTTGAAAAAAAAAAAAATAACATGTGATATTATTTTGAATTCAAAGAAATTATAATTTAGTCTTCCTTATGATAGAAGACTGATAATTTATAAAATGGATGAATAACATTGATAAGGGTTAATCAAATTCCTAATATGCATTATATAGTATATAAAGTCACAACAAAGTTAAAATAATGATGATATTTCAAGTATCAGGTAATAATTTATGACAACTCTAGTGTTTATTATAACCAGTAGCTTATTGGTTTCATTGAAATAATTTCTACTCTTAGAAATAATTCAAAACATTATTTTAAAACACATTTTGTGTTCCTGTAATAGTCACCTACTAAGACTAAAAAAAAGTCCACATTTGATTATGCAATTAAAAAAAACCTTCTGAGATGAAGCCAAAAGCAGGACCATTTTGCACATAGAAATGCAGACATTTTAATTAAAATAAAAAGAATAGCAGCATTAACAAATAACTCTAGCACAAAAAAGTAAATGAGAGCAAACAGAATCCAAAGTGACTTTATGTATGTTGCTATGGACATTTATTTAAAATCCATAAATTGAATTTTTCCTTACTGTATTTAAAAGTACAAGTAGAGGCCCTGGCCGGTTGGCTCAGTGGTAGAGCATCGGCCTGGCGTGCGGGGGACCCGGGTTCGATTCCCAGCCAGGGCACATAGGAGAAGCGCCCATTTGCTTCTCCACCCCCCCTCCTTCCTCTCTGTCTCTCTCTTCCCTTCCCGCAGCCAAGGCTCCATTGGAGCAAAGATGGCAGGGCGCTGGGGATGGCTCCTTGGCCTCTGCCCCAGGCGCTAGAGTGGCTCTGGTCGCGGCAGAGCAACGCCCCAGAGGGGCAGAGCATCGCCCCCTGGTGGGCAGAGCGTGGCCCCTGGTGGGCGTGCCGGGTGGATCCCGGTCGGGCGCATGCAGGAGTCTGTCTGACTGTCTCTCCCCATTTCCAGCTTCAGAAAAATACAAAAAAATTTAAAAAAATAAAAAAAAAAGTACAAGTAGATTTATCTCTCATTTTACTTATATTGTCTCTGCATATAAATGCATTTATAACTTCTTTATATATAATATACTTAAAAGCCTTTTTCTACATTAAAATTGAGAATGTTGATCCTTTCCCTGTTCTAAATGGTAAACTCCTATGCTAGATACAAAGCTCCATGAAAAGCAGGGAAATTTCTATCCTACATACTTAGATTGTATATTGACTTAAATATTTGGACAGAGAGAAGGCAGTAAAGAACGTTACATTTGGACAGATAGCAGGCAGTAAAGAAAGAAAAGTAAGAAAAGTGAAGGACAAAGATAACAAGGGCTAGGAAAAATGTAAGAGTGAAACAAACTTATTTTTAGCATTATTCAGTACCATGAGCTTCTCAGCTTTTATATGATTTTGTAATATTTCTGAAAAATCATAAATAAACAGTAGTTTCTGTATTTTGGAAGTTGCATAAAATAAAAACTAGTAAAATGTACAGGCAATGACAAATATCTCATCTTTAAAACAGAACATACTGGAGATGTTATCTGTTAAGAGGTGTTTTTTCCTTACTCCCCCCCCAAATTGAAAGAGACATTAGGTGTTTTGTATTTCCAAACATGCAAGGAAAAAATTCAATTAATAAATTTGTGATAAATATGCATGAAAAATAGTTCTTTTAACTATATTGGGTCAAAGCTTATTTGTAGTTGATCAATTAGGTAAAGATGGAAAGATAATGTAGTTACGTCCAACTTGGAATGGACCAGAACAATTTAATATAAGACAAAGAATAAACTCCATGTGAAAAGGAAATAGCAGAACCTGATCACCAAATATCACCTGAAGTTTTTCCTATTTCTTCTCTGATTATATCCTCAGATAACCATTTGAGGTGAGTGTCTTTATGAGCTAGGAGTAATTTTCTATATTTTACAGATGCATCAAGTAACCTGCAAAATTAAGATAGTAACTCAGGTTATCATTCATTTGATAAGCATTTATTAGGCACAAATAATGGGCTGAAGCCCTAATTACCAGGTCTATTTATAGGTTTATGCTCTTCCCACTATACTCTAAAGACAGATGACACAGGGAAGAATAAAAAACAAGTGAATAAAACTATAAATATATAGGATAAAACAGCAAGCAACCTAGGAGAAGTAGCAGGAGTATCAGCCCCAGGAAGGAAGCAGTCTCAGTTGACAAAACAGTATGATCAGAGCTCTGCATAACAGTAGTTGGGAATCAATGAGTAATTTACTGATTGGAAGGACATTAAGGGAATGTTGAAAAATCAAACACAATCCTCATGCATCTATTTATTCATTACACCATTATATGTGGAATGTATGTGGTGTGCACAGCACTGTGCCTCAAGATCAGAGGGGGCAGGGGATATTGCCAAACTCATTTTAATGTAGAGGTTTTAGCAGAGAAGAGGTAGCAAAGATTGTAAAGATGGTAGGAAGACAAGGAAGTGCTGGATAAATAGAAATAATTAGTAACATAAGTATAAGGAAACAAAATGTCTGAATTTTAGAGCTGAACACCGTAGATATCTTACTGGGCCAGTTTGTCCCTCCAGAAATCCAGCAGCTAGAGAGGTCGAGTGCCCACACAAGACCCCAGAGTCTTGACTCCTGGCACAAGGTTCTTTCAGTGGCCTGGCCTGGCTTCCAGAACCCTCTATGGCTCTGTGTCCCGAACAGTACACATATGACATAATTTGCAATAAGAAACACAAGACAAGAGTTTGAGTTATCATGTACAGTACTTTTGAAGTGAACATACAGGAAAGAAGTCAACAGGGGAAAGAGGATGAAAAATAATACTGTTTCCTCAGTGAAGAAAAGGACTCAGAAGTCTATTGGCACAAGTCTCACTGCTTAAAGTTCTAGTCCATGCATCACAGCCTCTGAGAATCTGGACTCTGCAGCTAGAAGCCGTTATTTCTCCTCGCTGCTGTCCAAACACATTGTCCACGCCAGCAGAACCCAGCTCTGATGACACTGTTTTATGGATACTTGACTTTTCTCATCTCATTGTGATCTCTGTTGCCAGCTGGGATCACATGGGCCATATCAGTGTCTCTGATGTTTAGTCCAAATATCTGGCACCAGGTAGGTATTTTGTGCTTATGGGATTAACCTAAATAAGAGATTTGTGATAAGTGAATTTGCGTGTGCTTAGGAATTTTAAAAAAGCAGTGGGTGATGGGAATGCATCTGCCAGTAATAGCTGCAGCTCTACAAACACCGTTAGCAAGAGGACCTATGGGAACTCACAGCAGGAGGCAGTCACCCATCCTTTTCCTTCTTACCTTTTAAAGCTTACTATTTTTGAGAATAGTCTGAAGCCTTCTTCTTTCAAGGTAAAATGTTCAAACATTTCTATGTAAATGCCTTCATCCCAAGGGCTTTGGAATAGCTCACAACTATTTCTGGCCAACGACACTGCCATATAGCCCTGTATAGAGCAATGAGAACACACTAGCAATACTGCAGGAAGTCAGTGCCGATTTGGGCCAGTAAACTAAAATGCCACCATGTGTTTGCTAGTTTAACATTTCAGTAAGTCAAGAAGCAATAGAAGGAGAGAAAGAGGAAGACAGAGAAGATTCTCTTCAATAATAAACTCTGCTTGAAAGTCATATTTATAGAGACACAAGCTCAATCTTAGTTATTTATGAAGAAACATTTTATTTCACTGGAATTTCTCCAGGTACATATAATTTTTTTCATGTTTGGTTTAGGCAGTTTACAAATGAATCATTCAGATCTAAATCAATGCAAAATTTATTTACCAAGTACGGTAATGTAATCATTTTAACCCAATTGTCAAATTTAATATTTTTATTTTTAGTTATATTTTGAAACTCTCAAAGATGACATAACAGTTGCTCCTCCACCACCTAGCTTTAACAAATACAAACATTTTACCATTTTTGTTTTGGATCTTTTCTTAAGCAACATAACATTACAGATAAAGTTAAGGCATCTTCCTTCTTTAATTATTTTCCTCATCTTCTCTTTCCAGGGTTAGGGTACAGATCCCCTCTAAATATTTTTATTATAATTTTTATTATCCCAATAATTACATTTATGATACATATTATAATATGTATTAAATATTATTTTAAATGCAAATTAAAATTAAGTTGACCCTAAAATTAATCAGTAAAAAATAAAGGATGATGTAATCATAAATGGAGATCATTTGATACAACTTTTAATTATGAATGGACTTAGTTCATGCCAGAATAATTGAATCAGTGCTTTACTTTTATGCCCAATTATAACAGCATAAACTTTGTTGATATCAATCTGCAAAAATTATGTCAAAAAAGCACAAAGAATTAATTCTGTAAGGAAATGTGATAAGTATACAAATGTCGTCATATTTTCTTACCTTTATATCACAAGACCAATAAAATTGATTTAAACTTGTTGGACAGATATTTTGTTGTTCCCAGGCAACACCTACCATTCATTCAAAACACACACATACACACACACACACACACACACACACACGCTTTCTCTCTTCCTGCTTATCTCCAAGCTCCCTGAGAGCCAAGGAATAAAGGAGAATATATTAGATTTTAAACTGACATTATCTACCAAAAGGAGATATGCCAGATCATCAAGTGATACTACCTTTTTTTCTCTGTGAAGCATTATCATGAATGTCCTTACAGAAAAATAAATAAAATTTAAACAAGCAAATCAAAACCACCTGAACAATGTAGTGGATAATATTTTCACTAGCAATTTTTTTCCACAATGCAGAACAGTTTTGCATCTACTGTTCCTTATATCTCATAGATAAAATCCAGGGTGTGATGTTAAATTGAAGTTTGTAGAAAATCTAGACTATAATGATGTTCACACATATTTACTCCCGAAAGTCCTTTGTCAAATGAAAGCATACCAGAGGGCAGGCTTGTAAATTCTGAACATAAAGGCGTCCCACTGACTGAGAGGGTGTAGCAATCGTTCCCACAGCTGGGCCCACAGGAAAGCACTGAAACATTCCACATGATTGTGACAGAAGAAGCAAGTGAAAATTTAGTCTGTAACATAATCAAATGTGATTTCCCCCCTCATTTCATTGTATTTTTTTTCAACTATTTATTCTGGGGCTTTCTCTCTTCATTATGTATTAAGAGCCATCTAGTTGGAGAGACCACACTTCTTAGTAATCACAGAGTCACTCTTGGTTATTGAAAATGTTTTCCAGCTTAATGAGCAAGAGCATACACATGATGCTAATGAGGATTTTTTGTTTCAAGGAACTTTAAAAAATGTATATGAGGAAGAAGAATTGTTTACTTTAATTATTTTAAGATGTAAATGCAGCTGCTTCAAAAAGGAAAAGAATCCTGGAAAAAAATGCAACCATGATACAGAAAGCAGGATCATGAGTCCAATCCTTCTTCAACTGTATCATGTAGACTGAAGAGGGGCTGCCTTAGGGGGAACCTTATTTGCTCTCTAAGGCAGTGGGCATTAACAGTATCTGCTGCTACAGTCGTCTTAAATTAATCCAGAGATCAGGCAGGGTATGCATTAAGATGAGGCGTACTTCACTTTAAACTGCAGTTAGGGTGCTTACTTGCTGTCAGGGTAGAACCCTGCTTGCCTCTGTCTCACTAGAAAAGAAAGAAAATTATTTCAACCAGGAGAGAAAAGCATGCTTTCCTGAGTCCCTCATGCAGCTGCCTCCCTGAGCCTGCCTGCTCCTCTCATCACTTACCAATTTGGAACACAAAGCAGATCAGGAAAAAAGCAGGAAAGGGTAGAGCAGGAAATGCACGGAGGTGATATTTTTGCCTTTGTGGTTGGCTGTGATATGCCTTAAGTACCAAATCACTAAGCCCAAGTGTGTCTTGTTTTTCTTTCTTAACGTGAATGCCTCAGTCCTGGGCTTTCCCTCGTTCCCTAGCTGATGCAATAGCCTGATGACTAGTCCCTCTGCTCGCACTCCAACGTGAGCTTAATCTTCCTAAAGCACCCCTTTCATCATGTTGACCTTCTCATCACCCCATGCTCAGAAAGCTCTCAGGACTCCCCATTGCCTAGAAGATAAAGGCCACTCCTTGGACTGGAATTGAGGGCCTTTACAATCTGTCTAGAGTGTTGTCTTCTGCCACTTTTGATGGGAAGAGCTTATACCAATCAGAGCTATTCATGGTCCTCCAGCACCCAGTGCCATGTCTGCCTCCACACATTGCCCCATGTCATTCACATTACCACGATTCTGTTAAATCCTACCCATCTTTAGAGGTAGTTCAGTTCCCACCTATTTCTCCCTATCTTAAACCTGAGAATCTTGCAGAGTAGCTAAGTGCCTGGCATAGGGGAGCCCCTGCACAGTTTTGTCTCCTTTATCACCACTGTCTCTTGCTTTTATTTGGTAAATCAGTTCTGCTGACTGCTCTACCACTGATGTTTTTGAATCAGTGCATTTAATCACTTGTCCCTGTCACCACACAGATAACACCTGTAGCATGTGGAGGAAAGCATTTTAATACATGTCACTGAAGCGTGTATGTTAAACAAGAATATTAAACTCCTCATAATGGAATGAAAGGGAGAAAGAAAAAGGGTGTGGTCAGAGCCAGAATAGCTAAGAAATCTCAACAGACTACGCAAGCTATCTGCCTCAGAGAGCTAAGGAACTTGCTTAAAATGCTGATTTGAGTCCTACCTCAGACCTAATGCATCAGAATCTCTCATGGTAAATCTTGCACACAATAAATTTGGGAAATCTCTCAGTCTTAGAAGGTAAGAAAGTATTTACTATAATTACAGCCCACCACAGCTGCACAGCAGAAGCACCTGTAGCATTTCTGATGACCACAGTCACCTTAACCTCACACCTCAGTGAGAATCTCTGGGTTGGGGCTCAAGGTTGAAAATATTCTGCAAGGGTTGGATCTGCATCTAAGATTGGAAACCATTAAGCCAAAAGTTATTAATGATCAATATTAATTGGGCAATTACAACTTCTCAGAACCATTGTTAAGCAATTTATATACATTATTTAATTCCTATCATCCTAAATTACTTTTATTTTCACAGGCTTGGGGAAGTTAAGTGACTAATCCAAGGCTATATAGCCATATAGCTAGTATATGACCAAGCCTCAATTAAATATAGGTCTAATACCAAATTCCAGGATCCAGCCTCATTCCCCATCCACTGTTCTTATTACATTAGACATTATTCTTGTATGTGACCGTCCGTATCTTTCCCAGAAATGGCTCTCCCTAGTCAATATGTGATTCTGGTTTTGCAAGTTCTGGCACCACAAAGAGAAGGTTTCCCCGACTCAGTTTCCCTCCATGTAGACACCCATCGAATAGTTATTTGTTGTCCTAGGTGCTTCCTCAATATTCCTGAGAACTTCCCATTTAATAGACCAACTTCTGTCTATGCTTTACCTACTTATGAAGAGATAGATATTAATGGCAACTAAGATTTTTCCACGTACAAGATAAGCCTGGTCCCTTTGGAAAAATCTCACTGCAGGTCTGGTAATATGTCTGAAGAAGGGTGTTTTTCCTCCCAGGTTTTAAAATGAAAAGGATAGTTCTTTTCAAAAAAAAAAACAAACACTATATACGTGTGTGTGTGTGTGTGTGTGTGTGTGTGTGTGTGTGTGTGTGTAGTGGCCCAAATTTACATCTGTAACCTGAGTAACAATATGGTAAACTTTCTAGTCTTACCTCTCAACCAGCGCTTTTTTTACACACTTGGTATAAAGGTTTTAAGTTTTCACAAGATTTTTACAGCTCATTTATTTCCCTCAAAACTCACAGTAAATTCTGAATTAGTTTCTTTATAGATAAAATTCTTAAAATTGCATTTCATCAACAGAAGTGATGTGAGAGTTAATGAGTAAATAGACTTAAATTATATCACAAGGGTCTTGCATAAAAGGCACACACTATTTTTACTCTTACTAAGATAATGCAGCTCATCCAATACAGTTCTGATGGAGCATAGACAGCAGCTCTGACTTCATTTACTGGCCAGTCCAGAAGAGGTCTGTCTAATACCTCAGAGACAGGCTCCAAGGGAATAAACCAGTCAAGGTCCAAAAACAAACCAGAAAGCCATCCTTACTGCAACCTTACTGGTTGCCTTAAAACTGATTAGAAATACTGTATGGTCAAAATTTGGAATAGACACCCAGTCCTTCTCCCAAGGACCCTGGGAGAAGAGTAAGTGACATGCATGTGTAACGGATGAAACAAAATCTAGTGAAATTAGAGGGCAGCTACAAACCAGATGTTTGAATGAATAATTTGCTACCTGGCAGCATTAGCATTCTCACACTCCTGGACGATGTGGCATTCCTAAATACGTGGGAGAGGCACACTCACCTCATTGCAGAACGTCCTTGAGAGAGACATTTTAAGAGAGGCAGAGAACTAAATTAAGTCAAGCTCCCCCCTCCACACCAAATAAAGCATTCATGGGATAATTATAAATGTATGTGGGTTGTATTATACTCTACCTTTTATTTTCTATAATTTAGGTTTTTCACTCCATCAAGTGCTTTTTAAAAATTATTGGCTGTTTCCTTTCTTACAGTTTAGAGAGCTAAAGATTTCAGTCAATGTTAATTTTTCTTTGAAGGATTTTTAAGGGTTGTATTTCCACATAGAGACCCCTAAAATTATTATTTTCAAGTAAGACTTATTCTTTTTCTTCATAGCCTAGAAGAAAAGAAATCTATGTGCTTGCAGTGCCAAAATGTCAAAAGACTAAGATAGGTTAAAAAAGAAGAAAAGAAAAAGGAAAAAAAAACCCTACAGGCATCTATGCAGTCCTCAGCCTAACAAATCCTTGGCTCACGTTAAATACTTGTGACATGCTGTAATTAACTAGTTACTCCTCTCAGAATGGATAATAATGTAATTATTTGCCAAAGGCAGGGAAGAAAGGATAGTTCTGTTTTAAAAATGTCTGCTTCTCATTTCCGGAGAAAAAAAACAACAAAAAAACCCTGGATTAATTTACATAAGGTGCTAAAGTACAGTGACCTGCAACCTCCGTATCACACTGTATAATAATTCTGTCACCTTCTTATCAGAGCCTTATATTTTTTTAGTGGTTTAAAGTAGCAAAAAACTAAGTCACTGCCATGTTTAAATTATACTGGTTCCCCAAAACTATACCTAAACACCACGAAATATAAGTCATAGCCTGTTAAACGTCTCCTGTTCACAACTGGATTCCAGTACTGTTGAAGCCACTGAGGGCTAGTGCTGTTTCCTTTGTGCAGACACGAATAAAAGGAGGAAGGTGAACCTTAGTTCTTCAAAGACCTTCTCCTTCCTTAGACAGTCCATGTGCCAAGTGGCACAAAGTTAGGTGGGAGTTTAAGTGAACATATGACTGGTTCCCTCTCTGGTGTGTTAATGTCCAGAACAATGACTGTTTTCTTTAACTCCCACCAAGCCATCCTAGCATTATCACAGCAATTAACTCAACATGCATTTATTGAAAACTTGCTATGATGTACTGTACTAGGTACCAGGAAATCAATGGTGAAAAAGACACAGTGCCCTTGAGAAGGTTGCAGAAAAGTAAAGGAATAAACTCGTAAATAGGCACATTAACAATGCAGTAAAGGCCACCACAGAGTCCACTTTACACACACAACACTCACAAATTCATTCATTCATGTAAACACACAAACCCTCCGCCCCATGGATGTGGATTTCTAAAAATTTCAGACTCTTTAAAAGTTCTAGAGACTTGGAAAGATTTAGTGCTAAAATTTTTCAATTTTGTAACTTCAGTAGTCAGTTTGGGTGTGGTTTTTTTTTTGTGTGTATGTGTGGTCTGTTTAAGCGTGTTTTTATGTGATGCCACCATTACATAGAGTTTTGTTAAAGAAGAAATATTCTGAACACCTGATGTCTTACATTGTCAGATTAGTTAGTCATTCTGACACCAGCTCAGAATGTCTTAAAACGCATATTCACTTATATATCACTGATATGAAAAAGCCTGGATCACTTGTTTGGGAATACAAAGACTAAAAATCAATGTGATTTAAATTCATAAAATCATGATAAATATTCCAGCAGTAGGCATAGCCTTGTTTTTCTTTTTTCAAGTATTATTCACCTAAATATTCCTCTAATTAGTTAATAGTAGGAATTTGGGTCAGTCTTGTTTTTTGTTGTAGTGAACAGTATGTAGAACAGTGCGGGCTCTGGCATCAGACTGCCTATGTTTGAAATTGGGTTCTTCCTGTACAATTTGTGTGACTTCCTCAAGCCTCAATTTTCTTATCTGCAAGATGGAGGTAGTAACAGTAGCTACCTCATAGAGCTAGGAAATAAAAGGAGTAATAACATAGAAGGCACATAGCACTGGGACAGACACTATCATTAAGTTAACTAATATTATTATCATTATCTTCAAATTCAAGTGAATATTAATTTGATCTCAGTGAGAACACTTAATATTTGCCAAGAAAATTGTTCAATGGTTTTAAAGCCATTTCAGCAAATTGTCAAAGCTTCTTCCACTTATTCAAAGAAAAAAAAATATTCTCCAGACCTCCAGTTTTCAGTGGTTGATGAAATTCATGAGCAAAACGTTTTATTATACTCTTGCATTTATTTAATATATAGAGGGCCATAGAGGAGGGAAAAAGAAGGGAGATATAATAATAGTGTACAGCAGAGAAAAAGATAAATAGAATCCATGCTTTTATAAGGCTTATATCTCAGTATAACTGTACCTTACTTTTACCTCAAAGAACCAAGATTCTCCTTTTGCAATGAGAAGAAAAATACCAAATGTCTATACTTTTTTCTTAGCCATCCTCTAAAAACTTGATTTGAGGCAGCAAGAGTCCAGAATTTCCAAAGGGAAAACAAACCTGAAAGGAGGCCCTGCGTGAGCAATGCTAGGAAACGAAAGAGAAGATGTCAGCAGCAGAAAATAACTAAATTCAGATCAAACTAAAAAAAAAAAAGCCAATTAGAAAAGGAGAATTTTTATAAGATATCCTGAACAACTGTGTTAATTTGGTGCTATGGCTTAACGTTAAGTAAATTTTTCACTGAAACATTGAATCAAGTCAATTCATTTGAACCAAGTTGTCAGTCATTTTTTTTTTTTTTTTTTGGTCAAGATTATGTATGGTGTAATAACAAAATATTTTTGGTCTAAATTTGCAGATACCCGCAAAGTCCTTGATAGGTTACAAAAGCTACAGATAGACAGGAGAGAGAATCTACCTTTCTCTCTGTTCTTCTGCTAACAAATAATTATTTTGGTGTTTTTTATGGTGATAGTCCCTAGAGTTTAACACAACCCTGAAAACTTAAACTGGCTTGCCGGTAAATGGAACCACCTTTTAAAAAATACAAATGCCTGATCTACAAAGTCACTTCTCTAGATCTACTATGAAAAAGATCAAAAACTCTCTGAAGATATAGGCAGCTCCTGATCTCAGATTTTTCAGATGTCAGGAATCAGTCTAGATAGCAATGTCATGATCTCAGTAGCTGTCACCACATGGCAACATCACAGCCAAAGTAGGAACACCACTTCTCAATGACTTGAGCATTTAGAGATGGTTACCATCTGTCCTAACTATTTGTTTCTAAATAGGTGAGAATAAAAATGACTGTGTTCCTGAAGCAATTCTCTTACAAAAAAAGGAAAAAAAAAGGTGAATTAGCATATTTTCTGCCAGCCTTTTTCACAGAGATCTAGATAATTCTGATATAGATGGTCTAGAGAGGACTACTCTCTGAGAAGCACTGGTGTGTAGACAAACCCTCACACAGTTAGCAAACCCATCAAGCAGTGATTCTCAGGAAGCGAGACCGATTCCAGGCCCCTTGCTTGAGAATGCAGAATTCTAGGCTCTACCCTCAGATTTACCAGAGCACCGAAACCTGCTGATGAATTGGTGTATTTTAGTGTTCCTGAAAATTTAATACACATTCCATGGCAAGATGAAAAGGGATTGTATTTTACTTTAATGCATCCATAGATGATCCCCATTCCACACTTACTAGCTTTCTGACCTTATATAATACCTTTGGTCTATAAAATAGCTGTTGTGGCAATTAAATAAAGCTACACATGTTAAGAACTCAGCAAGTAATAAGCTGCTTGTTATTGTTATCATTATAGTATATGCCCAGCTCTAAGAAAGATATTCAGAAATAAAATGTGTAGTTCATCACTTTGAGAAGCATATCATCTAATTAGAAATACAGTATAACTATTAATAAACATTTAAAATATGGCAATAAATATTTGCAAACAAAGAAACAACATGATATTCTGAGTAACAGTATATTATTGTAATATATAGAAAATTATAATAGGGAAACATTATTAAAAGTGTACTTTAGGCCCTGGCCGATTGGCTCAGTGGATAGACCATTGGCCTGGAGTGTGGATGTCTAGGATTTTATCCCTAGTCAGGGCACACATGAGAAACAACCATCTGCTTCTCTTCCCCCTATTCCTCCCCCCCTTTCTCTCTCTTCCTCTCCCACAGCCAGTGGCTTGACTGGCTTGAGCAAAGGCCCCAGATGAGGGTTGCCAGGTGGATCCTGGTTAGGACACATACAGAAGTCTGTCTCTCCTCCTCTCACTTAAAAAAAAAAAGTTTGCTTTAAAATATCTAATTCTAATGCAGGTGACCTAATTCTCATTAATTCATCAAATTTTGATTTATGTAAGGAAACATACTAAGATCATGAGTGATAACATAATTTAAAACTGAAGTAGAGAAAGAGTAGGGGACAGGGGCCATGGAATAGGCTTCAAGGGGCTCGTGAAACCCCTAAAACATTATTTGGGGTTGTGTATCTGAGTATGGGCATTTCTGAGGAAAGATAAATGCCTTCTCTTTGATTTTCAAAGGGTTTAGTGGCCCCCCAAAAATGTTAAGTATCACTGAAGATTCCAGTTTGGCACAATTTATGCGCATCCTCATGTATGCTGAGGGAATTTAACTTCTGATTGCCTTCCAAATAGTCTCCTTGTTTACTTTCTGTTAAATATCATCTGCATCATTTTCCCCAGGCTTTCACCATCCAAATATCCGGAGTAGAAAACTAACACAGTAAGATTTCATTTAAGGAGATTGTAAAGCAGTTTCATGGCTACTTCAGCCTATTCAGAATCTGCAGGCATCAGCACGGAGGTTTATGAATGTGTTTTAAATGTTCCGGTGGCAGAGACTAACTGATGATTATTTTCTGAGTTTTTTCTTTTTTACTTTTTATCCATTGCTTGGTTGTTTGAATTATTTTTGATTAGTTCTGTGTATCTTTTTATATCAGCTAGAAAAGCAAAGAAACTTCCCCAGAAAAAAACAATCCAGTTTTGCCAACTTGCGTTTTGCCAAGCTAGCAATTTTTCCACTTTGTGTTTTATTTATAATGTGGTAACAACACTATTGATGTGACACGTTTTCATTTCTCTCCTTCTTTAGGTGTGTGTGCAACATTGACTGCTCTCAAACCAACTTCAATCCCCTCTGTGCTTCTGATGGGAAGTCTTATGATAATGCATGTCAAATCAAAGAAGCATCGTGTCAGAAACAGGAGAAAATTGAAGTCATGTCGTTGGGTCGATGTCAAGGTAATGTTCCTACTAAAATTCATTTCAAATAATGTTTTTAGTCTTTGTGTAGAAATGAAAAGTGAAGATAACTGCTTTTTAGGCAGCTGGTTCATTTCCTAAAGGCAGTTCTGATTTATAATGGATAGTGGAGCCTACTGCAGCATTTGTGTTGATTATAAGAGTTTGAGGTCCTATCGACAATAGTCCGTATCTTTTTTTATATAATGGGACTGTATTTTCACAATGCCATAACACACAGAAACTAATATTCAAAAGATAACATTCTCCTTGCAGAGGTAAAAAAAAAAAGTCAAAATCATTTTAGAGAACATTTTAAGATTTTATTAAGACAACCTTGAAAGTAACCCATACTATTTTTATGCATTGATTTAATAGAATTATTTTAAGTATACTTTTTAGAACAGAATATGCCAAAATATTATATTTTATTTCTTATTCAGAAAAAAATTTGTTGATTTTTTTTACTTCTTATTATTTTACCCAACCTATGTTAATTATAATTATGACCTCCTTGAATAAACTTTAGAAAACTGTATTGTTCTATTATTCACCCTCAAACTGAAATTAACATTGTGAATCTGTCTTTGTATGAAGAATGCTTAGAAGTATAGCTGTAAAAATACCTTAATTGCAATGAAAATACTGCTGGGGGACAATATCTGTGACAGTAGAAATTAAGAAAGAGTTAATCATTCTTTATTGTTATTTTTTTTTACACAGATAACACAACTACAACTACTAAATCTGAAGATGGACATTATGCAAGAACAGATTATGCAGGTACATAATATTTTCTACTCCAAAATATGAGCACTTCTGCAAATAGTTCTGAGGACTCATTGTTTACCATTGAGCCTGAGTTGAACCTTCTAAGACTTCTGATATGACTAAGTCTTCTTTTTCTCCGTTCAGCCTTTCAATAGGCAAGAGTGAATTTTTTGAAACAAATAAGACACATTATTTTTGCCAGAGCTAAAGCAATTGTCAAAAATGTCAGTAAGATATAATTAACTTGTTTTGACAGCGCAAATGGTACAAATGACAAAACATTTATCAAATTAATGGGCATCATTGGAAATTAATGCAATTTTTGGCAGTATATTGTAATAAATGCAAATGTTCTTGTTTGAATTTTCATAAAAGTCAACAATAAAAGTGTTTGCTAGTCTCTAAAAAAAGCTGGAAAGAAAAGATAGCTATAAATAGTAATACAAGCTGTCTCTATTTAGATAGAAAGTTAAAAAAGTATGTATAATTTATTTTAAAAAGTAATGTTTCTTTCATATACTTAGGAAATAAAATGTATCGCCTGACTGGGGGTGGCATGGTGCAGTGTCAACCTGGGATGCTGAGGTCCCAGGTTGGAAACCCCAAGGTCGTTTGCTTGAGCGCAGGCTCATCCGGCTTGAGCGTGGGATCACAGACATGATTCTACAATTGCTGGCTTGAAGCCCAATGTTGCTGACTTGAGCAAGGGATCACTGGCTCAGCTAGAGTCCCCTGGTCAAGGCACATATGAAAAGCAATCAATGAACAACTAAACTGCTGCAACTATGAGTTAGTGCTTCACATCTCTCTCTTCCTGTCTGCCTGTCTGTCTCTTTCTCTCTTTCTATCTCACGAAAAAAAAACAAAACTGAAATGTATCTTCTAACACATACAAAATTACAAAGCATTTTATGTAAAAATGTACATTTTATTTAGCAATTATAGGGTTTTATTTTGAGGAATATTTCTATCTAATGTAATTTTCCTAGGGTATGAAATAATTTATAAGTATGCAAATAGGATTTCAATAGATTCTTGAATTTTAATAAAATTAGGATAAAAAATATAAAATTTTAATTATTGAAGTTGATTACAATATGTGGGGTTTTTTAAAACAACTTTCCATTTAGTTATTTAACAGTTTTCCATTTAGCTATTAAGCTATTTGTAACTAGATTTATGGCTAAATAGTCAATCAAAATATCAATAAATTGCTTCTTATCTTTCAACATATAAACTACCACTCATTTTTTTGAAATTGCACTTTCTTCAACAATATTTCTGATGTTATATTTATATACAAACTAAATGATGAAATTGAAAAAAAATCATCAATTAGACATTTTACTTATAAATATTTCAGACCTCTTAGAATTTAAAAATAATAAAAGAATTCTTTTTAATTTTTCATTTTTATCTTAATGTTTTTCAACATACAATAAAACTTTTCATGTGATAGTAATCTAGAATTATAGCGGACAGTGATACATGAAAAAACATTAGTTCTACTATTGTATAGCTGTTCCCAAAATGTCTAGGAGAGATATTAATAGCTGTTCCTTGAAAAGAACATGATCAATATTTTGGGGAAGAGCCCAGTTAAATAAACATATTTTTTTACCCAGGATTTCTCATAGTTCCTGTATGCACTATAAGAAAATTTTGAGATATGTATCTTTTTTTGTTTATTTATTCATCTTTTTAATATGGACAGTTTCTAGTCAGCACAAAACACACGTAAATGTAGGCTGGGTGGTGTAATGAACCACCTGTACTCATCACTAAAATTCAATAAAATCATCCCATGGCTGAACTATCTTTATTTCCACTTAACTTTACTTCCAACTTTCAAAATATGAGGCAATGAATACCAGAAATTACATCACTGCATTCATAAATACTTTCACTTGCATCTTTTAAAGATCAAATGTTTTTTAAACAATATTACAATGTCATTATCATACCTAAAATAATTATGAATACATCTTTAAAACATATAACTTTTATTGAACTTATTTGATGAATAACATATTTTTTGTATGAGACAATTATTATAGTACTAGTGTTCCCAAGAATATACTTTAGAATATGCTGATCTTCAGGAAAATATTAAAAGTAATAAAAGATAATAATAGATAATTAAGTTCTGAAGCTAATAATACATATTTTATATGTTAAATGAAATCAAATTTAAATTCTATATCTTTATTATATATAATAACTGTATCTTGACAGTGTTATAAGCCACTACCTGGTACTCTTAATTTTACTGTAGCCTAAAATACTTCTAGATTTCATAAGGATCTTATTTTCACTCAACGAGTATCTTACAAACTTTGCTTAAAATACTTTTATTATTGTTTGGAAAAATAATTCACTTGGAAAACAAATTTTCTGAAACTTAATGTTCTATGAATATTTCTACATTGAGCCATCCATCATTGGATTCATAGAAAAATTAAACAACCTTTTCCTGAGAATTTTGTCCCTGAAACAAAGAAATCTTCATGTTAATTATTGTCAATATACAAATATATGGGTTTCGAGTAGTTAAATTTTTATCCCAAAAATATTTCATATTTAAGTTTGGTTTCAAACAGTTTCTGATTATCACTGTCAATGCTTTTTTTTTTTTTTTTTTTTTTTTTAGAGACAGGAAGGGACAGATAGGGACAGACAGACAGGAAGGGAAAGAGATAAGAAGCATCAGTTCTTCATTGTGCCACCTCAGTTATTCATTGATTGCTTTCTTATATGTGCCTTGACTGGGGGGCTACACCAGATGGAGTGACCCCTTGCTTAAGCCAGCGACCTTGGGCTCAAGCCACTGACCTTGGGCTTCAAGCTGGGTGACCATAGGGTAATGTCTATGATCCCACACTCAAGTCAGTGACCGCACACTCAAGATGGTGAACCTGCACTCAAGCCAGTGACCTCAGGGTTTCAAACCTGGGTCTTCTGCATCCCAAGCTGATGCTCTATCCACTGCACCACTGCCTGGTCAGGCTCAGTATCAATGATTTTAATTGGCATTATTTTATATTTTATCACTTTATTGAACATGAAAAAGAAATACATGCAAATGAAAACTATTGTGTCTTTCAAAGTCTTCTAGTTTGCCATCAGATTTATGTATTAAATCCCCAAGAAAGACATTTAAGATAAAAGTTAAGTTTAAAAACACATACTTGTTGAAATTCAAATTTAAGACAGGAATGAAGATGATATCAATTAAGCTTGCAGTTTCTAATTAAGCATTGATTATTTACTTAACAATTTTCTTTGACATTAACTTAGATGTCTCTATCTTTATTGATGACTTTATTAAAACACAATGCATATCCCTATTTGACATGATTAAAATAATAGTCATGTAACTCAACATTTCCAAGCTTCCAACAGTATTTGCATTTTCCTGAATTTTGGACCACAAACTTTGGAAAATTGAAAAGAAGACAGTTTGGAGACTCAGTATGTCACATCCTCTTAATTTCTTTTTTTTAAATGTGAGTATTCACTTATTCCAAATAATTATTACTAAAACCTAAAATAAGAATAAGTTACATAAGCACTAAGATAAGTGACCATAATTTTACAACCTATCAGTAATAAGTAAATTAATTAATTAATTAATTAAAAAGCACTGGAAGTTGACTGAGAAAGCAGTAAAGACAGAACAGCATGTCCTCCTAATTTCTGTTTCGCATGCTCAAAACTTCCCAAGGAGTGCAAACAGGAACTGCGTGACTCATTCCTAGAAGTTTGCTGTGTGCTCACAGCTAATTTAACGTCAGTCATTTCCCCTCTTAGGCAAAACATTCATGAACTCTCCCACCAGAGGGAAGTACTGATCTTAACACACTCACTTTTTCTGTATATGTCATTGCAACACCCCCCACCGACTCTCACCCTTTGTGCCTATCTTAAAGCTTTTAATACAATAACAGGCATTTCTGATTACAAATATGGAAATTTACTTTAAAGAATGCTTAAGTCTTAAATATGCTCTTTTATTTGTAATATTATCTTTAATAATAATAAAAAAAAAAGAGATACCAGTAAGGACCAGCAGGTGCTGATTTACAAAAAGAAAAATAAAAAAAAAAAAGAAAAGAAAAGAAAGGAAGAAACTAAGGGAGCATCCAACAAGAACCTGAGCGCGTTAGAGCTGTGAATTCCGTGATCCTCACGGGCACAGAACTGCTGTGGACACCAGGAAAGCAAAGAATTTGTCAGATCATCCTGCCGGAATTACTTTTGGTTGTATCTGACTTTGGACTCTACTCTGCCCTCTCTCCTTTAATGAAACACAAGGCATTAGTGAGCCCTGAATCAGAGCTTTGGTTGCCTTGAAACAAGGCAACGTGACAAGATCCTTGTCTGATAAGCTAAATAGGCCACTGAATGTTATTTTCCCCTCATCTGTCTAAAGTTTGGGCTTAGTGTTAGATCTTCCTCTTTACTTGCAAAAAGGTTTAGAGAACACAATTTTAGAAAACCACAAAGCTAGGGCTTTTAGGGATTCTCATTGTTAACATTAAACTTTCTGGAAGTTTTAAAGTAGCAAATGTTTTACATCTCTTGAAATTTGAGCATTTTATTTAAAAAATATTTTATATATAAATTACACACACACACACACACACACACACACACACACACACATTCTTCTCCCTCATGTCTTATAATAAAAAAAAAGTGAAGTTCAACTATTTTCTTTTTCATTATCTGGTATATGTATTTTCTACTTGTGTTGTTTTTCTCCCTAAAAGTCTAGCCATGTTTCAGAAAAAGTGGCTACATATTTTTTTCAGTGCTAATGAGCTTACTTTCATAAATTGTTAGATGAAACAAATAACATGAAGTTAAATTATTTTGTCTTTTATCATCCAGAAAATAAAATATATTTTCTTTTATGACATTCCATACTAGTTTTCAAAAGAAGTTTCAGTGGCTTATAATTAAAACATATTCAATAAGATTGTAAAGGGAAACTGAAAATGTAAAAGCAGAACTGTTGATAAAAATAAGTATATATTGGCCCTGGCCGGTTGGCTCAGCGGTAGAGCGTTGGCCTGGCGTGCGGGGGACCCGGGTTCAATTCCCAGCCAGGGCACATAGGAGAAGCGCCCATTTGCTTCTCCACCCCCCCCTTCCTCTCTGTCTCTCTCTTCCCCTCCCGCAGCCAAGGCTCCATTGGAGCAAAGATGGCCCGGGCGCTGGGGATGGCTCCTTGGCCTCTGCCCCAGGCGCTAGAGTGGCTCTGGTCGCAGCAGAGCAACGCCCTGGAGGGGCAGAGCATCGCCCCCTGGTGGGCAGAGCATCGCCCCTGGTGGGCGGGCCAGGTGGATCCCGGTCCAGCACATGCAGGAGTCTGTCTGACTGTCTCTCCCCATTTCCAGCTTCAGAAAAAAATACAAAAAATAAAAATAAAAATAAATATATATCAACAACATAGACTATTACAGTTATTATATTGAGCCTTAAGTTTTCGTGCAACCAATGTCAAAAGAGAAATTATAGGTGAATCACTTGATTCAGAAAATATTTATATTTGCAGAGGCCCTGTTATATGCACTCCATTGCCCTGAGCTTCACAAAGGTGAGCACATCAACCTAAGTCTTTGCTAAAATGGAACTTGGGTTTTCATTATCTGATAAAAATAAATAATCGGTTTGGAGATCAATGACAACATTTCTCGAGTGCTAAATTCTAAAAGAAATATTTAACAGAGCATCTCCAGAAAACACGAATATTATCTCTGACAGTGATTTTTATCAAATAAGCCAAGAAGCTCTTTATAAGGCCGGAGATATTTTAATCAATTTTTGATAACATTTTAGGGGACAGCATTGAAACATGTATAAATCAATGATAGTGTTTCTATGGCAGACGGCAGTAATGAGTTATAGTTATGTATATTTCCAAATTGGGAAAAATAAATAAATGAGACAGAATGCTGAGGAAAACGACTGTGAGGGAGAGCTTATCTTCCTCATATATCTACAGGTTCAACAGGAGCTGGGTAACAGAACAATCAGAAAACCTAAAACAGATAAAAATTGTGTCAGATTATGGTAACATAAGTATCACTATCCCCTTCTTTATTAGCTGCTAATGAGAAAAGTACGTCCTGAGTCATATCTCCAGCCTTGGGAGGAAGCCAGGGTCTTCTTAGCTCTGAGTCTAGGTACAGGCATGCAGGGAGTCCATATGTCTACTTATCACATACTGCACTGTGGCTGTTCATCATTTCTTGTAACATTTAGGGAGGATTAATTCTTAGGAAATAGTATCTTTAAAAACCTCTTGCTTATATTTAAGCAATATTATATTTTATTTTTTTAGTGAGAGAGAGAGACAAACAGACAGACCGGGACAGACAGACTGGAAGGGAGAGAAGTGAGAAGCATCAATTCTTCTTTGTGGCATCTTAAGTTGTTCATTGATTGCTTTCGCATATGTGCCTTGACCGGGGGGCTCCAGCTAGGCAACTGACCCCTTGCTTAAACCAGCAACCTTGGACTCAAACCAGTGAGCTTGGGCTTCAAGCCAGCAACCTTTGGGCTCAAGCCAGCGACCATGGAGTCATGTCTATGATCCCACACTCAAGCTGGCGACCCATACTCAACCTAGAGACCTCAACGTATTGAACCTGGGTCCTCAGCATCCCAAGCCTATGCTCTATCAACTGTGCCAACATCTGGTCATGCTTACGCAGTATTTTAAATATTAAGATAAGGTTTGAAATATGAAAGAAAGCAATCAGAAATACACATTTAAACCAAATACTATCCATCCTATTATTATTCTATCAACACATTTTTCCACATGAGAAGGAAACTGATATCTCGAAAGGGTATCTAGATAATCTAAGCGAATTGTCATGATAACCTGTTCTCTGTAGAAAGCACTGCAATTCACAAAGGCTTTTTATATATATTGTCTCTTTCAGTCTTAACAACAGAAATGTGAGGAAGATATTGTATGCATTTGACAGGCAAGAAATTGAGGTTTAGGGAAATTAAGTAAAAAGCTTACATGATAGAACTAAGGTTTAAATCATCATTACTTATACCAGCAAAGTGTGAGTGGTGAGGGATCACAAAAGAAGTGTCACTGCCTAACACTCTTAGAGGCTGGGGAACTTGCTCTGCACCTTGGGAGTTCAGATTCAAAAGTGTTTCACCATCATGTCTATCTACATTGCTGTGAGATGCCCCTAAGAGTGACTCTTCTTTTTGAACTTACATAAACATCCTAAAAGTGCTATATTGTTTGGTTTTTAAAATTATCCTGTTCTGTTTCCTATTTCCCTCACAAACACAAGAGAAGCCGAAAGTGTTGCTACCAAGTAAACCCTATATTAATAGAAAATGTGTGCATGAAACTGCAGTTAAAAAAAAAAAATCCATTCCCATTACCTTATTTGGTCTAATGTCAATCCAATAAAACAGGATTACAAATACTAAGGGAAATAAAAATTGAGGCTGAAAGAAGCTAAGTGAGGGACTTGGAGCTGGATGGAGGCAGTATTTTGACATATTGAACACCCACCCATGCAAATAAGGCACTCGCTTGATTTATCTACTGTTTGCCTCTATTGCTCTCTCACTGTACATAGACAGACATGAATATCAAGTGGTTACATATCATATTTATAACATGAATTAATTCAGTCATGTGGCAAAAATATGCATTTAAAATGGAGGCTTTTTCCATTTGCTCCTGAGCACAAAGAGCTCTTCACGGGAAGCATGTTATATCTAGGCCAATAATTTGATCTCTAGGAAATAAATAAATAAGTAAATAACTCAGGCAGCAGATTGTAGCACAAATATTGGTATCAACAGTGAAATAAATAAAAATGTTTGCCCAGGCTATTACAGTGCAACCAGATAGCTTAGAATATTTAAGCTCAGGAAATGAATTAAGATGTCAGGATTTCTGAGGGAAAGTGTCTCAATTCAAGTATTTTTCCCCCTGGGATTACATTAGAGTGCTGCAAAATTCATAAAGCTTTCTATGAACTCTAACTCACAGTTTTTCCTGGTCTCTCGAACTTCTGCGCTTTCATTGTTCTCCCCATAAAATCATGTCGCCAGCCATCTGTAATATTATGTGATGTTCATGGCTGTAGATAAACGCAGAGATAGTATTTGCAATACAGATGAAGGTTTTCTACTGAAGAGTTGCCTCGGGCCCTGGTAGATACTCTGGAAAACTTTGTGTTATATAACCCAGTTCATAAATGTATCCTGCATCATTTATGTGCACTTTTTCCTAGTTGAATTGCTTCTTTCTGAAACAAATTATTTACCTCGAGGTATTACTTATCTACCTTTCTCTTCCAAAAAGGTATGGCGCTCAGTGGTTAAACCTACTAAAAAGACAGAGTTGAGTTTAAACACAGGCCATGCACTTATTGATGATTTAACCTTGAGCCAATTAGTTAATCTTTTTCAGCCTCAGTCTCTTCATCTGTTTAATGGAGTTAAGCCTACTGTCACTGGGTTGAAATCTGAATTAAAGGACATTATATAAGGCATTAGCAAGCAACTAGTAAGCTAGATATTGTTATTACTTTCTTTTTGGTCTGACATTGAAAATTTATTTTTATGGGAATATAAAAGATTTTATGGGACATTATCTGTTCATATGACATGTGTTTAGAGTTATATATTATATATAGTAATTTGTGAACTCATACAATTACAAGGCCTTTTTTTCTACTCAGGTCATATAACAATCTGTTGCAAGAGACTTTACCTTTATATTTCATTATAAAGAAATATTTATTGAGTACCTACCATTTACAAATCTTCAATACATTAATGGCTAATTTTCAGTTTTCCTCTAGTCAACATAATATTATGTATGGCATGTTTTGATCACTTTAAAATAACACAATTACCAGATTATTACAACATGATATTCAAATAGAAATTTAATGAGAAGACATACCATTTGACAGAATTACAAGATCTTGATATTAATTATATCTATTTCCTATTTGACCTTTAAAATTAGTCCTTTATACCCCGGGTACATGTTTGAAGGATCCACACATTTATTACTTAACAGAAACCTATATAATGTGTGGTTGTATACTGATGGGGAGGTGCCAAGCAAAAGTAACAAGAATGTCTTAGGTAAGACCTTATTTGTTTATGCAAAACATTATTTTCACTCAGAAAAGTTACTGTTCACACATCATCAATCAACACACATGTACCTTAAAGAGACAATGCATCTAGGTTAGAGCAAACATTTTCAACAAAAACTGATCACCAGGGAATTTATAACATGAATTAACTTGTGCATCAGGGAAGCACAAGTTTACTGAGCATAGGAGACAAAGAGGAAAAGGTATCTGAGCTCAAATATCTAGATGTCATTTATGAAGGTGATATAATTCTGTAATTTACCTTTTTGCCTCAACCATGTTATTGCCATTCCTATAAGTATGGGTGAAACTGAAAGAGTAAGTATTTGTCCTTATGTTCTGTATAATTCCTGAGCACATTGTTTTCCATTAAATTAATCAGCAAAATTCAAGCAATTTCATAAAAACAAAATACCCACAGCACTTTCATGTGCGGCTTTTGCTAATGAGGCTGACGTGTTTCAAACATATGAGCACACGTTATTGAGCACATTAAAAATTCAATTCACACATCTTGATGATTTGAGACATCAAGATGATTTGATGAGTATAAACGTAATCAAACAAAAATATTTTTTAGCCTCAGCCAGTTGGCTCAGCAGTAGAGTGTCGGCCTGACAGGTGGAAGTCTTGGATTCAATTCCTGGTCAGGGTACACAGGAGAAGCGCCCATGTGCCTTTGGCCAGTTTGCATTAACAGTATCGGCCTATGTGACTGACTCCACTCTGTTGAGTTTTCGCTTCTATCAGGATAAAGTTGAGGCCTGCTCTCCCAGAGCCATTTTATAACTTTCAGACATTCTAGTACTCCGGAATAGCACAGGGCACCACTACTCTCCTTACTCCCGAGTTCCTCTGGACTCTCATTCAATAGCCCCCAAGAAATGACAAAACCAATCAGTACAGAATACCAATATTAACCATATTGGATTGGTAGATCCTTAATAACATGGTGGAACTTGCAGAAGTTTTTACACAAAGTTACCTTTGAAAGCCATTCTTTAGAATATATTCCAAAAAGAGTTGGAGCACTAACAAAGAAAAATGAATAAATCTTAAAAAGCAAGTTTAATATTTTGGAGATGTTTTAAGTTAATTCTTAGCATTTATGCTAATAAATACCCTTTATCATAATATTGTTAATGTTTCATTTTATAAAACATAAACAGAAAGGGTTTATTAACTTGCCCACAGAATGAGACAAGTGTTCTGCAGAGTTATAAATGCATTAACAATGTCTGATAGTGTTACATGGTATTTCTGTAAAATATAGTCTAGGCCAATAAAAAAAATCCACTGCTTTTAATCTCCTTTTATATTTTCTAAGATTCATAGCTGTGTATATCATATCTCAGAAAACCCTTTCCCAAGACTATATCATTAAAAAAATTATTTAATGGTGGAAATAAATGTCTGTTTAAATAAAAAAAATATTAAATAAATTTTTAAATATCATTTAGGAAATGAATCCCCAAACAAGCCCCATTTGTCCTCCAGAAATTAAGTATTCCAGAAAGATACTGTTATTAGTCTACAGAGTTTAAAGCTACAAGCAATTAGTGCTTTGTCAGGCAGTACACATCCAATTTCACTTCTGCAGCTTGACTATTCATGTACTGTCACAATTATTCTACAAATCTTGTACCACTGGGTTTTTCCTATTTATTTTTCTGTTATTTAAAAAAACCCAAGGAAGTTGAAGGTTTCCCATTGCGTGAAATAATCTCTGAGCAAATCTCACTCCTGTCCTATGCCCCTAGCCAATCACCCTTCCCACTGTAGGCACAAATGTCTTTGTTTCTGATTTTAATGCAATCTAGCTATAAAAGCATTAGGAAGCCCCAACAGGCAGTTCAGACAAACTCAGCTGTAACATAGTTTTAATAAAGTGTCCTCATTGTCTTCTACCTGTGGATCAATTAATAGTAAGCATAATACCTCATCAACAATGATTGGCAACCTTGACCCTCACTTATCTAGGTAGATGACCAGAACTATATTCTGACATTCAGGCTGGCCTTTTTTTGCAAGGAAGCATGCCTCTTAGCAGTTCACTTTAGCCATGAATTGGTATGTGCTTAGGAAACACAGTTTACAGTAATGTTATCTTAAGAAAACCATTGTTGCCTGACCAGGCAGTGGTGCAGCAGATAGAACATCAGACTGGGACACGAAGAACCCAAGTTTGAACACCCCAAGGTCGCCAACTTTAGTGTGGGCTCATCTGGTTTGAGCAAGGCTCACCAGCTTGAGCCCAAGGTTGCTCGCTTCAGCAAAGGGTCACTCGGTCTGCTGTAGCCCCCCAGTCAGGGCACATATGAGAAAGCAATTAATGAACAACTTAAGTGCTGCAAAGAAGAATTGTGCATCTTATCTCTCTCTCTCTTTCTGTCTGTCTGTCCCTATCTGTCCCTCTCTCTGTCTCTCTCTGTCTCTGTCACAAAATAAAACTATTGTTTTCTCTATTATAATTGAGTATCAATATCATCATAGTATCAGAAAAATAATACTACTGGAATAGGATCACTTAGTTAATTTCAAAATCAACTAGAAACTGCCTGACCAGTGGTGGTTCAGTGAATAGAGCATCATCCTAGAATGCTGAGGTCCCCAATTAAAAACCCCAAAGTCACCGGCTTGAGCATGGGATCATCAAGATGATCCCAAGGTGACTGGCTTAAACCCAAAGGTAGCTGGCTGGAGCAAGGGGTCACTGGCTCATTTGAAGTTCCTTCCACTCCCAACTCCTCCCATCAAGGCATGTATGAGAAACAATCAATGAACAACTAAAGTGAAGCAACTAAGAGTTGATGCTTCTCATCTCTCTCCTCCCTCTCTCCTTTCCTGTCTGTATCACTCTCTAAAAAACAAACAAACAAAACTAGAAATAATATGTGTGTTATTTATTATTTTGAATTCTCTACAATGCTATTCTCCCATAATATGGCTGGTCATATTTATTTCTTAGTGTCATTTGATTTTCAGAAAAAATGATTGTAAATAACATTTTGTAAGAGAAAGAGCCTAGAATAGCACTATAGAAATTTTTTTTAGTCTCATCTTTATTCTAAGCTAATTCATCAAAACTTAAATAGATATTTTGCCTCTTAGAACCTAAGTTTTCTCATCAGCAAAATTTGAAAATAAGATTAGATTATAATGATGCCATTCTGGACTTAGAATTCTATAACCAAAATAATAATAATAATAATAAAAACTTTAATTCAGAAATCATGAACTTATGAACTTGAAGGAAAGTGGTTGGCCATCATCTGTGACAGCAATTTTTAACTGGGGCAACATGTGGCATTGTCTGGAGACATTTCTGATTGTCTGGGAGACAGCGCATACTACTGGCATCTAATGAGTGGAGGCCAGGAATGCCACTAACATCTTACAGTGTACAGAGCAGGGCCCCACAGCAAAGACTTATCCAGCCAAAATGCCAGTAGTTCCATCCAAGGTTGGGAAATCCAGCTCCATGATGTTAGAAATTGTGGGAAAGTACATATCACGTGGGCTCTAGAAATTAGGAGGGACTATGAATTCCAGAGCAAAAGCTCCCTAATCATTTCTCAATTCCTCTGTTCTCTCAAAGGAGATAAAATCCCAGATGGAGGATCATTGGCTTAGTTCAACATTGTTTTCATCTTATTGCTTCAAACACACACACTTTTTAAAAAATGATGGTTGTTCCGTAAGTAGAAATGTTCTTTAAGGATGTGCAAATAAGAAGGAATCTGTTTCTGAAGAAGCACCTCAGAGTGTTAAAAATTCATCTAGCTAAAAGGAAGTTATGCTTAGTTATCATAAGTTATTGAGGAAACTCTCAGAGGCATAATTAGATCAGTTATTCAGCATTCCTAACTAGTATTCTAATAACGTGGGTCCTTGCTTTGCTTCTTTTCAAAGCTGTGTCATCTTTTTATTCATATTAGCTACTCCTTACATATTGTGACTAAATTGCTGAACCAAACACCGCCTGTTTGAAAGATCTTTAATGATGTTCTTTGAGGAGGCAACAGCAACCATTTCAAAGCTTCTTTTATTATCTAGCACTTCCACAGTATAAATCTTTGTAAACTTTAGTTCATAAGAATGTATTTAAAACCAACTGGCTAAATCCTATTAAAGTATAAAACAACAATTCTTAAGATTAAAATTCTGTTGTTCACGGGGAAAAGAAAAAAAAGCTTGATATGACATTAGAACTCAAGTAGTTAAAAAATACTTTACTGGTTCGAACAGAAAGAGAACCTGAAGATGTCGCTTAAACAGGAATTTAGTGCTCAACGAGACTGCTCCATGTTCCTCAGGGAAGGACACCAATTTGTGATACTGTTTAGTGGCACCCAGGCACAGATCTTTCTATGAACAGAATAAACTTTGCTGCATTGGTTTGCTGTCCAACCTAGTGAAATAAAGTTATTGATTTTGTAACAAGAACAATAAAGATACTTGTTTAAAAAGACAACTTAAAAAAATAGCAAAGACAATAGGAAATGATAAATGAGCAAGCCTTTGTTACACTGATTACTTAATATTGAAACAAATGAATTTTGTCTTGGATTTTTTATCTATATATTCAGTATGTGTATCATTTGCACTTTTACTGGAACAAAAGAAATATCAAAGAAGGAGGAAAGCAGGAGGAGTTAGTAAATAAATTGTCTGAGAGATTGGGATTAATTTTTGAAAGAAATATGGTACTCTTTTTGCAAATAGACTATTTCTGAAGATAAGGCAGCTTTTTCCCCTCTATACTAGATTTATGCCAAAATTTAGTCATTAAAAAAATTAAATCTTTCTGTTAAAGACAAAAGAAATAACATACAAGTATCTATAATCCATTTATTGAATGTTATTCTGTATATGGTTTGTTAGTTCCCTACTGAAATGTTTTGGTTTTATGGAAAACACACCAGACAGGTCACAAAAACTCCTAAATTCTAAACTTAGCTGCTCAACACAAATGCTATATAATCTTAAAAAGTCTCCTAACCTCTCTGAGAATCTTTAAAAAGAAATATTATATTTTTTCTGTCTTTTTGTACATGTTTTGGAAGTGAAAGCCCTTTGTGAGATGTGACTCACTATGCAGTTATAAGGAATTATTATTGGCCCAAATTTAGAATATAGATACTTCTTCTTTTAACATGCTTTACATGTTATCAGCAGAGTTTTAATTATTTTCTAGATTGAAATAATTATTTAATCTCTATGGCATGATTTGACCTAATTTGAAAAAAATTCAAATTGAAGCTTTTTAGATTCCAGATTTCTATGTTACTATTTCTGTCTTAATTGGAAGATATAAAACAATAGATGACAAGGCTGTTGGACTCAATTTTCCCTTGACTATGTATAAAGCTTCGCATTTATGTCCCAGGTATTTCTTTTTCTTGCTGATTGGCTTAAGTCCTGTTCAAGCTCCATTTTCTAAAAGCACAAGGGCTATTCCGGAGCAACTATACGTATTGTTACAATGAATGTTTTCCTCACATCTTCCTAAGTAATGGAAGAGTTCATTGTTCTCAAGATGTATAAAATGCTCCAGTATTTGAGTAAAAATTGTATTAGTCTAAGGTACTATTACTTAACCCTACTGAAAGAACTTTGTTACAGAATTTGTATACCAATTAAAATAATGAGTTCAAAACTTTAAGAGTGGCCCTGGCCGGTTGGCTCAGTGGTAGAGCGTCAGCCTGGCATGCAGGAGTCCTGGGTTTGATTCCCGGCCAGGGCACACAGGAGAAGCACCCATTTGCTTCTCTACCCCTCCCCCTCTCCTTCCTCTCTGCCTCTCTCTTCCCCTCCCACAGCCAAGGCTCCATTGGAGCAAAGTTGGCTCAGGCACTGAGGAAGGCTCTATGGCCTCTGCCTCAGGCGCTAGAATGGCTCTTGTTGCAACAGAGCGATGCCCCAGATGGGCAGAGCATCGCCCCCTGGTGGGCATGCTGGGTGGATCCCGGTCGGGCACATGTGGGAGTCTGTCTGACTGCCTTCCCATTTCCAACTTCAGAAAAATACAAAAAAAAGGAAAAAAACCCAAAAACGTTAAGAGCTCATTTCAGATAAAACACACCTCATCATTTCCACATTTGGTTATGAGTTTGACCCACTGAGAATTGCATCAGTAAACATAAAGAAAATCATCCCTGCTACCAGCAAAAAGAAAATTTTACGTTGTAATTCTTGTCCTCTTTTTGTAACAGAAAACAAAGAAATGAACAGTCTAGTCCAGTGGTTCTCAAACTTTTTGAAGTCGGGGTGCATTTAAAATTTTACAAATAATTGTGGGTGCACTGTATACAAATTTCTGAGAAATATGTTATAATAATTAAGTCAAATATTAAAGAAAAAAGCATAAAGTCCAAGCGTGCTTTTATGGTAATTAATTGAAATAAATAGAACAAAATTAAATTTATTCTGACATTAAAAAACATTTTTGTTACATTTTTTGAGTTATGCTTTTTAGAATTCATAAAAAAGAGGCATTAAAAAATAAAAGAACAACAAAAATGTTATCTTTTTATGTATATAGATATATTCTTAGTAAGATTTAGTAAATTTGGCAGGTCCCGGTGTGAATGTGTTAAGCTTTTTCATTCTTGTGTTTATGAGAAACATGAGCCTGATGTGTTGTAGCGATTTCTTCAATGTTTGGGCATGTATTTGAAAGGTAAACTCTCATTTCCTCGTCAATACATTGAAGAATTTCTTTTTACTCTTAGTTGTGTTGAGGGTAGAAAATCCTAATTCACATAAATAGGATGTTGAAAATTGTAAAATATTCAAAGCCTTTTTAGATATTGCCACATATTCTTCTCTTATAGAAATCCAAAAGGCTTCAAGAGACAATTCCTTATGTTTAATCATCTATCCAAAACCCCCACCATACATATCATTTAAACTTTACACCCAACAAAGGACAGAAGAAACTTGCCTCCAGTTTTTCCTGGGGACATGGGGGGTAGTGTAAACAATCCAGCACCACAGCTTAACAGACTTTTGCAACCTAATCAGGCAAATGAGGTTGGGGATTGGGCACACTATCAGCTTACAGCCAATTCCCCACACTTCTGTCCCCCAATAATCTAAACTCCAAAAACCCTGGTGTTTGGTTTGTTTTTTTTTTGGTCCCCAACAGGCACATATTTCTCTGAAATACCATAGGGCACACCTGGAAATCTTCTAGGGCAGACCAGTGCGCCCTGGCACACACTTTGAGAACCACTGGTCTAGTCACTGTGTTCATGAAGATTAAATTCTCACTCTTCCCACTCACAGAAATGAGCCTCTATTCTGTATTTAAATTTCTTTTGAGAGATAGATGACCTGTTTTTTGTCACCTAATCAACCATTTTCAACAGGTATGCTGCAAGAATTT
Organism: Saccopteryx leptura; assembly: GCF_036850995.1. NCBI lineage: Eukaryota > Metazoa > Chordata > Mammalia > Chiroptera > Emballonuridae > Saccopteryx > Saccopteryx leptura. The sequence goes on along the minus strand of NC_089509.1, from coordinate 78,282,585 downwards.
TTAAAGCATGCAAAAATACCTATTAAGTCAGGGGCACTGACCTCTTTTCCCTTAGACAAGTAAAAAAATGACAACAGCCAACACAGCAATAGTCATCAGGTGTGAATAATTCAAAATTATAACTACTTTTTGGTCAGATCAGCAAAAAAATATATCTTTTTGTATTGCCACAGAATTTTAGTAATTAGTTTATGTGCTCCATGAGATCAAAAAGGTTGAAAATCACTGACCTAATCTATGAATTAATAACCCTCAATATAAAAAGATTATGCTTTCTTTTAATAAACAAAGCTCCCTCCCTAATTGGTCTTGATTTTCATGGTTGCCCTTTATTTCTTTAAACAGAGAAAAAGAAAAAAAAATAAGCTTTTGTGGTTTGCCTTTATAGCTTATATTTGTCATTACTTACCATAATATTTTTAATAGATGGACTACTCAGAGTTTGGTAGGCTACATCTACAAACTATTATTAGACTTTGTATTTAATTTTGAACCTTGAAATAGCATAGTTCATTCACTGCTGTATGTGACATTTAAAAAACCTGAGCAAACAGTAATATTCTTGGAAAAGAAAAGCCCTTTCTCACTACAATCAGCATTTAGAAACAATATTAAGTTGATTTGAATCAGAAAATTGTCTCTGAAAACCTGAAGTAAATATAAACATTAGGAAAATGATCTCATCTCTTCCTGCCTTAGCCTTGTACTGTTTCTTATGAGTGGTTCTTAATATTCATTCAAACACTGTACGTGATGGGGTCCATCCCAAAGCCACAGTTCACTTTCGCTTTTGTCAGAGCCCAGGTTGACTACACTCCACACTTCATATCTATGCAAGGCTCCTATGCCCTGGGGTAGAACCTTGTTAAAAGCAGTATCTTATTATCATCCTACCAAGCAAGCACTGTCATCCCATATGTCAAGATCACTTGAATATTTTACTGTTGTTTCTTTATGCCCCTCCCCAAAAGTAAAATGGTGCTTTTGGGTGAATAAAGCTTTTCTGCCTTACTCTTCAGGTAGAATTCTTGCATTCCTTGGGGTGACAAAGGTTCATATCCCTTTCTGGCCCTAAGGAAAAAAAAAAGACTAAGAGGCATCATTAATCATGCAAACTGTCTACAGCAACAGTGCCAAGAAAATGATCATTCCCATACCAACTATCAATATTCCTAGCACCTGTCTAAAATCTCAGGTCATGCATATCCATCTGCCTTTAGAGAAGTAGCAATGCACTCAAACATCCCTTCACTATTTTTAGGGTCATGTTAAAATTATTCATCACCTGCTTGTCAGTTCATCCAATTTGTCATATTATGTTGATCTACCAATGTCTATTATTGGTCATTCCCCTTTTAAATTGTGTTTTTAGAGCATCAGAGTTTAAGTTGTTTTTGAAATTGTCAAATGTGACTATAGGCCAGAGTTCTCACCAAGAAATTACTATGTTCACTGTATCCTCATGTTTAATGGAAAATGCAGATGTTTGAGCTTCCTGTGTCTACTGCAAAGTCTACTTCAATCTAATTGCTGGTAAATGAATTCTGGTGTTGTTTTTTTTACTTTTATTATAAAATCCATAATATTTGAGAAAAGGTTACAAGAGGTTAAAAACATATCTTACCCATGAAACAAACTATTTAAAGTTAAGAAGTTAAAGAAAAACTGTTCCCATAAAACTTTTAACACTCAATTGAATATTGTGTTCAATGAAAATTAAAAATTTAATAGAAATTTTGATGAAAAAATAGGATTCAACCTTAGAAACTTAAGTAATATGATGGTACATCTCATCTATTATTTTTAGCATAAAAATCATAATTCCTAAAATTAGCTGGCAGTCATTCAAATTTTTCACTCATCTCAAATCATTTTAACATTTTTATTTTACATCTAATGTAATTTTTAAATGATATTATTACTCTGTGCCCTTTCTTCCTGCCCCCCTCATTGTTTCCATCCTCTTCTGCTAACACCTATGAAATGGGTTACAGTACAACAGGCATTCCCATACAAGTGGGAAAATCACAGAGTTGGGGGTTAATGCACTTTTAATTCTAGTTGTTGTGTGCACTCATTCCCAGGAAGACCTGTGCTAGCTCTACATTTGACCATAACCTCTGTGAGCTTTTTTTACTTGTAAAACACAGGTCCTGGATAGATGAGTTCAATGTCTGTTCCAAATAATAGTCTCACCTATTACTCTACCCAGTGATGGCACATAAAGCCACAGACTGAAGTGCTCAGTCTGTGAATCCAATGACTTTCCCCAGAATTTGCATAAGTATTTTAAAATCCTGAAAATGATTAGCAAGTTAATAGAGTATCTCCTCAAAATCATTCTTGCTATAGTCAAATGCAGTGTCGTAGAGACTGTGAATATTAGTTATTTGGGTTCAGAATTTTAATTAGTAAAATTCTTATGAGGGTTGATCAATCTCTCACTGACCTGTATTTATTTTGACTGTTTGGCAATTAAGAAAATTCAGAGGCAAATTATACCCAAGTCTCTCTCTAACTTTAAATTCAGTGAGTCATGTTACTCAAACAAGCACTCTTAACATTAAATGATACTTATTTACGTAACTTTTTTTTACAGAAAATAAGGCAGTAAGAGAGCAGAAGTAGAAATAAAATGATAGAAAAGAGTAGAAAGTGGCTTTATTTTTCATTCATTTTGTGTCTTGTATTAAATACACAACATGTCTGGAGAGGAGGTCAACTTGGAGCTCTGAGGTTAATGTTTCAAAACCTGAGGTCACTGGCTTGAGCGTGGTGTCACTGTCTCAAGCTTCTCTCTCGCTCTCTCTTTCTCTCAAAAAAAAGGAAGGAAGGAAGAGAAGGGAGGGAGGGAGGGAGGGAGGGAGGGAGGAAGGAAGGAAGGAAGGAAGGAAGGAAGGAAGGAAGGAAGGAAGGAAGGAAGGAAGGAAGGAAGGAAGGAAGGAAGGGAGGAAGGAAGGAAGGAAGGAGAGGAAAAAAAGAAGGAAGGAATAGGAAGAGTAGATTTGAGAGCAAAATATTGAGTCAGTTTTTTACCTGTTTTGCTGGAGTACATCAGCATAGAAATGAACACATGTTAACTAGAGGTCTGGAGAGAAGTGGAGATGGAAATATTGATATGGTAACCCTAAAACCATGGCTGAGTTTAGGGAAGCCAGAAAACATGGGTCAAAGAAAAGCATTATTGCAAGAGGCCCTGAAAGCAAATGGAAATTGTGGAAATAGTAGCTTCTCTCTTTTGTTTCTTTCCTCCTCACTTTATGTTTCTTAAAACTTTAACAGCAAATAAATGGTCATTTTACTTTCAGAGTTGTATTTCAAAAAATACTTCCTGTTGCAAAACTTATTTTTGTATGCAATTATGTCCACAGCTCACTATTTGCCCTCACCTTTCCTGTGTTCCTAAGGATGTGCATCCCTCTGTCTTTCTCTAGTAGGACTCTTCACACCATTCCAGAAAAAGCCTGCTTGATCATTCTCCGTAATGTTTACCTGCACACTATACATTCTCCCTGCTAATACTGTTTGACTTTCCTCGGTATTGAATGAGAACAGAATTATATTTATGCATTTGTGTTTTTATTTTTATTTCGTCTTCTTTTGTTATAATATAACCTTCACGAGTACAGGTACTTTGTCTTGTTTCCCACTATAAATACAGTGCCTGGAAAAAATGCCTTGGCATATAGTATACACTCAATAATTACTTGTTGAATGAATAAGTCAAACGATATAAATTTTTAAAGGAAACTCCATATCAAATTAATATCACTTTTGTTTTCCTCTCCAGAAAATTTTGCCATAATACTTTATTATTTTACAAAAGTTTTAGTGCAAAGCCACAGAAACAGAAGGTAATATATATATATATACACATATATATACATACATACATATACATATACACACACATACACACATAAATATATATACACATACATACATTCGGGGGGCAAAAGTTTGTTTACAGTTGTTCATATGAAAAATAATACAATAAGTCATAGATAATAGAAGAATAAACTGTTTTATATACTCACAACAGTAAACTTACTTTTGTTCCACCCTGTATGGACCATCCCTGTATAATATATATATATATGTAATCCATATATATATAAATGTTTGCCCCTAAAAATAGATTCCAGTTTGAGGGTTTCATATTTTATCTCTACTGGGCATTAAAAAAACATTTTAAGGAAAGATCTGTATAGAAAATATAATTCTAAACATTGCTTTGGAAGGAATAGAAGAGACTGTTTACTGAAAGGGAAGAAAGAGACCTTCATATGCAAATATATGGCATTTGGAAATGTCATATGGCTACATCTACATATAAATAAGCTTTCTGAATTCCAGGGAAGGGAGACTTTGTATAGCATTAGCCAATTTCTAATCAAAATAAACTGATAGAGTAGCAGTGAGTCAGACATGGAAGAACATATTTTCATTACCTCTTAATACAGGTGTGACACTGCAGGTTCAAGACCACCTGGCCAAAATACAAACCAATATGAATTCAAATCACACAATACTTTATTGTAGTAGAAATGAACTGTCTACAAGAAAAGGGATTCACAGATTAAAAAAAAAAAAGATATATAACAACTTTCTATCAAGTCTTTGTTCCCCTCTAAATACTAACATAGAAACCAAGGGCAGGACGTCATATCTTCTGTACTTAACCTCTTTGTCAGAATTATTTTTAGGTGAGGTTTTAAAGATGGGACTAAAAGAGCAAAGATTTTTAACTCTTTCTCATTTTATGTTTGTTCCATTGCCTTGGTATAGGGTGGTCATTTTGGGAGAATTCTTCTGATAAAGCATAGTATATAAACTACCAGATGGAGATAAATAACTCCTCTCTATTAAATGTATTATCCGTTCTGGACACCAGGGTACCATTCTATAAACCATATTTTTCCTACATTGTTACAGGGTTCCTCACTTCTAGAGGAGTTAATTAGCTTCACCTGTGTTGGCAGCCATTCTTGGGGACCAGGTGCCCAAGTCTTACTTTTACAATAGGCCATTTGTTCCCTTCCAAGTTGAGACTATGGAATTCACCACAGGAAAACAATTTTTAAGTGAATGATTTTATGCAATTTTTACCGGTCATTTCCTGGAGCCGCTGTGGGAGTTGTGTTTCTGTAGCAGGAGGAGCTATCTGCAATCCTTCAGGTAGCACCTCCACCACAATGTTGTCTTGGGTATTGAGAAGCATAACAAAGCCTGCCTTTATCCTTGCACAGCATATTTATAAGAGAGTTGGGGCTAAAGAATAAGCTGCTAGGATGATAACTGAAAAGAAACATTAGAATTTTGGAATAAAAGAAATTTTAATAAGCTTAAGGTATCAATGGGGAAGAAAAATGAAAAAATCCCAAAGTCAAAGGGAACCAGGAAATCAGAATGGTCTTCTGACAAGTAATGTAATTGTTTGTTGCCTTTTATTGAACATGACTGAATGCTTGGCAGTTTATTAGTGCTTCTCTTTGAAATGATTCTTCAATGAAAGAATTATTATCATCATTGTAAAGATAAAGAAATTTAGGCTCAGAAAGTTGAAGCAATTTCCCCAAGGTTACCTAGCTACTAAGAAGCTAAGAATATTTGTAAACTGATGTTTTTGGGACCACAAAGCTGGTTTATCTCTTTCTATTACACCAGCCTGCCTCCTGGCATATACAGTAATATGGGAAAAGCTAGATATATGTTGGCTACATTTAAAACTATACAACGACTCTCTTGTGGTAGATATGAAAGGAATCAAAGCACATCCCTAATGAGGATTAAAAATATCATATAAAAAATGTTCAGAAAACTAAAAAAAGAAATAGAGAAAATTTTTGTTGACTTTTTGTTAAAATTTGCTGATATGTAGAGATATTTATGTTTTTCTGAACATCTGGTGGATATTAGAATGTTTTTATTCACAATCTTCTATTATTAATGATAAAGGGAAGCAGAGCAATTATGAACTACTGCCACAATAAATTAATATTATGCATGACTTTTCCAATATATTATAGAATCTCATCATTCCAACAAACAAAAAGTTGTCTTAAAAAAAATAATGGATGTTATCATGTTTAACAAACTTGTTTTCAGCAGAATAGACCATATTGAGTCAGCAACTCTTGTATCTAAAAAATAAGAATACATTTCAAGTTATGAGGGTTGTTATTAATGTGATTCAAATTAGACTTTTAATATTGTCTTAAGTTTGAGATATGACCTAGACCTAGTATAAATTTTTGTGCCAAGAGAGGATTCCGTTTCTTTTATAAGCCTTCACAAAGGAGAGATTTCTTTTTTTTCCTTGTTAGAGATAGAGACACCCTGGTTTTTGTCCCCTTTGTAGATGGTCAAAATGAAGTGTACCTTTACTGACCCTATAATCCTTCTGCTTAGTTTTAATTGAGGGCTCCTTCAGCTCCTGCAAGGATCTCCTACTGAAATCAACTGAATGTCTTCCATAAAATGGCAACAACGACACAAACTCAAAGTCTGGCTAAGACAAGCATGGGCATGGTCCCACAGGAGAGGCAGCGTCCCCGTCACTGCGAGTACTACGCGTATTTGATTGTGCTCATTAGTGAGAGCTTCCTTTATTGTAGGAGGGTACAATAACTTTTGTGACATGTACCACACTCCTTAACCCTTGCTCTTTACCCTCATTTCTTTTCCAGAAACTGGCAGTTTCCCTGCAGACCTTGCTTTATCTCCCATCTCAGTTTTGTATGTATTGTTCCAACATGAAATAGTCATAGTCATCTGTCTAATTCATGTGCATTCTTCATGTTTCAGCTTAAATGTCCTTCATCTGGGAATGATGAAGATGACATCTTTCAATTATTTGAGCATTTACTATGTGTCAGGCACTGTACTGAAGAAATGCTTCTTTGCATTTAAAATCTAATTCACTCGTGACATTTATCAGTTTAAAATAGGCTTAATTTTACTGAGTACTTAACTGTGTGCCAGACATTGTTATCAATACTTTGCAGTCATGTATAAAGGTTAAATAACTTGGCTGTTGACCACAGAATTGGAGGTTTGGGGAAACTGAATTGAACCCAGACAGTCAAGCTTCCAAGTGTGATCTTATTGCCTCACAAGTATTAACAGGTCGATCCATTATTCCAATCATTTTAAAAATGAGGAAACGGAAACCATTGGCTCTCCACCCTTACCCTGGAGTTCCACATGAATTCTGTGTGCTCTCTGGCCCCTATCTTTACCCAGCCATCACGTAGCATTGTATTTGTCTGTTTGCTTTTCTGATTCCTTCTTTTTCAATGAGGAAACAGAAGCTTTGAGGAGTGAAGAACCTTGCCAAAATACCATTAACAATATTAAATGGCTATAGTAAGACTGGAGCTTGGCTCTCTCTGCTCCGACGTCTGTATTTTTCCCTCTGCTGAACAATGGCTTGTAAACGTGAGCCAAGGCATTTCTCCACAGATGTGCATTCCCATGAAAATGAAAGCAAAGGCACAGAGAACATTTTTCCTCGATATATTACTTAGTTTTTATTTGGTTCCTTTAGATTTATTTTAAAACCTGACTGTGAGGATATATATACAATGACAATAGCTAATAACAGCTAAAACATTAAGTGGCAATTTTTTGCTAGCTATTGTTTGAAAGCTTTTATATGGATAGTCTCACTTTTCACTTTCACCCTGTGATAGAAATACTATTATTACCCCCATTTTACAGATAAGAAGACTGATGCTCAGAGGGGTATATACTGATTTTAAATCCCACAACTTGTAGGTATAGGATTTTGAACTCAGTTTCACACAACTACTCATTGGTGGGAGAATTGAGATTGTTTTCAGTGTTAGGAAAAATTCACTGTTGATTATGAAAACTATTTGACTCATCTATCAGTTTTGAGAATAACAGCAAACATGCCTTATGTTCAATATCCTTCGGAAAACACTGAGAGATACTTAGAGAGTAAGAGAGAAATGATGTGCCTGAAGCACTGCATGCTCGTATTTGGCTCCTAATTTCTTTGGAATGACCTAGCTTGAAAAGATGATAAAGGGCTACGGGTCTGACTTTGTTTAGCAGAAAGACAAATGGGATTTTGAGACTCTGCAAAGCTGTTCCTCTGCTGGGCATACTTCATCTTCTCTGTATAAACTGAACTTCTTTAATTCGTATAGGAGACTCATTGTCCCAAGTCCCAGACGAAGATCCCTATATTATATGAGTCTAAGCCTGCTGGGCACTGAAAGAACAGTTTTGTCACCTATAGCCACAGCCAGGACATGCTAGAAAGTTCTTCTAGTGGTCCAAGGCCATAAAACAATAAAAATATGAAGGTTTTACCCTCAAAAAACAGCCTATCCCTGGTAGTGCCAGCTAGGACAGAAAAGATTATGGAACACCTAGGGCATGGAAATAGACTCAGTCAATTTTGGAAACTGGAGAATCTCTTTCCTACAAACTGTGTGAGGACGTGAATATGATGGTAAGTATTAGAATTTTAATAAGTTGAGGAAAGTAATATTTTGCATTTTTTTACTAGAAAGGGGTGTTAAGAATTAATAAAAAGTTGGAGAGAGAAGGATAAAGAATTAATAAAAAGCTTTAAATGTACCCAGCCTAAACTGATCAAGTGAGAATAAAATCTTAAATTCAAAGACCTATTATTCCTTTTTAGGATATTCAAAAACTCCCCGAAAGGAAAGAATCACATGTTGACCTCTGTTTTTCAATCAGGATATATGCTTTCTGTAAAAACTAAAGAATGCTCATTATAGAAAGTTATTTTTATTATACAGAGATAATCATTGTCACTGTCACAATTTTAGTGAATTTCATTCTAGGTTTTTTTATTTCCACACATTATATATTATAGGAGTCTACTTATTTTTCTATGCCATTAATATTCTTCATAATTTTGCTCCAGTTAAATAATATTTTGTCACTTAGTTATACTATAATTCACTTAATATTATCCTATTGCTAAAAATTTGAGTTATTTCTTTTTTATTTTTATAAAGTTTGGTGCAATTGGCTTATTTATAACATAAGTCTTTGTCTGCTTTTGATGCTCTTTATATATAATACCATATTAATGTTTAAAAATTTATACCATTTTTTTCTCCCATTGGCTATGTCTTAAATTCTTGTCCCTGCACCATCAACCACTGGCCCAACCAACGTAAGATAATGGACTACCAATGGCTATACATTCACTCCAAAATGATTAAATTGCTTTCTCATATTATAAAATACTAAACAATTTACCTGTCTTGCAATTTGAGATCATCTTTTAGACATGCTGATATGAAGCTTTAAAAAATGCCCTGTGCATAGTCCAATTTAAACAAACTGAAAAAATACAGTAGTAAAAAGACTGGAAGTAAATTAACTAAACATTGAAAGTGATTTCCTTTAGGTTGTAGACAGTGAAGACTTTCTATCCTCTTTCTGTTTTTTACTATTTTTAAATTAATGTGAATTGCTTATATCATGAAAAAAGAAACCCAATATGTTTTATTTTTAAGAAAAAAAAATGTTAAGAACTAAGCAATTTAGCCCTCTCCAAAAACTCATTCTTCACATTGAATGATACACTGTTTCCTATTAGTAAGTGAAACACCTATGGTTATAACTGTACCTACAAGTACAAGTGGAAGAAGAAGGCAATCATAGGGATCTCTCCAGGCAAAAAAGCACTTCTGTCTCAATTATCTATATCTTTCAGACAAAATTGTTTTCTGGCCTGGAATTATCCAGATGGCTGCCTCTTTCATTTTTCCTGTATCTCTATATGTACAACAGCTAAACAATTCTTTGCCATTGAAAAATTGTGAAGAAAACACCATATTGAAAACGAACAAACAGAAAAGGTAGATGTGGGTTTATGAGAGTTCTCTGTACTACCTTTGTAATTTTTCTATAGAGCTAATCATTTTCAAAATAAGTTTTTTGTTTTTTTTAAATTAGGACACATGGCTTCCAGAGCTAGCTTTCTGCCTTTAACCTACTGTGTGACAATAAGTAATAATTGAGTATTTCTGGTCTTCACCTCCTGATATATCAAGGAAACTCCCCCCCGCCACACACACACACACACTCACATCCTTAAACTTATCTAATGTTTAGGAGTTATATAGTCTCAAATAAAATAATAGCTACAAAAAACTTTGAAAATGTAAAACATTAAAGAAGTAAAATAATAATGTCATTTAATAATCTTCTGGCCAAAATAGAGCCTCTGTTATATAATGGAAATTGAAAAGAGAAAATGTACAAACTTCTTATCTTTAAATAACTCTTATTTTCTTGTGATAATATATTTCAAAAGGAGAAAAATTCTTTGCTTAAAAGCATTCCTCACTGATGATTCTTCAGGGTTTAATTTTTTTCTTTCATTGCATGATATTCTTATCTTTTCTCTATATTTACACCTCTAAACCTTTTATAGACCATTATAAATGCCTTTCCTCCTAATTTAGATATCATGTAGCTGAAGATTTCCATTTAATAATAATAAAGTTGCTCAACATTATTAATAGACATTTTACCCCCTATTAATTTTCTTACTAAACCATGAATTTTTTCCAGTTAGCATCAATCTAGTGTAGACATGGCCAGACATAAACACAGAATTTTTGTTATCATTTCAAAACTTAGCATATATTTGGAATGTCATATTTGTAAATTAGAGCTTAACTTTTTTCTCCTCAGTTTTCTCCATTATACAGAATGGCACTACCCAGTTGGTCAAGCCAAAAACTTAGTCATCTCATTTTTCTTCCTATTGTGCAATAGATAAACAGGTCATATTCAGTCCACCTCTCAAAGCATTTTTTTCTCCCTTCATTGCCATTACTTAAATCCAAGACTCAGACACTGTCTTTTGCCCGCACGACTACAGTGATCACCTATATATTCTCCCTGCTTCCCTTGTTTCCTCTCAGTGGTCCACTTTTTCATGCCAGTCAGATTTATTGGAGAAACTATCCAAATGGTTTTCCATTGCACTTTAAATTAAATTGATACTCCTTAACATGGCATTTATAAATAAATTTCTTCATAAAAAGATCTCACACCTTTGGAAATCCTTCTCTAATTCATTTTGCCCCTGTCTCTACTGCCCCTGGCACTCTCTGCTCTAGTCACAAAGATGGCTTCTGGAACATCTGTTTCCTCATGAGATTATGTTGCCAGCTGTGTTGTTCATACCAAAGGGTCTCTTTGGAGCTCTTTGCCTGGCCATCTCATTCTCATCCTTCCTTCCTCAATAACCTTCTGTCACCTCTCTAAAATGGGTTTCCCACATGACTCTTCTATATCTAAATATCCCACTTTTCCCTATAACATTATTAATTTAGATATCAGATTTTGTTTGTTTGGGGTTCTATGTATTTCCTATCTCACTATCTACTATGTATGACCTCAGAAGAGAAACTTTGTTTGATTCACCACTGTACACCCTATATCCATAATATTTGGCACATAGGAGGAGATTAGTCATTTTTAAAGTGAACAAATAAATTGATAAAGTAATTAGGTATAGGTAGGACCAAGGTCTTGAAAATTTAAAACCTCATAAAAAATATGTTTGAATTATCTGTCATAGTCCATTCCCATCTCTGGGCTTGCCCATATCCTGCTTTTTCTATTCAAAATAAATGATTTCCTATAAGTCTCCATTCTAAATGTCAGCTATTTTATTTTTGATGGATAAAATAAGTGTTGACTTTCTCCAAATTCAAATTCTACATGTTTTATAACCCCTATTGATTTCTTGAGTGGTTAACCATGTACTTGAAAAGTGTAAATTATACACCGAGAGTGTGTTTGATCTATTAAAAGGTAAACTAACACTATGACACCATAAAGCACCATTTAGTTAATAACTAACTTCAAACCCTAAATGCTGTCCAAGTGCAAAGAAAGTGTTAAGACCTCACTTCACCCATAACTGTTTCTAGAGAAGTTTTTTACATTCAGAGTTATCACTGACTAGAAATTAAGGGAGGGCCAGAAACAAATCAATTGTTCAAAACTGGAAAGAAAGAAAAAAAAGAGTGAATCCAGAGCTATTTAGAATATTTGGGGGGTTGAGTTTAAACTTACATCCTTCTTAAACAAAAAATGTTAAATATACTCTCGCATTTTCTGAGTGAGTCAGAATTTCATAAGACCATCAGTGTAGGCATTCTGAAAATGCAGGTAGAGAAAAAGTGGGAGAACATAACCCAGATGCCACCTGGAATCTTTTTGTTGAAAAGGTCATTGATGTCATTTTGCTTCTTGGTTATTTGCTTCTTTCTAGTAAAGGTAAAATGCAGCATTATGTGTTGTATGACAAAATGATAAATGTCAGATTACTGCTTTTTTATAAGATGAATCAATATATCAAAAATGAATGTAGACCCTTCTATACAGTTTTTCTATCTTCTCAAAAATTCTTCTTTACTGTGGTTATTAGTATTTGTTGACACATCGGCACTTGCAAAACATAATTTTTGTTTTGCAAATGCAATGAACCACAGATATTTTGACATAAGCTTAAACTAAGGTGATTATATAATTTTTCACCCTAATAGGTAACTTTTAAAAGTGAAAGGAAGCACTATTCATAATTATGCTGGGAAAATAAACATAAACCAAGATGGTCCAGGTCATATACTAACTAAAAAACAATTTTTCAGCTCATTTACATCAGTTTCATATGGACTACTAAAAAGTGTACTTCATCAAAGTAAGAGTTTGGTTGCTAAGTGGTATCAGTATTTGTTTGGTATGGTTACCAAAACAAATCACCACAAACTGGGTGACTTAAAACAACAGAAATTGATTGTCCTACAGTTCTGAAAGCAAAAATAATAGTCTGAAATTAAGCTGTTGGCAAGGCTGCACTCCCTCCAAAAGCTTAAAGAGAAAACCTACCTTGCCTTCTTTAGCTTCTGGTGGCTTCTGTATTCCTTGACTCATAGCAGCGTAGCTCCAATCTCCACTTCCATCTTCACAAGACCTCTTCCTTCTGTGTCTTCATATGACACAGAAGAGCACCAGTCAATTGAACTAATTACCTATTTTTTATTGAATTTATTGGGGTGACACTGGTTAACAAAATTATACAGGTTTCAGGTGCAAAGTTCTACAACACATCATCTGTACACTGTATTGTATACAATATATTATATAGAGAGCCCACATGCCTTTAGAGTCAATTAATAAATATTTGGCAAAAGAGACAAAAACATACTATGGGGTAAAGATAGTCTATTCAATAAACGGTATTGTCAATATTGGACAGATACATGGAAAAAAACCCAAAAAATAAAACAAGTCCAATTTTTTCACAATACACAAGAAAAAACTCAAAGTGGATTAAAGACTTAAATGTGAGATTCAAAATCATAAAAATCCTAGAAGAAAACATAGCCTGTAAAATCCTGGATATTGCTTATAGCGATGTTTTTTGTTTGTTTATTTGTTTTTGATATATCTCTTCAAGCAAGAAAAACAAAAGAAAAATAAACAAATGGAGCTACATCAAACTAATTACACATTTTTAAATAAAGCTACATTCTGTGGTTTGGGAGAACACTATTCATACCCAATATCATAACTAATAAAAATATTAGGTTATTGTTTTCCAAATAATCACTTAGGAATAAGGTTTTACAGACATTTATTTTTTTAAAAAGTATAATACTGAGTCTGAAAAAGACTTGTTTATTGGTATTATCATGTCTCTGTAATAACAGGTGAAATGGAGAGACCACATGGATTCTGTAATAAATTATCACATAATTAAAGATTTTATTTTAAGAAGTAATACCATGATCAGTAAGAGTCTTATATTGTTTAAACACAAAGATACTTATTTACAGACACATACCAAAATACAACTGAGAAATAATATCAAAGCAGAATAACATTTCCATGCCATTAAACTATTCAGGGGTTAAGCTGCTTTCAGAAATAATTTTGTAGTAAAAACTATAAACTTCTGTCTTAAAGTTGACTCTATGACTTTTTATTATTAATTTTATATAGAATGCTAATTTGATATGTCAGTCCAACCTTATGAAAGACTCATAGCACAATTAACTACCTTTGACCCTTAAAATATTATTGAATATTAGAAGAGATGGTATACCTTCTAACCCTTTCAACAAGAATCATTTACATTAATTTGGTCAGGTACTAACATATGGCAGTACTTCAAATTTGTAAGTAAATCCAAATCTACACTATAAATTCTCTAACTGCCATTGTGGGCCATGACATCGTATACAAGAAAGGTACAAAGCTATCAACCCATCAGTTGCCTATACTTACAGTTTCATGTCATTTATAAATGTCTTTCTTGTCATTTATAAATGTCTTTTATGGTTAGCCACACATTTTTACTCTCCAGCCGTTCCCTTTCATGGAAGAACTCTGAAGTGCACAGTAAATAATTTTTACTTGTGCATCTAGTCCTGCCACACTGAATGTATACATTCTATTGAGCAGACTGAGGTTCTCTGCCATATTGTACCTTACCTTGCCACATAACTAAGGATTGTCTGTGCCTCTAAGGGCATACCATTAAAGGACAGCTAGCTTTTTGATGCAAACAATTAACAGGCCACCATACCAAGGTACAGGTGGATGCCAAATATATTGCTTAAGCCTATAATATTTATTCATGCTACTTATCAAACACCCATTCTGTGTTAGTTCCTGTTCTACACCCTGTAAATATTACAGTAAATAATACACTATCTCTACCTTAATAGAAAGTAGAGTCTAGCTTGACCAGGTGTTGGCACAGTGGATAGAATATTGGCCTATGACACAGAGGACCCAGGTTCGAAACCCCATGGTCACTGGCTTGAGTACAGGCTTACCCGGCTTGAACACGGGGTCGGTCACTGGCTTGAGTGTGGGGTCATATACATGATCCCATGATCTCTGGCTTGAGCTCAAAGGTCACTGGCTTGAAGCCCAAGTTCAATAGTTTGAGCAAGGAGTCACTGGCTCACTGGAGCCAAGGCACATATGAGAAAGCAATCAATGAACAAGTAAGGTGCTGTACCTGTGAATTGATGCTTCTTAGCTCTCTCCCTTCCTCTCTGTCTTTCTCTCTCTCTCTAAAAAAAGGAAGAAGTGAAAGAGAGAGAAAGAAATGAGAAAAGAAAGAAAGAAAAGAAAAGAAAAAAGAAAAGAAAGGAAGAAAGAAAGAAAATCTAGTTTAAAGCTTTCTTGTATATGCTGTAAAAGTAACAAATGTGTTAGCTCAATGATCCACCTTAACCTTCAGTTGGTTTGGATAGCCAGAGCCTTCAAGATGGTTGTCTCCTCCTTTTATCTAAAAACCAATTATTATCATTTTCTATGTGTGAAAAATTTGGAGATGTTGTGGTCTAATGCAGTGTTTCCCAGAAGGAAGTCTGGTGGAATAGCTCCACAAAATGTTTCTAAAAAAATTACAGGATGGTTCCCTAGACAAGTGAGTTTAGGAAATTTTTAATGTGTTCTTTCTTGGCATCTTACAATACAGGTCAGCTTTCTAAAGACTCAGAAAACCAATGGTGAAGAAATCCATATAACTTAGTTTAATCTAGTCTTTGCCAAACTTACTTGATTGTAGGACCCCTTTGTCCACACAGTTTGCTACAGAAGTAGAAATGCATCCCTTTAGGAAACTCTGGTCTAGAGAGAATGGCCATTGTCTTTAAAGCCTACACATTAGAAGCACAGTTAGCTGTTCCTCCTGCCCCGGGACACTGAAGACATGTCTGTCCCCTGCTTCCCCTTCTCTTATACTGTCAACACCTGCTATTTGTTGTAGCATCATCTCTCCCAGTTGTCACACCTCCACAAATGGTGGTTTTGCTTCTGTTTATTTCCCTCTCTCTGTTTGTCTTTTTTTTCCTGCCCCCTCACTTCTCTTATCTTTCCTACAGATGAGTTGAACTTATAAGGATATCACCAATGAACCAATGCTCCTTTACTCCCACTTGAAAATTGACCCAGTCAAAATCATTGAGATAATCTGCATCTTTTCTCAGCTATGTTATTTGTTCCTATATCCAAAAGAATGTTTCATTCACTTTCATACAGCGAGTCTTTGTTGCTATTCTGTTAGTTATCTAACAGAGCCATTAAAGAAGCCTGGAAATTTGCAAAATTTGGTCTCAAGATACCTGAGATTTGACAACATTTAGAAGTCTCTCACAGATATTAGCATTGTACAGACACATGGCCTATTCTTTAAGTGTTGTGTTCTCAAGAGGGGTTAAGATGGTCTAAAATGAAGTGAATTGTTCGAGCTGACAACCAAGATCAAGGAAGATTTGATAGCTGAAGACCCCTGATGATTTCTCCTCACATCCAAGTTAGGCCTGGGAAGGGCAGCGCTTGGCAAACCTTTGATCACATGCTTCTGGACAGGGAAAAGCTGGCTGAACTCGTTATTTACAGAACAGGAGCTGAGATAGACCTGGGGTCAGAAGATGGAGCAGTTCAAGGTAGCTACCAAGGGAGCGAAGCAGGATCTGGGGCAAAGGAAAACCTAGCATTAGACAGCCAGTGACAGAGATGAAGAGGCAGGACTAGGTGAGGTCAGGAGTTATGTGATCCAAATTACTTGAGTGTCAGAAGCATCTGGGGTACTTTAGGTCCCTTCTCAGCTGGGGATTCTGATTCAGTTGATCAGGACAAAACCCTAGAAATCTATTTCTGACAAGTACCTAAGGTGAGTCTTCACTAAAACAAGCAGCACTGCCCTTAAAAAAATAATTTTAGAATACTAACTCACTCTTGTATCTCATTAAATTTTGCCATTTGTAAGAAATCATCATAAAATTATGTTTATACAAAACACACAGGTGTATATAAACTTACATGAATGTATCAGAGCATCAGGAGTGTCCTCTAATATTCTGTAACATATAAATCCTAAATTTCTGTATCTATACATTTGTTCAGGCATCTTGCTTTTCATAATATCCCCCATTGTGGCTGTTAACAATTTGAAGGCTAGGCACTTTATTACTGCTTAGAATTAAACATTAAACTTACTTATTCCACTTAAATATGCTTTTATCACAAATTTTATGGAGCTTATGTACTCCTCTTCATTTTTTTCAGCAGAAAAGTCCAGTTTTAAAGCCATTTCCATAAAGAATTTTACATTACTCCTAGTGTCTTTTCTCAAGCACTTTTGAGACTCTGCTCCTGAAAGTCTGTTGAAGAGTAAAAGCTATCTATCTCTTTGTTCCTTAGTTTAAAAACTATAAATGCTCTCCAATTCTTTTGAGTGCTCTTATAAAAAACCAAGGTGATCAATCATTAGCTTTAGTCATTGCAATATCATCAGGTATATTTTTATTTATAGTTTTGGTATTTCTCATCTATTATTTTTAAGTATGAGAATAAATGCATGATTATATTCATAATCAGATAATAAGAAAATGCTTTATTCATTCATAGTTTTAGTTTCTGTATTGAAATTCATATACTGGTGTGTTCTGTTTTCTTTATTTGGTTTTAATACAAGCTATTTTCCTTGTTTTAAAAGAGTTCAACCAACATTTCTTTCTCATTTCTGGACAATACTATAGACACAACATGAATGGTCAAATTAGAATCCATTAACTCAAAATTGGCTAGACATGATTCCAGTGTGACTTTTTGAGGTATGACATACATGCAGATATCAGTTTTTCTACCTAGATGAATTAAATTTCAATGTTCTTCCATCTTGAAATGAGTGATTATAAATCATTATTTTTGTAATCACATCTCCTTGGTTAACAGAGGGGATGTTATTTTTAAAACTAGATGATCTATTTATTTCTCATTAGCCTCATGAGCAGCTATAGAAAGAAGGAACCATGTCTCTTTCTCTGGGGCCATCCCTACAGGGTGGGTTGGTGCAAGTCTCATACTCTTGTAGCACACACATTTTCATAAGGCACTTCTCACTCTCCCCTCAGTTACTTTTTGATGCCACCTCTCCCTACAAAACACTGTTCCTACAACACAATGTTAAAATTCTTTTTCTACTGATGTAACCTCTGGATATTGTCTTGGCAGCTTCTCCACGCTGGGTGACTGTGGCTGTGGGGGAAACCTAGAGAAACATTATTTTATTTAAAATGCTATGTGTCCCTCACCTTTTCTGTACTATGTTCTGTGTTAGGTGCAGAGGCTGCAACAGTAGAAAGTAAACAAGGCAGCTACAATACTTGCCTTTAAAGAGGACTTTCTGAACTAATTTGTTACACAGATAAGTAAACAACAACAAAAAAAAATTTGTGCTAAAAAGTGCTGAGAGATAGAAGTGGTTTAAGGTAAAAGGTGCAGTGAGCCCAAATTGAGTTGGCAGGTGCTTCTTAGAGGAAGAAATGTCAGTAATGAGACCTGATGATGAGTAGGAGTTAGGGAGACAACTGGGGATGAAGGGGAAGACTGAACATTCCAGACAAAGAGAATCATATATGGCAAGTCTCAGAGGTCAGAGAGAAAGTTCACCTGAGTGTAGGATGATGTAAAAAAATTACAGGAGGTGAAAACAGAGAATCTGGGACCAGATTCTGAATGGTTTTCTAAGTAATGTGAAAATTTAATTCATTGGAAGAGTGATAAGGAATAAAAAGAATTCATTTCTTGGGCTTTTTAAAGTAGGTAATGATGCACTCATTTTTTTCTAGAAAGACCTCTGTGGCTCTAGTGTGGAAAATTGATTTAAAGGGGAAAATATTGGAGACTAGCTAAGAAATAGTAATGGTCAGATCTAAATGAATAGCTGTAGAAATGTGGAAAAATGAGAAAATTTGGTAGATATTTAAGAAATAGAAATCATAAGATTTGATTTACTCAATTAAAATTTGAAAGTGAAACTGAGATTTCTGGTTGGGTCAATGAGTGGATGAGTATGCCTGGGATAAAAAGGAGAGGAATATTGGAGAAGAAATTGATGAATTTGAGGTGCCTGGGAGACACTAGGCACTTTGGTAGATAGATATGAGACTTTATGAAAGTATGATCACCTATAAAAAGGTAATCTAGGATGGCTAATCAGAATTTATAATCAGAAGCATTAAATGACAATAGAAGGATTGAGTGAATATGATCTTTTTCAAGAAGAATGTTTAAAGTGTAAACAAAAGACTTGAAGAAACCACCAACACTTACAGAATCAGTTGCAAAAGAGGAGCCTACAAAATAGACTCTATCTTGTATTTCCGGAACAACCGGAAAAACAAGAGGTAGATGATATGGAAGACCAGGAAGAGAAGGCTTCAAACAGAGGAAGTGATTAGCTTTATAAAATTACTGAGAGATTGGAATGGTTAATATTTAAATAGAGATTATTCATTTTAACAACAAAGATGTTGTGGGCCAACTTAGTCCTTGAAGTTTCTCTGAAGTGTTGACCAGAAGGTAGTGTGCTAAAGAGTGAATGGAAGGAACACGCTCAGAATGTTTAAATGCTGATGGCAAGGTGCAAAGAGTGATGGAGAGTTAAAGATACAGGAGAGAAAGGAGAAAACTGGTAGACAGAGCCCTTGAGTAGGTTGAAGGAGTTGGAATTCACGATGACCTGGCCTTAGACAAGAGATTTCTCCAAGGGTACAAGGAAGAAAAAAAGAAAAGAATTGGTTTTCCAAGCAACAGTAGAATCCAGGTGGGATAAAAAGTCAAGAATCATAAAGGGCAAAGAATAAGTAAAGTATGGAAACCAGACCTCGTCTTATGTTCTCACAATTTCTTAACTCTATGGTCTACATGTTAAACTAGAAACTCTGGCTTTGAACCCCCTTCTGCTTATCAATTGTGTAAATTTCTGAGACAAGTAATGAAACCTATTTGAGCTTCAGTTTTTCATTTACACAAAATGAGATTTTTATAAATCTACTTTAAGGGCTGTAATAAGGAATACAATTTTTATCATGGTAAGTATGAAAACAATGTAGGACATGTAGATTCTCAAGTAATTGTAGATACATCTATCATCTTGTCTTGAGAATCTTTTTTCTTGACACTTTTTAGAAAACAATGAGCAAAATCATGGGAAGACAACTCAATAGGTACAGCATATTACATACCGTGCATAGCACAGTACTACACATGTAGTAGGTGCTCAAGAAATATGCATATAACAAATTACTGAAAGCCAGTTATTTTGTCTTATCTACATTAATAAAACCTTTATTTCTGCTAAATTTCAGTGAGAATTCTAGCCATAATCCCCAGCATTCTATGCTGACTAATAACTTCAGGGTCACAGAGGAAAACAAATGTGTCCTTGACAAAGTATATCTTAACTATTCATTCATTTCTGCATATACAGCCTATGAAGAGAACAATAGTTTGACTCTCATAGCCCAGAAGGCAAAATTGGACAGAACCTGAACCCTCTGTCACTTCGGTTGTCATTTTCAACATTGTCAACAAAAAGGCTCCCTAAGAAAGGATGCCCAGATTAGCAACTAAGCAAATAAATTGGCCAGAAATGCATATATTTGGTTCAAGGCAAAAGAAAGAAGGAGAGGGGAATATTCTTGGCATAAATTGGCTTCCCATAATTTTTTTTCCTCCTATAAGGTTTATAAATTTATAGTAAATTTTGTATTCTAAGAACAGTGTGCAAGTGAGAAGGGAGACTGCTGTAAAACTCAGTGGGAAGAGCTGAAGCAAATTGCCCCAGATACGCTTAAGGCAACTTCAGCTCTGGACTCCCCAGAGGCTAATGAACCGTAGATCCCTTCCTCTTCCCAAGGCCTGATATTTACAAAGTGTTGTCAAAGACATCTAAAGTTCCATAAAATACTATAGTTTTAAAAGGTCCTCAAGCTAAATCCTCTAAACCTATAGGAGTTACCCACTTGCTGAGAGTTAATAGGCTCTTGAAGGAATGGTGAAGTTTGGAAAGAACCATTAGAGGCAGAATACAGTTTCTCCCTGTAGCCTGCTCTTACCACTCTTATGAGGTCTCTACCAACTGAAGCCAAGCAGGGTATTTCTAAGTCAGAGGATAAAGCAAACAACTAAATATCTGTTTATTTTGCTCTTAATAATAAACAAAAAAAAGGATTTTTTTCTTGAGAGTCTAGAATTCTAACTAAATCTGTATAAGTCTTTTTATTCCAAATTCTTGAATTATAATACTTTTATTTGGATATCATCAGTTAAAATGTTATATATAAATTTTTTCCCCAGCATTTCACAGATTTCTCAGCTTTTATCTATGTGAATATATTACCAGTAGAAACTGAGATAATAAAAGCCCAAGCAAATAATCATCTAGTATTGTTGCATTTCAATCACTCCAGTCCCCAATTACTGTGTCTATTTTAGATGCTGGCACTTTTTAAAATTTACATTCCAGCATTTCTTGAATAATGTCATTAAGCCCTTACTTGAAAATGTAGTAACAAGAAAATTAGTTTTCTTGCACCTTATTTTAATTTTGTTTCTAATAATGATATTTATATATGTAGGTAGTGATATGGATAATCACATTTTATATCAATATTACTGCCTGATCAATGATGAGATAAGAAGGAATTTCTCTCTGTCTGCTTCCAATCTGTTACCAATGCACACCACTGCCTAATTAGCAAAGTTTTGGGTCAAATAGTTTTAATTGAATTACTGTTCTAAAATAATAATAATGTTCAAATCACAGAAGAAATGTTGAATTTGAAGGACTTAGTCTCTGTTTTGAAGATATTTTTCTAAATATTTAAAGATTAAGTAGCTAAGAATGTTGTGACTGGGTCTGTGCTCTTTATAAAACTTAAGAATTGATTGTGTCCCTAAATACTTCCATGTCCCTTACCCCAGGGCTATCACTTTTAGCTGCATTCTCATTTGAGTCTCTGTCCTAGAAGCTTAGAAAAGAAGAGACATCCTCTCTCTCATCTACCTTTCTGTGCCTTGAAGAAACTATGACGGCAGGTGAGGCTCTTACAGAACTGTTAACTTGCAAAAACTCAGATAGCATTACATTCAGAACCTGTTCAAAGGGAATGCTTTTCTGGTCTTTGAAAAACTTCGATTTCCATTCAAGCTAGATATGAGGTTTTACCGCCACCTCATATGTTTATGCCTGATAAGATAAGGAGAAGAAATCATAAGAATTATATATCTTCTTTGAAACCAACTCAAATCAGCAACAAGAACAATCATGACTTTACTTCTAAATTCAAAACAATTTTTTTGTCTCAAGCACAATATAAATATAATAGAAAGAAAGTTTTTCTTTTTATTCTAGTGGGTGAAATAAATTATCTTCAAATTCCTTTGAGAATATGGCAATAAGTAGAGGACTAGTAAAATCAAGTCATCACAGCAGATGTGCAAGTATACAAATATTTCGAAAAGGAGCTGTGTGTGCTGCTATTTCTCAAGGACATTATACAGTGCTACAGGGTGGTAGTTTAGGTTATTTCAGACCTCTAGGTTCTTTGAAATCTAAGAGTAATATTTATTTGTAATACTAATACTTGTAGTAAGTTACTAATAAATCTTTACTCATATTTATGTAAAATATTATCTTTTATATTGTGGGGAAAAGAAGTGGAGAAATAAGAATGCTATTTAGACATAGTAAAAAAGGAAATCACTTCTGTCTTAATTATAAAAACATTTCACTTTTTCAAATAGTGTAAAATATCTTAAGTACTGACTATGTCTATAATTCAGACATTCTTACAGAAAGTTGTTGTGGACCGTAAATGGCAAAAAGCCTTTGTAGATTCGAGGCTTAGCAAAAGGTTAAGTTCTCCCCCCCACCTCCATATTGGCTATGATGCTGAGTATTTGCACCCACTTCACTTGCTTGCTTAAGTTGCTGGAAGCAATTTACATGCCCTTCCTCTTACTCTTTGTTTGTTCAGATGTTGGTTAATTTCGCTTATGCATGGTAGGGGGATTCCTGTTTATGCCTTGGGAGAGTTCCTGTTTTTGCCTCAGATGTGTAACTTTGTATCAAGGACTTCCTTGACTTGCATATGGCTATATAATAAAGCAAACTGGGGGCTATGGGGCACTTGGATATTGCCATCAGCATTGAAGAGGCCTCCCAATCCCATCCTTTTTTCTTAATGAGTCTGTTTTCTTAATTCCGCACCGTTCTCACTCAAGACCCAGAATTATGAGCCGCACTGGTCCACAGCAGAAAGTGATCTTCATTATGTATTTATTGTCTTTCATGTGGGGAATAATATGTTTGTGGATCATCTAAATTCAATTTTTAACATAATACTTTAACATTGCAAATTATCTTGATAAGCCCATGCATATGAGTAGTACAATTTGATTTATTATCTTCTCAACTATCTTTTCCTGTGGGCACACAAACTGTGCCACAATTTTCTAGCAAACTAAAAATTTTAAATTTGAATATATATATATATAAAATACTTCTATTTCCATGTTTTTAAAATTATATTCATTGATTTTTAGAGAGAGGAAGGGAAATAGATATTGATTGTTTTTCCACTTATTGATGTATTCATTGGTTGATTCTTATATGTGCCCTGACAGAGATCAAACCCACAACCTTGGGGTATTTGAACAATTAGATTCACAAACATATTATTCTCTACGTGGAAGACACTACACAATGAAGATCACTTTCTGCAAGAATATCTAAATTATAGACATAGTCAGTACTTAAGATATTTTACACCATTTTGAAAAAGTAAAATGTTTTCATAATTAAGATGAAGTGATTTCCTTTGTTTATTATGCCTAAATAATATTGTTATATCTCTACTTCTTTTTCTCACAATATAAAATATATAATTATAATATTTTACATAAATATGAGTAAAGATTTATTAGGAATTTACTATAAGTATTAGTATTAGAAATAAATATTACTCTTAGATTTCAAAGAACCTAGAGGTCTGAAATAATCTAATCTACCACCCGTTAGCACTCTATAACATCCTTGAGAAATAGCAACACACACAGCTTCTTTCGACTCTACCAGAACTCAATTCTTCACTATACAACTCATTCTTTTATTAAACACCTCTAGTTGCTTAAAAATATTCAGAAGAAATCTGCTTCATGAAAACATCCATTATATTCTTTTTGTTTGTTTGTTTTGTATTTTTCTGAAGTTGGAAATGGGAAGGCAGTCAGACAGACTCCTGCATGTGCCTGACTGGGATCCACCCACCATGCCCACCAGGGGGCGATGCTCTGCCCATCTGGGGCATTGCTCTGCTGCAACCAGAGCCACTCTAGCACCTGAGGCAGAGGCCATAGAGCCATCCTTAGCGCCCGGGCCAACTTTGCTCCAATGGAGCCTTGGCTGCTGGAGGAGAAGAGAGAGACAGAGAGGAAGGAGAGGGGGAGGGGTGGAGAAGCAGATGGGCACTTCTCCTGTGTGCCCTGGCCAGAAATCGAACCCGGAACTCCTGCACACCAGGCCGATGCTCTACCACTGAGCCAACCGGCCAGGGCCCATCCATTATATTCTTAATATAACCTCTAGTTTAGGATCTTTCCGATTTACTCAGAAATCCTTACACAGAATCAGGTTCCTGCTGCAGAATCGATGGCCTAAAAGATTTGTATATGCTAATCAAAAGAAAGGCTGGAATAAAGCAAAGTAGGGGTATATCCAGAGAAATATCATCTAACCAGTCCTCAAAAGACCTCCCTGACTGCTATGCACCACTGATTGGGTCCAGTCCTCTAGCCTGTAAGTGCAGGAATTTGATTTTACAAAACTTCAGAACTGATTGGGCTGACTTGTGGTCAAAAAAATACACAGAAATTCAGGACCAATTGATTCACTCAAACAAAATATATAACTGTCAAACTGATAAGAGATTCATATGGTACTGCCAGAGACATTCTCAATCTGTAGGCTATATAGAAGTCAAATTATTTTAAAACGGTTTAGGGAACAGAGCATGAGAACAAAAGAAATGGTTTAATAGCATCAGACACTGATAGTCTAATTCATCCATCTCTGCAGCTGACACTCTGGGTTACTAGTTCAAGCTGGCTTCACAGAGCACCCAGAGAATGCTTGAATTTATCATTTGAGTCAACTTTCAGAAGCTTCTTTTGCCTAGCTGTAACCCTTGTCTGAAAGAAAATGTGCTGTCTTTCAGACATATGAGTAGGTTTAGTCGAATTTTACAGTCATAATTCTATTGTAATCTACAATTGTTGTTTTGATGAATTATCTAAATAACATCTTATTTCCAATTTGGGGGTGGGGGCGGGGTGAAGCAAGGGTAATATTAAATACACGTACCTGCATCACAACTTGCTTTCGGCTGTATTGATTTAGTCTCTGAAAGGCTGTGCCTGGCTCTGCCTCCTACTGCCCACTAACCTTACTTGACATGAGAAAGGTAAGGCCATGGTAATGGTACTTGCCATTCCCTCTGTCTCTGGCTCCTCCTGTCTCTTTTTCTGTAATTATCAGGACAGAAACAATATGTATATCTATGAGCGCCCAGCTTCTGTAATCCTTGCCTGCTGTTGACTAACAGTAGGCATTAGCTCTGGGGAAGTAACTTAGATTATACCAGAAATTGTTTCTTAAAAGGGTCAGGATATATTTTTTTAGAACAAACCATTTATAAATATTTAAACAGAAAACAAGTCAAAGGATTTTAGACAAAGACAAGAAGAGTTTCTACCATTATCAATATCTTTCTTAGAAGAAAGAGCACTAACCTTACATTAAATTATTTTTCAATGGAGGACAGAGAAATTGATGTCTAAATCATCAGCCACTGGAGGAAACATACCATACAGACTTCCAAAATATCGCTTATATAATTTTAAATCTTTAAATGCTTTATTATTGTTTGACTACTTCTGCATAAACATCAGGATTACAAATACTATGGGCCATACACATATTCAGTTGGAATATTAGATTTGTGTGTCTCTAGTTTTCTTAATATACTTATGTTTTATTTCTAAAATATCAGTTGCATCACCAGAAGTTGTTATATATTCAGGTTTTTAATACACTTGGTTGGATTGACTATAAATGTGTTGACATATATTGATGATTCCTCATTTTATTGCCCAGGGATCATTTCTTCTACTCATTTATTTTCAATCTCTCTACTGTCTTCTTTGACAGAATCCTACAAATAGAGCAATGCAAGCTCATAATGAATGGTATAAACTAATTAGCATATTTTATGATGGAAACGGTTCCCATTCCAGGTATCGTCCTGTCTGGGTAATGAACTTTGTAAAATTATCCAGCTTTACCATACTAAGGCACCAGGTTTATGCAAACAAGCTCTTATTTTGCCCTTGGTCTTCAATTTATAATCATGAATATGGTACAAATTCAGAAACAAACACTATGGAGTGAGGGACTAAGTAAAAAATAAAATAGCTTAAAAAAGGATTTTGAGTTAAGAAAATTCTTCATCTTCTTTTGCAACTGACAGAAAGAAAAATAGCCCTAATAAAAAAAAATACTGTGACTAAAATCACAATATATAACTGAAACATAGGGAAGTTACGGAAAATTCTTCCACATGCAGGTGTGCAGAAACACTCACAGGTTGCTAACAGACACTAAAAAGAAGTTTTTAATAGTTTGTTATGGGGAAAAGGTCTAGGAATAAAGAGTGAAAATAAGTGCTGTTTCATTACCTCAGTAGTGGGGCCAGCAACTTCCACTGCTAAGGTCGCATTGAAATAGTAGGTGTGTGGTTTGAGTACTCTATCTTATAGCCCCCTGATTGTGGCACAGAATGAGCCCAGCCTTCTCTTAGTTTCATGAATGACCAGAAGGTATTTCAAGGTGAATCTACATACCATGATTGCCCTACTTCCGTTTTGGTCAAGCATCCTCATATTGGATATTTCACTCAACACTACTCCATTTCATTTTTGATGTTTGTTTTCTGTAGGTGCAGTTTGTCGCCCCAAGCATCATGACCCAAATTTTAAGCTAGATTAGAAGAATGGGAGAAACCAAAAGAGAAAATTTTGTATATGTTTAGTCTTTACTTGGAAGTGTCTCATTAGTTTAATGGCAATAATCATAGTAGAAATATTAAAATGAATAATTTAAATGCCATCTCCAGTCTCTCCAGCATACTTATTGGAAATCCTCTATTAATTTGGATATGTAATTTGAAATACTACCCATCATATCAATGTACACAAATATATCTACCCAACAAAGCACTTCACATATTTAACCCTTTGAGTTGTGAGTTTCATTCATGCTTGCATACCCCCGGGTGTGAATTATTTTTCAAAAAATGAAATTAGTTCTAGTTACAATTTTATTAATTTAAATCATGTTTAAATTGTTTGATAACCAATTTATGGAAACAAAAGGAACATACATTTGCCTTTTTTTAAATGTTGCCTTACACATTTTTAAAATAAATTGATCATATTCTGGATGGTCAGGAGGCACAAGGACGTACATGAAAGTTTGCACTACTCAAAGGGTTGACAATTTATTTTAAACTTCAATGTTCTGCAGATGACATCTAGATCTTAAAATGTATAGATATTTTATAGCCCTGTTTAAACATAAATAATACGTTTGTCTGATTCACTAATATGGAGGTATGTTTGTTTTTTTTTCTCTTCATGATTAGACTCATCCCGGAGTCATCCATGACTGTCAGTAAAAATGATAAGGGACACACCATAATAAAAAAGTATACCACTATGTAGAAATAACAAGAAATAATCTATTTTATAAGAATAGTAATTCATTATAAATCTTCTACTACTGCTGACCAGTTACTGGGCTGTTGAAGGATACCTTTAGATTAACATCAAGAAAGTTTTATTGCTCATGTTTTGGGGCTAGAATTTCAACATACATCAGGTCCTAGATCAGTGGTGCTCAAATTTTTTGAAGTCAGGGTGCATTTAAAATCCTACAAATAATTGTGGGCGCACTATATACAAATTTCTGAGAAATATGTTATAATAATTAAGTCAAATATTAAAGAAAAAATATAAAGTCCAAGCATGCTTTTATGGTAATTAAACAAAATAAATATGACAAAATTAAATTTATTCTGACATTAAAAAACATTTTTATGTTACATTTTTTGAGTTATGCTTTTTAGAATTTGTAAAAAAAAGACAGGTTAAAAATTAAAAAAACTACAAAAAAGTTATATTTTCATATATATAGATACATTCTTAGTAAGATTTAGTAAATTCTGCAGGACCTGGTGCGAATGTGTTTTTTATTCTTGTGTTTATGAGAAACATGAACCTGATGTGTCCAAGCAATTTCTTCAATGTTTGGGCATATATTTGAAAGGTAAACTCTCATTTCCTTGTCAATACATTGAAGAATTTCTCTCTTTTTACTCTTAATTGTGTTGAGGGTAGAAAATCCTAATTCACATAAATAGGATGTTGAAAATTGTAGTAAAATGTTCAAAGCTTTTTTAGATATTGCCACATATTCTTCTTTTATAGAAATCCAAAAGGCTTCAAGAGTCAATTCCTTATGTTTAATCATCAACTCACAATCAGTGGATACAGCTGCCAGTTCTTCTGTTAATGTTAAGCCAAAACCACTTGAAGCTTCCATGAATGGGTTTCTAATCCAATCGTATTGTTCAGTGTTAAGTGATGGAAATTCTATAAATTAAATTCTGCCTATCAGCCTTCAAGTCCTATTTTATTTAAACTTAACTTTTGCTCACTTCCAGAATTCTTCAATATCACGCTTCTTTTTGAGAAATCTATCCATTTTATTTGGGTGTATTTATCTAAAAATAGTATAATGATGTGTTAATAATAAATATAATAATGATGTGTTAACAAAAAGAGTGGTATTCTGTAATGAAATGGTATAACAGAGTAACTATATTTATTTTTATATCTGAGCATGTGTTGCAAATCAGTGCAGCTAGTAATTTCAGGTCCCTAGTGGGAACGGTGCGGAATTTAAAAAATACATGGAATTAAGAAAATATGTGGTTGGGAGGGCCCTGTAATTGCTGCTGGCAAGAACAAAGCATGCCCCAAAACTGCATCTTGCTTTATTTATAGGGCAAAGTGGGCCATTAGCAAATCAATGAGATCTTTGATCATGTTTCCAAGGCAACCCAAGGATTTTATCAAGTGCAGAAAACCCCTACCATACATATCATCCTAACTTTACACCAAACAAAGGATAGAAGAAACTTGCCCCCAGTCTTCCCAGGGAACATGGGGGGTAGTGTGAACAATCCAGCACCACAGCTTAACAGCCTTTTGCAACCTAATCAGGCAAGTGAGGTGGGGGGTTGGGCAGACTGTCAGTTTACAGCCAATTCCCCATACCTCTGTCTCCCAAAAATCAAAGTTCCAAAAACCCTGTTGGTTATTTGGTCCCCAACAGGCACATATTTCTCTGGAATATTATAGGGCGCACCTGGAAATCTTCTAGGGAGCACCAGTGTGCTCTGGCGCACCAGTTGAGAACCACTGTCCTAGATTATAGAAAAGACTCAAAATAAGCAAAACTTTATATTATAAAATGAACATATAAAGAAAAAGAAAACTGCCTGATTAGGTGATGGCACAATGAATAGAGCATTGGCCTGGGATGCTGAAGACCCAGGTTCAAAACCCCAAGATCATCAGCTTGAGCGCAGGCTCACGAGCTTGAGCACGGGCTCACCAGCTTGATCATGGGGTCACCGGCTTGAGTTTAGGATTATAGACATGACCCCAGGGTCACTGGCTTGAGTCCAAAAATCACTGGCTTAAAGCCCAAGGTCACTGGCTTGAGCATAAGGTCACTGCCTTGAACAAGGGGTCACTGAGTTGGCTGGAGCCCCCCAGTCAAGGCAACGAAGAATTGATTCTTCTCCTCTCTCTCCCTTCTTGTCTGTCCCTGTCTTTTTCTCTTTCTCTCTCTCTCTTGCTAAAATAATAATTAATTTTTTTAAAAAAAGAATAGAAGACTGCTTAGAGATGACATTACAAATATTAAGCAAAAGTAGTTAACTAACACCTGACTTGTCGTGGCACAGTGGATAAACTGTCAACCTGGGATGCTGAGGCCACTGGTTCAAAACCCTGGGATGCCTGGTTAAGAAACATATGGGAGTTGATGCTTCCAGCTTCTCCCCCCTTTCTCTCTCTCTCTCTCTCTCTCTCTCTCTCTCTCTCTCTCTAAAATGAATAAATAAAATCTTAAAAAAGTATTTAGACTAACAAAAGTCAGAAAAATATTTTAGTATTTCTATAAAAACATGAGAAAACCAATAAAACTTGTAATGACAGAGGAAGGGTTCATTTTAAACACGTTTTTTTCTTTATCATAAGTTTAAATTTTATGTAACATTCTTAACATAGACCAAATATTATGCATTACAATACCCTTATAGCATTCAGTATGTTCTGTTGTAGCTACGTAAGTGATTCTGAAATAATGTTTGCTTTTTCAATAGCTTTATTTTGGCAATGAGAAAATGTAGGGGTGATAGTAGAATTCATGTTCACAGTAGATGGAAAAAAACCTGAGAGAATACATTTGTTGAAATTTGCATTTGGTTTTGGAAAACATTTGTTCAACAATTGAATGCAGCCATATTTTAACGTTTAAGCTCCTACATTGAGAAAGTATCAAGGTATTGCAGCAATTTTCTTCTAGGGACATTATGTTAGGCTTTGATATTCCAAAAACAGAGTATTTCTTCTTGAATTATTTTATGATCAATGTACAGTCTCTACACAAGAAAAATTAAGGCTGTCTGATAACTCATAGACACATTATTGGCTGTTAAAGATGTAGGAAATTGCATAAAAGCATAAAAAGCACTGGGTAATTTTGCAGTTCCACTTCTAAACACAACTGTAAAGATGTCTGTCTTTCAATTCTTCCTCTTTCTTCTGAAGCATGGCCTTTCAGTGCTGTTCTTTTAAATACTTTTATCTACTGTAACTTTGCTTCTTAATGTACTGGTTGATCTTACCAGGCTAAGAATGTATTTACAGGGGTGCTTGCTTTTATCTGTATTCACAGAGAATGCTAACAAATTAGAAGAAAGTGCCAGAGAACACCACATACCTTGCCCAGAACATTACAATGGCTTTTGCATGCATGGGAAGTGCGAACATTCTATCAATATGCAGGAGCCATCTTGCAGGTAATGTTTTCGCTCTTTAACATTTGAAATGTATAAAGTCAAGTGTACAAACTAAATGCTGTATATTTAGAGAATTGGGTGCCATTCTCCCCGAATGGGTGATCAGCAGCCAAATTTATCTCTGCCTCTCCTACACACACACACATACACATACACACACTTTCTAGAAAACCATGAAATGTATGTTCCTTGCACACTTGGTATTAACATATGATTGTATAATTCTCTAGTAGAATTTTAAATTGTACTTTGAACCTTACAAGCTCCTTAAAGACAGGTTTCTCTGTTTATTCACCCTCTTTCCCATGTACATAGAAGAGTAGTTAGCACATATCAAGTGCTTAAATATAACTATTTCTCAAACAAGTAAATGGGCAAAGCCCTACTGTATATAAGATGATATAGTTGCTTTTTAGGAGGCCATCTTTTCCATAGTCCTTTAGGTCTTAAAATAAATATTATCAGTCTTGGCTTTGCTAGGTACACATTCTTTTCTTGGCTCTGCTATCCACAGGCCTTGTCTAGTGAAATGAAAAGCTGTACCTCCACAGACTCAAACTCAGTTGAGACACAAAGAAATTGCTTGTCTGGATTTGGTTGATAAATACACATATCTGCTAAATTTTTATGGAGAGAACATAATTATTTCAGAGATGAGTGAAAGTAAACGTATCATATTTTTATTAAAGGAATATACAAGTGACACATGATGAAATAGGTTCTGTATTGTTCTACAGTGAAAGGAGTTGGTCTCCCTCTGTCTTTTTCTCTTCTCTCTCTTCCATTCTCCTCCTCCTCCTCTTCCCCTACACCTGTCTTCTCAAGAACTATCTTCCTTTCTTCCTTTCGTGTTTTCCTTCACTGAATACACTAGCATCTGCCTTGCAGTGAAGCCAGGCGGAGTGAACATAACTGGGACTTTGCTCTGGCTGACCTGTCATTCTCAGCAGAGTTGTCATTATTAAACTATTCTGATGCAGACAGGAAAGATCCCAGGATGCAGTTAGGAGAAATTGGAAGTGAAGTACTAAAATAGTTGTACAAAGTCAATGACAAATTGATCCCCATTAGTATTGTTTTTATGTGAGCTGTTTTCTTGTTTTGTTGACAAGTGCTAATTTTAATATGCAGATTGTCTACCTGAGCTTTCTGATGAGGGTTGAGTGAGAGTCAGCATTCATACTCAGATGAATAGCATATGGACTTGTTTTGCAGAACAAGCATTATTATCTTTATTTTCTACTGAAATTTAATTCTCTAACATAAGCAGACAATGCTATGACCAGGAAATGAAAGAAATTACTCTTATTGTACCTCTGGTCCTAAGATTTTTCAACATGTATCCTAACAGTAACATAGAGAATGATTTACTCAAAAATAAATAAATAAAATAACCCTATTTATTATGTCCATGTTATCAGAAAGAAGCCTTTCGGTTAATCATATTGACTTAGGTTGATGAAAGAACAGGTTAGGTAAAACGTAAAGCTCAACTGAAGAAAATATAGAAAGAACAATTATCAAACTCTCTTGTTAGTATAAAAAGAAACCACATATCTTTTAAATCAAAAACACAAAGAGATCTTTTTGAAAATAAGTAATGAAGAACTAATATCTACAAAGTAGCATTTTCTTAAAGGTAGAAACAAATGCCCTACTTTTAGGATGAAGATAAATGCTGATAGACCAACAGTAAAAATGAGTTCAGCAGCTTTAGGTAACTGGACATTATGATTTTTTCCAGGTGTGATGCTGGTTATACTGGACAACACTGTGAAAAAAAGGACTACAGTGTACTGTATGTTGTTCCCGGCCCTGTGCGATTTCAGTACGTATTAATTGCAGCTGTGATTGGAACTATTCAGATTGCTGTCATCTGTGTGGTGGTCCTCTGCATCACAAGGTCAGTAACTGTACTTAGTGACCACTATATCAAAGAATATATTGTTCCTTTTTGTCTTAATGAGATCACTCTAATTATGAGTCCCTTCTTGGACTCTGCAGCCATCCATTCTCTGGAGACCTATTTCTCCATAATAACAGCATTTGAATAGCCAAATGGAAAGACACTAATTTTTATGTTGAGTAGTATAAATTATTTTCCTTATTTTTGCATTATGATGAGGATTATTTATTTTCTAAGCAAAGGTATTTTTTCCTCTAATGTGTAATGCTAGACTTTGTATAAATATACTTTTCTCTTTCAACTATAAAAAGTCAGTCTTCATTTAAATTTTTATATATATAGTGAGAGGTAGGGAGGCAGAGAGACAGACTCCCACATGCACCCCGACTAGAACCCACTGGGCAAGTCCACTAGGGGGCAATGCTCTGCTCATCTGGGACAGTTGCTCTGTTGCTCAGCAACTGGGCTATTTTAGCACTTGAGGCAAGACCTTGGTGTCATCTTCAGCACCTGGGACCAATTTGTTCAAATGAGCCATGGCTGAGGGAGCAGAGAGAGAAAGAGAGAGAGAGAGAGAGAGAGAGAGAGAAGAAAAAAGGGTGGAGAAACAGATGGTCACTTCTCCTGTGTGCTCTGACTGGGGGTCAAACCTGGGACTTTCACACACTGGGCCAATGCTGTACCACTGAGCCAACTGGCCAGGACCCATCTAAACTATTAATAGATTATTGACCAGTGTTTTACGTATCCAGATCAGTATGCTGAATGAAGTCAAATAAATTTTAAACAAGGCCTAGAAAAGTATTAAATTACATCTTTCATTGATGGTACTTATATTTCCAAATGTAACTCTTAGATAAAATCATTTTAATATATTTGATATAAATAACAAATATGTTTTATCTTAACAAAATAGCTTTTAATCACAAAATTAAAAATAAAGTTATGAGAAAAATTATGTTATAGCACATGAAAACTTTTGATATATGAAAACACAACAAATACCAAAACAAGTTTTTATCTCAAATTCCTAGAACAATCAAATGGTAATTGTTTCTCAGAGAAGCAGGTTGAGAGAGAGAGATTTCATCTAGTTTCAACAAGAAAGAATACCATGATTAGTCAGTGATGTCTGACATTGGGCTTGGAGTAAAGGAGGGAGGCCAGGTACTTGCTTAACTTTATTGGTGCGTCAAGTCACGCTAACCGAAGATTAGATTCTAAACCAAATACATAGTGTTTATGTCTTGCCTAAAACATTATTAAAGATAATAATGCTTTCATTCTCCTTGAGAAAAAAAAGTTTTAAGGAAGTTTTCAAGGTTTTTGCCAAATTCACAAGGCATTTAGACTCATTCGTTTGCACAGCTCTGCAATAAATCAGAATGTTTCCAAAAAATCATTTTCAAAAGGGAAGAAAATAAAACAAAGTACCACATCTTTAGAAAATAAAGGCCATAATACATCTCAGTCTCTGTATCGCACTATCTTCTTGAGGACAAATGTGGCATTTGCTCTTGAAAAAGACAAAATATGGTTCATAAATCCTTGCCCAGCCTAAAGGCTTAAGTGAAGAGTGTGGACCGGTGCTCTGTGCTGCTCTAAGCCAAGCGGAGTTCATCAACTCGGCTCACACGTTTAGATGCCAAGTGAGTCAATGGATTATATCAAAATAGATTCTGGGAAACATAAAGATGACTCAAGAAACCAAAATCACTGAGTGTGAAAGAGAAGATAGAAAAGAATCTAAAATACAGGAAACTGTGCCATGTTACTCTGAGGGTCTTGAGCCTTTTAATATCTAAGCAGTATCAGAATATAAAAAACAAAATTTGTGTTTAGTACACCTAATAACAGTTGAATTTGCTACATCCTGTACTGACAAAAATGCTAAACTTTAAATACTTCAGCAGAAATTTTCAAGTCTGTTATTAAACACAGTTCCATTTCCATACACAATAAAAACAACTGGAATACATAGGTCCTTACATCAGCAGGAATTCTGTGTATATATTATATATGTGTATGCGCACACCACATACCACACACACACACACACAGAGTGAGACATATACATTAAATAGCATTTGAAGAAGGAAAAATTATCCCCATTTTCCAGATAGGGATTCTAAGGTATGAGAAGTTAGCAAATGGCTGACTATACACAGCTGAGCAGTAAGGGCAGAAATGGAGGGCTGCCTAGTGCCAGAGCCTGTACACTTAACCACTGCTCATACTGCCCCTTGGCTGGTCATGATGTTGTATATTCTGATGGTCAAGGCAACCTTACCCAAGTTTCAAATTGGAGCAAGCCATTTTTTCAAGGTATATGATCATTATAATTATCTGTATTAAGACAAACAAAACCTATCTTCTGTTTACTTTTGAGGAAGAGACTAGCACATAAACTTAATTAGCCTTATTATAATAAAGTGTATAAATTTGTCTCAGGACATCAAAGCCTTCCAGTGTCTTTATAGGAGTCAAACTAATTAATAAACTATCCTGTCCCCACTGTAGATTCATTTCAACCCCTTAAAAACATTCTGCTCAAAAACTGAACTTTCCAACTAGGGCACCCCCCGAAAAACCCTCCCTTCTTGGTGACCTGGACACATGAATCTGTCAAGACCAATTCCTAAATACTTACAGGCTAATAGATTTTTTTTAAATGCACCAGGCAGAGATCCCTTCATTGTTTTCAATTTTTTAAATCCCTTCACCTGGACTCTCCTCTTTTCTACTTGTTTTCTCCTCATCCCACTTCTTTTTTCTAATTTCTTTCCCTTTTCTTTACTGTTTGAGCTGAGTACTTGCCCTTCTTCTAAATACAACATGTCTTATAAGAAATATAAACATCTAGAGACATGAAAAGAGTTGCCTGTTGAGAAGATGGATTTTCACTCTTTTTATCTTTAGCTCCTACTTGCAAAATAGTGACTTCAGCTCCATGTTTATTTTGATAAATCTACCCTCCCCCCCAAAAAATCCCGTACATATATGGGTTTTATTTATATATTCTTTGATACTCTACAGTTTATTATGATAAGTTTTTTATTAACTTTATATGTTCTTATTTGCATCATCAAAACATTCTTTTATTATAAGACAAAAGATACTAGGTCTAGCTTTTCAGATAATTTGACTGAATATTAGCCTTCATAGAAGCTAGATAATTGGTTCCAATTTATGTCCTTAGCTTATAGTATTAATGCAAAAACATATTAAGCTGAACCAAAATAATATCCCTTTCCCTTGTAAATCAGATATTAACAATTGTCTCATTCTCTGGCTTGATGGAATTTAAACTTGTAGCATTGAAATGTCAATATATAACATTCATCCTTAGGACATTTAAAGTATAAAATTGTTGAAGACCTTTAAAGTGAGATTGGATGGGCTCACGATTTGCTTGATTGCTTTGTGCTTAGTCATTCTTTATGCTTTAACGAATAAGCAGCTGAGGACTAGGTAAATGTACTTCTCTTCAACTTCTACGTCTGTTATTCAGTTCTCCTCAACAGATGCTTAAAGATGACTGCAACTTGGCTATGCGACTAGTAAATTCTCATCTGAACTACTTCAATTACTTCCTTAATTCATAACTTTAGTCTGTGATTGTAAGACTAAACTTTAGGTGATAGCACTGGACTAAGATTTGTAAACTTTCCAACCTTCTAGGAAATGCCCCAGAAGCAACAGAATTCACAGACAGAAGCAAAATACAGGGCACTACAGTTCAGACAACACAACAAGAGCGTCCACAAGGTTAATCTAAAGGGAGCATGTGGCACAGTGGCTGGACTACCGAAAGCTTGGACTACACAATACAGTATTATAGACAAGAGAGTAAGACAAGAGATCTACACATGTTGCCTTGCATTTGTGGTAATCTACACCAATGAAAACATGTACTACAGCTATATTTGATTATGTATGGATATATTTGAAATAGTATACATTGTCTTGATGTTTTTCTGTAATGTAAATAAACTATTTATATCACACAATATAGTTTTTTCTTTCCCATGTATTTGTTATATATAATAAATACTCAGTGATGAGAAAAGAAATGGCATTCTTAAATTTGCGGTATCTCCTAACTCTAAACATAATCAAGCTAGTACAATCTGTACAGGTACTAGTATTTCATCTTTCTTCATATCTTGAAACAGAGCATTATTTTATACAACATTCAGTGGCTAGGTTTTGAGTGATTCCAAGATCAAGGGAAATGATGGTTATTGGAAAAGAGAAAAAATAATTTATTTTATATCAAGTGAGGATAAAATATTTGAGATATTTGAATCATCTCTATTTTATCAACTTTTTTTCCTGGTCCTCTATTTTCATCCCCAAAGCAGAAAAATCTGAGTCATATGAATTAAATCAAAGAAGGGAAGGGAAAGTGTTTTATAACTCATAATACAGAGGAAAAGAAGATATTGGCTTTTATCTGTGAAGCATCTTAGAATCTCCCAAGAAAGTGCATATATCTGAAGGGTCCTGAACACATTAAATCTTAGGAATACACAGAGTATAAAATCTATTCTATTTTGGTGAATAGAATTAATATCTATGGGAACTTTTAATAACATCATTACATTTGAAACACCAAAATCATGAATTATTTGAAGCAATCTCACTATATTTATAGTATGTAGTTCTTTTAAAAGAAGTTGGATTCAAAACCAAATACCTCATGAATGGCTTTATGATAATGCAGCACCATTATCTGAAATGAAGCTAAGATGATGGGTAATATTTGATAAAACAAAAATCTGTTTTAAACATTCCTATGAAGGCATAAGAATAAAATGAATCCATTGTTTCTGAAAGTGGAAAGTTGATTGATTTTTGAACATACATGTAGGTAAGACCACTTTGGGAAAATATTAACTATAAAAATTCTCAAACTGAAAAGAGGAAAATAATAAATCAAATAATTGCCTTTTTACTATTTAGTTTTTTATACCTTGTTGTGGCTAATATAGTAAGTCTAAATAAAACTTTCTTTTTTCCTTCAAATTACCTCTGCATGGATTAAAAGGACTGACACTCCTGTATCAAAAAAAAATGTATAAAATCAACACATTCTGAATATAAAATATTCAGTGAAAAATAAGATTTCTTAAGTGATATTTAAGATATTTGCTAAAATGTTAAAGGTTACAATCTAAATAGGATTTAGAACTGGTTGAAAATCCTGTTTTTCTAGGTTAGTCATCACTTTGAACAGTATGAATCTATTGGCATAACCGTCATTCAAGTGTTTTCCTAAATTGGTCCTATGCCTCTTGTACAAAATAAACTCCATTTAAACTTCCACATGGAATTTTGGTTTGGTTAACAGGTGCAGAAACTAGCCCTGATCTCCTTTGTAAGACAAGAGTTGTGGCAAACAAACCCTTCTCCTAAAGGAATAGCAAAAATGCAAAATCACAGGGCTTATAGAGCTAAAATAAACAACAATTTCACTGATGTTTACTTATGAAATTGACTTGCTTTGTTAAGTATTGATACATTCCTTTGGATAAGTTTTCATCAAAGCATCATAAACCTAAATTTTGAAAAAGTCCTTGGATTTAATAATATAGTACATTCCTGTTCACCTCCATACTTACCCACTTCATGAAAGAATCCCTTTTAAATGATGCAATAACAAATCTTAAGTGAGCATATACTCTATGCCAGGTACTATTCAAGGTCCTAGGGAAATACAAATGAAACATGATCTCTACTATAAAGAAACTCACAATCTAGTCCAGACAGATAAGCATCTAGCCTCTATTTGCATACTTATAATTTGGAATTCCATTTTTGGACAATTCTAATTTTGAGACCAATTTTTCTCATGTTGAGTTGAAATTTATTTCTCTATGTTTTCTACCTGTGGCTCCTATTTTTTCTCTCTGGAGCAAAGGAATAATGAGTTAGGTATTTAAAAATATTAGAACAGCCCGACCAGGTGGTGGTGCAGTGGATAGAGCATCAGCCTGGGACACAGAGGACCCAGGTTCAAAACCCCGAGGTCACCAGCTTGAGTGTGGGCTCATCCTGCATGAGCACAGGCTCACCAGCTTGAGTGTGAGGTTACTGGTTTGAGCACAAAAGTCACTGGCTTGAGCCCAAGGTCACTGGCTTGAGCAAGGGGTCACTCGCTCTGCTATAGCCCCACCCCCTATTAAGGCACATATGAGAAAGTAATCAATGAACAACAAAAGTGCTGCAACGAAGATTGATGTTTCTCATCTCCCTCTGGCCTGTCTGTTCCTATCTGTCCCTCTCTCTCTGTGTGTGTCTCTCTCTCTGTGTCTCTCTCTGTCTCTCTCACTAAAAAATAAATAAATAAATAAAAATAGGACAGATATGATGTGTTTTACTCACCCCACAGCCCCTTTGCATGTATTTTCTTCTTTAGATGAAACATCCCTAATGTGCTCATCTGACCTTCATGTGATGTGGTTTCCAGATCCCCCTGGCATCTGTATCACTCTTCTTTGGACAGACTCTACTTTGTCAATATATATTTTTAAGTGTAGGGTTCTCTGAATTGCACGGATTGCCACAGTTGTGGTCTGACCAGCATAGATCATCACTTTCTATAAGTCAAACTTACAGAAAACAGACTTAACTGAGAGACATGATCTCTAATTTAAGTTCTACTTTAACCACAAATTTGCTATGGAACCATGAGCAGTTCATTTCACATCTCAGGTCTTAGTTTTCTCATCACTTCTATCTCTAAAAACCCAGGTACTACTGTGCTTTTATTCTTGTTACCTAAGGCCACATTCACTATTTTTGCTGCTTGTCCTGAACTTAAATTCAAAACTCTTTCTAAATAAACTGTTTTAAGCCATGTCATTCACTCATCCATTTATTTATTCACCCATTCATTCATTATATGTTTATTATACATCAAAAATGTACTGACAGCCATCAATTACCAGCACCATGCTCATCTTTGAGAAGAGAAAGATAAATAAGCTAGAGTCCCTCTCTAAAAGGAACTCACCATCAGTTCATTTGTCCCTTGAATCAAAAATCTTGTAGCCCATCGAGACACTGAGAGGCAAATAAAACATGATCAAGAATGTAGCAAAGGCTCTGAGAATGATCAGTTCGGAATGTTTGGGGCTCTCCAGGAGAAATCTCCGGGCTGGGTAGATGTGCTTCTTCACAGTTAGTTAGACGGGCTGACTTCATCCTCCACACAAACTCTGACTACTTGCTTCTGATAGTTTATCCACCCCACATGCTCTTTTCACACCCTGCTTCTCTCTACAATACCTAGGGCAAATAGCAGCTTATCAGTGAAGCCTCCCTTAGCGTCTTCCAAATTCTGTTACTGTACTCTTCATGTTATTTCTTAATTTTCCATACAAGTTTGTCTTCCCTTAGCCTAGGAGCAACAGAAGGTAGAAAATTAGTGCCTTGTCAGTTGTTTCCATTTATTCAACATTTATTGGGTGCCTCCACCATGCTAGACACTATTCTAGGTGCTATTATGTAGCCAAGATATGAGTAACAGGTCTCTGTTCTGACGTTTACATTCTAGCAGAGGAGGTGAAAATGAGGATTAATTAAACAATAAACAATAGCAACAACAACAAAACTAGAAAGCTGTAAGGTAGGCACATAAAATATTAAAACTGGAATGAGGTGATTCAGAGAGACTGGGTGATTACTGGGAATTAGGATCCTCCAAAGAGAGTGTAACGTTTAAAACTTGGCCTCTGAAGTAAAAAAAAGGGGGAGGCCAATCTAAGCTCCACTTTACTAGCTATTTAACCTTGGACAGGTTGCCCAATTTCTTTATGCCTTGTATTTAAAATAGAGAGAAAAATGTCTTCCACATGCAATAGAGCTGTTATGAGAAATAAGGCATTCCATGTAGAGCTTAGAACAATGGCATGTGTATAATAAACTTCTAATGTACGGAAATTATTTTTAGGAATATAATATGTATTTTTTGTAAAAGTAAATAAGAATAATAAGCCATATTCCATCAGTTAAATAAAGCATAATAGAGTCATATGATCAGAGTTAGGAAGAACCATTAATCACACTTATTCAAAGGGGTGTCTCATACTTTTAGAGATAAGAGAGCTGGTTCTGGAAAAATAAAACAGTATAGAGTTAAGAAACAATACAGCTTCTCTAATTCTTTTTCAAATGGGTCCACTGGCATCATATCTAGCAAGAGAAAGGCTTTTTCTTTCATTTTAAAAGAGGTCTATCCTGATAAAGCACATGCCCTTAAACCTCTAGTGAGTTTCTAGGCATAGGATAAGTGAGTCAATATTGCAGCAGCTTCACAGAGCCTAATTCTTTACTTTCATGAATCCTTGAGGAGAAGTCAGTACAGACTATTGAAATATTACAAAGATTATTTCAGAGCCATGTTAGACTCTCTACTAATGTTTACCTTCAGATGCTACTTTCTATTTTCAAAGTCATACAGCACCTGCACCAACTACAGTATCATTGTTACTCAATTGTAGTAGACTTACATAATTTACCATCTGGAAATCAATAACCAAAATTTTTTCATTGAGTTCATTGATATTTTCATATGGTCATCCATATTATACAAAAGATGAACAGTCAACAAGTAAATCATAGAAATAACTGGGGCCCTTCACAGTCAAATTCAGGAAAGTATGAGTGAGGTGCAGTCTACCCAGTATATTTAGGTCTTCTCCCACCTTCACTCTAGACAAAAGTAGACTTGACTGGTCTACCTACTTTGCCAATGCTACTTGAATTGCTATTTACCTCTGGTAATATTAAATGAATTATTTTAGCTTACATATTTTTAATTTTAACTTTTTAGTTTGCATTATTTCTGTTGTATTAACTAAGTACCAAAAATAATAATAATGTTTTCTTTTATTTTTCTAAACTAAATTTAATTCAGCACAAGAACCTAACTCAAAATTAATGAAAAGTCCAAAATCAGTTATTATGAGGGAGAAGGGGAAAGGGAACAGGAGCAATTCTCCGTATTTTACGCCTAGTGAGTTCATTGCCATTGCTAAACCTGAGAGTCTTCCTGCTCCAGCAGAGGCATTCCCTCCACAAGAGGCTTAGCCACAGCCACCTCCTTAGTTAGCAGCTCATAGGACCTACACAGTCAGCCCACCCTGCAGGATGCATTTTGAGGGAGCTTTATGCCCTTCCTCTATGGGGCCATCTCCCTTACTGGACTTCCTCCCCTTCTCAGGATCCTAAGCACTTTTTTTCCCCACTTCATGGAGCCTCCATCTTCTGTTACAACCTTTTGCTGCCACAACAAAGCTTAATTCTCCTCCATGGACATAGGCCTTGAATAAAAGGTTTTTTTTTATGAGTCCAGCTATGGAAACAAAGCAGAGTAATGTCCCAAATGTTCAACATAGTACATCAAGTTATTAATAAACATATTACAGAAATAACACTGGTTTAGTAAAATTAGAAAATATAAACAAGCCAGAAATGTAAAATAATCCCACCACCAAGAG
Organism: Saccopteryx leptura; assembly: GCF_036850995.1. NCBI lineage: Eukaryota > Metazoa > Chordata > Mammalia > Chiroptera > Emballonuridae > Saccopteryx > Saccopteryx leptura. The sequence goes on along the minus strand of NC_089509.1, from coordinate 78,240,058 downwards.
ATAAACATTATGATATCTTTGCATAACTTTTCAAATAATTTCTATAAATATATGTTGAGGTTTTTATTAGGCAATAAAGTAATTTTTAATAAACGCAATTCCTCACTAAAGAATGAGCTACAAAGTTTCATATTCATTTAAATATAATTTATCAAAGTGCACACATATGCAGTGTGGTTCTTATGTAAATTTCAATCCCTCTCAGTCAGGAATCAGGGAGGCCTTCAGAGAGTTGAACTGAAGCTCTATAAATTATCTGTTCACTTCTTCATTTTTCATTCTCCTATATCACTAATTTTCTATCATTTCCCATACTACTTACAAGGGGCCCTTCTAGTCTCAGAGCTTTTATACCACACTTCTTCCCTGCCTTGTATATAGTATGAGGAAACACTACTCATTGATATTAATGGAGATATTTGATCTGATTCAGAACCAGGAGTTAGTATAGATAGTATCACCTTAAATAGCAATAGCAAGACAGTAAAAAATGTATTTATTTTTATCTTTATTCAAAAATTTATCATTTGATTATATTCAAAAGTATTAGAACCAACTTTTGAACTTGAACACAATATAAAGTTGTATAATTAAAAATAATTTGACACCAAACAATCCAATTAAAGAATGAGCAGAGCACCTGAACAGACACCTCTACCAAGAAGACATATGAACAGGCAACAGATTTGAAAAGATGTTCAACTTCACTACCTACTAGGGGAAAGCAAATCAATGAGCCTGACATGTGTTGGCACAATGGATAGAATGTCAACCTGGAATGCTGAGGTCACTGGTTCGAAACCATGGGCTGGCTTAGTCAAGGCACATATGAAAAGCAACTACTATGAGTTGATGTTTCCCATTTCTCCCCTTACCTCTTTCTCTATCCGCTCTCTCTAAAATCAATAAAATCAAAAATTTTTTTTAAAAAAATCTTACAATGAGATACTACCTCATACCTGTTAGAATGGTTATTAACTACAAGACAGGTAATATAAAAAATAGTGAAAAGGCTGTGGAGAAATAGGAACCTGGTGGGAATGTGAACTGATACAAATACTATGAAAAACACTACTGCAGTTGGTCAAATAATTAAGAATCAAGTTACCATATGATCCAGCAATTCCTCTTCTGGGTATCTACCTGAAAAACTCAAAAACATTTACTTGCAAAGATATACGCACCCTTATGTTCATTGCAGCATTATTCATGGTGGCCAAGACATGGAGACAACTGAAGCGTTCTTCAATAGAGAATTGAATAAGAAAGACGTGGTACATATATATATCCAGTGGTGGGATTCAAACAAGTTAACAACCGGTTCTCTGCTTTAATGATCATTTTAAGTATAAAAAAAGATATACCAAAAGGTAGTTCATTATTTCATTCATTGAATACTTAAATAGGAACAGTAAAAGAGGTACACAAAATTAGATTATGTTATAAGAAAATATGTTAAAATATTAAATAATACCTGACAAAAAAAAACAATAAAACTGTTATTTCATATATTTCCATGTTGCTTCTTAATTGACGTCCTCACTTGCAATTTTCTTCACTTTTATCTGAGTATTATTGGCTGTATGATTTATCGTTAACCATCTTTTCACTGTAGGAGTAGGATCCCATTCCTTTATAATGTAAATTTGTGATTTTCGCATTGGGCAGCTGCCTAGGCACCCACTTTAGAGAGAACCTGATTACAAGTACCATTTAAACAACCAGTTCGCCAAACTCAACAGCAATTCAGTATCGATTCTGCTGAACCGATGTGAACCAGCTGAATCCCACACTGCATTTACACTATGGAATGCTACTCACTCATAAGAAAAGATGACATACTGCCATTTGCAACAACATGGATAGACCTTGAAAATATTGATAAGCAAAATAAGCCACTAAAAAAAGAGAAAGAAAAAAGAAAAAACTAAGAACCATATGATTTTACTCTTATGTGGAATATAAAACTGAAACTAATAGATACAGACAACAAACAGTAGGGTAGTTAACAGAGGGAAGGATAAAGGAGACCAAATATATATTATATATGATGACAGAATATGCTTTGACTTCAGATGGTGGCACACAATGCAATTTACAGATTATGTATCATAGAAATGTACACTTGAAACCTGTATTATCTTGTTAATCATTCTTACCCCAATAAATTTAGTTGAATAAAAATAAATAAAAATAATTTTATATTAAATTACTTAAAATAAAGAAATGCAAAAATAGCTGCTACCCATCACCTGAGTTGAAATTTGTGTTAGAGAACAAAGTTCAGCAGAGTAAACGTGAAGATCTAATTGGCTTTTCTTGATTCATGAATCAGACAGCATCCCATCTACCAACCGGAAGGAAATTCCAAGGGGTTGTTCGAAATGAAAGTCTTCTGTAGGATGAAGGGTAGAACAAGAGAGCTATTAACAAAGGAAAAGAAAGGACTATTTTAGACCAGGACATCTTTTGAGGGGAATGAAAGTGCAAGGGTTTTTATCAAGCAGATTATCTCCTCTTTCCAAGGGGGACAGAGAGGGCCAATGTGACAGATTACCTTACTGTTGCTTAAGCAGAAAATTCAAGACTGGTTAATTAAAATGATGTTTCTAGGGGCTGGGGAAGCAACAGTTAAGTCGGGTATTAAATCTAGGTTTTGTACCATTGGTTTCAGCACAGCGATGCCATTTTGGACCATGGTTGTTTTTTATGTTAGCTACTATAAAAAGGCACTGAATTTTACTAGGTAAACTAGTCCAGTAAAAAACATCTATTCTTCTAACAGCCTTTAATATCTGTTGCTTCAAGGATTCTCTTATGAGAACAAAGATGAAAAAACTATGGCCACTAAGAAACACAATTACCTCCTTACTACTTCCTTGAAAAACAAAATTCTTAAATTTTATTAAAGATTTTATTTATTAATTTTAGAAAGCAGAGGGAGGGGGAGGGAGAGAGAAAAGAGGGGCAGGATGGTGAGGAATAGGAAGCATCAACTTGTTGCTTCTCATATGTGCCTTGACAGGAAGCCTTGGGTTTTGAACCCGTGACTCAACATTCCAGGTTGACACTCTATCCACCATGCCACCACAAATCATGCCAAACACCAAAATTCTTAGCTAGAACTTACTTCATGTGTTCCTATTCATAACCTCTGGACCGATGTCATTTCAAGTAAAACCCTCAAAGTTAGAAATGACAACATGGGGAATGGGGAGATAAAAAAAAAAAACAAAAAACAGGAAAGAGTGAGAGAGCAAAGTTCCTGGGAAGGTGGACGTGTGAAGACAGCAAACACTTGGATTGGGAGGAGGGGGCTATTTTGGGAAGAGGAATTTAAGAGATGGTTCATTCAAATAATTCTTCAAGAAGAAACATTTAAGCAGGATTGCAAGAATATGTAATGGCAGCAAGAAAACAGCAGAAAGGCAGCGTCCTGGGCAAAGCTCTTGCCCTGACATCTCAGAAGAACAACCTGCTGCAGGCACAGTGTTGGTAAGTGAGGAGTTGGCTTGGCAGGCTGGGCAGAATGAGGCCAAGGCCCCACTCCAAAAACAGTTTTTTCTGGCCTCCAGGTGAGAAGAAGAATATTTTTTAAATAAAAGTGGTTTTTTGTCATGTGCATATTTTCTTCCTCCCAATACTTGACCCCAAGATATGCATATTAGATCCTTTATATTCTGCAGGACAAAGCACTGGATCTGCTCACTAGATAGAGAACAGCTCGTCCTCTCCAGCCAGAGGCTAGCCCTCCCTCTCTGGCCGTGGAGGCATGGTGGTAATCATAAATGCCGGCTGCTGGAGAGCATCTGATCTGGTTCCACTTGGAAAACAAAATCCTGGGGTCTTAAAGCAGCTCTGAACAGCGTTAGAAAAGCCCAGGCCAAAAAAAGGAAGCACACTAGCCCCTGCTCACAGATGACAAACCCATCTGTGGTCTGCCTGGGGAAATATGGGTCAGAACTGCCAAGCCCAGCCAACCGTTGCAAGTATTGTTTAGGTTTGAAAAGATGAGTAGACAGAGAGAAATGACTGCTCTATAAGTAGAGGTTAAGAAAGAAATGGGACTAGAAGTCCCAGCGTTCTTTCTACCTCTCAGCCTTTCCAAAGGCATGTGGCTCAGTTCTTCACAGGACAGCGGGAGCCGAGCAGGCACTTGTCATCAAGCTCACAGACAGAAGTCCTGCAAACAGCCAGCGATGCTGCCAACATCCCCCCAGAGGGCTGAGACTTCACGGCACCAGCATCCTCATAACAACATTATATTTCTCTTTTAAATAAGATGTACATGAATGTTCACTTGTGCCCAATTACAGTAATGCATGATTTCCATAAAATTAACTCTCCTGCTTAATTACAGTCACATAGGGATTAAGAAAAAGAAAAAGGGCTTTTACTTGGTAAACAGTATATGCTTTAACACTTAGCCTGTCTAATGCAACTGGCCCAACTGCACGTTTTCTTCCCTTCTATAAGGGCTACCTATAAACTGAGTCACCAGAGCCTTTCTCTAGTTAAAGGAAAGGGAGCCAATTTTTCTGAAATGTGAAAGTGCACATTAAAGTGGAGTGCCTTGTAGCAAGAATCTTGGGTTCAGAAGTTTTGCATACAGCGCGGAGTTTAACTGCCTGGGTAAGGAATCTGCAAAGAGCAAGAGAATGAGTCGAGTTTTGCAGAGCAGCGAGGAAATGCTTTCTTCAAAAGGCGATCCGAAGCTGCTTTGACAACAAAATGATTAAAGGCTGCCTCTTCTCTCATCTTACATCTGTCACTTTTCTGCCTTCCTTTTTGCCACAAATATGAACACAATTTTGCTCTGAATAAGACTTTAGATTGCCCATTAACGGGGAATTAAAAGTGAAGTTCACTGCAACCCACACCAAAAGCGGTTTTTCCCCAGCTTCTGCCAGACCTAGTGCCAGAAAACAGGAGTTGAAGAAAAATCATTGAGTTGGCACAATAAGTAAATGATTGAAGGCAACAGGGATTGAAGTTTCATCATTATCAGTTCACCGGGGACATGAAAATACTCTCTGAAAAGCTGTTCAAAATTACCTCAAGGGGCCTGAATGCTCAACACGCTGACTAACCACAAAAGGTGGGTACTTCATTTTGCCACATTGTCAACACCCCCTCCTTTCACCCAGTACAAGGAAGCGCCAGAGGCCATTAGAAAAGGACTTGCTGGGGAAAAAGACAAGATAGCTCGTGAATGCCTAGGAAAATTCATGGAAGAGCAAGATCTTATACTCAGAGCAGATTGCATTTGCAAGGAAAGGAAATTTAACTTGTAAGGAATTGCAATTTGTAAATTGAAATGAGGCAAGTTGGCTCTTATTTTCAGAATATATAAAAATAGAGAAATATATTTTTAACCCAGGGCCTGAGTTAACTTCTTTAGCAACACCTTTAAACATGATGCCTAGTGTACCAGATACTTAGATCACACTACGAACTTCTATAAAAAGATCATCAACCAAAAATTGCATTTAATATTTGGAGACACATGGTACACAATACAAAATTATTTTACTTCATAATCCCAGCCTGTTTATTCACCAGCAAAACATAGAGTGAAAAGACCTTGTTTAGTTCTTTGTATACACAGGTCCTCTGTGTGTGGGGGATTTTCAAAGACATCATTGGAAAGTTTGGAGGTAATATACAGTCACCTGAGAGTTTGGGGAAAAATTGGTCAAGCTGTCTGCATTTTGTTTTTTTCTTTTCATCACTGAAAATTTTTGTCAGGATCTGAGGCATTAGAGAGATTACTTTTTTTTCCCCTTCTTTGAAATTAAGGTCTTTCTGTTCTCTGGAGTCACCATCTCCCTGGCACTAACTGCCTCATATTGTGCCCAATGCTATGAATCAACCTGGAATTTTCCATCCTTTGATCCTTAATTAGGTTGTTGTTTCACAGTATCAAAAAGCCTCAAAAGCTATAACTTGAATAGTGACCACACTCAAAGGAACACTATGCCAAATTTGTTCCTGAATACAGAAAATCAAAACTCCTTATATGTAAGACAAATCCTCTTTTTGACCTGAAAGTAATAGAATAAAATTGTCCTTTAAGGACTGACTTTTTCTTTCTAGCTATGTCTAAGGATATTAAGAATTGATATTATGTTTTATTGAGTGATTATGACAATGATGATATACATGAAATTATAATTTATGACTAAGAATAAAAACAATCGACACATATTGATTTCCAACTTCTCTTTTATAAGAGAGGTATTGTTTTTGGGAACTTTATGAATACTATTTTACTTATTTCTTACAATGAGCCTTTGAGACACATTATTATAATTCTTTCATGAATTAACTCTAAAGTAATTTGTGAAGCTGTAAATAACTTGGTCAAGGTCAAAGAGCTATGATGAGCCACAGTAAAAATTTGAACCCAGATCAAACCAAAATCCATTCTGTTCCATTATATCATGCTGTTTCCATTACTTTTTTGTTCTAGGCTAATATGTCAGAAATCACACATCTTTCAAGCTTATCTGTTGGCCAGCCAAGTACTTATTTTAATAATGCTGTTATTGCTCTAATTATTTTAAAATTTTTGCTATACTCATCTTCAGAGATAACTTATAAAGCACATCAGAACACCTGTTTCAACATATTGTAAAAAATGTTGTCTTTGAGTTCTTACCTTTTTCTCCTTCTCCACAGTCTCTGAATTTTAATAAACTCAGCTATCCACATACCTCTTTCTACCTAAGGTATAGGTGTCAAGAGAAAGAGTGGAACAAGATATTTTCAGGTTATTATAAGTATATTGTATTAAATTTTATCATGGTCATGTATATGTTTACTTGTTTTCCTGTCTCGCTTTCATCTCTAGTCCCTCTACTTCGAGGAATGTTAAGCTTCATGAGATCTAGAAACCTGTCTTGTTTATGTAACCCTAGAGCTTAGAGCAGTTCTTAGAACATTGTAGGTGTTTGATTAACATTTGTTGAATGAATTAATTAATAAATGAATTAAATTAAAGTGATCTCTGAGCTTCTGCCCACCTACCTAGAATAATTGGCTACGTAAGTCAGAAACATAACTATGTTATTATGGCACAAATCAGCAGAAGTTGAATATACTATGGTTGGGAGTCTCTAAAAGAGGCCCCAACTGTCTAAGCTGATAATGCAGATGCTGCTAAAGGGCTTTGGAGTCTTTTTTTTTCCGTTTCTTCCAACCCTCCACAAGCCATACTAGCTTTGGGCAGCACCCTGGTGGGGCAAAGAGTATTATGGAGCTGGTGTGCTGTATATTATAGTCATTACAACATGTCAGCCACCCTCCAGCTGAGATCTTCAACTCACTGCTATGAGAGCTTTCAAGGACATCCACTTTCAGAAAGGTATAGGTGCACTAAATGCCTTTTGCAACCCACCAGGCTTTTTAACTCATGTACATCAGACACTTACTGGGTGCATTTTATCTCTCAATCAATTTAATTAGGAGTTGTCAGATTGAAAATGATTTGTTGCTTCTGAAAGGCACTGGAACTCTGAGATTCATTTGTAAACACTGGTCTCTTTTTCTTGTCGCTCATTCTGTCCTTTTAATACCTAGTACAAAGCAGCACAAGGGGGACAACTCACTGTGGACACCTTAACTGCCAAATAAAACTGTATCATAAAGCTTATTTAGAAAAATGAGTGAAGGCCAAATCATTATGGGAATCTTCAGATGGTTTACATATACCCTTTGAATAGTCAGGGTGAAAACCTACCTGTCTTTCATTAATACTACTGATTTCTAACCTTTCCTCAAAGATGGGAAATTTTTTAAGTGGCTGTGCATGACAGAGATCAGAATGGTCAAAAGGTGAACTGATACATAAGATAAAACTCAACACTAATGTAGACAAAAATAAAGGACCGGGGCACCTAGTCTGACTTCTTCTGTTCAAGACACAGGTCCTGATTCCATCATTAGCCATGCTCGTGCTGGGATGCTAGTAAAAAAGAAAAATGTTAGCTACCGAAGAACAGTACTTCCCAAGTCACTGAGGTAGAAACTGTAAAATGAACCCTGCTTTCCATGAAGTCAGCCATAAATGAAAGAAATATATTCCGAATAAATTACCACTGGCAAAGGCAAATAGAGAGACCTCTCTGACGAACAGAGTGGTTACCTTGGGGTTTCACCTGCCAAGCTTTGTCCCAGGGAAGAGTTGAGAGTAAGGAGAGAAAAAAAAAAAAAACATTATAAATGACCTAATTCTAAGGATCTATATTATAATACCTGCCTGTTTTAAAATTTCAAATAAAAAGACCTGCATAGTTAATGGTTAATAAAAAATGATTTTAGTAGGTAGAGGGTACAGCATTGAATCTGTCAGATCCAAAATGTGTTCGAGAGAAAAATCTATAGGATGCTACAGGAGATTAAACTATTCTTAATAGCATACATTACTGTTATATGTTTGCACATTTATTACTTAAATTTGATTACTTTTTTCTTCTTTGGTGTAAGAAAAATAAACTGGAGGTCCAGTAAGATCTAATTGTGTTGTATTTGTTATCTGAATTGGGTCCATTCAGATCTGCCCTGGGTACAATCAACTATTCAAAGAAGAGGCTATGGGGGACAGAACTATATTAGGAGCTACAAATTCGGTGCAAAGACAGTCTTAGCTACTATAAAGGGCTTTACCAATTGCAAAGACCTCCACACTATTGCAAAATCTTAGCAATATACTTTTAATCTCTGAGTAGAGACTTGCTCTAAAAACAAATTGCAAGGAGCTCTATAAGGCCAAGCTATCTACGAATAATGCACACTGATTTTTAAAAAACAAAACCAATATCATTATATTTCCAGTTGGATAACAATACAACTCTCAGCGTAAGTAATTTCTGATTGATTGTAAAAATGTACAGTTGAACATTTTCTTATTTCCATTCTTGGTACCATTCCTGAGATTTGGGTTTGGACCAACCTGAGGGAAAGAGTGATGAGAACCCAAGTCTGAGAGTGCAAGTACCAGCTTTGGGAAGGTGGTTGTTCTGCCCAGATTTTGAGAACTTTCGCCTGGGCACTGTGATGGCCACAGTTATTGCAGCCAAGGACTAGACCACACTGACATTTTGGCACGAGGGTGTTTTGGCTACGAAGGCGAATCCTGGGTGAAGCACAATCTGCCTTGTGTTATGCTATATTTCAGAATCAGTTGCATGTCCTACTCCCTTTTTAAAGTGTGATAAAGTCTAAGAAACAAAGAAATCTGCAGTCTTGTACAATAAGAGAAGCTTGCCAAATGATGACATGGTGGGGCAAGGCATATTGCTTCAGGTTCTGAATCGTGTTTCATTTCCTGGGGGAAAAGTCCACTCCTTGTGAGTGACCCTAGATCTACCCACATCTGACAATCAAATTCTTCTAGTTTGACGTTGAGTCTCTGAAGCCCTCAATAGTACATATCTGTTGAAACCAAGACTGCCTGCCGCCCTGTGTCTCATGAAAGGCATTACAATCAGCAGGCTGAGATCTGCTGACCTTCCGGATGAATACTTGAAAGAGAAAAAAAGAAACAGAGAACTCTCTCTAAGAAATCTCTTTTACCAAAACCTTTGGTAGCACCTTTAAAGTCTTCATCAGGAGGAGGTTAGAAACCTTTTCCTCTAAGCTACAGATGTCTTGATTTTATGAAATGTTGCTCAGGAGTTAGATAACTCAGATTTAAAAAGGTGTCCTTTCTCTCCGTTCATTCAGAATTGAAATAGTACCATTTAGTTCAGCCATTTTGGTTGTAAAATAGAGCAGTGAGGCAAGACAATTACCGTCAACATTATCATTGGGTGTGTGTCTATGTGTCTGTCTGTGTATCTAGACCAATCAGGCCCTATAGCTATTCAAATGCTTGATCAGTCCAAAATTGCTATCAATGACTTTTGAAGGTAACTTTCAAAAGTGAAACACTCTCAAAATTGAAAAATTGTTCAGATCTTTGAAAAATTAAAACAACAAATGAAGTTCAGGATGAGAGTTCAATAGGAATGAGAAATAATTCATGTAGATACAAAAGATTCAGGAAGGTTACATCAGATTTTCACTTGTCTAGCATTATTAATTTAATTTCTACTCATTATGATAATACCAAGCATTTAGAATGCATTCAGTGTTTATGTAGATGAAATCACTCCTTTTAAAATTACAATTTTTGAATTAATGTGCTATTAAAAATGTCACAGGAAAATGTTGTTATTATTCTGCCTGTGGAATAACTGTTCCCTGTTTCTTTTTATAAATGAAATTTCAGCATTTATTTTTGATCTTCCTTAGATTTTGAAAACTGTAATGTTTCTGTTTAAGAATTCTCCTTATGCTGCATTAGTGCCATGTTCTTTGACAGCATAAAAATATGCAAATATAGCCTTTTTAATGGTGATTTTCATTTTGTTACTGTCATTTAACTAAAAAAAACAACTGATGATGTTTCACCGTATCACTTACAACAGTGAAGTTACTGAATTGATATTTATGTTCAGAGCAGATGACACAGAAACAAATATGTTTGAAATACCATCTGCACCATGTTGATTTCTTCCTTAAAGGCACAACAGAGTTTCTGAAGTTTAGCCTTAGAGGGAATATCAGACTTAGGAGCAAAGATGGCACATTACTACCTAAGAAAACTGGGTAAATGAGGTTTCCTGAGTTTGAAGATGGACGGTAAGGGGAAGGGGGAGGAGGGGATCATGGGACTGTGAAATCTGCTACTTTGTAGGAACCTTTTCATTTTGGCAACAAGAGTTCTCTCTGCTTTGTTGGCCCTCCATCTCCCAGACTGCCCACTTGGCTTCCTGCCTCCTTGCTACCTCTCCTTGCGGCCTCTACTCAGTATTACGCAGCTTCTCCATCTGCTGCTGTTGCTACCCTGCTGCTTAGGAAACCCCAGAATACTCTGCACTGCATTCTGTGGGAGTGGCTCCTTTCACAGCTATTTGAATTGAGAGAGGCAGGGAGCTGGGTGGGAGGAAAGTAGGATAGAAGGGCTTCACTGGAGCAACACGCCACGCCGAGCAAGAATGACTTTTAAAGGTGGAGCTGAAGGCATATCTCGGGAGTTCTTAGAAGACGTCATGTGGGAAGCTTTCTGTCATTCAAAAATGACTGGGAAATGAAAAGAGCTCCTCTTAATGGGCCAGTGGATAAAGTACTGTTGTGAATGAGGTTTTCCTCCTACCTTGACCTAGGAAAATGATGCTAAACAATTCAATCAATTCCCGCCACTCTGCCTAAATTTCTTGATGATGGGATCGCTAGAGCGCATCTTCATGTATAGAAAAACGAAGTTTCTTTGAAGCCTGTCTACCTTCCTCCCAAACACATTCTCAGCAGGGGTTATTTCCATTTATATGTTCTATTAGAAAATAATAATAATTATAGTAATAGTTAACATTAACTGGGCACTTACTCTTTGACATAACTAGTGTTAAAAGCCTCACATGCTCTGAGGGGAATAACATTCATTTGCCCCTCAGAGCCACTCTGCATGTGCCTTCATCCTGGACTGTGCCCTTCCCTGTGCCCTGGGAAGCTGACCTCTCTGGACTACATCTTTAGACTCCCTTTATTCTTTGACTTGTGGATGGTTCAACTTACATATATGTACAAGTCACCAGAAGCAGTTGAGTGGGAGGAAGAAAAATGATTCCTCTGTACCCTGTCACAGAAAGTTGGCTGTGTCTCTATAGAAAACCCTAGCCAGCAGCTTTCTCCTATAGCTACAGATTCCTCCTCTTGTCCCTCAGGCTTAGGGCTGGGTACTATTCTGTTTCACTTTTGTTGGCCAAATATGTTTGTAAAATATGATTTTTATGTTTATTTGCTTATAGTTTGCATTGGGGGCTGAGCAGCACCAGGTATATGTGGTCTGGGAAACTGCAAATTACCTTCCTGCTTGGGAAGGGCCATTGTTTTGTTCATGTTTGCTGGAGGAGAGGTATTTGCACCAGAAAGTTTTGAAAAGAGAGAAGAAGGAAGAGAAGGAGAAAGAAGCCGTGTTTGCAGAAGGAGGAGAGAGAAGCCATGTTTGCTGAGTGAGAGCGAGGGAATGCAGAGTGCTGAAGAGAGAAGCCAAGTTGCCAGGGAATGAGAAGGTGTGCAGACAGGGAACCAGAGCTGAGGGGCTTTGCAAGCTCTGCTGAGACTGGTGAGGCCTTTGATTCTAAAAGAAATCAGAGAAGATTCTCCTGGTTGTGGAACGGAAGAATGTGTTGAGGTTTTAGGAGCTCTGAATGAGTGAAGGGGAAATGTTTTCCCTGTGTGTTTACTCATCCGCCAGGGCAAGACTTTAATAAAGGAATGGCCCACCACTTTTTGACTCCACTGTTTCTTTACTGTCTGTTCAAATTCAATGAGAACGTGCACCTGAATGGCCACGACGATAGCTGCGACATACAGTCTTCCTTGTTCTTTCCCGTAACCTTGCCCATACATACCTCTGTGAACATTCCCTTCATTAAATTCTCCTTAATCACCAGACTTAAGTCGGTCATCTATTCCCTACTGGGACCCTGACTGATGCACATGCATGACGTTCTCTCAACAACGTCATGAGGTAAGTATCCTTTGATAGGTGAGGAAATTGGTTTAAGACTAGCTTCAGTTTATGTATCTAGTAAATGCAATGACCAAAATGCAAACCCATTTTTCCAACTCTAAACCAGTGACCAATATTGGCAGGATGATCAATACTTTCTAATATTTTGTTATTGCTAATATTGTTATAAAATCTTATTTATTTGTATTAGTCTGTCTCTTACCCTTATCATTGTAAAACCCCAAACTCTTCCTTAAACAATTGTAATCCTATTTTGTTAAGGATAATTTCATTGGTTTTAAGTAACAAAACAGTTAAGTTATCATAAGAAAAAAGGATAATTAATGTCAGGTTGTGGTGGAAAGCCTCAAATACCCTTTATGATCTCACCTCTTATTATTTATGACCTTATATCATCCCCTTCCCTTGACTATTCACTAGATTTATTGATTTTTAATGAATAGACTATGGCTCAAGTAATGAGATGTCATTTCCAAGATACAACTATTTTTAAAAATGTCTTCTAGTTGAATACTCGGTCTCTTTTATCCATTCTTGGATCACTGTCTCTGGAAAAAACCATCTACTCTCTGGAAAGGACAGCATAACAAGGAATTGAGGCTTTCCAATTGCTACAAGAGTGAGCTTGGATGTGGATGTTTTCCCGGTTGACCCTTCAGATAACTGCATTCCCAGCCAATGTTTGATTGCAGGCTTGTGAGAGACCCTGAGCCAGAACCTCCCAACTAAGCAGCCTCCAGCTTCTTGATCCATGGAAACTATGAGTTGATAAATATTTATTTTTATGACCAAATTTTAGGATACTATATTAGATAACTTAGAGAGACTTTCATTCTCAGAGTGGTCCCAGAAACAAATAAATCTTAAGAATGAGTCGGCCTGACCTGTGGTGGTGCAGTGGATAATGCGTCGACCTGGAAATGCTGAGGTCGCCGGTTCAAAACCCTGGGCTTGCCTGGTCAAAGCACATATGGGAGTTGATGCTTCCTGCTCCTCCCCTCTCTCTCTCTCCTGTCTAAAATGAATAAATAAAGTCTTTAAAAAAAAAGAATGAGTCGTTTGAATTGGTTCTGAATTCTATAAATCGCATGGAAAAGTTGGAGGTAGAAAGTGTCACGGTTTAGCCACGACGAGTCTGTTATGGGGTCTTTGAATGAGAAAAGATATGGAATTAAATAAATGATAGACAGAGACTTGAAGATATGTACATACAGATGGGTTTGGGAGGACGGCACGGCGAACAATCTCTACTGCTCCTAAGCCGATGCCATGCCTGCTCCCAGAAGCACATCAGTATATATTCAGGGGGAAAAAATTAGTCCATTAGCAATTCAATTGTTTCCAAGACAACTCAAAGACAACCCCTACCATACCGTTTAAATCTAACTTTATACCAGTAAGAAACTAGCTTCCAGACCTCTCCAGAAAACATGGGTAGAACAAGTGAGAATCAGGTATAGCTCTTCGTTCACTAGGCAGGTGAGGTTGGGGGTTAGGCCCAGCACCTCTGTCCCCAAGATATCCAGATTGTATAAACACCCTGTTTATATTTTGGTCCCCAATAAGAAAGGAAACAGCATCATTTTGTAGCACACTCATATCATTGCTGATCTCCCATATTTTTTGCTCCATAAGACACACATTTCTTCCTCTAAAAGGGGGAAAATGACTGTGCATTTTATGGAGTGAAAAATATGGTATTTTATTAAATATTTTAACACACCATTTGGTTCAGAATATTTTTTTCTTATTTTCCTCCTTAAAACCCTAGGTGTGTCTTATAGTCAGGTGCATCTTATGGAGCAAAAAATACGGTATAGGAGGGGTATACAGCACAATCAAATGTCAAAATAATCTAGAGATATTTTCTCTCAACATATGTACCCTGATTTATCAACGTCACTGCATTAAATTTAATAAAAAAAAAAATACGGTATAAGCTCACCCCATCTCCCCCAGCATTAAGCAGCAGCCAGGCTTGCATATGCTCCACTTCCCCTGGATCTTCCCCTTCAGCTTCAATGAATCGTGGAAAATGTAGCTATGCTAAGTTCACAGCCTTAGAAACACTACTTAACCAGATTCTCTCATTGCAAGAGGTCAAATATCTTAAATTTCATAAATTCAAGAGAGGGTTTAATAAAAAGACTAAGGCCCTGGCCAGTTGGCTCAGTGATAGGGTTTTGGCCCAGAGTGTGGAAGACCTGGGTTTTTTGTTTGTTTGCTTGCTTTTTTAGTGAAAGAGACAGAGACAGAGAGAGAGAGAGAAGACAAAGGGACAAATAGGAACAGACAGGCAGGAAGGGAGAGAGATGAGAAGCATCAACTCTTTGTTGCAACCCCTTAGTTGTTCATTGATGGTTTCTCATATGTGCCTTGACTGGGGGGCTACAGCAGAGCCAGTGACCCCTTGCTCGAGCCAGTGACATTGACTCAAGCCAGGAACCTTGAGCTTCAAGCCAGCAACATTTGGGCTCAAGCTAGTGACCATGGGGTCATGTCTATGACCCATGCTCCAGCCAGTGACCTCGGGGTTTTGAACCTAGGTCTGCTGTATCCCAAGCCAATGCTCTATCCACTGCACCACCACCTGGTCAGGCCTGGGTTTGATTCCTGGTCAGGGCACACAGGAGAAGTGATCTTCTGCTTCTCCACCCCTCCCCCTCCTTCTCCGCCCACATCCATGGCTCCAATGGTCCAAGCAAAGTTGGCCCTGGGTGCTAAGTATGACTCCATGGCCTTGCCTCACTTGCTGAAATAACTTGGTTGCCAAGCAATGGAGCAGTGGCCCAGAACGGCAGAGCATTGCCTATTGGGGAGCTTGCTGGATGGATCCTGGTCAGGGTGCATGTGGGAGTCTGTCTCTGCCTCCTCACCTCTCACTTAATAAATTTTTTTTTTAAATAATAAAGACTAGGAAAGTCAGGAACTTATATAGTCAGCAACAGAAGCTTGTTGACCCTCGATCTTCAGCTCCGTTTTAACTCTGGCCCACAAACTTTCCCTCTCAGGATTCCTATTCCCAAATTCCATATTCTCAAGAGATAATTATCCAGCTTGGGTCAGCTATCCTCCCATGAACCAATAAACTGGGGATTGGTAATATTAGATGGTAAAAAATAGAGAGATTTCAGAAGAGAAGAGCAAAGCCAACAGCCCAAGAGACCACTACATCTCTCAAAAGGTCTCCCTGTCTCCAGTCTTTCTTCTCTGATTCATCCTACCCATTGGGGTCATAACCAGTGGTGGGATTTAAATAATTTAACAGCCTGCTCTTTGCCCTAATGACTGTTTTAACTATTAAAAAAACAATATACAGAAAGGTAGTTTATTATTTCATGCATTTAATACTTAAATAAGAACAATAAAAGAAGTACACTAAACTAGGTTATGTTATAAGAAAGAGTTTTAAACTATTAATGAAAAAATATTAAATAATACCTGACAAAAGACAATATAAATTGTCACCCCTGGTTGTTTGGTACTTTTTCTCTTTACATTATATGTTTGTTTACTAAAGTAACAAACATGAGGGAATTAAAATGTAGAATTTCATCAAAGGTATAATGAGTTTTATGAAATGAATAAATAAATATTACAAATATAGTTACACCAAAATTTTTTTTACCTATGCACAGAATGAACATTACTACAGGTGTTTTGAATATGCTATTGTACAAATGAACATTAAAAAAAGAATAAGGAATGTAAATTTGTGATTTCCACATTAGGCAGCTGCCCAGGCACCCACCTTACAGTGAATCCTGATCACAAGTGCCATTTTAACAACAGGTTTGCTGAACTCAACAAAAAATTTCATATTGGTTCTGCTGAACTGGTGCAAACTGGCTGAATCCCAAAACTGGTCATAACTCCCTACCAAGTTCTCAAGGTTCATCTCAACATCATCTAAAACTACCATTTGAAGTTCAGATAATTTACCAATACAGTCCACAATGCACATCTAATGTGCACAAGCAATTTTGAAACCCCATAAAGCTATATTTGTATATAATTGTGAAAGTTCAAACTTCACTTTTTATTATGATTACTTATGGACTTGAATTTAATTTAAGCTTTAAAATGGATTACACAGTTGTCACATTTTGATTCAGTGATACTCACCATTACCACACTGTGGTTAGGATACCATAAGTAGAAAGGCGCTTGGGGATGTTTTCTAATATTATAAATAAGGAAGCTATAACATTCCTTTTTAATTACACTTCTATCTTTTTATTTTTAGTAATGTTTATTTACCCAGTGAATGACTGCCTGATAGGAAAGGAGCTATAACCCCCAATCATGTTCTTGACAAATAAGGGCAGTGGAATTATAGTAGCGAGGAAGTCTTAAACATACCTTTGCAGGCACCAAATGGCTTTTGTTGAATGCAGATCATTAGATACACAAACAGAAACACTGTATATTTGCTTAAATGTATACAATATGCTCAGTGAAGTGTTAAAAGAATATGTACTAAATGGTATTGTCCTTTGCTTCACATTGTCTAATATGTCTTAGTTATTTTAAATGGTAAAAATGAGACAATCTGGCAACTAGATCAATGGATCTCCATGTGTTTTGTGCATGAGAATCATCAGGAAAAAAATTGTTTTGATAAAAAGTCTTGAGCTCCAATCCCCCAAATTTAGATCCAGCTGATTCACAATAGACCCAGGAATTTAAATATTTAATAATCACCTGCAGGTGAGTCTAATGAAGGGCATCTACATGTCCACACCTTGAATATTTTCTAGATGACATCTAGAAATAGTGGTATGAGAGATACTTCTGATCTCTCCCCTTGAAATTTCAACAAATTGAACAACTATAATGCAGCAAAGGAACCCCAGCTGAGCTCTCAGGTGTGCCTGAAAGATCTATACACCAAATAGACTAAAGGTGTAATGGGGTAAAAAGCAGGGCACAAGATAAAACACAATCATGGTGGGCTTTGGAGAGGGAAGTAGACAAACCTGCACTGACTATTTTTCTCTGCTGGACTATGGGGAGGAAGGGAGCTTGGGCTGTCTGCATTTTGTCCCAGGGGTATGGAGAGGGAAACTTGGAGTGACTGGGTCTCCTTCTGCCAGGAGAAGCAGTTAGACAGAGGTCAAAGGGGGAAATAAACAAAAGTAGCCAGAGCACGGGGTCATCGGCAGTGTTCCCACAGTCTGCCTGCAGCCCACACTCAGTAGAGACAGAGAAAGCTAAAGTGCAGCCCACAGCCTCCCAGATCCCACTTCACTCACCTCCCAGTATGGAGAATGGCAGAGACAAACCTCACAGCCAGCTCTCCAGAGCCGCTATACCCTGAAGAATAGAGGTGCTTCACGTCCAGTCCCCAGGTCTGTTGAGACATGAGAAGCAGTGCCCAGAAGTCTAAGATCACCATTTTTAGCACCATAAAGACCTCACAACATGGCCCACCTACCAATACAACTGCAGCCCTGCCTATATCATTACAACAGCAACATCATAGCAGATAGTCCAAGAACTTCACAGAGCTAAAAGTTGTATACAGTGAAACTTACTGGAAGAAACCTCTCAAAACTGAAATTTATTTTTTCTTTTTTTTCTTATTCTTTTTTCTGCTTTTTGTTTTTGAATTTTATTTCTTTAATTTTTGTATTTTTATTCTTATTTTTAGTGGGTGTTTTGTTTTTTGATATTTTTCTTTGCTTTTCATCTTTTCTGTGCTTTTCCTTCTCATAATTTTTTAAGTTTTATATTTTTATTGTATTTTTTAAATATTTCAATTTTTTTAGTTGTTTTTTGTTGTTGTTCTTAGGGTTCTTAACAATACCATTCAAAAATCCCATCAAGGAAGAAGAAATCAAATACCATGGCTACACAAGACAGAGATGTAGTTCAGAAAGAAAATGAAAAATCTCCAGAAAAAAAATCTCAATTACATGGAAGCCTCGGAGTTAAATGATTCAAAATTGAAGTTCTGAAAGTACTCAGTGAGATGAAAGAAGACACCAATAGGCAACCTGATGAGCTCAGAAAACAAATTAATGAACAAAACAAATACCTTACCAAGAAGATTGAAACTGAAAACAGAGATGAAGAACTCAATACATGATTTGAAGACTGAGGTAGCAAGTTTAGCTAATAGAACAAGCCAGATAGAGGAAAGAATCAGGGACATCAAACACAGGCAACTAGAGATGTTACAGAGAGAAGAGGGGAGAGACTCAAGAACTGTAAAAACTGAGAGAGCTCTACAAGAATTATCTGACTCCATGAGAAAAAAATATATAAGAATAATAGGTCTATCTGAAGAAGAAGAGAGGGAGAAGGGAATGGAGAGCCTATTCAAATAAATAATTAATGAGAATTTCCCAAACTTATGAAAAAATTTAGAGCCTTGAATCCAAGAAGCAAACAAAATGATGAGTTACTGCAACCCAAACAGACCTACTCCAAGGTATATTACAATAAAATTGTCAAAAACCAATGACAAAGAAAGAATCTTTACAGCAGCTAGGGAAAAGAAGACCATAAAGATATAAAGGAAAGCCCATTAGGTTATCTCAGATTTCTTAACAGAAACTCCACAAGCCAGAAGAGAGTAGACTCAAACATTTAAAGTATTGAAAGAGAAAGTACTAGCTATGAATACTATATCCCTCAAAGTTATCCTTCAAATATAAAGGAGAAATAAAAACTTTTACAGTCATACAGAAGCTGAGGGAATTTATCACCAGAAAACCCCCACTGCAGGAAATATTCAAGAGGGTTATTTGACAAGACACAAAGAACAAAGTAAATCAAAATTACAAGTAGAAGCTCCAACAAAGGCACAATAAAAACAAGGATAATCTGTGACAACAATAACATAAAAGGGGAGAGGATAAAGATATGCAGTAGCAAAGGAGGATGGAGTGCAGAAGCACCCATATGATGAAGGACTCTTGCATATATGAACATCTTTTTTTTAACCTAATGGTAACCACTCATGAAAAGCCACTACTGAAACACAGTTTAAAAAAAGAATAGGGTGAGGGGTATGCAATATAATCAAATGTCAAAATAATCTGGAGATGTTTCTGAACGTATGTGCCCTGATTTATCAATGCCACCCCATTAAAATTAATTTTAAAAAAAGAATAAATGAGAAACAAGTATGGAATACCACCAAATAAAAACAACTGACAGAAACAAAAAAGAGAAGAACCAAACAAGACACAGAGCTACCAGAAAACAAAATATAAAATGGCTATGGGATATCCTCAAGTGTCAATAATTATCCGAAATGTAAATGGACTGAACTCACCAATAAAGAGTCACAGAGTAGCAGATTGGATCAAAAAGCAAAACCCAAAAATATGTTGTCTTTAAGAGGCACATCTAAATTTCAAGGACAAAAGTAGATTCAAAGTGAAAAGTTAGAAAACAATTCTCCAGAAAAATAATATCCAAAGAAAATCAGGTGTAGCCATACTTATATCTGACAATGCTAACTTCAAGACAACAAAGGTAACCAGAGACAAAGATGAACATTTCATAATGCTAAAGGAGACATTGTATCAAGAAGACATAACACTTCTTAATATATATGCATGGAACCAGGGAGCACCAAAATATATAAGACATCTACTAACTTATCTAAAAATAGAAGCAGATAAAATCACAATCATAGATCATCCAAACAGAAAATCAATAAAGAAATATCAGCCTTATGGGAAAACTGGAAAGCCACATGCAAAAGAATGAAACTGGACTACAGTTTGTCCCCCTGTACTAAAATTAACTCAAAATGGATCAAAGATCTAAACATAAGACCTGAAACAATTAAGTACATAGAAGAAGACATAGGTACTCAACTCATGGACCTGGGTTTTAAAGAGCATTTTATGAATTTGACTCCACAGGCAAGAGAAGTGAAGGCAAAAATTAATGAATGGGACTACATCAGACTAAGAAGTTTTTGCTCAGCAAGAGAAACTAATAACAAAATAAACAGAAAGTCAACTAAATGGGAAATGATATTTTCAAACAACAGCTCAGATAAGGGCCTAATATCCAAAATATACAAAGAACTCATAAAACTCAACAACAAACAAACAAACAATCCAATAAAAAAAATGGGAAGAGGATTTGAACAGACACTTCTCCCAGGAAGAAATACAAATGGCCAACAGATATATGAAAAGATGCTCATCTTCTTTAGCTATTAGAGAAATGCAAATCAAAACTACAATGAGATACCACCTCATACCTGTTCGATTAGCTATTATTAGCAAGACAGGTAATAGCAAATGTTGGAGAGGCTGTGGAGAAAAAGGAACCCTCATCCACTGTTGGTGGGAATGTAAAGTAGTACAACCATTATGGAAGAAAGTATGGTGGTTCCTCAAAAAACTGAAAATAGAACTACCTTATGACCCAGCAATCCCTCTACTGGGTATATACCCCAAAAACTCAGAAACATTGATATGTAAAGACACATGCAGCCCCATGTTTATTGCAGCATTGTTCACAGTGGCCAGGACATGGAAACAACCAAAAAGCCCGTCAACAGATGACTGGATAAAGAAGATGTGGCACATATACACTATGGAATACTACTCAGCCATAAGAAATGATGACATTGGATCATTTACAGCAAAATGGTGGGATCTTGATAACATGATACGAAGCGAAATAAGTAAATCAGAAAAAAAACAGGAACTGCATTATTCCATACGTAGGTGGGACATAAAAGTGAAACTAAGAGACATTGATAAGAGTGTGGTGGTTACGGGGGGGAAGGGGGAGAAGGAGAGGGAAAGGGGGAGGGGGGGGCACGGAGAGGACTGGATGGAGGGTGACAGAGGACAATCTGACTTTGGGTGATGGGTATGCAACATAATTGAACGACAAGATAACCTGGACTTATTATCTTTGAATATATGTATACTGATTTATTGATGTCGCCCCATTAAAAAAATAAAATTATAAAAAAAAAAAAGAAATATCAGCCTTAAACAACACTCTGGACTAAGTAAACATAATAGACATTAATAGGACATTTCATCCCAAAACATCAGATTATACATTCTTCTCTAGTGTGCATGGAACATTCTCAAGAATAGACCATATGTTGGGCCACAAAACTAACATCAACAAATTCAAGAAGACTGAAATTATACCAAACATATTTTATGATCATAAGATTATAAAATTAGAATTCAACTGTAAAAAGGAAGTAAAGAAACCCACAAAAATATAGAAATTAAACAACATCCTTTAAAAAATGACTGAGTCAAAGAAGAAATAAAAGCAGAGATCAAAAGATACATACAGACAAATGAAAATGACAACATGACATATCAAAATTTCTGGATTGCAGCAAAAGCAGTAATAAGAGGGAATTTTATATTATATCAAGAAACAAGAGTGATTTCAAGTAAACAACCTAACATCACAACTTAAGGAACTAGAAAATGAACAAAGACAACCCAAAGTCTGCAGAAGAAAGGAAATAGTAAAAATTAGAGTAGAACTAAATGAAATAGAGAACAAAAAAAAATAGAAAAAAAATTAAAACAACAAAGAGCTAGTTCTTTGAAAAGATCGATAAAATCAACAAACCACTGGCTAGACTCATTAAGGAAAAAAAAGGAGGACTCATAGAAACAAAACCTGAAATGAAAGAGGAGAAATTATCACAGACATCATAGATATACAAAAGATCATAGTAGAATATTATGAAAGATTATATGCCACTAAATGCAACAACCTAGAGGAAATGGATAAATTCCTAGAACTATACAATCTTCCTAGACTCACCCATGAAGAAGTGGAAAACTTAAATAGACCTATAAACAGGGAAGAAATAGAAACAACTATCAAAAACCACCCCCCCCAAAAAAAAAAAAAGTCCAGGACCAAACAGTTACACTAGTAAATTCTACTAAACATTAAAAGAAGATTTGGTACCTATCTTTCTCAAAGTCTTCCAAAGAATAAAAGAAAAAGTAATACTCCCCAACATAGTTTATGAGGCCAACATAAACTTTGTACCAAAACCTGGCAAGGACAACACACAAAAAAAGAAAACTACAGACCATTATCTCTAATGAACACAGATGCAAGAATCCTAAACAAAATACTAGAAAATGGAACAACACATTAAAAATAATAATACATCATGACCAAGTGAGATTCATTCCAGGAGCACAAGGATGGCTCAACATTTGAAATCAATCAAAGTAATACATGACATCAACAGAAAAAAACACAAAAATTATATGATCTTGTCAATAGATGCAGAAAAGGCATTGGATGAGATACAACATCTTTTTATGTTTAAGACACTCATTAAAATTAAAATAGAAGGAAAGTACCTCAACATAATTAAGGCTATATATAACAAACCATAAGCTAATATCATACTAAATGGTGAAAAAATGAAAGTTTTTTCTCTAAAATCAGGAAAAAGACAAGGCTGCCCACTCTCTCTCTTTCTCTCTCTCCACTCTTATTCAACATAGTTCTGAAAGTTTTAGCCAGAGCAATCAGGCAAGAGAAAGTAATAAAAGGCATTTATATTGAGAAAAAAGAAGTAAAGGTATCACTTTTTGCAGATGACATAATCCTATATATAAAAAACCCCAGAGACTCCACCAAAAAACTGTCAGAAACAATAAACCAATATAATAAAAATCTTAGGATAAAATATCAATACAAAAATCTACTTCTTTTCCATATGCCAAAAATGAAACTTTAAAATGAACTCCAAAAAACAATTCCTTTTACAATTGCAACAACAACAACAAAAATAAAGTACCTAGGAAAACTTAACAAAGGAGGTTGTAGGCCCAGTAGTCACAGTCACTATCATGGCCATGCAGGTGCCGGGTCCCATTAGATTCAGGCAGACCGTAAAGAAACTGCGGAGCCAAAAACTGGTGGGTCATTCCTTTATTCTAGCCTTGCACTCAGCAGGCGAGTAAAGACACACAAGGCTCCAAAACCCACTCATTTAGAGCTCACAAAGCTACTGACATGTCCAGGTTTTCCTAGAATCAAAGGCATCCCCTACTAGTTTAATTCACCTCTGGTTTCCTGTCCACCAACATGGCTCTTTACTGTGCAAAACTGGTTTCTCTCTCCTTCCCTTCCATCTTGGCTTCTTCTTCCTCTTCATCTTTCTTCTTCCTCCTTCTCAAAAACTACCTGGGCCCACAAAGACCCCTTCTCCAGCACATTAGCATAACAAAGCTCCTTCCCAAGCAGGAAGGTAATTAGCAATTTCAGACCAGCACCATTTTTAACAATAAAAGTGAGCAAACTCAGAAAATACAAATTTTACAAACTCATTTGCCCAACATTCCACCACTTTTGCTCACTTTGCAATCCACAATCCACACCACAGGCATTCCTGTGCAAGGCATTGAGGCACATCACACAAACAAATTACGACAACAGCACAAGTCATACAATTTCAACAATTATAAAAGTCCCCTTCACCAGAGCTGCCCCCCCATCAGGGTTTCTCACATTGTCCAAAAGCCACAAGTCTATCCAACAAGGGAGCCAGGGTCCCCTCTGGTCACAGTCCAAGAGTCAGTCCATGCACCTGGGGCCTCAGGCCTCACCACTCATTGCTGCCATCATGGCTACTCTTAAGACACTGCTCCAAGGAGGAGCGCATGGCAACGGTGGCCAACATTTCCACCTCTGCTCCAGAACCATCTACCCTTATGTCCTACAACTGTAGCAAATTTACCACAGGCCTAGTAGGCACTCCACACCACTTCGCCCCTACCCTCTGGGATCTGCAGACCGCAACTTCAGTCAGATTCTCCTCATCCTCAGAAGAGGAGCTGGAAACATCTGCTTCCACCTATCCAGAGCCACTCTGCCGGCACAGCTCCATCTTAGGCTCCTGAAACTGCCAACTCTCGTGAAACTGAACCCACAGTTGTTCCTCCAACAACTGCTGCCACCAACGTTCAACTTCCAGGGCAAAACTGCAACTCCATCTCCTGCAACTGCCGGCTCCTGGCAACTTCCAGGGCAAACTGCAACTCACACACCTGTAATTCCTTCTCCAGAGACTGCTCCATTTCCAGGTGCAACTCGCAAACCTGGTTGGCCTCCTTCTCCAGTGCTTGTTCCAGTTCCAGGACCTGCATCTCTTTCTCCCATGGCCATTCCAACTCCTTCCACTCCTTGGTTTGCAGGCCTCGAGCAGCCTCTTCCATAGCTCTCTCAGTTTCTTCATGCAGGGCTATAAAAATCAGCCAGCCCATGGTCTCCAAAAGGACAGCCATGAAGAACCATAACAGCAACCAGTCCTCTCCCCCACTGCTCAAGGGTGATGGTGACTCCATACCGATCTGATCCGAATCCTGCCACAAACTATGCCAAATGTATGGCCAGTAGTCTTGGGTCTGTAGTAGCCATGCAGGTGCAGGTTCCCATTAGATTCAGGCAGATGGTAAAGAAACTGTGGAGCCAAAAATTGGTGGGTCATTCCTTTATTCTAGCCTTGCACTCAGCAGGTGAGTAAAAACACACAGGGTTCCAATACCCACTCATTTAGAGCTCACAAAGCTACTGACACATCCGGGTTTTCCTAGAATCAAAGGCCCCCACTAGTCTAAGTCACCTCTGGTTCCCAATCTGCCAACATGGCTTCTTACTCTGCAAAACTGGCTTCTCTCTCCTTCCCTTCCATCTTGGCTTCTTCTTCCTCTTCATCTTCCTTCTTCCTCCTTCTCAAAAACTACCTGGGCCCACAAAGACCCCTCCTCCAGCACAAAGCCCCTTTCCAAGCAAGAAGGTAATTAGCAATTTTAGACCAGTGCCATATTTAACAATAAAAGTGAGCAAACTCAGAAAATACAGATTTTACAAACTCATTTGCCCAACAGATGTGAAGGACCTACATACTGAAAATTACAAAACATTACTGAAAGAAATTGAAAAAGACACAATGAAAAGGAAAAAATGTTTCATGTCCATGGATTGGAAGATTAACATAGTTAAAATGGCCATTTTACCCAAAGCAATATACAAATTTAATGCAAGTCCTGTCAAAATCCCAATGTCATTTTATAAAAATATAGAACAAAAAATTACCAGATTTGTATGGAACCACAAAAATACCTCAAAGAGCCAAAGCAATCCTAAGAAAAAAGAATGAAGCCAGAGATATCATACTACCTGACTTCAAATTATACTATAGAGCCATGATAATAAAAACACATGGTATTGGCAGAAAAACAGTACTGACCAATGGAACAGAATTGAAAGCCCAGAAATAAAACCACAAATATATGGACAAATCATCTTTGACAAAGAAGCCAGAAACACACAATGGAGAAAAGAAAGCCTCTTCAATAAATGGTGCTGGGAAAATTGAAAAACCACATGCAAAAGAATGAAATTTGATTACAGTTTGTCCCCCGGAACAGAAATTAATTCAAAATGGATCTAAGACCTGAAACTGTAAATTACATAAAAGAAAACATAGGTACTAAGCTCATGGACCTTGGCTGTAGAGAAATTTATGAATTTGACCCCAAAGGCAAGGGAAGTAAAGGCAAAAATAAATGAATGGGACTATATCAAACTAAAAAGCTTCTGCAAAGCAAAAGAAACTGACAACAAAATAAATAGGCAGGCAACTAATTGGGAGATGATATTTGCAAACAACAGGTCTGATAAGAGGTTAATGTCAAAAATATATAAATAACTCACAAAGGTCAGCAACAAGCAAGCAAACAGTCCAATTAAAAAATGGCGAAAGGACCTGAACAGACACTTCTTCCAAGAGGACATACAAATGGCCAACAGGTATGTGAAAAGATGCTCATCTTCACATTGCACTTCAAGAAATGCAAATCAAAACTACAAGGAGGTATCACCTCACGCCTGTTAGATTGGCTATTATCAACAAGGCAGATAATAAGTGTTAGAAAGGCTGTACAGAAAAAGGAATCCTCATTCACTTCTGGTGAGTATGCAATTAGTACAACCATTATAGAAGAAAGTATGGTGGTTCCTCAAAAACTTAAGAATAGAACTACTATATGACCCAGCAATCCCTCTACTAGGTATCTACTGCCCCAAACTTGAAAACATTGGTACATAAAGACACATACACACCCATATTCATTATAGCATTATTCACAGTGGCCAAGACATGGAAACAACCAAAGTGTCCCTCCCTAGAGGACTGGATAAAGAAAATGTGGCACATATATACACTGGAATGCTACTCATTCATAAGAAACAATGACATAGTGCTATTTATGACACAATGAATAGACCTTGAGAACATTTTACTGAGTGAAACAAGTAACTAAGAAGTGTATGATTTCACACATAGGTGGAATATAAAACTGAGACTTAGGGAAATAGATAAAAGTGAAGTGGTTACCAGGGGAAAGGGAATGTGGGGAGGGGGAGGGAAACTTGAGTGAATGGGGAGGGGAAAAGGGGTGGAGGAAGAGGTGTAAAGAGCGACAAATATATATAAGGTGACGGAAAAGGATTTGACTTTGAGTGATGTGTATACAACATAATTAACAGTTCAAATGCTATAGATATGTTCGCCTGAAACCTATGTAGTCTTATTGATCAATGTCAGCCTGTTAGAGTTAACTTTCTAAATAGAATTTTTTTTAAAAAGAAAATTTTCTAAAAATTGTAGTAAATCCAAAATTTAAACCAGTCAGTGCTTGGCTGAATCAGCACAAAAATACCTCCTATTTCTTGTGAACTCAGTCATATCTGCAAGCCATCCCACAGCTGAAAAGGAATGACTTCTGACCTGGATGGAGGCTTACAATGAGTAAAAAGGTGAGTGAGCCACAGATCAAACAAGCAAAGAAAACTCTAAAAAGGAGAAAAGTCAGTATGAGCATGAGCACTCCTCAGCCTGGGTTTCAGAGTATTCTGGTAGAAAGGTCTGCGAAGCTCAGTAGTAGACGAGGAACGACGTTCTAAGCACTAGTCAAATGAGGGAGGGAAGACCGTTTTGTTTAAGAAACAGTTTCTGTTTAGAATGTTTGGGAAATGAGCCCCGTAATAACATCCTTTCATTGGTGCCAACTCTATAGATTTGGGTTGCTTTTAGAATAATGTTACCAGACAACTTCCTTTAACACCTGCAGCCCTGTTGTTGCCTTTGCTGTGTGTCAGGCACAATTTAACCTTCATTATGTTCTCAGCAGAGGTGTTTATATGAGACACTGTGATCTCCACGCATTGCTTCCTCTTTTTGGTTTTTCACAGCTTCAAATATCAGGCTTCTTCAAAAAGCCTGTGGTTAGCACAACTGACCTGTTCTACCCAAGCTTACCCTGAGGTTGATGGGCTTTCCATGGCTCGCTGTGCAGGTTTCAAGGATAACGGAATGAGCAAAGAATTGTTAAAATGGAGCTGATTAAATCGAATGACAGATGTGTATTCAACTGGCCAGGATGTCTGGCCATGAGAAAAGGGAAACTCAGGGATTCAGGTGAGGGGGTGAGAGACAAGACAGAGATGTGGTCAGGAGCAGGTCAGAGGCCAAGAGCTCCACACTGAGTAAAAAGGCTATTGAAACAAGAGTAAATTCTCATTCCATCTGAGCCAAAAGAATAAAGAAGGAATCATAGAGCCAGAAAGTCAATGTCAATTACCAGAGGAGTTGAAAGATAGCAAGACAAAAAAAAACAAAACTCTTCATATTTGTCAGCTGCTAGAACCAAGGAGCCAGGATAAGAAGATCTGGTAGTCTTTCTGCTGAATTTGGCAGTTTCCCAAAGTGAGGCGTCTGTGTTACTGATGTCACTCAGAGCATTGGATGTAGTCCTTTGACTTGACCAAGGTGCACTAAGGAAACTCTCTAAGGGTGTGTAGTTAACTTTCATGGCCGGTTCTAAGTTTATTCACTAATGCTGGAGACCCACAGTGCAAAGCGGCTTGAGCGAAGGACTTTATTCTACTCTCCTGCAACCCTCCTTTCTCATTTAATACAATTAGATGTCAGTGCCATTATCACAGAACTCTCATTTAGTTCCTTTGAAAATTGAATCTAGTCAAGTAGAAGTTCTCAAAGGAATAAAGACTGTTCACTGAATGTTTCTTATAAACCAAAAATTACAGGGTCAAAACATTATAGGCCAGTGGTGTCATAACGTCTGGAAATTCTCATTTCCTGAGAATATCATTTTCTTACCAGAGTAGCAAAGTATTGCCTTATTGGTCTCCCAGATTAATGTAACAACTTTGCTCTAATGAGGTCTAAACTGTTCTATTAGAATAGTGATAAAAATAAGACGTGAGAAAGTGAACACAGAGTGACCCAAAGTGGGTATTAACCATTAGTAAAGGGAGAGATAGAGTTCCGTTCTCCCGACCCCCTGCAGATTATTGCTGTATCTATTCAACATCAAGTGTCAGAAGTTATGTAAAACACTGCGTGAAAACCCCCTCACCCCATATTGCTCTCTGTAACTTGAATGGAAAATAAGACATGCAGCAATACAGATAACAAAATGATATTGACTGCCCAGGTATAGCTTATCTACTGGGGAAAACAACAAATAAGCATACACACATGCCATAAACAATACACATGTCCAAGAAAGGAGAGAATTAGTAACCATAGCTCTTCCACAAGTTGTTTTGTAAGATGATAATAAAAT
The DNA here is from genome assembly GCF_036850995.1 of Saccopteryx leptura. Classification (NCBI taxonomy): domain Eukaryota; kingdom Metazoa; phylum Chordata; class Mammalia; order Chiroptera; family Emballonuridae; genus Saccopteryx; species Saccopteryx leptura. The sequence goes on along the minus strand of NC_089509.1, from coordinate 78,210,838 downwards.
TGCCAAATCACTTGTTCTGTGTTCCCAACTTACGCATACACAGCCATCATCCCCTACTGGGAATGGCAGCCAAGTCACACTGCTATAACTAAAGCCAAGGACAATTGCTGGAAAACACCATTAACCCCTACTTTCCTTTCGTTTACAGCCACCTCCGCCTGTGTGGCTGTCGAGTCTTGTCTCGGAGTAAACAAACTGTACTTGTACATTCCGCCCGTGAAGAGTTTTACACTTACACAAATTCACGGAGGACTGTGAGTACTTTCCCATTAAAGTAACCTTGAAAGTCTTACCATTCTGTCGTTTTTTAAAGGAGTTCCCATTAAGTCTAAAATGCTTCAGAGATTAAAAGGGTATATTAATGTTATTAGAGATTTGAGATAAAATGCCATGCCTTGCAGGGTATCTTAGCACTTAATGAAAACATTTTCATCACATTCTGAGTCTATTATGCCAGATCTTCATTTCATAAGTTGTAAAATAATCTTATTTTAATTAGAGGAGAGACACCAAGTATATTAGAGTAATACAGTTAGAGTAATACAGTTAGATATATTCATCAACTTTCTTCTTGTTAGGTAAAATGGCTTCTTCAGAGTTTGTTACACTGGTGTGCTACCACAAGTGTCAGTAAAAACAAACAAAATGTAAATATATGTATATAAATTCTGAATGGTTTATAGAGCATTAAATTATTGTTTTCTAAGGAGGACCTTCTGTAAGTCTGCACTATCAAATATGGTAGCTACTGTGACATGTGGTTTATTGAGTATCTAAAATATGAGTAGCACAAATTGAAATGTGTGGTAAGGATAAAGTACACATAGGAGCTCAAAAATTTAGTATAAATCTGTAAAATATCTCAATAATGTGTATAATGATTATATGTTGAAATAATTATATTGTGGTTATTTGAGCTAAATAAAATATTAAAATTGATTTTCTCTATTGTTTTTTACTTTTCAAAATATGGTTACCAAAAAACTTTAAATTCCATGTGTAACTCACAGTACATTTCTACTGAACACATTGTTTAGATGTTAGAGAGCAACATCTCTAACATCTAAACAATGTGTAAAGTCAAATCTTAATTATCTATAATATCTTATCCATGTTGTTAAATAGTAAACATAAGTGATAACTCCACCTAAATTCTGAAAAAAATTCTTAATACCTTCTTCTCCTGTCCACTCTGTTAGACGAAACAATGGAAAAGTTAGTTTTAACAGCAGCCTAAGGGTAATGCAACCAAGCAGGTCTATGGCTGCAGAAGAAAATTGGACAGCACTTTCCAGAATCAGACATGGATCACATGATTCTCAGGAGCGGGTTGTGAAACAAAGCTAGAAGTATCTTGGGGGAGAACCCCTCTTCAACAGCAATCACACTTATGACCCAGACATTCAGGTGGGACAGGGAAAGCCTCGAATTCCATCTTGTGGTTTTGTAATTTTTGAAAGGGAAGGGCATAGAAAGGGACATGTTTGGATAGGAAAGGTTTTCAAAATAAACAAAGATGCCTAGAGACTGTGTTCAAGCACCTTGTTGGAAAGCCAGGAAAAATGTGTGCACCAATCAAAACACAGCATTTAATCAAAAGCTGCTCATGCCAAGATGGTAACAAAAGGGCCATACACATATTTTAAATGTAAAACTTGCTACTCTCAAAATAAAGGACTGTAGAGTAGGTCAGAGGCAAACTGAAAACAAAGAAATCAGTAGAGCACCTTGCACGGGACTCCAAAATAAAATGCAAACCCTTTAAGTACAGAGAAGTCAGGAAGCCAGCTAGAAAATGGGAGGGTCACTCAGGGATGAAAAACCGATGGGAGGGAGAATCAATTAATTATTTTCTTTAGTTTCACTGTAGAAGATTTTAGAAAGTGCCTCACCTCCATGATGCTTTAGAGCAGACCAGTCAGAGGTATTAGAACAAACAGTAGAAAACACAGGATTTTCATAGGCCAAAGTGACAAACTAAATGTAAATAAATCACCAGGACCAGACACCCTCTACCTAAACTTCCAAAAGAACTCAAGGGTGGAATATAGAACTGTTGGACAAAATGCGTAACCTGTGGTTATTAACTGTGGCTATAGGAGAAGAATGGCCGCGTGCCAGCATGACTCACACTCCTAAGAAAGCCTCGAGAGGAAATTCTGAAGATAAGTCTCTCAGTCTTATTTCTAAACTTGATAAGGCAATGGCATCTGCATAAACATTTAAAAACACAATACCTAGCAGGGTATGATTTATGGGAGAGGGTCTTGGCTAATAATCTATGAGGGACATTATTTAGATGATTTGGGATACTTAAACCAAATATTAAGAAATTCTCAAAATTTTGTTGGGTTTTTTTTTTGAAGTTAGAAATCTGACTATTTATGAATTAAATTATATAATATTTGAGGATATTATAAAAATATCCACAATGAAAAAAGTTAGGAAAAAAGATAAATACAACAAGAAAGGAAGCAGAGATAATAAGATGGGTACACAGTGGTTTATTCTTTTTTCTTTCTACTTTTGTATGTTTGAAAATCTCCATAATAAAGGTAAAAATTTCTCAAAGAGAGAACATAGAAATATATGAGCATGTATTCAAAGGGAAATCAATGAGTACTATTTATTTAGATTTTTAAAAACACTTTGACCAAGTTTCACATTAACATTTTACACACACACACACACACACACACACACACACACACACACACACACACTGGTTTTTATCAGTTACAATTAAAGTTTTTCACACAGAGGGGAAATTGTCCTAGAGACAAAGCAAAGGCAAAAGAAAATTTGGACTTTTTTTGGATGATAAAGTGGTAATAGTGGTATCCTTGATGAGCCAATTTTATATAGAATTAAAAAAAAAAAGAAGACCAAATGGAAAAGTCAAGTTTGTAGGTGATAGGAAACTCATGTCAATAGTGAATTGTCCAAGCTTATGAGGACAAGCATGCCTGCAGAACCCTTTTAAGGCTGCCTAAATAGGAAGAAAAATGATCAATAGCCTTTAGTGAGTATTAAAAGAATAACTTTAAAAAAATATAAAGAAATATATGTATAAGATCTTATCAATTACTATAATTCTAAGACAATGTTTAGAAAGAACTATGAACCATTCTTCCTAAAATCAGCTTATTTCACCTCTCTGGCTAAAGAGAAAATAACGCTGAAGACTCCTGGAAAAGTGTTTCAGATATAAAACATTTTCAAGACTAGATATGTTAAGGCAGCAAACTGTCCACTTTTTCTTGTCACCACATCTCAATGACAATATAGCTAATCTAAATGAAACCTAGAGAACAACAGCAAGCATTAGTAAAGGAGTTGAGTAGACTATCACAATAGAATCAAACAGTTCAACTTTTTAGCTTAGAATTACAAAGCTTGAGTGATGTTGTATGATTAATGTTTACTGGCAGAAAAAGCATATAAATACCCTGATTATGGCTTCATTAACCAATTTGTAGAATTAAGGGCTACTCCTTGAAATGTTAAAGCTTTAGTTCTCGGACAGATATAATTAGTAAGATACTACGCAGTGAAAGCAAACTTAAAAAAGATGTTACCACTCAAGAAAGGATTAAAACTAGAAATATAGAGGGATTGAGAGAAACCTTAGAAAAATGTATGTCTAATTTACTGAGCATCACTAATGGGTATTTAGAAAGCAAATCTACATTTTAAAAAAAGAAACTAAGAAGAGCAAAAAAAGTTTTACTACCAATGTCTTTTGGTGCTTCTCCCAGAATTGGAACAATTGGCCTGACCTGTGGTGGCGCAGTGGATAAAGCGTTGACCTGAAACTCTGAGGTCGCCAGTTTAAAACCCTGGGCTTGCCTGGTCAAGGCACATATGGGAGTTGAAGCTTCCTGCTCTTCCCTCTTCTCTCTCTCTCTTTCTCTCTTTCCTCTAAAATGAATAAATAAAAATAATAATAATAAAAAAGAATTGGAACAATAGTAGGCTACATGGAAAATTATACAAGTTTTGTTGGTTAACTTTATCTTTGATTTATTGGTGTCACTTTTTTATTACAATTAAAAATTAGCTATAATGACACAAATATTTCAGTATTTAGTAACATGAACCATAAATTTACTAATTAATAACATTCAGTATAGTACAACTCATGAGAAAAAGTGTGCAGTAAAAGTCTCAAATATTTACATTATGATTTATTATATTAATATTATTTTCATAATTTATTTACCAATGATTAGAAAATTAGTATTGTAAATTATTTTCTTTATTTTTTCTTAAAAGCTATAGTAATTCTATAAAGATTAGTTGACAAAGTTCTTGACTCATCCTAAAAAGCAGGTAAAATTCTTATAAAGTATTAGTATTTCCACATTCTGTTCATTGCATGTCTTTTAAATCCCAAGAAGCCAGGTGTGAAATGGTTAATACATTTCATCAAATAACCAAAATGGCTATCTGACACTCAGGGAAGCTAATGTAAAATAGAGATCAGATAACAATAGGAATGTTGTCCATCAAGATATTTACTTATTTGATCTTGCTCTAAAATCACTGCAATATTTTCTAATCCTGTCATAATCTGTGCTCAAAAATCAACCAATCATTACATTGCAAGAGTAAATATTTTCATGCTACATAGCTAAAAAGATAGCATAATTTCTTTATCTCTTTCAGCTCTTTTGTTCATAACTTCACCTTATTTCAGATAGCTGAAATTCGTATCTGTGAATTTATAATTTATAAAGCCAAAAGTGAGGTTAAAGTGAAACTTCCTATTCTCCTGCAGCAGATGGTGGTGATAGTTTTATGTCTCAATTCACAAAAGATGAAGGTTATCTGGTACCCAGTGCAGCCACACACTGGTCCAATTTTAGGCAATTCACTGACTCAACCTCCAGACTACGCTATCTGGTAGATGTTACATAAATAGCAAAAAGACAAAAGCCTCATCATTATGACCAACATTAACTCTTGCCTAATAATAATCTTTTCTTGCTTGGTGTTCTAAGAAGAAAATTATTCATTTACAACAGCTAATTAGCTCAAATGTTAATAATGGTGATCTCTGGTTAGTGGCTTGATTAGTAATTTTAATTTTTTATATGTTTTATTTTCAGTTTTTTAATATAAATTAATTGGTTTATAATCAAGAAAAGCATTAGAGTATTTTAAAATAGGTGACACAAATTTCCATTTTTATGATCTGAAAGAACGAGATATAGTCAATACTATCTTACTGGCAATCAAGTTATCAGGACTAGAGTTTTATATAATGTGAATCAAAGTCTTTTACAAGAAAAATAAATGAAAAGGCTTGTGGGGCTCTGTTTTAATTTTTGATGAAGACATATCATTACCTAGCATTGCCTATGTCCAAGTGAAACAGACTTGGAGATGAACCCAACTATCACAGCACACACACAGCTTGCCATGATCTCTGTCAAGTGACTCCGCTGTGTTCTGTATCATGAGAGGGGGCTTGACATTTTGAAGTAAAATGCCACAGATTCTCAAAATAGGACTTTGAGAATTCTCAGAGTTCACATACAAATATCGTTGGGGGAAGGGTTCTTTGCCAAAAGAACTAAGTGGGAATTTCACTTAACCTCCTTCACTTAAGGAATCTCAATCAGTTGGACCCTAAATAGCAAAGTACAGACTCAGCAGAAGGACCTCAGAATTATATCACACATTGTTTATGGCTGAGTGAGCTTACAGAGCACTGCTATATGCTGAGCACACAGCTATTTGTCATGAAGCCATCAATCAAATTCAGTTGATAATAGAAATCCCTAAATAAATGAATTATGGAAATCAATGAGTCTGCTATTCTTTCAGAGTTTAAAATCACTAAAAAATTTACCATGGATTTAGAAGGCAATTAAATAGTGGGGCATCAATATTCTCTTATTTATTTCACAGCTCTTTCAAGCCTAACTGCACTGTTTAGCGAAGACACAAAGAGACTGCTAAAGACAGATTCCACTGGGGTCGCCCCAGGAATAGCGGGAAAGAAAGCAGTGCTCAAGTTGAGTTAACTATTCCATGGGTTCCTAATCACAAAGTAAAGTGAAGTTCCTTAGGGCCCATCCAATTATACCTACCAGTATAAACCCAGATCTCACTTATCTATTATCTCAATTAGGGCCAGAGGAAAATAAAAAATGAAACCCTACAGGCAATCTAAACCTCCTACATTAGCTGTGAAGTTTAACTTCACTTTTCTTCTCATATTACTAAGAGTGACAATGATTTTTTTTAGTCTCATCCTTTCTTTTTGTTTCATTACAAAGCCTTCTCAATGCCTCAAAGTCCTAGATAATACTTAGTAGAGAACAGAAATAAATGGCACAGATAATTATAAATTCAATGATATGCACTGATGAGTTGGTTAAACTTATTTGTTGGTATGATGCCTAGATTGGTGCACATACTCTGATGCTGGCTTAAAGGGGAACACATGTGCTTATATAACTATAAAGTTTAATTTCTTTCCTTCTAACAATACTGTTGCAGCATCTCTCCCACTTAAGACCATGTTACCAGCCTATCAAGGCTGCCTATAACCTGATAGAGTTTGTTTTAGGCATTGAAGATACAAAAAGGAGAAAGAGTAAAAACAAAAAACAAACAAAAAAACAATGACAAACCATGAGTCCTTCCTCCAAGAAGTTCCGAGCTCATGAAGAAGAAAGCCATGGAAACTAAGCATGGCCATGAAGTATGAAAGGCATAATAGGGCATAAGATACAAGCAGCAGAACAGGTTTAAAGGTTCAGGACCCTGAAAAAGCTCACAGGAGATGAGGATCTAAGTATTAGTGGCTGAGGTGCCTTTGAAGAATCAATAAAATATAGCCAACAAAAAAGAAACAGAGAGCAATTCATATAAAGGCCTTAGCATGTGCAAAGTTATAGCACATAAAGTAGTTTAGTACTGGGGAACAACTTAGTATTTGTGGAATAACCTAGTATTTGTAAATAATTGGGTGTGGTTAGAATGAAAAGTGAGCAATAATAAGAGCCTCTGTCCTCTAGGTATATATATGGTTCATCCCTCCTCTGATCAGGGACTATTTATTTACCCAGATGAATCTGTTTGGGTTTCCCGAGTTGTGCAATTTTAGTCCAAATTGAAGCTCTGGTTATCACTCCATATTCATCGGTTTCCATCATTCTGGTCATAAGTAGCATGTTGCACGACTGAACTTCTAGGTGTGCTTCATTGTAACCTGCACTTGCCTTCCTTGCAAACACCTGAAAAGAAAACTGACACTGAGAAAGCCAATGTATTTTTATAAAAATGTAATTACTAATAGGGTTTTGTTGCTGAAAATACAAATTAAATTCTTTCCTGCCTCCCTTATTCCAATCTATCCTCGTCCTCCATTCCAATCAAAGATGCATTCTGAGTGTGCACCAAAAAATACAGTTTTGTCTTTTAGAATACCCTTTGATTATAGGGATTGTTTTGTGTTTATCACTGTTTCTGGCAGAGGGTTTTGCCTACAAATGATTGATGAACAGAACAATCAATCAATCAGTTCTTCTGATTGCTACATTGAAGGCAAGTGTGGAAGCATATGCCATAGAAAGGCAACCAACTGAAGCAAAGGAAAATATTGTACACTGTTTGTAATTTTAATAAACTAAGGGAATAAGACATAAGAAATCATAAATTTTTGTCTTTGTATAAATCCTACCTAAAAATAAAATAATGCCACGTAATATTAGTTACAATGATTTAGCTACAAGAAATGGAAAGTTTATTGTCTAAACAAGAAAGAAGGTATATTCTCTTACATAAAAAGTACAAAGTTCCAGAGTTTAATAAATCAGTGGCTCAACAATTTCATCTTTTTTTTATCTGCCATCTTCAGGTTTTTATACCTGTTTGCATCTTTTGTGGTTACAATTTGGTGCAGTCATTTCAAACATCACATGATCACCACAATATCCAAATGCCAGATTGGGAAATTAGGGCACATCTCTTCCTTGTATTTTCTTCTTCATAACTCTTTGGCCAGAATTGCATCACATGCCTGGTTCTAAGCCAATGGCAGTCAAGGGGACTAAATTTATTGTGATTGCCTCAACCTTGAATTACTCAAGAATAACCTTGCTGAGGGGCTAAGGAGGGTCCCAGTTTCCTCCAAGAACAAGAACAAAATCAGGAATCTGAAAAAGGAAATTAGGGGATAAAAAAAAAACACAAGCAAGACCTGCTGTTAAATAAGCAACTAATAGTGCCCACAATAATCAATGACCTATTCAACTTCATCTAATTGCACTCATTCAATTTCCAAAGGGTCAGATAAACAGCAGGTCAACTGGATTTGCATAAAAAGAGGCACATTGTATTTACTTGTTTGTTTTTTTGTTTGTTTGTTTTGAGAGAAGCACAGAGATAGAGACAGAGACACAGGATCGTCAAGCTGTTCCTGCATGTGCCCTAACCAGGGATCAAACCAGCAACCTCTACACCTCAGGATGATGCTCCAACCAACAGAGCTATCCGACCAGGGCTTAATTTTTTATTGATTGATTGATTCTTAGAGAGACAGAAAGAAGAAGAGAGAGAGAGGGGAAGAGGAAGGGAAGCATTTATTTGTTGTTTCACTCAGTCATTTATTCATTAGTTGTTTCCAGTATGTACCCTGACAGGGAATCAAACCCGCAATCTTGTGCTTTTTAGATGACACTCTAGCCAGTTGAGCTAACTGCCCAGGGCCAGTATTTACTTGTAAGAAAGAATAAACAGATAAATAATAGCTCAACAATAAATTTTTTTTTTTCATTTTTCTGAAGCTGGAAACAGGGAGAGACCGTCAGACAGACTCCCGCATGCGCCCGACCGGGATCCACCCGGCATGCCCACCAGGGGCGACGCTCTGCCCACCAGGGGGCGATGCTCTGCCCATCCTGGGCGTCGCCATGAGCTCAACAATAAAATAAGGAAAATGAAAAGAAACTAAAATAGGATTATAAAAAATTTTAAGTACCATGATCTTGGAGTAAAATATTTTATGTTTGACTATTGTGAGTTGTCCTTCCAAAATAAATATTGGAATTTCAATGCAGTAAGTCCAAGTACCTTCATGTATTTCTTCTATTGACAGTAAAGACTGACAAGTGATCATATATAATACAAGAGACAACTGACAAATAAAAACAGTCAAAGATTGAACTTGCAGCTACAGCCATTATAATTACATTTGCTCTGTCTGCAATCTTTTACCTAGAAATACAGAGGTGTTCACAAAGTTTTTGAGGTTAATGCTAATTAATTTGTTAATTTATTCAAAAGTTATTTTGGTGGACAGAATAATTTAGTTCCAACCACAAGTTAATACAGTGTTAAGAAACCTTTCTGGAACTGAGTGCCTGTCACACATTCAGCGTTAATACCACGTTATTTATATTACTATAAAGTATTCCAAGCTACAGATTCGAAAAGTAATATCAAACTTAATTGAAGGTTACACCCATTAAGCTTACCTTAAAGAGTCGAATATTGGGCATTACAATCTCTACTGGTTGCTTAGCAACCCTGTACCAGTTTGTACGGTAAGTTTATTGTAAACACTAATATAAAATCAGCGATGAATATATATCCACTGCAAGTCTCTGTTTGCTAGAAAAATGCACTTTTCTCATTATTAGTGATTTCATATTTTGCTCTTATGGGGAGTTGAATTTCAATGATGGGCTGAGAAGGGTTGTCTTGATCATTCAGCTATCATCCACTCTCAACAAACAGTTCTAAGAAGGATGCCCAATCATTAAAGTAATGATGTCAATCACTGGTCATCACGGTTAAAATAAAATTAATATCAGATGAGTATCTCATGCCATCTTTTTTTAAAAGTCATGGGGAAAATAAACTTTGTTTCCATATATTCTAATTTCTGAAAAGAATATAAGATTAAATTATGAGTGCCTTGGGGCATTCTCAAGGCTCTCTTATTCTTTAAAATGCCTGTGGTAGGCCCCACAGTCAAAAAAATGTCATCTCTCATCCCATTTTCTCCTGCTCAAGTATATTATAACAAATAACCTTTCTAATTTTGCATACATTCCCTCGTCTGTACATTTACATTACTGGAGTCTCCAGTGCCACCCTTGCCAAGGAGCTCTCTGAGGCACTGAGGCTGTGCTCTGCCAACTGTGTTTGGCTGCCCGGCTCCTTCTGGGCTCCCAGAGCTGGCAAGCTAATATGCTAATAGAATTCATTAGCCGAAGCTTTGACAGACAGTTAAAACAGGAGGCCACATCCAGCACTGCACGGCCATTATGCCATTTGCGGAGGCACAGCTAGTTCAGAGAAGTTGATGACAGGGTTTGCAATCGGGGAACATGGAAGTGTCAGGCAGTGGGGAGGCTGAAAAATGCTAGGCAGCCAGGACTGCCAGCAACCATGACTGGATGTCCGGCACCACTGGCAGGCTTGGCAAAAGATGGGGGTAATGAGATAAACTGAAATATCAGGTCCTGGGACTGGTCTTTGAAGTAATTATTCTCTGGGGTAACAAGGGACAAGACGAGAAAGCTTTCAGGGGCAAGCAGTGGGCGCCCATGGGATCTGGTTTCCATTACAGCGTGATACTCTGCTGAGCCACTCTCTCCCCTCGGGAAAGCAAAGCACTAAATAAGCTGTCAGAGGGGAGGGGTGCTGGGAAAGGGTCCCGGAGAGGAGATCAAGCTGAAAAGAGACAGAAGCCAGATAGAGAGATTGTCAGAGCCCTGTAAAGGAGCAAGAACTAAGTGAGGTTTTTCAGAATCTCTGTCAGGAATCATGATAACTTAAGAGGCTTTATCAATTAGTCTTTACATTCAACACATTAGGAGGAGAAAGGAAAAGGGGCCAAGGCAAAGGACTCCACAGGCCACAGAAGCCTGAGAAGGGGAAAATCCCTTAAGATGTTGGTTGAAAATAGATAAGCCTTTGGCATTTCCCCTCCAGGGCTCTTGGCTCCATAAGGATGGGACCTGAGTGAGATGATTGATTAAGAGAGCACTTTCTGGAAGTTCAAGCCTCTAAGCCTCTGCATATAATCAAGCTCACCAGGCAATTCTTTATGGAGGAACAGGCCCAAGGCTAAAGTTGAACCAGAAATGAATCATTTCTCATTCTGTAGTGAACACTATTTCTTGTGAATCAAATTGGAGGTCACTGGCTAAACAAAATGGGAAGCATGCATGTTACAAACTGGGAGAGTTAGTTCGTGTGCACAAACCTAGAAGTGTTAGTTTTCTTTGATCTTCACGAGAGAAAATGTTTCCCAGCTGAAAATAAATACCACACCAAGACTGAAAACAAAGAATAGTAAGAATCATGTCACTTTTGCTCTGCTTGCTTTAAAAAATGAGAACCAGGACATATTTGAACACACACACGCATACACTGCTGTGGCTCCAGAGAAGCTGTATATTTCTGGGGTGTGTGTGCTCTGATTTTTTATTTCTGCCCAGGAGGTTTATCAGCCATACCTCTGTATATTTTCTCCAAAGATTTCTCTGACATCTTATCTTTCTTTATACTTATTATTAATGGCACCCCATTTATTCCTGCATTTTCGAGTATCACCTCTATATGAAAATAATTACCAACCTCTCAACTCCAAAGCCCAGTTATCTGCCTGACCGGGCAGTGGATAGAGTTTCAGACTGGGATGCAGAGGACCCAGGTTCGAGACCCTGAGGTTGCCAGCTTGAGTGCAGGCTCATCTGGTTTGAGCAAAAGCTCACCAGCTTGGACCCAAGGTCGCTGGCTTGAGCAAGGGGTTACTCAGTCGGCTGAAGGCCCACGGTCAAGGCACATATGAGAAAGCAATCAATGAACAACTAAGGTGTCGCAACAGGATTTGGAACTGTCTACCACAAATATATGCTTTTGGGGATACTGATTGTTTTAAGCTGTTTTTTTTTTGTTTTTTGTTTTTTGTTTTTGTTTTTTGGGGGGTTTTTTGGCAAGAAACAAAAGACTCAGTAAGAGCCTTGAACTTTCCCTCTATCTGCCTAAAAAGAAATTTGGATAGAAGGCCTGCTCCAGAATGAGAGCTACCATCAGCTATACCTATAATTTGATAGAAACTACCTGTGTGACAGATAGGGAGGAATCTAGCATGACCCATGTAATTTGGGTCATGTGACTCTTTGATTTGGAACTGTGACTCTACCTCCATTTCTCTTATATTTGTTACCTCAAGATAGCGTCCCGCTGTTATTTTAATCTCCGCCTCTCAAAACTTTCACCTGGAGTGTTGTAAGAGTCTCCTGATCAGTTTTTGTTACATACATTGCTACAAGGTTAGCTTTTGAAAACATTATCCTAATTATGACATACCCTTACTCAAAAATGATCATGCTTCTATCTCAAGAATGGTTAATCTGGCACTAAGGGCTCTTTGTGAGGTGGCTGGAGTCTGTTATTCCAATTTTCCCTCCTTCCATACTTATTCTGATATTCCTGGCACTCAACATCACTTTCTCATGCTGAACAAATTATATATATTTTTAAAACAACCACTTTTGTTTAGATGCACTAAGATTCCAACTATAAATTTCTTCTTGTCACATTCTATCAATACTAGAGATTGTCTAAATCCTATGTCCTTCAAGAGTTATTACTCATATCTTGCCCTGTGTAAACAAACTACTCACTCAAACACTCTGATCAATAAATAAATGTTAATTAACATTCATAAGATTTGCCAGTATTGTCTTGTTTTGAAAGTAAGATGGTCGGGTTTGTGTGGAAGATTATTTTGTGAAACATACCACAAGCAGAAAGACATGTAGTGATGATTCTTTTCTATGATATAAGTGAAAAGTTAGTACCCTAATAGTTAGGTCAGTAAACAAATTCAAATAATTGGGAGACATGACTTACACAGCTGATTAATCTCAGGGTTCTTTAAAGGGATTCTTTATGTCCACTCGAGCTACTGAGGTAGAAATTAGTTGGAAACACGACACTCCCCCAATGTTCTTTTCTCCTGATCTCTTCACTCTGGTTGTGAAGAAATCCTGGTAACTACCTTGATTTTCCTCGACTCACATCTTAGATAAACAAAGAGGGTCATTCATAGAAATAATAAATTACAAGTGAAGAAGGTCTAAAGGAACTTTTACTTTTTTGGCTGACAGTGAGATATAAATCAAATTCACTGTGAGCAAAACCTCTCTTCGGTCCAATACCCATTCTGGAGAGAATGCAAAAGCCCTACTGTTGAGAACCATCACCATTCTGAGCATCATTACTGACTTGAGTGTATTGTGTTTTGAGGAAGGAAAAAAAAAATTTAGAACCTCTAGTGCATGTCATCCTGATTCATTGCCTATATCACAAGCTTGTTATGATGCAAAGATGATGACAAATATAAAAATGCTTTACCCAAAAAAACCCACACTCTAAATGTGACAGTTAATTTAGGTAACCTAAATATATGTCCATCATCCCACTGTGGAGTAATTTGTTTTCAATAATCCATTACTTTGACTTGGCCACCATAGACTTGTCAATGTGTGAATTTTTTCAGATTGTATTTACACAACACAAATGAGCTGAGTCACATAATCTAGGAGGAAAAAAACCAGTTATCTGGCTCCCTTTTCTATACCTGTCAGGTTAATCAGTTGTTTTCATATCTTCACTTTACCTTGAGCCGTGTGGTCTCTTTTTGTTAGAGAAGTTGTGACACATGTTCAACAGAGAACATAATTAGAACCATAGAATTTTAGAGGCGGAAGAGACCATAGAGATCATAATTGAGAGTAAAATTTATTTGGGAGATATAATTTTATTTTTCCCCTTTCTAGGTTAAACGACCAGTACAATCTGCTCCAGACTATTGTGTCCCTTCTTAAACGTAAATTAACTATTGCTTCTTATGAAGGGAATTCTTTTCTCTTTGCATATATCTTAAGTGGTAGTTACTGGTATCTTTTAGAATGTTTTGTTTGTCTCTTGCTGCCATCCCCGCCAGAAATGCGGTCTGGCACCCACACTTCTCAGCGAACGTTCTAATTACAATATGTCCTCTTTTCCAAATGATCTCAGGGTGAGTGAAATAAACGGGCATGGAGGAGGAAACACTATAATGGGCAACTTCAATGACACAGGGGAATCATTATGGTGAATGAAAATCCATCATATGCTTTTCTTGACAAAATCTTCAGAAAAGCAAATACATCCTTTAAGTGTAATTTTAATGCTAAGTACAATATAGTTGGCACAGGATGGCAAAGTCAAATTACCAGATGAGAGAGAAACAGGAGACCTGGATTCCAATATCAACTCTACATACACACACAACGGTGTGTACATCAGATAATTGAAGTGGAATTCATTTGAAAATTGTAAGAAAAAAAAAAAACATGCAACATAAAAAGGTATTTTTAAATACCTTGTATTGTACAAATTTCATTATTACTTTTCCTATCAGCTTGTAATTCCATTAATGTCAGCAACTTATTTTATGCTTGTTTTTAATTTCTGAAAGAGGACAAGATCAATAATCTTACATTGTGTCTTGTACATAAAAAAGGCTTACATGCAGCACACATGAATAAAGAATACAAATATCACAGAATGATTAAGTTATTGAATTTTTAAAAATAATATATTAAAGGGAAGGAGAGAGAACAAAATCGTGAATAGATCATAAACTCCCTAATGGGTCAGAGTCATTGAGGATTATCCTAATGTAACACTCAAAATGCTCTCTCTTTTTTAGCAAATAAGAGGCTATTAATGTAGGTGTTTTTCTACCTGCTTACAAAAGAATAACATTTCAAAACACTGTCAGATTTTCTTTCCAGATAGGGGCAAGCCAGAATGCACCGACACTAGGATGGGAATTAGAAGGGCTATTCATTGGCAAGCTTTAGGACATAAACTGATCACCAGCTGAAGTCAGGAAGAAATTATGGAGTCTCCTAAAAGCTTCCTCCAGTGCATGCCGCAGAGCTCACTGCTGGAGTCACAATACCACTACTAACCTGAAGCTCAACTGCTATTTTTTTTTTATTGAGTAGCAATTCTTATGGTTTTCAAAACGAGAAGCAAACACAACAAAAGAAAATCTGCTCAGAAAGCACCAGAAGCTCTGTGGTCCTGACTTCCAAACAAAATGCAGGCAGCGTGTGATGAAAATAAGAAAACCTGTGACACTGTGGATCGAAGATGCAAAGTGTTCTTCCCACGTGAGGGTCCACACTATGTCACCGAAGGACCAAGAAAATAATATAACTTTCTCCTGAGAAAGCACACAGCATGGAAAGGAAGATATCTCATCTTCAAGGTCAACAGCTGTATCACTGCCAGTTTTCTTATTGAAAAGCTACTTTGGAAGTAAAGAAATGCCCTATTCAAACGTAAAGCTTTTCAGCCCAGGCTAGTAATCTCGTTTAGTTAAAATGGTTTCATGAGATCAGTACACCTGAAGAAAAACAGGGTATGTAAGAGATGAAACTCCTTTCAAGGACACAATGCTTGAAAAACACAGGGGAGTCAACTGCTAGTGGCAAAGCTGTTGAGGTTTGTGCAAAAAAAAACACAAACCACTATTGTCAAACATTGATTCCAATAGCTAGATTCCCAGGAATTCTGGATGGAGTATTCAAAACAAACCTGATCTTTGGCTGATCTGCAGTGCTTGCCAGGCGCAGACCTTCTCACTGATGCAAATATAGGTAAAGCTGCCTTAAAGCATTAGCAAAGCCACCAGCATCCTTTCAAGCTCTTCACTCCAACAGGGAACAGCGTGAGGCTTTGTGTCGTGCCCAGAGTCAAAAGTTCATTCTATCTCAGGGATATGGCAGCCAGAGCCCCTGGAAAGAACAACACAGTCTGCAAAGTCAAAACCTTTTGCCAGACCCTCACTGTTTTGCCTCAGATGTCAGTAAGAATGCTGTGAAAAGAATGCAATCCAGAGAACTATCCCTGTTTTCAGATTAATAATGCCCTGAATGTACTTGAATACAGTATACATTAGATAATAGAAACATCAGGTGGTGCTGAGCTATTTAAAGAAGAGATGAACACATTTCACTCCAGTGACCTGTCCTAGACACTGTAAACTCATTCATGAAGTAAATACGTGTAGAATGCCTACTCTGTGTAGAGAAGATAGGAATACAATGGTGAACAAAACTTGACTCTTATCCTTTAAGTGTTGAAATAAGGCATTTGATAAATAAGGTCTTCAAGTTTTTCCTAGGTCTCCACATCTGTAAGGGAAATAGTGGAAAGTGTCATTTAAACCAAAGGTGGTCATCTCTACTTGTGCCTTCAGAGGAGAAAGTAGACTGGGTGGGTCATGGTAGTTAGTGCATTGTGTAGCAAAATACAGTGACGAATATCAGCCATGCAGAGGAAACCCAAGTAGTTTATGGGTAGGAAATGGAGAGAGTTGGATTGCTCAGCATAAACAAATGTATGGAAATACTATTTTTCTTTTTGGAGTGGCTGAAAGGCAGCACAGAGAAAAAATAGAAAGGGGACCAAAAAACCCCCCCCCAACAGCTGGCATCTGAAATTTAGATTGAAGAAATGACTGAGGGACTTTTCAAAGAGCCCAGTGTTCCATCTTGGACTATCTGACTATAGAATGCCATATAATTTCCTTTGCTCTTACCTACTTCCTCAGTAAAATGCTGTCACCACTGCTTCTCTTGAATGGTATTTTAGGGATGTGGGGAAAGAATCATGAAAAAAGGTGTCTTATGCCTAGGTTAATGCCAGTGAGGAGGAGCAACATTTGCCACCTCAACACACTAGCAGCGAAATGGCACCAGAATATTACAGGCAACTGGACCTCAGTTCAGCAACCTTGGTACTTGACTTCTGGC
The DNA here is from genome assembly GCF_036850995.1 of Saccopteryx leptura. Lineage (NCBI taxonomy): Eukaryota > Metazoa > Chordata > Mammalia > Chiroptera > Emballonuridae > Saccopteryx > Saccopteryx leptura. The sequence continues at coordinate 78,193,991 of NC_089509.1, read as the reverse complement.
TAAGAAGAAATTCAGAAGCAAGATTCAAATACAAGCAAAAGTTTATTTAGAAAGCCACAGAGGTAGAAGAAGTGAGCCATGGAAGAAGTGAGCCAGCTGGGCTGCATGGGCTCAGGAAACAAGGACAAAGGCAAAAGAAGGGCCCTTAGAGCTTAGGAGAAGAAACTAAAGGAGGAAGGCAAGGGTAGTTCTAGAGCAGGGGTAGGGAACCTATGGCTTGCGGGCCAGATGTGGCTCTTTTGATGGCTGCATCTGGCTCGCAGACAAATCTTTAATAAAAAAATAATAATGTTAAAAATATAAAACATTCTCGGCCCTGGCCAGTTGGCTCAGCAGTAGAGCATCAGCCTGGCGTGCAGGAGTCCCAGGTTTGATTTCCGGCCAGGGCACACAGGAGAAGTGCCCATCTGCTTCTCCACCCCTCCCCCTCTCCTTCCTCTCTGTCTCTCTCTTCCCCTCCCGCAGCCAAGGCTCCATTGGAGCAAAGATGGCCCGGGCGCTGAGGATGGCTCTGTGGCCTCTGCCTAAGGCACTAGGATGGCTCTGGATGCAACAGAGCGATGCCCCAGAGGGGCAGAACATTGCCCCCTGGTGGGTATGCCAGATGGATCTCGGTCAGGTGCATGCGGGAGTCTGTCTGACTGCCTCCCCGTTTCCATCTTCGGAAAAATGCAAAAAAAAAATTTAAAAAAAATAAAATAAATAAATATATATATATATATATATATATATATATATATATATATATATATATATAAACATTCTCATGTATTACAATCCATTCATTTCCTACCGCTCATGTTCATGGTTGCGGGTGGCTGGAGCCAATCACAGCTGTCCTCCGGGACAACACCAAATTTTTATTGGATAATGCGTAATGTACATGGGTCGTTGTATGGCTCTCACGGAATTACATTTTAAAATATGTGGCGTTCATGGCTCTCTCAGCCAAAAAGTTTCCCAACCACTGTTCTAGAGTGAGTTAGTGAGTTAGTGAGTGAGTGAGTGAGAGCATTGAGTCCTCCATCCTGAGGATTTTTAAAGGTATGGATTTTAGGGGAGGTCTCAGAGGAAGATCTCAATAGAATATTCATCAACTTTCCAGGTGTTTCCTTTCAAAGTGAGTGGTCATTAGTTATTACATCTGGTCTTGATGTCAGCCTTTCCACTGTTTTGTCTGACTTTGCTGCTTTTCTGGCCCTGAAGCTAAAACACAACTGAGGCCTTACATGTTACAATCTCTAGTTTGACCAAAACTCTGTCTCTGTGATCAATAGACCCAAGGTTTGTTCCTAAGATTATTTGATGTGGACCAGAATGTCACTGTCCTGAGGGCTTACAGCTTAAGGGAGTGGTTGTACAAGGGCTTATAAAGGAGACATATGAAGCTATTCTCTGGCTCCCCTGCCTCCTCTAAGGGGTCTACCACATGACCAGCAATATGCTGGGACAGGAAAGGTCATCCTGGGGGTGAGGACCTTGTTTTCCCAGTCTTTCCAATTACTAGGTACCCAGGGATTTCTGCCTTGGTGACATTCAATACCTTGCCTATCATTCCTACTCTGCTTATACCTAACTGCCTACCACAAATATATGCTTTTGGGGATATTGATTGTTTTAAGCTTTTTTTTTTTTTTTTTTTTTGCAAGAAACAAAGGACTCAGCAAGAACCTTGAACTTTCCCTCTATCTGCCTAAAAAAAATTTGGATAGAAGGCCTGCTCCAGAATGAGAGCTACCATCAGCTATACCTATAATTTGATATAAACTACCTGTGTGACAGATAGGGAGGAATCTAGCATGACCCATGTAATTAAAGTTCTCTCTGTGTCCCATTGTTAAATATGGGCCAGCAAACATTGTTTACCAAATTTTCATGTTCATGTGAACTGCCTTCCTGCCCTTTGAGGTCCCTAACCACAACCCTGTCATCCCCCCTCCCCCACTTCTCCTTAGCTCACAATAGCGTATAAGCCTCAACTGCTGTGTGTCCCTGGGTCTCATATTCTTAGGGAACCCCATATGTACATATATAATAAATCTTTATATTTCTCTTACTAATTTGTTTAATTTTATTAGTCCAGCCAGGACTTAATAAGGTCCTCTTCACTAACCCTACACCAGAAAAGAGACAAAGGAATACCCACAACACAGAAAATAAACAACAGAAATCTAGCCTCAGTAAGAAATCAAAGCCCAAATGATGAGATAGAGCCAAACTCCCTAGACATCTGCAAGATTCCCTGGCAGGTGTTTCCTTGAAGGTGTCAAGTACAGATTCTTAGGAGCAGCAGGTGACATCTGGACCGTATTTCTGCAGGGCAGGACCATGTCTTTGTCTTTGTGTATCACATCATGCTCTACAGGCGCTAGTACAAATGTCCTAGGAAGAATTTATGAATGTTTGTGGAATAATTTATAATAGAGTGATGAAATCTCAGCACCTAACTGTCAAACAAAGAATCAAGGGCCGCCCAGGGACCTTCAAGTCTGAGACACAGGAGCTGCACTGTATGCAGGTAAACAGGTAATTACCCCTAGACCCTGGTTTCAGAGGCTGTTGCCAGAAATTTTTTTCTCTACTGCTCAGCCCAGGATTGAGACTCCCATCATTACGGATACTGGGATAGATTTAAGACAACAGATTCAAGAGCAATGCCTGCGAACCTGGTTCTCCCACCCAGCCCAGAGAAAACCCATCACATTTTTAAAAGGTTTTCAAACACTCGCTCTTAGAAATTGTTACCTCATTTTTATTATTTGAATATGAAAATGGCAGAGACCAAGCTAGTAATTCTTTGAGTATGAATGGTATTTAAGGCAAAGCTGACTTAATAGCAAAAGAAGAAAGAAAATAAACTGCAGTTTTTAAATAGATGAGTTTATCCCTACCCAGAGTTACCTCTTTTCTTTTGAGTTAATGCCAAAAGAAAAGGGAGGTTTGAGGCACTGATTTACTGAACACAGACTCTGGCAGGCACAGGGAATAATAACGTGGATGAGACAGAAGCAGTCTCTGCCTTCACAGTGACAGCATTATCATGAGGCACAGGACAAGCAAAGGGGGAATTCTAACACAGAACGGCAAATGCCAAGTTAGGGGCTACAGCACACAATGTACACAAGCAGGGGGCCAGCTCAGATCCCAGGTCAGGGACAGCCTTTAAGAAGAGCAATCATGTACCTGGAGACCTAAATGAAGAATAAGGTTTGGCTCAAAAAGAAGCAGTGAGAAGAAAGAAAAGTGTTGCAGATAGAGGGCAAAGCATGGAGTTGTGTCAAAAACCCAGATTAAGCATAAAGTACATCTCCAACAAAGCAAGAGCAACATTTCACTTTTTTTTTCCAATCGAGTATTCCAAAAAAAGATCAAAGTAACAATCACTGAAAACACACACACACACACACACACACACACACACACACACACGTTTTTAAGGCTTACGTATTGTCTAAATGTACTTTACAACTTAGAATTGCTTTTGTTTTGAATCTTAGATGTAAGGTAAACACAATCTGCTCAGTGTTTAGGGTCAGCGGTAATGACAGAAGGTATTGTGTACTGGTGGTAATTGTATCCTCCCATTGCTCTGAATGGTTTATGCCCATGGACTCATTGAAGCCTCACAGTAACCCTATTTTATAGATGGAGAAACTGAGACAGAGAAGTTAAGTAACCTGTTTGAGGTCATAACTTTATTCAGTGGCAAAGCTGAGATTTGAACCCAAATAGTCTGGTGCCACATCTGTGCTCCTATCTATGGATTTTGTGCCCTTATGTTGGAGAAGTAAAGTAAATTCCCTATGGCTTAAAAATTTTATACTTAAAAAAAAATTAGGCCAAATTGGAAAATTAAAATGAGATCATGAAGAGTTTTAAGAGCCATAATAAAGTGTTATAACTTTTTTATGAGAGACATGGAAAGTCTTTGAAGGATTTTAATGGTGGAAATAATATAATCTGATTTGCTTTGTACCAAGGGCTCTTCAGCTGCAGTGAGAACAAATGAGGGAGGAATAAGGCCTGGGGAGGGAGACAAGGAGGTAATAGTAGTGGTCCAGGTGTGAAGTAGTAACTGCTTCGTTCCAGCATAGTAGCAGGGAAGCCGGGGACAACTGCATGTGTGAGAGAGTAGTTTGGAGGCAGAAGCAACAGAATTTCTGAATGGAAGTAGGGTTGGCTGAGTGGGAGAAGTTGAAGATGAGGCCCACATTTCTGAGTGATGGAAGTGCAGAGCACACAGAAGGGACAAGTTTGAGGACAAGATGTGAGTTAAGGCCTAGACATGCTATAGTTAGGGGGTCTGATGTTTATTCAGCAAGTGATGTCCAGGAGGCAGTTGGATGTGAAAATCTGAAGACCAAGAGAGAGAAAGTAATTAAAATCATAGGAGTTGCTGATATCCCTCATGGCAAGTGTGCTGTGTGAAATGAAAAGAAGGCAAGAAGACAATCAAAATTTAAGAAAATTACAGAATAGAAGCCCCAAAGATGCCAGGAACAATATATCAGAGTAGTGGGATGTCAGGAGAGCAATGTGTCCCAGAGCAAAGAAAAGTACCAAGAAGAGAGGAGAGGTCTACTGCTGCTCAGAGACCAGAGGGTTCTGGAGACTTCATGGGATATAGCAACAAGGACATTATTAGTGACTATGGCAAGAGCTGCTTTCATGCAGAGTGGAGGGAGAAGAAGCCAGAGAGCAGCAAGCTGAAGGAAGTGTGGGAGGTGAGAAAGTGGAAACAGGTTATAAACATCAGGAGGTGTGACCAGGAAGGGGAAGAAGAAATTGAGCAGAAGAGTACAGTTGTCATTATCTTCATCATCACGTTTGTAACTCGCTTTTCCCAAAGATGTGAGTGCAAAGACCAATGGAAAGGAGCAGAGAATCAAGATCCTGGAGAAAGCAGAGGATTGGGATTCCAGGTAGAGAGGGTTCCTTTGGCCCAGATGACAGAGGTGTTAAAATAACTAAACAAGGAGGTCATTAGGCTGAGGTGACTCTAACGCCGTTGAAACCTATGTAAGCAAACCAAAACCTAAGCATGTAAATGTCTCAAGGTACAAAATCAAAACCTAAGGACAACTAATTACAAACAGCCAACTAGGCTTTAAACTATAGCTAATCAATAATTCCCTGGTTTGGCTTTTACCTTTTCTCTGTAAAACTCATTCCCCACCTCCTATTAGTAGAGTGCTTCTAATCACTTCTGGTTTGATGCTGCCCAATTCTAATCTATATTTACCTAAATAAACTCTTAAAATGTTTATTATTCTCTTAACACAGGGAAGGAGTAAGTATGAAATACAGACACTTGGTCAGTAGGGCAGAGCAAGAAGTGAAGGCAATTTCTGAGCAACAGCTTTCACTTCCGCTGAAACAGGGTCAAGGTTATCTGCTGAGAGTGAGAGGGAGGATATAGCAGAGGTTTGAAGAGATTGTGCCTCCTCTTTTACTGACCATTTGTGTGGGTAGCTCAATTCAGTCCCTGAAATTGCCAGTTCACTCACAAGACTTCATGTATATCCTGGTTTGGTTTATTTTGAAGGCATAGTTCAAATATTAAATATCATGGATGGAATTATGCTAGACAGAATTTCTATATAGGATGGGTTTTAAACACTCAGATTTTTGTTTTACCAATTTTATTCCTATTGGACTTGGGGGACTGTGCAACATGTATAGAGATAAAGGGCCTATCACTAAATTTCTGTAAAGTTGTGGATTTAACTGACTCATTCTATAATAGGGTTTAATAATTTTCAGAATTGAGTCCAATTTATATTCTAAACTTTTTTTTTAATTTTTATAAAACTGTCATCAAAAACAGTATATTACGTTGCTAGATCCCATGTATTAAATTTTATTCTGAATCAAATGCTAAAGCTACCTTTTTTGAAGAATTGATATGCTCCTTCCTTCCTGATAAAAATTATAGAACTTACTAGGCCTTCTTTGACGTGGCTATGGGGGGGGGCAGGGATGTTCTTATGTCTAATTGAAACAACTATATTTACCCTTGTTGTTATCATATGCCTACTTTTCCATTTCTTCTAGTCTATTGGCCTAAGTTGATTTGTTATTAGTGGACATAAACCTTTTGAGCTATGTGACAAAAATAAATATATAAATTAAAAGACCAATTTAATCCTGTAAGTAGTTGAAAGCAAATCAGTTTCTCTATGAACACATATGTGTTTACCTAGTCCTCATAACACATAATAAATCTGTTGTAAACTAAATGTTCAGTATTGCTATAAAATCTTGAGCTTTCACTGGATAATAGTTATCTTGAAAAATTTTCATAACTTAGATTGAATTGTGTCCAAATCTACTAAGTGGTATTTCAACCTCTTATTAAACCACCCAACAATGTACCAAGAAAACAAACAAAAGCATAATTCAACAGTTTAAAATAAAATTTTTTTCGGACCTGGTATTTTACCAGATATTTTGTTGCCTGTTCCACCTGGCTGTCTTCCAGGAAGTGGCATTCTAATTTTTCTGGGGATAATTGTAGCTCTGCTTGCTAGATGGTTTTTATTCTTCCGAGTGATTTGTTTTACTCAGTTTATACCATTCACATGCCTCATGTTCTTTTCTAGGAGCCAGCCCATGATACTGAGAGGCAATACACATCTGGCACCTTTAAAAGTAGCATCTGCATTGCCTGCAATAATTAGCATTTTGCTTTACAGTGCATCCTGCTTTGCATTTATACAGCACCCTGAATCAAATGACTTTGAGACCCTGAATTAGTTAATCTCTACAATGCTGCTATCTTGCCACATATCTCAGAAAGACCTGAAGAAATTTTATTCAAATTTAACCTAGAAAATGGTGGAAGTAAAATTAGGTAAGCAAGGCTTATTGCTTATAGCAACAGGCCTAGAATAAGAACACCTGGAGATGAAAAATCTGGAGCAGCCTCTCTAAGCCGAACTATTTCCCTAAGAATCCCTGAGCACTAATGAAAGCAATTAACACTGCACACAGCTTGCCTCCCCACCTATCTGCTTGCAGGTGGACTCTCAATGGCCTACATGTCCTCTCTGTGATGGTGTTAAAATAAAGCAAAGTTATTTATAAGATGATAAGGGACAATTATGCTATGGTCCTCTAAAGTTTCCTTTACACTGAGTGGAACGGGTATTTTTAAAAAATCATTCAAGAATACTACCTTGTTTCCCCAATAAACACAGTGGATTTTAAAAAGCAGTCTTTACAAAATATCGTCTAAAAGTTATAAGTATTCTGCTATGCCTTTGAATAAAGTCTAATTCCTCTCCCCTTCCATATATCTATACACTGGGGAATAGAAAAATGGTACATATACATTCTGTCCTGATCCTATAGATGGAATTTAGCAACCTGCTTCATTTTGGCATAGAAATAAGTTATTTCTTTGCTGATGTTGTGGGTTTAGTTAGAACCCAAAGTGCATCTTCAATCTCATTAGTTTTTCCAGAACATGGGGCTGTTGTGATGCATTTTAGAATTTTTACTATGTTTATTGGATGATTCACAACTTGCAGTCTAAAATAAATGAGTTGTGCCAACATTATCTTTTCCCCACTAGGTTGAGACTGTATCCTTATCATGTACAAAATTTTTATTTTTATTTTTTTAGTGTCTATTTCTGAACTTCCTATTTACTCCTCTGGTCTATTTATACACTGGTAGCATACTGCATTAAATTTTGAGGTTTAGGCCCTGGCCGGTGGGCTCAGTGGTAGTGCGTCAGTCTGGCGTGCAGGAGTCCCGGGTTTGATTCCTGGCCAGGGCACACAGGAGAAGCGCCCATCTGCTTCTCCACCCCTCCCCCTCTCCTTCCTCTCTGTCTCTTTCTTCCCCTCTCCATTGGAGCAAAGTTGGCCTGGGAGCTGAGGATGGCTCCATGGCCTCTGCCTCAGGCGCTAGAATGGCTCTGGTTGCGGCAGAGAGACGCCCAAGATGGGCAGAGCATCGCCCCCTGGTGGGCATGCCGGGTGGATCCTGGTCAGGCGCATGCGAGAGTCTGTCTGACTGCCTCCCTGTTTCTGACTTCAGAAAAATATAATACAAAAAAAAAATAATTTTTGAGGTTTAACATAGGTTTAATACTTGGTAGTGCTAGTCTCCCTTCAGTGTTCTTCTTTTTCAGAATTTTACTAGCTACCCATATTTATTATTCCATGTATCATTTTGCATCAACATGTTATGAATTAAATATATACTATTGATAATCTTATTGGCATCTCAATTTTTTATTAGCATACTATCCTTATTGGACTATTATTATCCAAAACAATATATATCTTTCGATTTGTTCAGCATTTTTTTGGTTCCTTTAATAAGTGATCTAAATCTTTAAATATGCTCATACTTTATTAGGTGTATTTTTACATATTTTATTTTTTATGCTGTTATTATATATAAGACTTAAGAAATTATATTAGATCTTAAAACTGGTTATTTGTATATGAATGCTATTGATTTGTATGTATTAAAATTTTTTTTTTTTGTATTTTTTCTGAAGCTGGAAACGAGGAGAGACAGTCAGACAGACTCCCGCATGCGCCCAACTGGGATCCACCTGGCACGCCTACCAGGGGCGACGCTCTGCCCACCAGGGGCGATGCTCTGCCCCTCCAGGGCATCGCTCTGCCGCAACCAGAGCCACTCTAGCGCCTGGGGCAGAGGCCAAGGAGGCATCCCCAGCGCCTGGGCCATCTTTGCTCCAATGGAGCCTCGGCTGCGGGAGGGGAAGAGAGAGACAGAGAGGAAGGAAGGGGGGAGGGTGGAGAAGCAAATGGGTGCTTCTCCTATGTGCCCTGGCCAGGAATCAAACCCGGGTCCCCCGCACGCCAGGCCGACGCTCTACCACTGAGCCAACCGGCCAGGGCTGTATGTATTAAATTTTAACAGCATTATTTAATATATATTGGTTTTTTTTAGTTTATTCTTTTGAGTTCTTCAGATATACAATCATATCACCTATAAATAATGATTCTTTTGTCCTTCTTTAAAAGTTTTATACCTCTGTTGTATTTTTTTATCTTTTGGTCTAACTAAATGGATTACTTCCAGAATAAGGGTAAATAAAAGTGGTAACAGTAAGAATTAATATCTTAATCCTCTTTAGATTGAGTAGTTACTTCAGAGAAAAAATTATATTCACAATTTATACCATACACATTATACCAAAACAAATTCCAAATCAATGATTCACATGCAAATAATTAAATCATAGGAGAAATGAAAGAATTACTTTATAAACTTAGTTTTAAGAATATTATTTCAGAATATTATTCAAACTCTCAAAGCCAGAAATTTTAAAAATTGATTACTTTGATTATATAAAAAAATGGCTTCTACTTAGCAAAATAAAATAAAAACAAAGGCAAAGGGAAAAAAAACTGTTAACAAAAAAATAGCATTTACAACTCATTACATTAATATATAAAATGCTTCTAAAATTGAGTTAAATAATTAAAAATTAATAACAAGAAGAAAAAGATAAAAGCATACCTCACAGAAAGTGAAATAAAAATGGCTCATAGTCCTATGAAAAGATACTCAATCTCCCTCACAGTAAGAGAAATGTAAATTAAAATGACACTGTAATGCCCTTTCTGACCTATCAGCATGAACCAATTCTAAGAGCTTGATAAAACACTATTCTAGCAAGTCTGTAGGGGAAAATTATTTTTTTCCAAACTTCATTGGTAGGAATATAAATGGCTGAAATTGTACAGATGGTCATTTGGCAATATCTATCAATATTACATATTAAAAAACCATTTGACACCATTCTTCCACTTGTGGGTATTTATACTATAGACATATTTTGCCATGTGCAAAATGAATAATTTACATGGTTATTTATTATAGCATTATTTATAAGAACAAATGATTGGAAATATCCCCAATGTTTATCTAGAGGACACCGGTTAAATAAATTATCCATACAATAAAATATTATGTAGTTAGATAAAAGAATGAGGAACAATTCAGTATCTTAATTTGAAAAATCCGTGAAGATATTGTTGAATGAAAGCAAAAATTCAAATATAGGCCATATGGTATACCCTTTTTATTTAAAAGAATAGAGGAATAAGAAAGAATTTATATTTGTATTTTCTGTGTATGCATAAACAAATTATGGAAGTGAACATAACTATTTTTCTTTTTTTTAATTCAGGATTTTTAGAGAGATAGAGGGAATGAGAAACATCAATTTGTTGTTCCACTTATTTATGCATTCACTGGTTTCTTCTTATAAATGCCCTAAGCAGAGATCGAACCTACAACCTTCAGATATAGGGACTCCGCTCTAACCAACTGAGCTACATGGTCAGAGTAAAACATAACTATTATGTTATGTTTTACTTATGGTTATTTATGGCAGAGTAGTAAGAACTTAGCGAACTAGGGATAAAGATAGGAGAAAGATAGCTCACTAATACTTTAATTATTCATTCATTTATTCATTTATTTACTAAGTTTTTCAATCAATTAATACATTTTTAAAAACTAAGTAGGGACTTCTCAGAAATATGAGAACAGAAAAGTAGGTCAAAACTCCTTTTTTCATCCCAGCTGTGTGTCAAGAAATTTCTCCCAGCGATGGTCCAGATAGAGAAGAGGGAAACAAGTCAAGAGCTAATTGATGATTTCCTTTCCAAAGAAACACAGCTCACAAACTCATCAAATGTAACTAGGGCCACTAATAAAATAGCTGTGCTAAACTTTCTTGCAATTAGAAATAAACAACCTCCACCCACCCCCTGCCCCTCAGGCCTGGGCCCCCAGCCTGGTCAAGTAAACAATGTATTTATGATACTTTTAAAATAATGCTTCTTCCTCCAGGAAGAAGTAGTTTTGCTCCAGCTCACACAGCTCAGTCAGCAAGAATATGAGTTTCTGGTCCCACTCAGCCAAGTGCCCTCGCCCAACCATGAAGAGTTGTGAGAAAGTAAGACAAGGGACAGAGAGGGACAACTCCACCTAGACCCCATGTACCACTACATCTGTGTTATGGGAGCAAACCATATCAGTCAGAGGCAGGCAGGAATTTTGCTGACCCCAATTTCTGTTAAGGATACCCCCTACCCAATGTGATGTAATACTATTTTTAATTGAAGGAGAATTTGTCCTAAAAGGAGGAGAAAAGGAGAAAGGAAGGAAGAAAAGAAGGAAGGAAGGAAGGAAGGAAGGAAGGAAGGAAGGAAGGAAGGAAGGAAGGAAGGAAGGAAGGAAGGAAGGAAGGAAGGGGAAGGAGGAGGGAGGGAGGGAGGGAGGAAGGAAGAAAGGAAGGAAGGAAGGAAGGAAGGAAGGAAGGAAGGAAGGAAGGAAGGAAGGAAGGAAGGGGAAGGAAGAGGGAGGGAGGGAGGAAGGAAGGAAGGAAGGAAGGAAGGAAGGAAGGAAGGAAGGAAGGAAGGAAGGAGAAAGAGGAGGGAGGGAGGGAGGGAGGAAGGAAGGAAGGAAGGAAGGAAGGAAGGAAGGAAGGAAGGATGGAAAGAAGAAAGGAAGGGGAAGGAAGGAAGAGGAAGGAAGAGGGAGGGAGGGAGGGAGGAAGGAAGGAAGGAAGGAGAAGGAGGAGGGAGGGAGGGGGGAGGGAAGGAGGAAGGGAGGGAGGGAGGAAAGAAGGAAGGGAGGAAGGGAGGAAGGAAGGAAGGAAGGAAGGAAGGAAGGAAGGAAGGAAGGAAGGAAGGAAGGAAGGAAGGAAGGAAGGAAGGAAGGAGGGAGGGAAGGAAGGAAAGAATTGTAGGCAGTATCTTCTTGCCTTAGAAATGGTTTCCATGCTTCATGAAAAACATTACAAAGCAGAAGCACCAACATTAGGCCAAGCAAATATGAGACCACACAAAAGAGCACAGTCAGGCAGCTTTTTACCAACTGACAAGTTCATCCAGACTCAGAGACATTTTCCTAAAACAAAAGGCCATGTGCCCAGATTGGTAAACGGAATGGAAGCAAGTGACATCATGTACCTAAAGCAACAGTAGGTCACAGGGAAAAACAGGGATCTCAAGTGCTATCTCCTTCCAGAACCATCCATGCCCTGATTTTCTCTCCACCCCTCTCTATCTGATGAATAACCAGACTATTAATATGAATTTATATTACCTCTTTGTTTTTATCACAAGATATAAAAGAATGAAAAATGTCAGCTAAGCAGTAAGCAGACCCAAGAATATAACATCTTAATTTTTGTTCAAATAGATCAAAATAGACCTGCCTTCTATCAAAGATAAATATACACAGTGTTAAGTCCTTTGAAAAGTTTTGGAAAGAAAATGAAGATAACATGCTAAAACTGGAAGAGTATATTTTTACAAGGATTTGTCACAAGACAAACATTCAAATATTTTAAAACATTGTTTTTATAATATTTAAAATGAAAGATAAGATAAAGGGAGATATTTTTGAAAAGGAGTGACTGCATTAGGGTAAAAATAAAGCACATAAAGTCACTAATAATGCCATGATGGCATTGAAAATATCACTCTAAGCTGTAAAGAACTAAATTGACCTTGCAAAACATTAAATCTGGGATGCGAGGAGAGATTTGACACATACTTTCAGAAATAAAAGGTAAATAAAAAAGAAATGAAAAAGTCAGAGATAAAGGATAGAACAGAAGAGCAAGCGGCAGAAATCTGACATCTGGATAATTGATCTTCCTTGAGAAGAAAATAGGATACTCCAATCCAAAACCATTTAAAAAGTAGAGCTTTAAACTTCCAGCATTCTTCTCCAGTTTATTCTTGCTAAAAACTGAATGCCAGCTCAAATGTCCAGTTCATTGATCTTCCTACCCAGATTGTGGATTGTTTCCCTCGAGAGCCAAATATGAGAGTAGCAACTCAAATTAAAAGGTAATAAGTGTGTTTATTAAAAAAAAGAAAAAAAATAAGAAAGACATAGCATTAAAGTATAGGGTACTGATTTAGATATTGGCCAGTAATAATAAGGATGATAATAACAACTTAGGTATGTTGACTATTTTCTATGTGTCAGGGAACATGCAAAGCATTATCTAATTCAATAATAACCAACTCTATAAAGAAACTATTATTATCAAAACCATTTTACTGATTAACAATCTAAAGCTTAGCAGGGTTAAGTTATTAGTCAAAGAGCACACAGAAGAAGAAAGGACAGAGTCTTGAACTAGCTGACACTTTCTCCCGAGTCCAGGTGATCCTGAATTGTCATACTGATTCTGAAGATGTTCTGTTGTGGCCACTCTACAGCTTGTAGATAGACAAAGAATCTGGAGAGACTGGATCTTTAATATGAGCAAATCAGTTCCCAAAGGTCTTTGCTCAGTATGACGTGTAGATATGTGTAGCTCATTGTTGGCAACAGCCCGGAACTACTAAACATTAATCGCTGAATAAAGTCTGGTATTGAATTTAAGTGAAACCCTGGACTGTTCCAAATGAAGAAGGCATTAACAAAAGAGAGATAAGTGGGGAAAGGCAGAGGATAGACAATAGACTTTAAAAGCAAGTGCAGCCTGACCAGGCAGTGGTGCAGTGGATAGAGCATTGGATTGGGATGCGGAGGACCCAGGTTCGAGACCCCCAAGGTCACCAGCTTGAGCACGGGCTCATCTGGCTTGAGCAAAAAGCTCACCAGCTTGGACCAAGGTCACTGGCTCTGCTGAAGGCCCACGGTCAAGGCACATATGAGAAAGCAATCAATGAACAACTAATGTGTCACAACGAAAAACTGATGATTAATGCTTCTCATCTCTCTCTATTCCTGACTATCTGTCCCTATCTATCCCTCTCTCCGACTCTCTCTCTGTCCCTGTAAAAAAAAAAAAAAAAAAAAACAAAAGCAAGTGCAGGTTTGTAACTTACCAAGTACAGCTTTGTAACTGACCAAGCAGATTCCAACTGATCACACACCCGCCAGCAGCTGGACAGAGCTCGTCTACATCAGAGAGGTCATTATATGTCCAAAGAAAGGTAGAATGATCTTTGTCTTACTTTTGATGATATGTACCATAAACAGTTACCTTGGTTATAATGACCTGATGCTTTGTATGGTAAAATGTCAAGTGAACTCACTAAGTTAATTTGTAAATTAAAAGGAAAACATATGCCTCTCCTAGACTATATAATACAACAGAAGAATGCATCAATGATGTACTATAGAAGGAAAACCCTTTCTGCGAGGGAAGACATGAATACACCTGCAGAATGGTAGGCCATACCTCTATGTAATCAAAATTTATTAAAAGTGACCAACTCCCTGACATATCCTAATTTGAATTTATAGGAGAAAAAACCCTACAAGTAACCCAGCAGAAAAAGAAGGTGACCTAGAATGAGTAAAAAAGGAGAAAAAAAAACCACACTAACTTTTGACTTTTTCTTTGAAATATTAGATTCTAGATAAAATAAAGGTCACCTACCCTTATATATAATATTCTTCTGCTGAAGGCTCAGCATGCATATTCACACAGGAAAGTTTCTACAAAGTCTTTTCATGTATATGAAAAAAAAAAATAATATCAAACATTAAGTTGACTATACACATTAACTTATTTGCTTCTCATAGTGTCCATAGAGGGTGATACTATTATTTTACAAAAGAGGACTTTGAAGCACAAGGAACTAAGTAAACTGGCTGAGGCCACATCTCTAGAAAGTAGCAGATGCTGTGACCTGCACCCAAAGCACTTCAGCTCCCGAGTCTGTCCTTTTAGCCATTATGTTTTTTGAAAACTAGCAAGTAACCTAAAATAAAAGATCTCTACCAATGTTAGTACTACGATCAGCCCCTTTTGGATAGCTCCTACTCATCTCTCAGGTATCAACTTTCAGGTGACTCCATTATTTCTTTCTTGTGACTTCTTCCAAACTAAGCCTACCAGTCAGGGTATAACCAGGAAATGAGAACTCTCTAGGTATTTCAAACAGAGGATATTTAATACAAGGAATCAGTTACAAATATAAGGAAAAATGTGAAAACAGGATACAAGGATGCCAGATGGTAATAACAGAGATTAATAACAGCAGAAAGTTATTATTATCTCTATGGAGTAAAAAGACAATGGCAACAAGTAGTGTCCCAGAGACCGTGGATGCTGAGAGGAATCTAGGACCATAAAATGAGGAGCTTTCTTTCTTTTTTTTTTCTTTTTGTATTTTTCTGAAGCTAGAAATGGGGAGAGACAGTCAGACAGACTCCCGCATGCGCCCGACTGGGATCCACCTGGCGCGCCCACCAGGGGGCGACGCTCTGCCCACCAGGGGGCGATGCTCTGCCCCTCCGGGGCATCGCTCTGTCGCGATCAGAGCCACTCTAGCGCCTGGGGCAGAGGCCAAGGAGCCATCCCCAGCGCCCGGGCCATCTTTGCTCCAATGGAGCCTCGGCTGCAGGAGGGGAAGAGAGAGACAGAGAGGAAGGAGATGGGGAGGGGTGGAGAAGCAGATGGGTGCCTCTCTTGTGTGCCCTGGCTGAGAATCAAACCCGGGACTTCTGCACGCCAGGTCGACGCTCTACCACTGAGCCAACCGGCCAGGGCCGAGGAGCTTTCTTATAGGCACAGGAAACCCAGAAGAGATGCAGCTGGAGAGACTAGAGGGGCCATACAAAGAAGGGAAAAAACACACCAAATTCTCCTCCTCTCCATCTTTCAATCTCCTGTCAGTGCCTCCCATGGGCTCAATTTATCTAAAAGGCACAGAAAAGGGAGACTGGGTAATGTTTGTTTCTACTGACACAGAGTAGAACAGGGAAAGATAAACTTCCCCTGCTATCCCATCAAATATTCCCACAATATACCTATTGTAACATGCTTTACCTTCTCTTGTAGCCACTTGCTCAGCTTTTGCACTTCCCACATGCCTTCCTGAAAGCCATGACAAATGTGCCTATTCGATTGCCCTTAGAGAAAGAACGTGTATAATTAGCTGACAGCTTCCAGCTCCCACACCTATTGAATCTATCAAGGCATTCACTCCAATGTCATATTTTGCTGGGCTGCTCTGAATCAGTGACAAAAATCACAACAGAGGAACTAGAGCTGGGCCATTTGTGGCTAATGTAGAACTCCTCTAAAGGGTAATTTTTGCTTAGGGGTCCCCCTCAGCCTAGCTGAGGGTTTCTCAGAGCTACACTATAGACTTGGGTCCTTCTTACTCCTTCCTTCCTTTCTTCTTGTAACACTGTCAGATCTACATCGTGATCTGAGGCTCTCATTTACTCCATTCTCTTCTGCATGATTCTTCATAGGTATTTCCTCCAATAAATCTCTGGCACTTCTAATTCCATCTTGGCATATGCTGTTCTGGAAAACCCACCAAACTATAACCCCCTGGAGAGGAGGGAATCTGTAGATTTCATTAATTGCTCTGGTTCTGTGACCAAGTACAATACCTGGTACATAGCAGGTGCTTGATACATATTTTATGAATAATATGTTAAATGTTTGAAATAAAGAACTGACACCACACAATAAATCTGTAGCAATAAGTATTAGTCATGAATAGATTTGAAACAAGCAATAAATAACCTGCCTTCAAATGAGGGTTCATCATGAGGCATGTTACAGTTTGCAGCTTGGTCTCATACAAAAAGAATTCTGTATTTATCATTAAAATGAATAATATCCAAACATTTATTCCTGGTCTTGACAGAGGGGAGAATTCTTAGAACTCTTCCTTGGTTTCCAAGCAAAGCAAATAACTTTTTACTTGGCATTTCAAAATTTTCATATTTTCACTATTAACTGAAAGAAGTATGTATTCAACAGATAGGGAACAGAGAATTCAGACTACATAAGGTCAGAAGACAAGATTATTAATGGGATTACTTTTGTAGTCAGGAAACTGAACACTATAGAATCCAATTTAACTGCCCCTCTTCTTGTTGGCCCCTTATTTGAGTCTCACTCTCTCCTCTCCCTTTTTCAAAGAGGAAAACTTTTAAAATATATGAATCAAATTGAGATTCCTAAAACCAAGCACACGGCGCCTCAGAGTGCTCAAGATTTTCTTTCATCTTACTCCACAAAACCAAGAGCCAGATAAGAAGATAAGATGTCTGGAGAAATAATAGGCATCATGTTAAGTGCTAACTTCTTTTAAAAAGTCTCCTTTCCCACTAAGATTAACCCCTTCTTAAGACGAAATCTGAACTAGGTAAACACTTATGTGCTTTTTGTGCAAAATTTCTGGAGATGTCTAGGCTTACTTCAAACAATGAATGTATTCATAGCTTCCATGCCTATTATTTTTTCTGAACTTAATTATATAAGTTAAGGAGAAAACCCTGTTGTTCCCTTTTGACCCATATTTCTTGTAAATTGGGAGGTAAATCTATAGATGTAATAAAATTCAGATTTTATATTTTGGCAACACTCATTCAGAAGTTCTTCTGTGAACTCCTGTTGGCAAGCACATCATGTCTGGTCATCGTGTTTCCTGGGGGTGGCAGGCACGGTTCCTCAGTGCCCAGCTCCATCAGTTAATTAGGAGTTGAAAATGCTACTGCAATACTTTTTTTCATTTAATAACTGGAATACTTTATAAAGAGAAACCATATCATCAATAATTTGATTGCCTCAGGTACAGTTAGTATAGGAAAAAAACAGGAAAAAAAGCTTGATTCTATTCATTTATTTACCAGCTTTCAAAATAATTAACTGGGTCCAAAGGCAAGTAATGATTTTTTTTTACTTATTTATTTTAGTGTCTTTAAATGTATTTAATATATTTTAATCCATAGGAACAAGTATCCTTGTTTGTCCACAAATTAGTTCATCTTTAGCTAGGGTCCGCATGCTCATGTTGACTCCTAAGTTCTTTGATAGTGACTTCGCTTCCAAGTATGATAAGATCTCCATGTGCACCTTGTGCATTTCCTGTCCCAGACCTGAAGCCAGCCTCTTCTTCAAGAAGTTATGGTTTAAATGCAATGAGAACAAACTACGAGCTAGTTGTGCTCATTTGCTGCTAGTGTTGGTCTTTGTTCTAGGCTTTTACAGGGATCAAAGGTAAGAAATATATAATTTGAGAAAAGGATAAAATATATCATGTGTCCATATACAGTACATTATCTCCAATTCAAAATCAGGACTGATGGCTTTTATAGGTCTTGCATTGTAAATTGGCAGTATATACAGTGTGTCCGTAAAGTCATGGTGCACTTTTGACCAGTCACAGGAAAGCAACAAAAGATAGAAATGTGAAATCTGCACCAAATCAAAGGAAAACTCTCCCAGTTTTATACCTATTCAGTGCAGTTCGATGTGGGCTCACGCACAGATTTTTTACGGCTCCTTAGGTAGCTATCCCATATAGCCTCTACAGACTCGTCACTGACTGATGGCCTACCAGAACGGGGTTTCTCCACCAAACTGCCGGTTTCTTTCAACTGCTTATCCCACCGAGTAATGTTATTCCTATGTGGTGGCGCTTCGTTATAAACGCACCGATATTCACATTGCACTTTGGTCACGGATTCTAATTTAGCGAGTCACAGAACACAGTGAACTTTCCTCTATATCGTCCACATCTCGACTGGCATGGCCGTGGGCTGCTCCTCTGTATACATGGTGTTACATCATCATCTGCACATGCGCACCTGCTGCCACATCATCCTACAGAAACTGAGAGGGTTTTCCTTTTATTTGGTGCAGATTTCACATTTCTCTCGTCTTTTGTTGCTTTCCTGTGACCGGTCAAAAGTGCAACATAACTTTATGGACAAACTGTACATATAATCAGAAGAACCCTGATTATGGAAAACTGGACATCTTTCTTTCTTTTTTCTTTTCTTTTTTATTTTTCAGAAGTGAGAAGCAGGAAGGCAGAAGGACAGACTCCCGCATGCACTCAACTGGAATCCACCCGGCATGCCCACTAGGGTACGATGCTTTGCCCATCTGGGCTGTTGCTCCATTGCAACCAAGCCATTCTAGCACCTGAGGCGGAGGCTATGGAGCCATCCTCAGGGCCTTGGCCAACTTTGCTCCAATGGAGCCTTGGCTCCAAGAGGGGAAAAGAGAAATAGAGAGAAAGGAAAGGGGGAAGGATAGAGAAGCAGATGGACGCTTCTCTTATGTGCCCTGGCCAGAAATCAAACCCAAGACTTCCACATGCCAGGTTGAGGCTCTATCACTGAGCTAACCGGCCAGGGCTGGACATCTTTCTTTTAAAAAGAGAGGGAAGAAGACAAAGATAGAGAAAGATGAATGAGAATTTTATTGATTAGAGAATGAAAACACACTTGTTAGAATGTTTAAAAAATAAAAAGTAACCAGTATTGGTAAGGAAGTAGAAAAATTGGACGTGGAACCCTGTGCATTGTTGATGAGAATGTAAAGGGAATTACTAGATGATCCCATAATTCCACCCTGGGCAAAAGAATGTGCATTTTACCACAATTTTTAAAAAGAAAATTAAATTAAGAAACACATCAATAAATATACAGGGTGGGACAAAAGTAGGTTCATAGATTTCAGTATGCAAAACACAGTTATTCTTACATTATTATTTATTAATTACTGTAATGTTTTTGCATATGAACAACTGTAAACCTACTTTTGCTCAACCTTCTAATATTGCTCGGGTATCAGAGTTTGGATTTCCCAAGAGCTTGTACTATAACTCCAGGAAATAGAGTCGTAGGACCTGGGAAAGGGTTACTGGGAAGGAGAAAGAATCGACATAAAGGTGTATCAAAGATGTCGCCTACCTGGTGGGGCTGATTCTAGCTAGACCTCTGAGAAGCACTTGGCAGGCTGCCAATTACTGTCTTCTTGTGGTACAGGAGGTCACACCCTGCTCCAGAGGCTCCTGCTCCCTATTATATCAGTGTTTCTCCCTGGTTTTTAGGACCCCCACTTTGGGGATGCAATGTGCACATGACAGTGTGCTGTCTCCTTTGGTGTAGAACAACATGGGACTCATGCTGAGAGTAAGAGACTACCAGTGAGAAGGAGCGTGAGCTCACATAAAACTGAGGCTGAAATCAGAGGGGGCTGAAAGGATGTTACCTGGAGACGCTCAGGCTGCTCCCACAAAAGAACAGGCAGGAAATAAGGATACTGACTGAGCATTGATTCTGCAAAGAAATAATCGTTCACTTCTTGTTTGAGATGAACATTATATTGTGGCATGTTTCAGGAAAAGAGAGAGAAATATTGTTTTATAGCTACATTCTGGAATATTTACAGATGAAGTGATAGGAAGTCTGGGATTTGCTCCAAAATAATCGGAGAGGGGTACTTCCTCCCTTCAGTGGGAGATACAGAAATAAAATTGGCCGTGAGTTAATATATACTTGTTGAAGCAAAGTAGTAAGTACATGGGATTTCATTATACTGTTCTTTCTGCTTATCTGTTCATTTAAAGTTTTCTATGGTAAAACATTTTTTAAAACATAATTATTTGACAACACTTATAAAGATTGTCATCTTACTTCACTGAGGTCAAAATGTGCATTTTTCTGTGTGATCTGTTTTTGTTGATTAGTCACAACAGTATTTTCCATTTTCAAATTCTGCAAAGTTTTTTTTAGATGTTCTGGAATAGGTATTTTCCATTTACAAAGCTTGAAAGTGTTTGCAATTAAAATCCTAATTAAAGAGACTTTACAAAAAGTGTAAGTTGCTCATAAAATGTATTTATTTACTACCTGTACATTTTTTTACTTGTTTCTTGCTACCACAAAATATTATTAGAGTTAAACTTGATTTTTACAAAACCATACCAATCACTACAGATAAACACAGTAAACAAAAAAGCCAACAGGCAAGTCTTTGCTGTACCGAAGCCACTAGTTCAAACACGATGTGTTGTGAGGTGGACCACATGTGCTGTTTCCTCAGCAAACTTTAAAGCATGTCTTAAAAGTAAAATCAGGCCTGACCTGTGGTGGCGCAGTGGATAAAGCATCGACCTGGAAATGCTGAGGTCGCCGGTTCGAAACCCTGGGTTTGCCTAGTCAAGGCACATATGAGAGTTGATGCTTCCGGCTCCTCCCCCCTTCTCTCTCTCTCTCTCTCTCTCTCTGTCTCTCTCTCCTCTCTCTGTCTCTGTCTCTCTCTCTCCTCTCTAAAAAATGAATAAATAAAATTTTAAAAAATTAAAGAAAAAAGTAAAATCAATACTTTGCATTATTTTTTTCCGGAGAATTTGTTGTTCTGAGTTATGGCATTTCACCTGTTTCTACATGGGTTGTATAGTTCATTGGTAACAAGGCAGCAAGAACCAGCTGTTTCTTAGTCTAGAAAGAAAATTATCAGAAGGATATGGGATAGTTTATAGAGTGAAAGGAAAGCTGAAGAACCAAGTTTGACAGAGGACACAGACCTGAGCAATGTTGGATATTGTGATGGCAGGGTCACAACGGATATATCGCAGGGCACCACCATCAAGGTGAATGGCCTAGATGGATTCCCAGGGTTTCAGTCCCTTTACTCAAAATTATTTCCTTTTGGAAGTCCTAATGGCGTAGCTAAGTTTGAGGCCCATCCCTTGGTCTTAATTGACAATCTTAGCATAACTATATTTGTGAGGAATATTTCCCCAAAGTAAAAGTAGATTAAAAAAAGAAGAAGAAGATTGGAGAACGCAGGCTGGGCAGGTAAAATCAACAGTGATCTTTTCCTAACACCTTCACTGAACTGCAAAAGGCTCATTCATCCCAGTATCCCCAGAACACAGCTCAGTGCCTGGTTGTGGACTATGCATAGTGGATGTTAATATTGGACCACAGTAGATAATACCTGGTAGATACATATCTGGTAGATACATCCCTCCATATCTTTGTCATTATTATCATTTCTAAACATAAAGGGAAGAAATATTTTTCCATTAGCATGAAGAATTACCAAATATTACAGAATACACTTAGATAAGAAGTATTCTTTAAATTTTTTTTCAATTAGTTTACATTCAATATCACTTTGTATTAGTTTCAGGTGCACAGCCTAGTAGTTAGACCAGGGGTCCCCAAACTATGGCCTGCGGGCCGCATGTGGCCCCCTGAGGCCATTTATTCGGCCCCCGCTGCACTTCCGGAAGGGGCACTTTCATTGGTGGTCAGTGAGAGGAGTACATTGACCATCTCATTAGCCAAAAGCAGGCCCATAGTTTCCATTGAAATACTGGCCAGTTTGTTGATTTAAATTTACTTGTCCTTTATTTTAAATATTGTATTTATTCCTGTTTTGTTTGTTTACTTTAAAATAAGATATGTGCAGTGTGCATAGGGATTTGTTCATAGTTTTTTATAGTCCGGCCCTCCAATGGTCTGAAGGACAGTGAACTGGCCCCCTGTGTAAAAAGTTTGGGGACCCCTGAGTTAGACAATCATATATTTTACCAAGTGTTGCCCTGATATTTCCAGTACCCACCTGGCCCCATACATAGTTATGACAATATTACTGACTATGCTGTACTTTACATCCCATGACTACTTTGTAACTGCCAATCTGCATTTCTCAATCTGTGCACATTTTCAACCCAGTCCCCTAATCCCTCTTCCCTCTGGCAACCATCAGTCTGTTTTCTGTATCTATGAGTCTTTTTCTGTGCTGTTTGTTCATTTATATTATTTTTTAGATTCCACATATCAGTGAAATCATGTAGTATTTGTCTTTCTCTGACTGATTTATTTCAATCTGCATAATACTCTCTAGATCCATCTATACTGCTGCAAATGGTAAAATTTGGAGGGGGTTATGTCCAATTAATATTCCAAGGATATATGTACCATATTTTTATCCACTTATCTATTCATAGGCACTTGGGTGCTTCCATAGCTTGACCTTGTGAATAACACTGCAATGCACACAGAGATGCATGTAATTTTTTGAATTAGTGTTTTGGGTTTCCTCAGATTTATACTCAGAAGTGGGATCACTGGGTCATAAAGCAGTTCCATTTTTAATTTTTTGAGGAGACTCCATACTGCTTTCTACAGTGGCTATACCAATCTGCATTCCCACCAAAAATGCCTTAGGGTTCTCTTTACTCCACATCATCTCCAATACTTGTTGTTTGCTGATTTATTGATGATAGTCATTCTGGCAGGTGTGAGGTGATATCTCACTGCAGTTTTAATTTGCATTTCTCTGATGATTGGTGATGTTGAGCATCTTTTCATATGTCTATTGGCCACCTGTGTGTCAAGAAGCATTCTTTATTGAAATTGAGAATGTTGTATGAGCAATTATATAAGACATGTTAGTGCTTAGCCATGTCTAAATCAACATTATGGTCTGTTAATATTACATGCAACTTATGAAAGCCTATAAATACAAAGCTCTCTTTTAATTCAGGTAACTTTAATAACAATATACATGCAGGAATAAATATTGTCTCACACTTAAGTCATGCAAAATGTGATATTATGCAATGCACTGAAATAATTTTGCACCAGACTATATACGAAAAATAACTTGCTGAGACAATGCTCAGATTCTAACATAAATATTGATAAGACTGCTAGACAATTCCAAGACATGCTTTCCCTGTACAAACATAGATGCACTCAAACACTAAGGAGAAAGTTAGATTGTACATTATCCATTATTGGCTTGATCAGGGGCTGGAACACTTCTTCACTTTTCTAATTATTTCTGTTGCTCTGCAACAATATTTGTTCAGACAGTTACATCAGAGCTGTTTAATAATAGTCTTCCACATATGTAAAGGCACTGGCTGGAGAAACCCATGTTCTAAAAAGTACATCTCTCTTCTAATTGTGTTTCATTTGAAAGTGGTTTCATAGTCTGAGTTAAGAGGAGTCCTAAATGCCAATTCTTCAATTCAAACCATTCTTCCAAAGACAAAAATTTCTTTAGAGGAGACAGGAAAAAAGGAGAAAGAAAGCCTTTCACACATAAACTGTGCTTGAGAAGTGTTTACTAAATAAGCAGTGTCAGGGATCCCAACCTGAGCCCATGCTGCGACTACCTTTCAGGAACTTCTGTCTGGACATCTCAAGCAAACTGGTAGAGAGGATCTGACAGAAGTTTATTTGTTTCAGGAGTTAAAGAACTTTCCAGAGAAAATCATCTTAAGAAAATAAAGGTGGCTCCAAAACAATGACTTGGTTGTCAAAGAGGGGACCCAGGCCCCGAGCCTTTGCCTCTTTCCATTTCCTCCCTCCGGATGCCTGTCTGCACCCAAGAGCAAAGAGGATTCTGAGAAAGCCCCAACATTCCACTTCATAAAACTCCATACTGATAGAGGCATCATCAATGTCATGCTTGGGTTCCCTAAGACATTCCAACACAAAGTGGAAGAGTAGTCTCATCTCCTGCTTTGTCACAGACCATCTTGCAATTTGGTCACTGAGAAGGCTCTGCCTTGTCCCTTGTGTGCCCATAAAGGGGTTGCAGTACAAACTGGAGAGCAGAGCAGCCATACGGTGTCTGGGCATCTTGCAGGCACATGTGGGACTCCTCACAATTACCATTTCAGGGAAGCACAGCAAGCGGCTTCAGCAGGCAACAGTGAGAGCCTGTAAAGTCTGGACATTACTTATGATGTGACTCTGTGGTACCTACAGATTAGTGAGCCTGAGTCAACTCAGAGAACAAATAAATAGATAAGCCCTCCTCAGTTTAAAACATTTTTCCCTTCACAAGATAAGACTTCAATTCAAATTAGAAGATTGTGATGTCACAGAATCACTGTTGTATCAAGACAAAGGATAACAATGGGAACTATCTGGATTAATCCTGGAAAACAGTCTGTGACAATTATATTTTTTTTTCTTGAATTTATGGTTGAATTGCTATCAATCCAAGCAATGCCTATACTCCTTAAAGATTTGCTTGTTATTTTTTGAAAATATGCATTATGATAGTTTCTTTCAACCGTTTTAATGTCATCTTGTCCCATCATGTCTGATAAGCAAAAAAAAATTAATTCAGATTGACATCCTCCCTATCAGAGATGCAGAGCTATTGAATTATCTGAAGATAGTTCTAAATACCAGCCTTTAAATGATAACTAATCTGTAAAAAGCAAGCATTGTTTCTGACATGCCATGTCACCTTTCTAACTTTTCACTCTGCATTGTGCTACATCCTGCAATGTCAGCTAACATGGAAAGCAGCAGTACACAACATGATGGGGTGACTCCAAATTGAATGAAAGCCACTATTCAGGCTGAGTATCCATTTTATGCCATCCATTAGGCAAAATATAAGGGCAAAGAATGAAAGGTTATTTTCAGAAACCATTGTTTGAAATAAGCTATATGCTTCCTTGAATACTCACATAAAATGTATCTCTCTTCTCTATGTCTTTACTCTGTAATTTATTATTGTGAAAGCCAATTTAAGAGATGAATTCTATCCCATTTCCTTAATCAACTTGCACTTATGCATGCTGTCACTTAACTCCATAATATAGTTTTTGGCTTGAAATCATAGATCTTTTAAAATTCTGGAGTTAGGAAGGACCTAGGATATAATATAGGTCAACCCATTTAGTGTGCTGATGAGGAAACAGAACCACAATGTAAAAAGATTTGTCTGAAGTCCCATTGCTAATTAGTGTCAAAGCTCCTGCGAGAACCAGCATCCCCTTTCAGTCAGTATCTTTCAATTACACCACGTGGGATGACAGCTGCCCTGAGGAAACGCAGCAAGCCAGCACCTTGAGATTATTTACAACAGTATCAACAGCAGACAATTAGACCTAACATACTCTGATTGAATTTCTGCTTTTCTTTTCATTTCTTGTCACATTTCAGTGGTTTAAGAGAGTTTGCTATTTATGTACAGTGGTCAAGAACAAAAAAATCCTGTGAGCCTGATAAAATATGTTATGTAATAAGCCAAAAATAAAATAAATGGAAAGCCCAAGAAAAGACCCCAGAAAACAAGGGAGAGAGCAGGGAATCTGGAGAGGAGAGAGAGCTCTGGTTGCCGCCTAGTTGTGGTTTTCTCCGAAAACAGAAAACCAAAATGTAGAGCCATGAGTTTGCCCAAGGTGATCAGGAAGCAGACACTTAAGATCCTTTCTCAGCTACCTTTCCAATCAGCACTTGGTAGTTCACGGTTTCTTCTCAATGGTCTTCTCAATGTAAATAAGTGTTATACAAAATTTCTCAATTCAAGTTAGGTTGTGAGAGATACTAAAAAGTAGGAAGGACAAAGGGTAGAGTTATATTCTAGGAAGGTACTTCTAAAAGCTGGCTGTATTTTGGAGGATTGGAGAGATCTACATAGAAAGATTTCAGGAGAACCACAATCTCTCCTTCCATCTATCCAAGGCTGGAAAACAATCTCTGCTTCGTGTTAAGGACTTGGTTCTTGATGCACAGATCGCTCATACTGGACTTTGTGCATGTTCTTGTCATGTTGTTCTCATGAACATATTTAAACAAATGCAGTTTTGTCCTCATCACTGGACTCCCTTAGCTCTGTGATTGTAGCACTCTTTCCCAACTTTGTTTCCCTTTTCAAATATAAGTCATTTGTTTAAAACAATACCCTCTTTTCTTGAAAATGGAAGCTTTTACCCAGTTTAGAGTTGCTAGCATTTTCCCTATTGTCACTGTTCCCTCAAGGGCTGTCGCTCAGTGATCCACATGTCTCCATAGGAACTAGACATAGGTGACTAGACCTGAAAATCTAGATAATACTCTCTGCTGCTTTTCTTCCATATCTTGGCCTTCTAACTCTCTGACCAATTGCTCTTCCACCCTTTCAGGTCCAGGAAGCACTCTACCTAACCCAGGAGACAGAAGCAAAAGAGGACTTAGAAGAGCAGGCTTTTTGTTGCTGATCATTGACCTTGCACTACCACTCTAAACACTAAGCACTGACAATGACCTTAGGAGCCTCTTGTCATCTCTGACATTTTTAAAAAAGGGACTGTTTTTTTCTGAGCCTTAATTTTTCTGATGCTCTTCTTGAAGGCTCCTATGTGTATTTCATATTTGTCCTATGTCATTTATTCATTCTTTCTTTCTAAGTGGTTGGTCCTCAGCCAGCCTTAGAGCCTCCACAGACACCACCCTTTTTTATTTCTTCATGAGAAAAGGTATATCTCAGAAATATGCTTTCAGAACTATATTGCTGGGGTTACTTTGCCTATTAGAGACTTGGCTCTGCAGGGTCCTGAGGCAGAAGGGAACATAGCCCTTTCCAGGAACTGTAAGGTGGTAGAAGATGGGGTAAAAATGTTTCTAAGGCAGGGGTTACAGCCTGTGGCATGTTAACATTTAGCCCTTTAACATTAGCTCTAACAACAAAGAGAATGACATCATTGCCTATCCTCTCTTCTGCTGAACACCTTAGGGCCACTTCACAATCTTTAGGGGAAAAGAAGAGGAGAGAGATCTCAGAACTCTTAATAATCATGGTTAACATTTCTGATTGAAGCCATTGTGAGGAAAACCAATGGCTTAAGTGAGATTTGATATACTCTGCAAGGGTGTGAGTGGCCAATAGTCTGTTGTCAGAAACACAGAGTGGTTTATCACAAAGCATGAGTTTTCACACTTTAGGAGCTAATGTAACAACTAATCCTGTATGGATGTGAGGTGCCTACATTTTCACATCTGCCATTTGGGGAGACTCCAATGTACACTAAAATTTGCCCCACTCCGAGCCCCATTTGGACTCAATGATTTATATATTATGGATGCTGAGATATGGAGGGGAGCAAAAGTACCTTAAATACTTCTTCTGCCCTCCTGTGAGTCATACCTTCTGTCCGCAGGTACCATGTGGCCTCTATTCACTGACTCACCACTGCCAGTAATGGAAGTGCCAGTAGAGACAGGTGTTTCTGCTGTTCCTTTTGACGTCACAGTGCTCCCAGACGGCTGTCAGAAATCAGTGATGGAGTACTTTATGCCTTTTTCCTCCTACCCTCACCTTCTTCCCAGAGAGCCCATTTTCTTACTGAAAAACTGGAGGGTGCTATGCACACTCCAGAGAGGCTTCCAGATGTAGCCCTCACTGCTCCAGTGGCCACCACTGCAGTGGGGCACCTTTAAGAAAGCGTGAGCTACATGGGAGAGTTTCTGCCCCCTCCAGGCTCTGTGACAAAACACACAGGAGCAAGACTGGAAGCACAGTTCCGATTGTCAGAATTTTCCATAATCTACCAACCAACTGGTCATTCCTGCAACATTCATAATTCCAGTCCTCTGATGGGGGGGGGGGGGGGGAGGCGGTCAATTTGCTTTGCTTCTTTTTAAAGATGAAACCACCCAAAAGGTACATGAATGCTTCAACATGGCTGCAATTTTAGCTGTTCAGAGAACACAGCAAGATAAATAACCATGCCATGAGAAATTATAGCATTATGTACTGCAATAAATATGACAAATGATAGGCCAGATATTCATTGGCTCATAACAGTTGGCAGGCATAACCATCTGTGGATCCAAAGTTCGATCTATTTGTTTTTTTCTCCTACAACTGCCTTGATCTTTGTCTACCTCGACTAGAGCCTCTGATCTTTAAGCTAGTCTGGACAACCTTGCAAAGCCTTGAACTTTATTGGGTTTTTTTTATTAAGAAATGCAAGTATTACCACAGAAAACACAAAAACTCTTTGTGTATGAGAAAGAAACCAGAACAAGAGATCTCATATTCCTTTCTTAGTGTAAGGAAGCTTTTTACTTGCAAAGAATCTAAAAGCAGGGAAGGCAAATCTAAGGATAATTAAGAAAAATGGTGGTGTATGTTGCCACAGAAGAAATAAATCTTCTGTGTCTCTCATTTATTTATTGATTAAACAGGGAACCTTACAATAGATTTAAGTTCTTGCTTTTGTCACAAGAAAGGTAACATTGAAGTCCATTATTTCATTATGTGAAATGCGAATCTATATTTCTCATTTAGAACCTAAACCCTCCGCTTGGTTGAAATCTCACAGCTTACACCACTGATAAAAGAAAGCCTAATGAGCCCTAATGTCACCACAGCAAAACTTGCCCAATTAGACCAGCTGTTCCACAGAAAAAGTACCCTGTGAACTTCTAATCTGGAATCTTGACAGTTTGAAGATAAAAATTCCATGCCAGAAAATCAGGTTTTTAAACAGGTGTCTTTCTAAGCACAGCTACTTCCTGCTCTTGCTTCTCTCCTCTTAGCCTATCCTGTAGGAAAAGGTTTCATCAGAAATGTGGAGAAAAATATTTTTCAGGTGGTAGAAGATGCCCCCAGAGTTCCTTGTGATGGAAACCTTTTCTCCAGTTATAAAGTCAACCCAGGATTCAGAGAGCTGAACAGCACAACTCATTTTTTGATTGTTGGGTATTTTGCTTTTTTTATATAAATGTTTCTTTTTTAGCACTTATTGAAATAAAGCAAAATGACCATAACCAAGAGCAAAATTCTTCTACCCTCCACACACACACACACATACACACACACACACACACAAAACAAATAATCATCAAGGACAGGTTTTGGAAGAACAGAAACTGCAGGATTATGAGAGCACTCTGCTCCCATTTTTTATCCACCATAAAATCAACATTGGGACAGTAAAGTCAATCTATTCAGCAATACGTATTCACCAAGTGTGTGCTGAACTCATTCTATGTACAAAGCAACAAACAACTTGTGGGGGTTTGGGGGACAAGATAAACCAGATATGGCCCACACGTTAAAGCTTCCCATTGTAAAGATGAAGCATTTTAATACAAGACAGAGAGGACTAAGTTGTGTATAATGCTCCAGGTCAGTGCTGAGGGATCAGAGGAGAGACAGGGTCAGCTCTGAGAACAGAACCAGAAGAGGTTTCCTGGAAGAGATGGGACTTGAAGAAAGGTAAGACTTGAACTTGCTGACATGGAGAAGTACAAGGGCAGCCTCAGACAGAGAAAAGATCATGATATTACAAAAGCAAAAAGTTAGAAAAGTGCTCTGGAGCCAAGTACAGTGAGAAAATAAGCAAAATACAAGGTGTGCAAACATGCATTGAAAATCATCTATTCATGGCCCTGGCCAGTTGGCCATGCATATGGAAGTCCCAGGTTCAATTCCAGGTCAGGGCACACAGGAGAAGTGACCATCTGTTTCTCCACCCCTCACCCATCCCTTCCCTCCCTCTTCCTCTCTCTCTTCTCTTCCTGCAACCCTGGCTCGATTGATTTGAGCAAGTTGGCCCTGGATGCTGAGAATGGCTCTGTGGCCTTGCCTCAGGCAAGGTTGTCCAGCTACTCCAGATGGGTAGAGTATCACCCAGTAGGGGACTCACCAGGTGGATCCTGGTCGAGGTGCATGCAGAGTCTGTCTCTCTGCCTCCCTGCCTTCCTGCCTCTCAGGAAAGGAAGGAGGAAGGAAGGAAGGAAGGAAGAAAGGAAGGAAGGAAGGAAGGAAGGAAGGAAGGAAGGAAGGAAGGAAGGAAGGAAGGAAGGAAAAGAAAGAAGAGAAACAACGGAAAGAAAAAGAAATTTAAAAAATCATTTGTTCATAAACATTAACTGAGCATTGGTTTTAGTATGTTTTTGGCACTTGTCAGGTCACTGCCTGACAGTAGTGAACAAAAAAATCTCCACTCACACAGTTATTTCTAGTTGGGGAATATAGAGACTGAAAAACTATATAATACATTAGATTGGAGAGCAGGTTATAGAAGGTGTTTAGAGGAATTTCTCTGATAAGATAACTCTTGAGCAGAAACCTAAAGTGAAGGGTAAGTATCTATTTTGGGAATTATAATCCAGGCAATGACCCTGAGGTGAGACATGTCTAGCATAGCCTGTAGTTGAGGACAGAGAAAACCAGGCTAGGCAATGGTGAAGGAGGCAGGGGTGATGTCAGAGAGACAGCGTAGTGTGTGAGTGGTGGCCATCCATGTCCCCAGAGCTTGCCTGCTCGAGTTAGGACTTCAGATTCTCCTTTGGGCGGGAGAAGATGACATTGGAAGATTTAAAGCAAAGGAATGGCATGACCCACCTCACATTTTGAGATGAGTACTATGGCTGCTGTGTGGATAGGCAGAGGGAGACAGGATGGAATTCAAGAGACCACTTAGGAGATGATGGCAAAAGCACGGACGAGGTGATAGTGGCGTGGTACTCTGTGAATGTGAGTATAGTCAGGGCAAGAAAAGGTGGAAAACAGCATTTTATAGGGAGCTTATTTGTAGTCTAAATTGACCACCTTTTTCCCTCTTCAATTACAAATGTTTAGCCATACAGTTTCACATTTATTTTGGCGCTGACAGACAATCACATCATTCAAAACACACAAATAATAAAATTATCTGGGATTTCTCAGCGGTCCCAGCTACAGTGTCAACCTCTCCGACTGGGACGAGGAATGAATTGCAACTAATTTGACTGCTGGTTTTAATGCTGCTGTCACCATGGACTTTCTCATCCAGGGCTTTGGGACTCCAATTCTGTTGATAGCTCAAAGGGTTCCAGGTTAACAAGCCAACCGCACTCCTCTACTCCTCCAGCTAATGTACGCTCTTAACATTAGAGCTTTGTGTCTAACAGTCATATCTCTTCTTTCCTAGTAAATTCAGAATAAACCTTCTCCAAGATGATAGATCATGAAATGCATGGTAGCAGGTGCTGTCCAGGCTGTCAGGCGGCTGAGAAGGAGCAGGCAGTGACAGATGGCCATCTCCTCTCCATAACTAATGCTGCTGAAAGATGTCTGCTCCACATCCTTCCGCGTAACTTAGACTTAGGGATACAGCTCTCCACCCTGAGTCCAGCACCCTCGCCATCCCCCTTCATGGCACCACTCTGATTTCTATTTTTCCCACATCTCCTATCACAGCCTCATATTATTATTAACACGAGTTATCACGTCATGGGAGAGGTGCTTGCTTGATAGCTTGGGTATCTCAACAGTCTCATGATTGATAAGCTCTTAAAATCATCCAGGTGAGAACGGGTATAGCAAATGCCTCAGGTAGAATGAAACAGACAAGGAAGACCATATTGCCAAATGCCTGAGGCAACCTCTAGGTCACTTTCCTCCTCTGACCCAAAAATAAAAAAAGGAAAGAAAAGAATCCACCAGCATAATGTGACGAGAAATGTAAGGTGATGTGTCAGAAATAACAATGCAGGTCAAGCTGGCATTTGTTGTTACTGAAAGTGATGAGCGATATTCCTTCCGCTATAAGTGCTTTTGCTCCTCCAGGAAATACAATTCTGTCTCAGTCATTATCTTCCCAGAGCAATAGAATGAGAGGATTTTTCCCATTATGAAATCATGGCCCCATCGTAAAATAAGGATGAACATTTTCTCTTGGTATATGACATTGTTTTATAAAAACAGCAATTATTCACATAATTCTACTCTCAAAAACACTTTAAATGATATTTAAACTTTAATGTGCATACAGATCACTTAAAGATCTTGCTAAAAATTAGATTCTGGTTTAGAGAGCCTGGGGTTTGGTCTAAGATTCTACCTTTCTAACAAACTCTTAGGTAAAAGTTCAACAATC
Source organism: Saccopteryx leptura (assembly GCF_036850995.1). NCBI lineage: Eukaryota > Metazoa > Chordata > Mammalia > Chiroptera > Emballonuridae > Saccopteryx > Saccopteryx leptura. The sequence continues at coordinate 78,161,580 of NC_089509.1, read as the reverse complement.
ACATATCACGTAGCAAGGCATTAAAGAGTATCTTCAGAATTATATTTTTAATTACTCTCCATTTTGTTTTGCTTTTTAGAATATTCCAGTTTCTACTAGATTTGTATTTTGATCAGGACCTTTGCTATCACAGTGCTTGGAAGTTCTCTGATGGCAGTATTTTAATATCTCAATTTAACAGTTGTGGTTGGTCATAGATTACTGTTCTTAGTGTCAAGTGGATTCTTTATTATTTATGCCCTGCATTTTATTGTTCATATTTAAGTCACTACGATGACAAGCTGAAATGGGGAAATTTTCTAAACCTTTGAGAAAATTAGTAATTAAATTCTATAAAAAATCAGTAAGCAAGAGTCAGGTTGTTTAAGAAATACTGTATTTCTTTGAAAAATATTAGAGCTATAACAATCACCTTTCTAGAGGACAAAAAATAAAAATGATACTTGCTGCCTTGTAGAGTGAAAGCTATGAAAAATGTTGGAAGAAAACTGAGAATAAAAATAATTCTATTTTACATTTTGATTCAGATACTGTAATTTCAAAGGAAGCCTTTGAAAGATAGATTGATTTTGATAATTTCCTGCATTCCACTTAACAGCACCTGGAGCCAATCAAGAAAAATCGAAATCTCTTGCTCTGACATTTGGGTGTGAAGCAAAAACAACACCTTTATATTTTAAACTTCACTGTTTCTGAAAGTGAGAGGTTGAGAGGCTGAGAGGGTGAAAGTTCTGCTTCAGCCAAGCACGTAAGAAGAGAACACACATTTGGCCCACAGATCAGTTCAAATCAGATCTGCTGAGTGATATAGCTCCATATGAAACCTCACTTGAGTGGAATCTGTTGATCAAGCCAAAGTGTGTCCCACGGACCATCATGCAGATAAACATTCTCTAAAGTCTGCGGTTGAAAATATTTCCTTTCCTTAAAACCCGTGCCAATTTTAATATTGTCAATTTATTTTCAAATTGCAGAGTTGGGATGGTATTTGAATATGCAGGAGGATATATGGCTCAATTGTCATTTAACCATAGATTAAATGTTTGCATAAAAAGGAATGCATTTTACAATTTTCAAATTGATGAAAGTTTTATGGGGAGATATAATGAGAATGAGAATGTATTTTATGCAGGAGGAAAAGCTGTCTGGCACTGAGAACCACAGACAAGGATTTAAGAGTCTAGGATTGTATTGGTGGCATCGGAAAAAAAATGCTTTTAGGCACGGATGCTCCAAGGTAGGTCAAAAGAGCACCCGCTAAATCGTAAGTGCTCGCCGCTTCCTTTGGAACCTCAAAGGTTTTGTGGTTCCCAGGTGAAAGGAAAGGATCGCTTCAGATCCGGCTGTGTGAAACTAGGCACAATATTGAAGAGAGTAGAGCATGGAGCAGAGATAACATAACATGGTGGTCAGAGTCATGTCTTCCCAAACTAGACTGGCTGTGTTTGAATCCACTTACTACTAGCTGTGTGACCTTGAGAAGGTTACTTAACTTCCTTATGCCTCAGATGCTAAGCTATAGAAAATAATAACAGCATCTACCTCATAAAGTTGTTATGAGGATCGAGTGAATAATATTTTATAATGCAAATCAATCCCTGTGTAAGTGTAAGTACATTATGTTTGTTAAATACAGCCGGTCCTTAAATAACGTCCATTTCAATGACGTTTTGTTATAATGTTGATGAGATGCTTTAAAACTTAACTCATGTGTATATCAATTAGACTATAGTAAAATAGGTTTTGTTAGATGTCATTTTACTTAAAGTTGCGGAACCTATCTATGATATTAAGTGAAGACTTACTGTAAATGAATGAATAACAAAACAGAGTGGTTAAGGTGTACATTCTCTAGATTTATATTGCCTAGTTTCAATTCTCAGCTCTGCTATCTAACTGGGAAAGTTATTTTTCTAACTGAAGAGTAGGTTACTCATAGACTACTATTGACCATTATGTAGTCTTGGGCAAGTTACTAATCTATCATAAGCTTGTTTTATTCATATAGCAGTATACTTTTTAAGGTGGTTGTATACAGGGGGTCCTCGGATTATGACACAGTTCCGTTCCTACGACAGGACATAACCCGAATTTTGGTGTGAGTTGAAACACCCCCTAGCCTAAGTCACTTACCTATCCTAACACAGTTGTAAACTCATAATCTAGAACATAAAAACACAACTAAGCCACAGAAAAAGGAAAAGGACATAAATACACTGTACTGTAGTAACAAAAAATGAGTGTAAAAAAAATATTTCTTACCTTTATCCTGTGGTTGGCTTGCACACTGGAAGAGGCATTGCAAGGTGGGAGAGAAGGACCTATCAGGAGGAAGCTGGAGAGGCAGGAGAACCTGCAGAAGGTTCTGAAGATACTGAGTCAGGTGAATCAGGATTGCCTAAAGAACATGCAGGAGATGCTGGAGACTATTCTACCTGCATTACAGGCATTTCATCTCAAGAAGCAGCTGATGTACAGGGTACAGGATGTGTTGCAGCCTCTCTGCTTTCTTAAAGAATTATTCTAGGCTAGTCTGGAAAGTTGATGACTTCTTTTCTTCCAAAATGCTCTACAGCATTGCAAGGCATCCACAACAGCTCTGTAGACCTTACTGAATCTGTCATCACTGGAGTCCTCAGCTTGAAATTTTGCCAACCCATCCTCTACCATAGAAAAACCTTCTCCAAACCCTCAGTAGTACATCTCTTGGGTTCTGGGGTTTCTATCTCTTCCTCTTTAATCAGCTGCTTCTCCAGCTGAATGAGTCCTCAGCAGACAGCTCTTCTCCATGTGATACCTATAGCTCTGTGACATCCATCATGATGGCTTTCATCTTCTTCGAAGCAGTACCATCTGAAGACTTTTATTTAGGATCTATGATAGGGCCAGAAAGTCGCCAAACAAAGCAACACAAACAGAACACTTGAGCTTTTAATAGTCCATAATGACATATGTAAGCGTTACTTACTGGGGGACGCCAACTCCCTCACTCATAGGCCTCATTATTGCATATTCTTCCGCTGCACACAACCAAATTAGTTCACCCACATAGTCTGTAAGTACTATGCTAATGGCGGAAGCCAAAACACTCATGTCTCATTTTTTTAAGTTTTTATGAAAGTGAGCGTCGTAAACTTGAAACATAGTATGTCGAGACTATCGTAATCTGAGGGTCCCCCGTATTAGCTATCTCCCCTTTACTAGTCTTATCATCAAATTTGTTAAGTATGTCTTTAACTCACTGAAAAATAATTTAAGGACAAAAGGGCCAAAGAAAAAAAAATAAAACAAAAAGCCTCGTAGTGTGACACAAGCACACTCTTCCAGGTTAACATCCACACATTAATCAACCCTGTCTGGACACAGTCATTCATCAGTTATGACTCGTGCTGTCATGCAGCCATATATGACTATTTAGTTCACAAAAATAATCTCTTTTGACTGCTTTTTTTTCCTAACAGTACACAATGATGATAACACTTTACATTTATATAGCACGTTAGTGTTTTGCAAAACCTTTCGCATCCATTACTTTATTTAACTAGACACATTGTAAGAGGGTCATTTGTCTTTGAAGAAGCAGTTTTGAGAAAATTTCCAAATTTAATTTAACACCATACTTTCACTGCTACCAGGAGTTATCACTGGAAACAGTATTTCCATCAATGGTTCCTGTTGGGTGACAGACCACAGTCACTGCATCTCCAGATGTTGCTGCAGAGGACAAAGCTGCTCTGACATTCAAACAGCCCCTTGTCCTGTCCTCTCCTCTCCTTTTTGCTTTGATCCAATACTATATTGCCTGTTCATTCAAAAACCTCTCTACTTAAATTAAAATTAAATTTTTTTTTACTTATTCAGAATCTCCATACACTGACCATTAGTGTAGATTAGTCTACATTTGCCTTTTTCTGAGCCCTATAACTCAAGGTAATATGTCTGCTGACTTCCCACATTTAGGTATTGCACAATCTAAACATTAATGTGACCCCAACATCCCTAAATCCCCTTTCTCTTCGGCATGACTAGTATTTTCTGACCCAAGACTTAATTATATATTTCCTAAACTTTTTTTTTTTTACTTTAATAAATGAGTAAATATATAGTGTACCTACTTTCAAAAGGCAACTGAGGTGACTTAAAAACACATGAACAATCGGGATTTAATAAGAAGAATAAAAAAGACTTGGCCCCCCAAAGTTCTTTCTTCTTTTGTTGCCCCTCAGCTTTACTGTCTACCTTCTCGGCCACACTCTGCACACAGAAACCTGTCACTTCACTTGGCTAATTTCAGACTTAAACTCACTCTGTGACATGAACGCATTAATAAACTTGGTGGACCACAGGATCCTCTCAAGACCCGCGCTCTCTACTTTCTCCATCCCAGAATTTTCCATTTCAAACAAACAAAGCCTCTGGGGATTCCATATGCTTAGTTCTGCCTTTTCTGCTTTCATATCTTTCCCAAGAAACTTCTTTTATTTCCTTAACAGATATGTTTGATCAAGTGTTTATTCTGTGCCAGTCTCTATTTGAAGAACATTACACAGATCAGCTCATTTCACCCTCATAACAACAATCATGGGTAGAATTATTATTATTCATTTTAGAAATGAGAAAACTAAAGCAGCAAGAAGTGACTTACACAAAGTTTCAAGCTGAGTGGCAGAGACAGGATGGGGCTCTAGCAACTAACTGGTCCTGAGGTCTGTGCTAGACTCGCTTCTGCCTCCACTCGATTCTTTCGGTGATATGTATTGATCTGCGTGAAGCCCCGTTAAGATGGGTATTGATCTGTCTGAAGCCCCGTTAAGCTCCTACAAGGTCAGGGCCCATGCTACTCTGATATCCCGAGCGTTTCTGAAGCAGGTGTGCTCTTCCAACACTGACTTCAGCAGCTGATGACCCACTAGCATGGAAAAAACACTTGAATTTATTGAAAATGAGTTTAATGGACCTAGTATTTCTGTATTCTCTGAAGAATGTAATTTTTGCATTGATCCTCATGAACAACATCTGAATTTAGAGATGCGAGTGCATTGTCTAGATCTGCAGGGAAATGGAGAAGAAATAGAAATAAAATGACTTCCCAGACTTATAACATAAAAGTGTTTTTCTGAGTTTTTCTTTTTGGGAAAAGCATAACCCTTATAGAAAAATGCACAGGGAGATCATTTTAAAGGAGATGAAATGTCTAGATCTACTTAGTAACTATGGTTTTCTCTTCCACTAGCCTATAATAATACAAACTCTAGAAAGTTTCTAACATTTATATAGATAAACCTTCTGTTTTCTCAGTCTAAGTATTTTTATCTCTAGGTTTTTGTATTGTTTTTATTATTTTATACTGCCTAATAAATTACCAACAATGCACTGGACTAAAATATTTATTATCTGGAGGACCACATGATCAGTGAAGGATGGCAAATTTCTGTCAAAATAACTCACCCTCATTGATTTTGCATGAAACTTGGCTTTGTCTGTTATTATCTAGCTCTGAAGGAAAAAAAAAGTTTAATCCTTTCCTATTTCTCTGTTCCTCTCCACCTATACCACTGCCAAAGAGTGTAAACTGTTTCTCAAGGAAATCTTTCCTATCACTATTACAAAAATAACTGCATTGTGCAACTTAATATTTGTCAATTTATATTAAAAATAAATATATATTAAGGCATTAAAAGGCTAATATTTTAATAGAGATTACATTTGAGTAATGAGATTGCAAATAAATTTTATATTTTTCTTTACACTTTTCTGCGTTTTTTATAATGATACTGTATTACTCTTACTATGAGAAAAAATAAGATCTTATATATTTATTGATAGAAATATACTTAAAGCAGGAAAACTAGCTTTCTGGGATGATTTGTAAACCTGAAGTCGGAGCCAAGCATAAGGAAAGTATATGATTGCCTCTGCTAAGACTAAAAACGTACCAAAAACAAATTACCAAAATGATCTCTCCCAGTCCTCTTATTGATCTGTAGTTACTATTGGGAGACAAATTTCTATGGGTGTCTCATGTTTCATCATGTCTTTATGCTTGACTATCTTCTCTACTGTGTTTGTTTAGTGAACAGCCTTAGAATACATAGTATATTTCAGAACAAAGGGCAGACATGTTTACTGCTTATTAAAAAATATTTAGTTTCACTAAGTTCTGAATTCCTCCCTTGTAACCCAATCCACTGCATGTGCAGGTGCTACCTGGCCCTTTTTGCACCATTTTGTGAGAATTAGGGCCAAAATATGGCTCCTGATATTACTGTGAGAAATAAATTGTCCCTTATCTCTGTCCTTGGTATTTCATATTATCTGCCAGCATCCATGAAACAGTGACAAGATACCTTTTTAGTTTGCAAGTAGGGTAGAGTCTCAGAATCTTCACGGTGCTTCACAATTATCTGAATAGTGTTGTGTTTCTTTGGCTTTAAAAGTCTATTTCTATTAATATGAGTATATACTTAAGAGGGATAGTTCTTAATTAAGCTTTATTAGTTGTGTATAACTTATGTGAAGGAAATTAAAAGATCCTTTGTTGTAAACAATATTTAGCAGGGGATGATATTATGAGAATATAGCAGGCATTTTTAGCAGTTGAGCTCAGGAGAGAATAGTAATCACAAAACAAGAAAGTAGAGTCTTTTTGAAGAGAAGTGAGGAAAAGCAGACAACCAGTGAATAGAGTGACCATGTAATTTCTCGTCGCTTTGGAATATGAAAGGGGATGTTACTAAACAATCAAATAGAGTATTAGATTTATAGCATAAAATGAATTACAAAATCACTGTAAAGAGGGTGTTCAGGCTACTCTATGCTTCACACCTAGTTTGCCACACCTAGAAGTACTATACCCTGACCTAAAAGAACATTTCCAACAAGGCAACAGCACATGCCTCGCTTAGTAACACTGATTGATTGACAAATGTGAGAATTTCAGGTGACATATCGCAGAGACTGGGGAAATTGTTTTTTATAGTTCTTGACAGGATATTTGGTACTGGTCAGAGTTTGGACTTTATTAAAAAAAAAAAAAAAGAGGACATAATGTGTTCCTGAGTAAAACTTTTTTCCCAGAGGAAAAATTTACAAAGAGTAGTAGGGTCCACTTAAAAGTAAATCCAGTTAAATGTCTGTTTTCCAAGATTGGATTCTCTCTACAGAACACGGCACCCACCTGGAGAGCCCAATGGGCCATGCCCACAATGATTTCCAGCTCACATTAACCAAGATTGACGTTGAACTTGATTCTCCTGTAAACAATCTTATAGTTCTCCTTCCTAACCTACGAATTGTTTTCAGTTAAGCTGTTGGCTAAAAGAGAAAATGAGATCCATAAATGGATAGAGTTTTTCCTTAAAAACTCCTCCAAGAAATGAGATTTAAGTGGTGAAAGAGTTTAAAAAACAGAAACAAAGTAGCTGATTCAAATGCTTGTATCACAGGGGGGGAAAATCACATTATTGTTAAGTGGTAACAAGTGGACAAACAGGGAGTAACATAGTTGAAGCCTGAAGTTTTCAATACGTGAACATTCCACAGATACTTCACCTATCTGTGATCTCTGATGGGGAAACATGGGGCTTGTAAGGGAATTCTGCGCCTCAGAAAATCTGAGTGAAATCAAATTTCATCTTGATGAAATTCACGTCTATTTGAACAGAAAATCATCAGCTCTTGGGGCCGGTGTCCATTAAAACATGGGGATAACATCCTTGTGCATAGTTAGTATTGTTTAACTGTGGTGCTCTATCTGCATCATCTTATAATGCTAGATTTCCCTCACCCACGTTGGAGCTAGCTAAGTCTATTTTGTCTCTTCCCTGCTTGAGAAAAAAAAATAAAAAAGAAGAAAAGCTTCTGGAGTCTTACATGGTGTGTGAATCCACTTAACATAATTATAATGCCCAATTAATCTTAGCAACATGAGTGATGAATCATTTCTCCAGGTGTCTCTTCAAAAGACAGTAAATTTAGTTCCATCATTTAACTATTGTTTTAAACCAACTGTAATTTGCAAGATTGATCAGGAAACTAATAATTGAACTCAAATCCATATTCAAAAATACCTCTCCTCAGGTACTACCATAACAGCACACTGACAACCCCTGGTACCAATTTTTCCAGGTAATACAAGGAACAATGACTGAATGTTGTCATTTGCTTCCTTTTTTTAACCTTGATTTGATGGTATCTCCTGCCATCTACTGATAGAGAAAAAAGATAAAATCAACTTTTCTGAATCAGTTTGCCATTATACCATAGATAATCAATTGCCATCTTTAGCTCAAATGTGAAAAATCACCTAATTTTAACATTAGTACTTTCATAGCTCAAAACTAGCCATAGGCTTGTTTTACATTGAAAAGCATCATTGTATAAGGAAAAATATTTATCACTGGCTTTGGAGTCGAGTCACAGACTCTGGGTTCTTGTGCCAGCTCATCCTAAGGCACAGGCCTTGGTCTCCTTAGCTTAGTTTCCTTATTCTAAAAGAGTTAGGGTGGGACACTTCCTCCTACTTTCAAGATGCTTGAGATGTATTCTTGATAAACACAGCTCCTAAGACCAGGTCACTCACAGTTTTATATATGACTCAATTTAACAGCAACAAATAAAAAGAATTCCATTTCTCAGTCATTGTCACAGGGTACCCAGCTGCTTCTTCTGCAGAAGGCTTTTCCTCATTTTGTCTGTTACATCCAAACACTGCAATTTGGCCTGGCCCAACATGGAGCATCTTTAGGAGCCGTCTGCTGCTCCTCCTCACGCTAACACAGAGTCTTCCCTGGGGAAGACATCACTGCATTCACTCTGAGAAAGTCAGCATGGGAATAGCCATTAAGCTGTTGAATTGAAATGACTTTGCCACCTACTACTGCAGCTGACTCCAACTCCCAACTGAGCAATAGATATATTTGATTCTTTTTCTAACCTTTGAAGAACAGTCACTCCAATGACTCCTTCTTATCTGAGGGTCACTTATCTGGTAATTTCAAATGTCTAAGACACCACTGAGAACCACAGATGGACCAAAAAAAGGTCCTCTGAGAAACATCTTTAAAGGTCTCCAAGAAGCTAAAACGCATTTCACCAAAACTCATTTCACTAAAGGTCATGCACTTGGCATAAGCATTTCTTCCCTCCCATTCAGAGATATATATCATCAAAAATTTTAAGCTTATCCATGTTGAATTTTTAGCCATTGCCATTTAAAAGCAGCAAATTGGACACGGGGAGAAAGCCTACTAGAGGCAGGAGTGGAAACCTTGAGAAGTGACAGCTGAGCATCTCACAGTAAACAGAAAAGTGAAAATGTTATATTAGTTTAGCTAAATCTCTTAAGCAAGCAAAGATGTATGTAATTTATTTTAGAAAGATTAGTATCAAAATTTGTTAAAGTAAAAAGTACAGTCTAGAGAATACAGTCTATAATATTGTATCAACTATGGGTGGTGCCTGGTGGCTACTAGACTTACGGGGTGATCACTTTATAAGTTATATAAATGTCTAGTCACTAGGCTCTACACCTAAACTAATTAATATTAAATGTCAACTGTAATTAAAATATTTTTTAAAATTATTTTAAAAGTGTTCAGAGGCCTTAAAGGTATAAGTTTTATATATAAAACAAAAGTTCACTGTGTTGGATTTCTGCAGTTTAGAAAGATGAAGTATTTCTGTAGAATAAAAAATGGGGGTTGACAAAGTTGGGTTCTTCCACGGCCAAGTTCTTCTATTCAAACTTAATTTTTCAGAAAATTTTCCCAGCCTGCTCCCTTACACCACACCCAAATTCTTAGACTCTTACAGATACAGATGTAGGCAAAAGTCGGTTTACAGTTGTTCGTATGAAAATATATATATATCAATAATATATATATGTATATATATGTAATATATATATTGTATGCTCAGAACTGTAAGCCTACTTTTGTCCTCCTCTGTACAGTGTGTGCAACAAACGTTTCTCGATAGTTAAGACTCTTCTCTATTAACAACATTGGTGAAACCATGATCACCTCAGGGCTGCCAGAGTTATAGAATTGTGTGGCCCTCTACAGAAGGTCCCTTGACCATGACATTGTTGCAGTACTTCTGCCTGTTTCGTTCTGGTTTATGAAATTGAGTTCAAGTTTGCTAAATGGCTAGGATTCACAACCTGTAACATCTTCTTCCTTCAGGGGCCTCCCCTATAACTAAACTATTTTCCCAAACACTTAGCAACACCTTTCTCCTCTTCTCTACCATCCTAGTTCTAGCAGGATTCAGGGTTTTACCCCCTCTGAGTTTAAATAATCATGCAAGACAGACCAGGCAAGTCTCATGTCACACTTGACCTTAGTTTCCACCATGAGTATTGTCATGTGAAGCAAAGTGTGTCAAAAAACAATAATGTGTAACAGATTGCAAGAAAGAAGTATGAATATGCTTCTGCTTCCCTCGGATTTGCCCTTTTACTGTCATGCACTGGGGTGTGAAGAAGCACAGCTTGGGAAGAATTTGACCTACTCTGTAAAGGTCATAAAAGTTTCCAACAGAAAATGGTGACTCATGCTCCATACATCCTGATATTTCAGTGTTCAGGAAAAAATGCAATCTAGTCCAACACACCCTTTCTTTCCATCATTTTCTTGCCAGATCACTGTACTTGTGGATTTCACTACAAAGGGAAGTTCAACAGCCAAGGTGAGGGAAATTGCTTAATGTGAACAAAAGTTCAAAAGCAGGACAAGAAGAGTCAGCCTTCCCTGGTTCTTGTGTTTATGAGAGAGACAAGTTTCATCCAAACACACAAATCCTTCCCATATAAATATGTGGCTTAGTGTTTTGGCATCTTTCAAAGCAAAGTTTTAGAGGCTGCCTCTCCTCACCAGTTCTGTACACACACATATGCATGCACACACAAACACAGCTTTGAAATTGGCTGCTATTGTCTCAGAACTTGAAACACGTCCAGCATTTGACCTTAAATTTCCAGCACTTCAGGAAGCAGAAATTCTCACACCCTAAGGCCTCTAGTTAAATGAGCCCATGGAAATCTCTCCTCAAAGAAGCTTAATTGAAGACACTGTATACATATATCATTTTCCATTTTCACGAAAAAACCAACAGGTCACACTCCAAATCCTGATATAAATTTCTCATTTAACAATCAAGCAATATGGCTACATAACAAACACATGACTTGTGAGATCAACTTGCCATCTATCTGCATATGGATCTTGGTAATAAGAGCTAACAAGCTTTCCCTTCTCAGTGCCTCTTAGGGAAACAGCTCCAGCCTTTCTCAGCCCTGTGTCACAATAGTCAACATTCCAATTCCCAAGAGAGAGTCTGATTGGCCAGTTGTGGGTCAGTCCCCACTCCTCAGCCTGGAAAAGGCGAGGATCTTTGATGGAGGGAACTACCAAGATTGCAAGTAGTAGGGAAGGCAAAACATTAAAGGAAATGAGAAGGAATACCAAATAGGCAAAATCCACAGGTTAACTTTACAAACAGAGAAGTAACAAGGTGCCAAAGCTCAGTTAAAATTTTAAGAGGTTATTCAGGCTATAATGAGGATCCATGAGTAGTCAGCTGATGTTGTAAATTTTCCTTAATACATGATTATATACTCCAAAGGAGAAAATAACTCAAAAATAAAAAATGGATTTAAGACCAACTTTGTAAAAGCCATGGAGTAGCTTAGTTAGCTCAATTATCTCACCCTATTAAGGGAGATATGAAGAAAAAAGAGGACTTTTAAGCCTCTGTCAAAAAGAAAATTGAACAAGAAACTCCTAATTGAGAAAATTATAAAATATTTGAATGGAAGGTATCCTCACAGGTCAGACCTAACTGCTTATTCAGTGCAGAAGTCTCTAAAATTTTGTAGCTTTTGCTTGCACATACATATTCTGTCACTGCACAGCTCTAACGAGCAGAATGATATTCCTTATATAGAATAAAAATCTGTTTACCCATGAATCCCACATATTGATTCTAGCTCTGCTGACTGGAACTACATGGAAGAAGAAATAAATAATTTGCATTTTCATATGACGGCCTTTCCACAGTCTCCATCACCCTTCTCTCATCCTCCCCCTCACCACACACACACACACACACAATAAATAAATAATTGATCCCTTTAGGCTGAACACCTCTAGTTTTTTAAATGATTTCTCATAGCACTTTGCTGACTCTTCACCATTCTTAGAGTCCTTTTTTTATGCAGATACCAGTTATGCATACGTGAATGTTATTATTGTTTGTTACTCCTGTCTTGTTCAAGAAAAAGATCTCTGGTGGCTCAAGCTTCAGTTTGTCAATACCCCTTTAAAAAATATGATGCTCAAAATGAAGCACAATACTCCAGAGTCAGAAAGCAAATGAACTGTGTTCAGCACACTTTACAGATAGGCTACCATATGTCACTAAGTGTTTCGGGATCTGCCGTCATTGTGGAGGAGGAAGTACAAGACTGCAGGGGAGTTCAGACAGTCCTGGGTTGCAATTCCAGTATCATTTGGTGTAAAAAAATACCCGATATAAGGAAAACAACAGATGCAATGTGCTGCTTGTCATACAAAATTCTTCCATCATGGGAATATCTTATCAGATTCACAATCTAATGTTGCCTCACACCCCTTAGGGAAATTCCCCTGGGATGTGTTAGAAGAGGAAACTGCCTTGAAAGAAATTTTTCAGGCACATTAGAGCTGACAGGAATCAGGTCTGATGTCAGGCATGGGAATGTGGAGGATCTAACCAGGAACACAGCCCAGGTGCGCTCAATGAGCCGTTTCAGCCTGTGCGAAGCACCTCCTCTCTGCTCTTAGCGCTGAGGGTTCTAGCATCTCAAATATGGGGTAAGAAGACAAGATGAGGATTTGGAAGGTAAGATATAGGCAGATTTTGTTAATGGTTTATTCAAAGCATGTTTCACAAGTTTGATACATTTCTGGTGCCTGCTAGAACACACAACAGATAGGAGCCTGCTTTGATTTGCAGTCAATTGTCAGCTGTCTATGTGATTTTACAACTGTTTCTGTTAATTCAGAGATATAAAAATCCAGCCCCTGAGCCTCTTGTGTATTAATGAAACATCTTAGAGATTATTGGTTCAGAAGACAGGGGATACCTTTGTATTTAGTTCCCCAAGTCACACACACACACACACACACACACACACACACACACCATGATGATCCATGTCCTGTGTGTGGTAATAGTCTTTTTGTAAATCCAAGAATAATTATTTAATTTCCAAATCTTGTAGACAATGACAATCAATTCTCTATGCTTTACCTAAAGTCTATTCCTAAACTTCTTATTCTCACCACTGGAAATAGTAAAATGGTAGTTACTACTTTTGGTACTATAACAGTGAATTCTGTTTTACTTAGCTGTTTCTGAACTCAGTCTTGTCAGAAGAAAAATGAATGAAAACTGCATAGTGACTCTGGCTGACACTGACTGCACGTTGCTTATGCAAACCCGGGTTGGGATTGTAGCATTTCACAACCAGAGGCACAACCTTGCTTGAGATGAAAGATGTGTCACACTGTACAAACATAGGAAGGTATCTGGCATGCATATTTCAAGAGAAGCCTGCCAAAGCCCATCCTGTTTGAAAAGTCATCCTGTGGCATAACTTTCACTTTGTAGGGAATCACACTAGTTCCTCTACAACACAAACAGCTGCATCTCAAAGGCAAAAGGCAAGGAGAACTGCAGGATGCAAACAGGTACAGAAATCCACCTATATTTTGATATAGAAATATGTCGTGTAAATAAGCCCCATGAGGCAGGGATTTTTTTTTCTGTCATATTAACTGATTTATCTCAAGCATCTGGAACAGTTCCTGGTGTGTATTTGCTGAATGAATGATACGATTGAGAATAATTGCTCTAAGTTCAAGTCTAAGAAGATATTGTTCCTGGACCTAGTACTCTGCTTGTAAATTTGAGGAAGTAAACAGTCCCATGCAGGTGAATGTCAGCATATAGATTAATGTGGTGAGGGACATCAAATGAGGAGCACTGGGAGAAGATATCTGGATCCACATAGATATTTTTAAAAAGTGTTTTTGATGTCTTACTGACTAACCAAATTATTCTTTATGTCTTTGTATATTATACAAAAAGAGTTTACGAAGAAAAAACTGGTAGTCATCATGATTGTTTTCTTCTCTATATCTACAGGAAATTACCACCTTAGTAACTCTTTTAACTCAATATAATACAAGGTGTTAAATCAAAGAATAGGGCAGATACACTGAAACCTATGCTAATAAGAATCTCTACTAAGTAGGTAGGGCCCAGAAAGAGAGACTGGAGAGAATACACCGGGATACTGAGGAGCAAGTGTACATAGGGATGTGAGTGGAAAGCTGAGGATAAAGGTATGATTTCCAGGAACCAGAAGAGTAGCAGGGCCTGCAGGCAGGTGAGTAAGCAAGGTGCAGAGCCCCAAGGAAGAATCCCTGGCCTCTCCATTGTCCACCTTGAAGAATGGAGAAGAGAACAGGAGGGGCCCTTTGGTAGATGTGCTTGGCTGTCATTATAGTTCTTCTGATTATTGCTTTACTATATGCTTTTGGCTGTTTAACAAATAACAAATCTGAAAGATGGACCAGGAGTGTCCTCATGAAGATTCTACAATCAAAATGTAACATTGATTTTCTAGTCATACAGCATTAGCAATATTATTTCTGATGGATATATTCATAATCACTATATTTAAAACTAGAAGGTATTCATAACTTCCTTGTAGGTGAGTGACATTTTCCTCTAGGAAATTCCAAAACCTCATTTTAGTGTTTGTACATAACTAAGAACTATAGGTTAAGTAACTTACCTATGTTTATTGCAGCCAATAGCATAGCCAGGAAAATCCATGCTGACCAGAGGCGGATTTAACGGCAAGCACATCGGGCGCACCCTGGGCCTCGACTTCTGAAGGGCCCCGCAAAACCCCAACTTTACACTTTTTCTTAATGACACCAAGTTTGATTTCATATGTGCAATTTTAACATTAATAGTGCATAATACCTTTTATTTATTTAAAAATATGGTTAACATGTATTTTTATTTTCCCTGTCTCTCTCTTTTTTTTAAGGAGCCCAATATTTTCTTCTGCACCCAGGGACACAACCAACCTTAATCGGCCTCTAATGCTGATCCACATCCTGCACATCTGTAGATTCTATTAAGTTGTTATACAGTTTTGTTTTGATGGTTTCACAAAAGTTCCATAATTGTGCCACATTTTAAAATGAGCAAAATATTTAGACAGGGCTGTATTGTTTTTCCTGAAAACACAGAAGCCAAAGATTGAGAGCCTTGAGTCAAATATTGCTTATCCTTCACACTATAATTAGTTTAAGAACTAACGTCTTTGGGTCTAATACCAACCATATTTAGACTGCCTAGCCCTGATGAGTAAGCCAGAATATATGTGGTAGGTCACTAACAAAACAAAAGAAAACAAAAAACCTCACAAAACTTCAGGTATGTTGAAACCAACATCATCTGTATTCTTCAAGTACTGAAACCAGCTCTGAGGCACAGATATCTGTTAGAATAGGGACAACATGGAAAGATTCTCACGTACATGGGGCCGTGAGAGGAATGGAGAAGAGTCCAATTCTGTCATCCAGCACAAATTTCCAAGGGGCAGACTAGAGCCCTTGGGACTGCCTCTTCAGCCCTTTCCCAGGAAGATTTTCTAATGTCCCTGAAAAAATCTGCACGTGCGAAAACTTGGGAATCACTTCCAAAAAAGATTACACAGAAATTTCATTATTTCCAAGTTATCATTTCTTCCCAGATAGAGATAGAAACTTAGCCTTCCAATTAAAGATAATAAAAATTTGAATTTACTGAATATAGATTTTTATTTTGTAGATCTTAATTCCATTTGCTATATATAAAAATTAAAATAAATATTTGATTCAATCAAATTAATATGTGCTGGGTTTTTTTTTTTTATAATAGCCATACAGTAGATATTGGGGGTAAAAACTATTATCATGCAAATATGCTTTTTGTGTGTGTGTGTGTGTGTATGACAGGGATAGAGAGAAGGACAGACAGAAAGGAAGGGAGAGAGATGAGAAGCATCAATTCTTTGTTGTGGCACCTTAGTTGTTCATTGTTTGCTTTCTTATATGTGCCTTGACTGGGGGACTACAGCAGACTGAGTGACCCTTTGCTCAAGCCAGCAACCCTGAGTTCAAGCTGGTGACCTGTGCTCAAACCAGACGAGTCCGCACTCAAGCTGGCGACCTCGGGGTTTTGAACCTGGGTCCTCTGTATCCCAGGTCACTTCTCTATCCACTGTGCCACCGCCTGGTCAGGCACACCAATAAATATACTCTTTAAGGATATGAACACTGAAGAAGGATAAGTACAAAAGGCCATCTGTACAGCTCCATAGAAAGAGCGTAGATCAGAGGTCAGGAAGGTTATTTTGACCCAGTCTCCCAGCTAACAGACTGTGATGGAGGGCTAGTCACATAACAGCTTTTTGTCTATTTCCTCATCTGTAAAATGAAGGGACTGAATAAAAATGATGATAGTGACAATAATAACAATGGCAACAGTAATAATAGCTAACAAGGAGAGCTTATTAGTTGCCACTTAATTTTATCTCAACATCTTTATTATTTAAATATAACAATTACCTCCATTTTCACATTTGAAAAAAAGTAAGGCTCGGAGAGGCTGAGTAAGTTGCTTGGTTGTATGGCAATTGGAAGTGGACTTGCTACAAAATTAGTGAAGTTTGAGCTTCAGAGCCCATCGTATGCATAGGCCCTGTCCAAGGCTCTCTACCTAATTTTTGTATTTTGTATGTTTAAAAGGTCTTTCAGATTGTATATAAAATGTCCAGGCCCCACAAAAATTGAATTTGCCCCTGATGCAAGCAAGAGTTGGAATTGAAATTCAAATGCAGGTGATCCAGATCCAAAACCTGAGCTCTTACTATGCTTAACTGACTCACTCCATCCCCCAGGACTCGGAGCCCCTCTCTTAAGCACTGGACTGTGCCCCCTCCAATTCATGTATTGAAGTCCTAACCTCCAGTGTAATTGTATTTGAAAATGGGGTCTTTAAGGAGGTAATTAGATTAAATGATAGGCTTGGTGTCCTTGTATGTTTGCTGTCAACCCTGAGTGCACATATAAGAAAGCCATGTAGGCAGCGGAGTAGGCAGACACACAGACTCCCAGCTCACACCACCAAACTGGATTATAAACTAATTTATGAACAATCAGCATGAAAAACCAAATCTGGACTACAAGAACAGCTTTCAAAAATCAAGGAGCAAAGAAGAAGCCACAACAAACCTGGTAGAGAGCGCCTGAATCTCCCCTGCTTACTGGAAAAGGGGAGTGGTGGTGAGGCTGGGCTCTCAACTCCAAAGATAAAGAGCAGTAAATATTGCTCACAGCCACTTACCTGGCGACCAGGGAACAAGGAGTGTTGAAAGGGCCTGCTTGTCTTCCAAAAAGAAAGGAGAAAGAGAGAGACGGATGGTGAGGGGGAGAGGAATATAGGTGATAACATAAAAAGCTGACTCATTCAGTGCTGGAGGCGGCCATAACTGGGGGAGGGGCTGATCGTTCTACAAAGCAAAATACAAAAGTACTTCCAGGTCACAGAGATACAGACATCTCTCCAGCTCCAATCAGCACAACAAGACACAGCTGAAAACAAGAAGTGGGGAGGAGGGGCAGTAACTCAGGTCTCCTTGAAGATCTGAGATACACCTCCCCCTACTGAAGCTGAGAAAGCAACCCACCCCCAAAGAGATTACCTGGCAGAAGAGGATTTCAAAGCCTCAGGTCACACCCACCACATTCTTAGATACAGTTTCAAATAAGCCCCCTGCTGAGATCAGCAAACAAGACAATCACCTGTTAAGAAAACAAACAAATCAAGACTTCAAAGTGGCCCAAATCCTAAAGTGGATTACAAATAATAGCTGAAGCCAACCCAAGAAGACTTAGAAACAACACAAGTAAAAACTAGAGACAGACAACACCAAGCCTAGACTCAACCAGCTCTACAAAGAAAACACCCAGATACCCAGGCACAATGAGAAGACAAGGAAGTGCAATCTAAATGAAACCACAAGAGAGACCTTCAGGAGATGAACTGAGTGATATGGAAATAATCAAACTTCCGAATGCGGAGTTTAAAATAATGATTGTAAGGACGCTTAGGGATCTTAGAACAACAATGGATGGTCATCACGAACACCTAAATAAAGAAATAGCAAGTATAAAAAAGGATATTGAAATATTAAAAAAGAATCAGTCGGAGATGACAAATACAATATCAGAAATGAAGACCACAATGGAAGGAATTAAAAACAGGATGGATAGAGCTAAGGATCAAATCAGCGAGTTGGAGGACAACTGGAATGAAGGCATGAAAGCAGAGAAGAAAAGAGAAAAGAGACTCAAAAAATCAGAGGAAACTCTTAGAGAGCTCTGTGACAACATGAAGAGAAATAACATCCGCATCATAGGGGTTCCTGAAGAAGAAGAGAAAGAACAAGGGATAGAGACTTTGTTCAATCATATCATAGCTGAAAACTTCCCTAAATTAATGCAGGAGAAACTCTCACAAGTTCAAGAAGCACAGAGGACTCCATTAAAGAGAAACCCAAAGAAACCTACACCAAGACACATCATAATTAAAATACCAAAAAAGATAAGCGATAAAGAGAAAATATTAAAAGCTGCAAGAGAAAAAAAGTTATCACCTACAAAGGAGCCCCCATAAAGATGACATCCGACTTCTCAACAGAAACACTTGAGGCCAGAAGGGAATGGCAAGAAATATTCAAAGTAATGCAGAACAAGAACCTACAACCAAGACTACTTTATCCAGCAAGGCTATCATTTAAAATTGAAGGAGAAATAAAAAGTTTCCCAGACAAAAAAAACCTCAAGGAATTCATTACAACCAAACCAATGCTGCAGGAAATGTTAAGGGGCATGGTGTAAACAGACCAAAGTGGGAAAAGAATATAGCAAAAGAGAAATACAGCTTTAAAGAATAAAATAGCAATAAACAATTACATGTCAATAATAACCCTAAATGTAAATGGATTAAATGATCCAATCAAAAGACATAGGGTAGCTGCATGGATAAGAAAACAGGATCCGTACATATCTGTCTACAAGAGACACACCTTAAAACAAAAGATGCACATAGGTTGAAGGTAAAAGGATGGAAAAAAACATTTCATGCAAATGGAAATGAAAAAAAGGCTGGGGTAGCAATACTTATATCAGACAAAATGGACTTTAAAACAAAGAACATAGTAAGAGATAAAGAAGGCCACTACATAATGATAAAGGGAGCAATCCAACAGGAAGATATAACTATTATAAATATCTATGCACCTAATATAGGAGCACCTAAATATATAAAGCAGACTTTGATGGATATAAAGAGCGAGATCAACAGCAACACTATAATAGTAGGAGATTTTAATACCCCACTAACATCACTAGATAGATCCTCAAGAAAGAAAATTAACAAAGAAACAGCAGACTTATTGGACACACTAGATCAACTCGGTTTAATAGATATCTATAGAACCTTTCACCCTAAAGCAGCAGAATATACATTCTTTTCAAGTGCTCATGGTACATTCTCTAGGATAGACCACATGTTAGGGCACAAAAGTGGTCTCAACAAATTTAAGAAGATTGAAATCATATCAAACACTTTCTCTGATCATAATGGCATGAAACTAGAAATCAACCACAACAGAAAAGCTCAAAAATTCTCAAACACATGGAAACTAAATAGCAGGTTGTTAAATAACAAATGGATTAAGAATGAGATCAAAGAAGAAATAAAAAAATTCCTAGAAACGAATGATAACAAGCATACAACAACTCAAAATTTATGGGACACAGCAAAAGCAGCAGTACTGAGAGGGAAGTTCATAGCACTACAAGCACACTTTAAGAAGCTAGAAAAAGCTCAAATAAACAACTTAACCCTTCATCTAAAAGAACTAGAAAAAGAACAGCAAGTAAAGCCTAAATGTAGTAGAAGGAAGGAAATAATAAAGATCAGAGCAGAAATAAATGATATAGAGACTAAAGAAACAATACAGAGGATCAATGAAACTAGGAGCTGGTTTTTTGAAAAGGTAAACAAGATTGATGAACCTTTAACTAGACTCACCAAGAAAAAGAGAGAGAGGACTCAAATAAATAAAATTAGAAATGAGAGGGGAGAAATAACAACTGACACAACAGAAATACAAAATATTGTAAGAAAATACTATGAAGAACTATATGCCAAAAAACTAGACAATCTAGATGAAATGGACAAATTCCTTGAAACATACAATCTTCCAAAAATCAGTCTGGAAGAATCAGAAAACCTAAACAGACCAATTACACCAAATGAGATCAAAACAGTTATCAAAAAACTCCCAACAAAAAAAAGTCCTGGGCCAGATGGCTTCACAAGTGAATTCTACCAACTATTCAAAGAAGAACTAACTCCTATCCTTCTCAAGCTATTTCAAAAAATTCAAGAGGAAGGAAGACTTCCAAACTCCTTTTATGAGGCGAGCATAATTCTGATTCCAAAACCAGGCAAAGACAACACAAAGAAAGAAAATTATAGGCCAATATCCCTGATGAATATAGATGCTAAAATCCTCAACAAAATATTAGCAAACTGGATCCAACAATATATGGAAAAAATCATACACCATGATCAAGTGGAATTTATTCTGGGGAGGTAAGGCTGGTACAATATTCGCAAATGTTATTCATCACATAAATGAAAGGAAGGAGAAAAACCACATGATAATTTCAATAGATGCAGAAAAAGCATTTGATAAAATCCAGCACCCATTCATGATCAGAACTCTCAGCAAAGTGGGAATACAGGGAACATACCTCAACATGATAAAAGCCATCTATGAGAAACCCACAGCCAACATCATACTCAATGGGCAACAATTAAAAGCAACCCCCTTAAGATCAGGAACAAGGCAGGGGTGCCCCCTTTCACCACTCTTATTCAACATAGTCCTGGAAGTCCTAGCCACAGCAATCAGACAAGAAGAAGAAATACAAGGCATTCCAGTTGGAAAAGAAGAAGTAAAGCTATCATTATTTGCAGATGATATGATATTGTATATAGAAAATCCTAAAGTCTCAGTCAAAAAACTACTGGACCTGATAAATGAATTCAGCAAGGTGGCAGGATATAAAATTAATATTCAGAAATCAGAGGCATTTTTATACACCAACAATGAACAATTAGAAAGAGAAATTTAGGAAACAATCCCCTTCACTATTGCAACCAAAAAAATAAAGTACCTAGGAGTACATTTAACCAAGGAGACTAAAGACTTGTACTCAGAAAATTATAAAACATTGATAAAAGAAATCAAGGAAGATACAAACAAGTGGAAGCATATACCATGCTCATGGTTAGGAAAAATAAACATCACTAAAATGTCTATATTACCCAAAGTAATTTATAAATTCAATGCAATACCAATTAAAATACCAGTGACATACTTTAAAGATATAGATCACATATTCCAAAAATTTATATGGAACCAAAAGAGAACACGAATAGCCTCAGCAATCTTAAAAAAGAAGAATAAAGGGGGAGGTATCACACTTCCTGATATCAAGCTATACTACAAGGCCATTGTACTCAGAACAGCCTGGTACTGGCTTAAGAACAGGCACGTAGATCAATGGAACAGAACTGAGAACCCAGAAATAAACCCACAGTTCTATGGACAACTGATATTTGACAAAGGAGGTAAGGAAATACAATGGAGTAAAAGACAACCTCTTCAACAAATGGTGTTGGGAAAATTGGACAACAACCTGCAAAAAAATGAAACTAGACCACCAACTTACACCATTCAAAAAAATAAACTCAAAATGGATAAAAGACTTAAATGTAAGGCATGAAACCATAAGCATCTTAAAAGAAAACATAGGCAGTAAGTTCTCTGACATCTCTTGCAGCGATATATTTGCTGATTTATCTCCACGGGCAAGTGAAATAAAAGACAGGATAAACAAATGGGACTATATCAAATTAAAAAGCTTTTGCACGGCCAAAGACAATAAGAACAGAATAAAAAGACAAACTACACAATGGGAGAACATATTTGACAGTATGTCTGATAAGGGGTTAATAACCAAAATTTATAAAGAACTTGTAGATTTCAACACCAGAAAGACAAACAATCCAATCCAAAAATGGGCAAAAGAAATGAATAGACACTTCTCCAAAGAGGATATACAGATGGCCAATAGGCATATGAAAAAATGCTCAACATCATTAATCATTAGAGAAATGCAAATTAAAACCACAATGAGATATCACCTCACACCAGTTAGAATGGTGCTCATCAACAAAACAACACAGAATAAGTGCTGGCAAGGATGTGGAGAAAAGGGAACCCTCCTGCATTGCTGGTGGGAATGCAGACTGGTGCAGCCTCTGTGGAAAACAGTATGGAGATTCCTCAAAAAATTGAAAATCGAACTGCTTTTTGACCCAGCCATCCCACTTTTAGGAATATACCCCAAGGACACCATAGAATGGTTCCAGAAGGAGAAATGCACCCCCATGTTTATAGCAGCATTGTTCACAATAACGAAGATCTGGAAACAGCCCAAGTGTCCGTCAGAGGACGAGTGGATTAAAAAGCTTTGGTACATATATACTATGGAATACTACTCAGCCATAAGAAATGATGACATCGGATCATTTACAATAACATGGATGGACCTGGATAACATTATATGGAGTGAAATAAGTAAATTAGAAAAAAACTAAGAACTATATGAACCAATGCATAGATGGGACATAAAAATGAGACTTAGAGACATGGACAAGAATGTGATGATAACAGGGCGTGGGGTGGAGGGGTGGGGAAGGGGCGAGGAAGGAGAGGGAGGGAGTCGGGGGAGGGGAGGGGCACAAAGAAAACCAGATAGAAGGTGACGGAGGACGATTTGACATTGAGTGAGGGGTATGCCCCATAATCAAAGTTCAAAATAATCTGGACATGTTTTCTCAGAACATATGTACCCTGATTTATCAATGTCACTGCATTAAAATTAATAAAAATAAGATTAAAAAAAAAAAAAGAAAGAAAGCCATGTAAAGACATGGCAGGAAGGTGACTGTGGCTCCCTGGGCAGATGGCTCACTTGGCTAGAGCATCCTCCTAACACACAGAGGTTGTTGGGCCGATCCCTGGCCAAGGCTCATGCAGAAACAGATCCATGTTTCTGTCTCTTTCTTTCCCTTCCTCTCTCTCTAAAATCAATAGATAAATTTAAAAATTTAAAGAAAAGAAGATGGTTATGGAAACCTACAAGTTAGGAAGAAAGTTCTCACCAGAAACGAAATTTACTAGCCCTTTGATCATGCATGGGTTTCCAGCCTCCAGTCCTGTAAGAAAATAGATGTCTATTCTTTAAGCAACCTAGTCTGCAGTATTTTGTGAGGGCAGCCTGATCTAACTTATATACTATCTTATGCCTGCTTCATTGCTGGAGTTTGTCTCAGATAGTAGACATTTCCTTAAGGGGGTTATTCCACAATGTGGTATCTTAGATACAGCCAGGACAGGATCTTTCTGAACCTGATTTTAACTCATTTCTCATAGAAATAAAAATGCCTTCTTCCTCTATGATTTTGGGAAAAATTATTAAATCTTGAACAAAAGTTCAAGTTTTAATCTCAATTATTCCTGGTTTGATAGTGATATGCTGGAATTCCATGTGTAAGCCGCCCTAGCATCCTTGGGTTTATTGATTTCAACTGCATAGGAATGCAGGGCCGAAAATTCATCAAGATTATACTACAGAAACCTGCTAATACAGGGGTTGGGAACCTTTTTGGCTGAGAGAGCCATGAATACCACATTTTTTTTTTTTGCCACATATTTTAAAATGTAATTCTGTGAAAGCCGTACAACAACCCGTGTACGTTACACATTATCCAATAAAAATTTGGTGTTGTCCCGGAGGACAGCTGTGATTGGCTCCAGCTACCTGCAACCATGAATATGAGCGATAGGAAATAAATGGATTGTAATACGTGAGAATGTTTTATATTTTTAACGTTATTTTTTTTATTAAAGATTTGTCTGCGAGCCAGATGCAGCCATCAAAAGAGCCACATCTGGCTCGTGAGCCAGAGGTTCCCGACCCCTGTGCTAATATAATACAACACATACCACTTGATTTCCCTTTACATGTATAATAGTCACAGGCCTCTCAGTGAGATAAGTGAATTATATGGACAATGAAATCATGTGATGTTTTGAATTCAATACAGGGTACTAAATTTATGTTGCAATGTATAGGAAATAATTTATTTTACTTCTCAGTCTTTGGTTCTTACTTGTTTCATTAGCATTCATTCCTTTACAAACATGTACTAATACCTACTAAGTGTCAGATTCTCTTCTAGGCAGGCCTTAGAGCAGGGGTCCCCAAACTTTTTACACAGGGGCCAGTTCACTGTCTCTCAGACCGTTGGAGGGCCAGACTATAAAAAAAACTATGAACAAATCCCTACGCACACTGCAGATATCTTATTTTAAAGTAAAAAAAAAAAAATGGGAACAAATACAATATTTAAAATAAAGAACAAGTAAATTTAAATCAACAAACTGACCAGTATTTCAATGGGAAATATGGGCCTGCTTTTGGCTAATGAGATGGTCAATGTCCGGTTCCATATTTGTCACTGCTAGCCGTAACAAGTGACATGATGCGCTTCCGGAGCCGTGATGCGTGCATCCCACGTCACCAGAAGTAGTACTGTATGTGAGCCATGCTGCGCTTTGTGGCACCACCACATACAGTACTCCCGGAGCACAGGATGAGGATGGATCCTGTGCTCCTCTCACTGACCACCAATGAAAGAGGTGCCCCTATCGGAGGTGCAGCGGGGGCCGGATAAATGGCCTCAGGGGGCCGCATGTGGCCCGCGTGCCGTAGTTTGGGGACCCCTGCCTTAGAGCAATAACAGTGTGGTAGGCAGAAGTATAAATTGACCTCCGTGATTCCTGCCCTGTATTCTCCCCTCCACTTGAATGTGAATATGACGAGTTATCATTCCTCTGATTAAGTTAAATATAGTAACGGTGACAAGATTTTTCAGACATAATTAAGGTCCCTAGATCAGTTGATTCTGAGTTAAGCAAAAGAAGATTATCCTGGGAAGGTCTGACCTAATCAGGTGAACTCTTAAAAGAAGATCCAGAAGTCAGAGACTCTCTTGCTGACCTTGAAGAGATAAACTGCATATTGTGAAAAAGTCTCACAGCTAAAACCTTGGGCAGCCTCTAGAAGGTGAGACTGTCCCACCAGCTAGCTGACAGCAAGCAAGAAAAAGGGGACCTACATCCTACAACCACTGAAATAAATTTTGCCAGCAATCTGAATGAGCTCGGTAGAGGACTCTGAGTCTCAGGTGAGACTGCAGCCTGGCCAGCACTTTAGTTTCTGCCTGGTGAAACCCTGAGCAGAGGACCCAGCTAATCCATGCACAGACTCTGAGATAATAAATGTGTGTTGTTTTAAACAGCTAGATTTAAATGGAAAAATAATACAGAGGGAATATTATAGACAAGAGTCCTACTCTCATGGAACTTTAGATCTAGTGGTGGAGACAGGCTATAAGTAGCTCACAAATAGGCAGCATTATTTCAACTATAAATATGTACTATGAAAACAATTCAGCGGGGTGGTAGGATCAGACCCGCATTAGGTACAATGGGCAGTGAAGTCAACTTCTGAAGGATGAGGAAAACACCAGCCATGTGAGAATAAATGAGAACATTCCAGGCAGGGAAAACACAAGGGAGGCCTTCAGCTACACTGACCATATTGTTACAGAATGACCTGCAAGATCCAAATGGAGACACTACTACATGAGCTGATTTATTTATTCAACAAATGTTTAATTTAATATAAAAGTATAACTGCCGGATAAACATGCTTCAGTAGCGTGGGTACTATTGGATATTAATCAGTTTAAGTGTCATTATCAAAAGCTCTAATTGTAGTAACCATTTAAATTTAACTTTTCTTCAACTTTTGCAGGAGAAATTTGCCTTATAGGTCAGCTATTGAATTGGAGTAAATGTGTTAACTTTATTTGAAGTTTCATGTTTGGTTCTTTGGAGGAAGAATGTTGTTTTCTTTTAGGAAAACAAAAAGAAGAGCGATTGTGCTTTATCCAGGATCTCTGATGTATAAGTCAAGAT
Source organism: Saccopteryx leptura (assembly GCF_036850995.1). Lineage (NCBI taxonomy): Eukaryota > Metazoa > Chordata > Mammalia > Chiroptera > Emballonuridae > Saccopteryx > Saccopteryx leptura. The sequence goes on along the minus strand of NC_089509.1, from coordinate 78,135,281 downwards.
CTCAATTAATTTATTAGGACTATATTAATTGAATAAATACAAAATAAGGACACTGGTAATTTTGGCCAGCTGGCTAGGATTTTTGAATGTTGTATATAATAGACACTGTGTGGTGTCATAAATCTGTGAAACATTAAACAACACTACATAACTATTATTGCTAGCAGTAGTAGTGTAATTTTTCAATGAAGAAATTGAGGCTTAGAAATATTAAGTAATTTTTTCAATATTATACAGCCTGTAAGTGAGAAGATGGGTCTTGAATCCTGGTGACTGGCTCAAGCTCAGCTTGTAAACTACTAGCTATATAATAATTTCAATAATAACTACAATTTGAAACTGCTTAGCATGTGCCAGGTTAAGTCAAAATCTGTAAACTCATTTAATCCTCATAGCAATTCTACAAAGTAGGTACTCTTAGTATTCCTTATTTTAGAGAAGAATCTCAGAGAGGTTAAGAAACTTGTCCAAGGGCATTTAACATCTCTGAGGTTCAGTCCCCTTATCTTAAGATGAGGCATCACCCGTACCTACCAATGATGTAAAGGGCAGCAGATTGGTTTGGTCTCAGACAGTTTGGCATCTCAGCCACACTCTGAACTATCTTCTAACACTGCTGCACTGGCGCCAACCCTATGATCCAAAATAAAAGAATAATGACCACAAAACCTACCTGGCAATTTTTCTGTTCTCCATTATTCTGATGGCAGTTTCACACAGGCTAACTAATTAATTATAGCTGGACATTTTAACTTATTCTTCGTCATTCATTTCTTTAATTTCTCTTTTCCTCTGGATTCTCTATCATACTGCCTGATTGATGTTCGAGGACTAATGTGTATTTCTCCTTTCGTCTGGATTCTCTATCTTATATTGCCTGTTCAATGTTCCAGGGCTGGAGTAAGGTGTGCCCCCCCCCCCAGTTCCCTCGCCAACTCTTGAAATTGCATAGTAACTAAAATGGCATGTTCTGCAATTAAGGCAAACAGCATCAATTAAAACAGGTAGGAATTGCAAGTCTGCAGAATAACCTACTGTAAGATGCATTTTGTAAATGTGAGACTAATAAGACCAGGGGACTTGCTTGTGTTGTAAAAAGAAGACAACATGACCTCTAAATTCAAAGGAACTAGAGAATATTTCTCAATCTGAACAAGGTGGCAAGAAAGTATCCTTACAGACAGGGGTATGACTAGCATAAAGAAAGTTATTATTTAATAAATTGTATTGTAATATCTCCAGGGCAACAAATGTGCAACAGGAGGGATGTAATCTGAGTGGAGCCTAGAAAAAATGATCCAGAAGGAAACACCTGCCAGTGTTTATTCAGCCATGTTCTGGGATGAGAGAGCTCTGAGTCTAGAGCAGTGTTTTTCAAATTGTGGGTTGTGACTCATTAGTGGGTCGGGAAACTGAATTGTTGAATAGCAACTGACAGGGGTTTTTTTACAAGTAAGAGAGTAGGCCAGAGTATACTCCATGAGGTAACATTAACCATTGTTTTTCATTCTATTGTAAACATGAAGGTTTTAATTCTGTTGTAAATATTTATATATACATGTTTATGTATGTGTGAGTCGCATGTAAATTTTAATGTGATAATGTGTTTCTCTCTGTGGATCTTGTTTAAAAGTTTTGAAGCCATTGGTATACAGATCTTATTTCAGCTTTCCAAAGCAGTGATTCTCAGACTTTGAGATTTCATGAAACCATATATCACCCTCTAAAAAAGGAAAAAGTTTGGACGTGTCATAGGGTTGCCAATATTTTCATTCTGTCAAGTTAAAGAAAATTGACAAAGATAGTACTATAATTTCCTCCAATGAAGATTTTTGACATAAAAAATAATAATGTAATCACAGAATAAAGCACATTCTTTTAAGTTAAATGTATTTGGTTTTATGGTAATTCTTTTTGTACTTTCCTTATTTATTTTTTAATTTTACTACACTTTTGTGAGAATACCCTCACTGCCAGGCATTGGACAACATAAATATGCCCAAGATATCAAAGATCAGTTCATACAGTTATTCTCACCTCAATAAAATACTTTCTAGTGATCCCTACCTTCGTTTGCTTTACTTCAGCACTCACTGAGCTACCTTCAGATATGGAATTTTGTACCTGAGGAGGTACCTTCCCAAAAATGAGCCAAGACAGAGAAAATGACCACTATGGTTTATTATGCCAGGTCGGTCTCCTTTATTAATTACTACACATACTTTATAAATTATTGTCTTATGAGTTTAATAGCATCTATCATTTTCCTCAAATCTTATCATTTAAGAATGAGTGGATAATATTAAATTTCTGGACCTACGAACTGGAGAATTGGATATTTTAGACCACATGACTCTATGGGACAGAATGAAAGGTCAGCTCATGACAATTCCTGCCATTTGAATTCCACCATGATAAACTCCTAAAGCTGACCCGGGGTGTTTGTACAGTGTTTCCCACATTTTCAAATGCTCTTTAAGGAAACAACCTAGCCCTGGCTGGTTGGCTCAGTGGTAGTGTTAGCCCGGCATGTGGGTGTCCTGGGTTAGATTCCCGATCAGGGCACATAGGAGAAGAGACCATCTGCTTCTCCCTTCCCTCCCCCCCCCATCTCTTTCTCTCTCTTCTCCTCCCACAGCCATGGCTCAGTTAGAACAAGTTGGCCCCCGGTGCTGAGAATGACTCTATGGCCTGCCTCAGGCACTAAAATAGCTTGGTTGCCCAGCAATGGAGCAATGAAGCAACGGTCCAGATGGGTGGAGCATCTCCCCTTAGAGGGCTTGCTGGGTGGATCCTGCTCAAGGTGCATGTGGGAGTCTGTCTCTCTGCCTCCCTGTCTCTCATTTAATAAAAAATAAATTAAAAAAAAAAACCCGAATAGCTCCTTGCTTCCAGCTGCTCTGACACCCAGACTGCTGCCCCTTTCAGGATACTTTTTAAACTTTGTCATCTCAGCTTCTTCTTACCACTTTCTTGAATGTGACCTCCTCCTTTCCCAACCAATAGCCCAGGATGCACAAACTCTGTGAGGTACTCTACTTACTATTTTGTTTTACTTCCCTCTTCCCAATGGCTGTCAATGCGTTTGTGCCCAATAAGGGCTTCTAGAAGCTCATCTGTCATGCCCTTTACATGGCATATGACAGCCAAAGTAGCCTGCTGGCTCCTCTCTTTGATAACTCTTTTAACAATAGCTTTTTAGAGATAACAGTTTTGACTTTAATAATAATTTTTTTTCTTATTGAGAGGAGGGGAGATAGTGAGACAGACTCCTACATGCTCCCCGACTGGGATCCACCCAGTAACCCCCATCTGGGGATGATGCTCAAGTACTGAGCTATTTTTAGCACCCGAGGCTGATGCACTCTGACCAACCGAACTACCCTCAGTGCCCCAGGCCACACTCTAACTGATTGAACCACTGGCTATGGGAGGGGAAGATGAAGAGATTGGGGAGAGGGAGAGAGGGAAAAGCAGATGGTCACTTCTCCTATGTGCTCTAATCTAAGATTGAACCCAGGACATACACATGCTGGGACGATGCTCTATTCACTGAGCCAACTGTCAGGGCCAATAATTCTGATTATAATAAAATTGCACTGTTTCTAGTAAACAAGAACCAAAGTAAGACAGCATCTTCCCAGATGCTACTAATTTATAAAGTTTTAAAAACTAGAAATATACTGTACTCAAATTTACTTCTGAACTGTTTACATTAAAATGAGGTCACTGAGCAGCATGAGCAAAATTTAAAGAGCTTAATCAGTCATTTTATTTTAACACATTAACACAGAAATAATATGCATTCAAAAGATATTTCTAATAAATCAGAAATTATCTATTCACTAAAAGAAGATTCCAGTAGCACTTAAACTTAGAAATGCTTTTGTAGCCATCAGCTCAACTTTCCACACATACTTGAAAATAGTATAATTACATTAAAAAAAGATTGTATAATTCAGATAATATTTTTCTCTAATTTTGATTTGGACTTCCTCCCATTTAAACTAAATTAGTTCAATTTTATGTCAGGGATATTTACACCAGTGCCTTTATTACGCTCTCCCTATCCCAATTCTTTTAAAGGTCAATCCCTGAACTGGAAAAACTCCATCGTCCCATGTTTTCATTTCTCTTACACCCTGTAGGGTGCAATTAGCAGTGAGAGTAGACATGCCTAATCACCATTGTAGACTGTGGTTCTCAGTAGCTGCTGCAGTGAACCGTATACATGAGTTACAGTGTCTGAAATGCAGACCAAGTACACCGTTTCCTAAAAAGGCTCTTCAGCTATAGGTGAACATCAGCTTTCATAGACTTGAAAACTCAAAAGTACATCGTGCCTTCTCTGTGCTCTTATAACTTTGTGCTTTTTTTACAATGCTTAATCCCATCTTTTTCCCAACAGATATGCACTTCATTGAGAGTTTCTCCACATCTTTCTCTTTGGATGTTCCTCAACTCCACCTTCATGTCCTTTTGAAGTTTTTTTGTTTGTTTGTTTCTTTGTTTTTTTAATTAATTGTGTTTACATAGATTCTAGGGTCACCCCGAATGCATCCCCCTCCCCCTTATTCCCCTCAACATCTCCCTTACCTCCTCTCCCTACAGCACCCTCCCCCCTTCCCTTCAGGTTTATCCATCCTACCATCCCCTTTCCCCCTGTCCTCTTTTCCTCTGTTCCCTTTGATTCCTCCTCTGTCTCAATTCCGTTCCTCAGTTCTTATTGTTCCTTAGGTTCCTCAAATAGGCAGTAAGCTCACTGACATCTCTCGCAGCAATATATTTGCTGATTTATCTCCACGGGCAAGTGAAATAAAAGACAGGATAAACAAATGGGACTATATCAAACTAAAAAGCTTCTATACAGCTAAAGACAATATGAACAGAATAAAAAGGCAAACCACACAATGGAAGAACATATTTGACAATATGTCTAATAAAGGGTTAATAACCAAAATTTATAAAGAACTTGTAAAACTCAACCCAGGAAGACAAACAATCCAATAAAAAATGGGCAAAAGAAATGAATAGACCAGTGGTAGTCAACCTGGTCCCTACCGCCCACTAGTGGATGTTCCAGCTTTCATGGTGGGCGGTAGCAGAGCAACCAAAGTATAAATAAAAAGATAGATTTAACTATAGTAAGTTGTTTTATAAAGATTTATTCTGCTAAACTTAGTGAAAATCTGACATAAAGTACTGGGTAAGTAATTATTATTATATGCTTTAACTTGCTATAACTCTACTTTATAAATTTTATAAAGTAAAGTTACTTCCCTACTCTATAAATCACCATTACTGTGGAACCAGTGGGCAGTTAGAAAATTTTACTACTAACAGAGATACAAAAGTGGGCAGTAGGTATAAAAAGGTTGACTACCCCTGGAATAGACACTTCTCCAAAAAGGACATACAGATGGCCAACAGACAGATGAAAAACTGTTCAGCAACACTAATCATTAGAGAAATGCAAATTAAAACCACAATGAGATACCACCTCACACCAGTCAGAATGGTGCTCATTAACAAAACAACACACGATAGGTGCTGACAAGGATGTGGAGAAAGGAGAACCCTCCTGCACTGCTGGTAGGAATGCAGATTGGTGCAGCCATTATGGAAAACAGTATGAAGATTCCTTAAAAAATTAAAAATCGATCTGCCTTTTGACCCAGCCATCCCACTTTTAGGAATATATCCCAAGAACACCACATCACTGACTGAAAAACAGAAATGCACCCACATGTTTATGGCAGCATTGTTCATAATAGCAAAGATCTGGCAACAGCCCAAGTGTCCGTCAGTGGATGAGTAGATTAAAAATCAGTGTTACATATACACAATGAAATTCTATGGGGCCATGAAAAAGAAGGAAATCTTTCCCTTTGCAACAACATGGATGGACCTGGAAACTATTATGTTAAGTGAAATAAGCCAGGCAGAAAGAGAAAAATATCATATGAAAGGTCTTGAATGAAAGAAACCATTAATAAACATTTGCTCAATTGAATTATTAGATCAGTCAAACCCTTCATGTTACATATTACGAAACCCATTTTCTCAAAGTTGAGGGATGTCATCCAGTTAGGGCCAGAGCTGCAACTCAAGTTCAGGCCTTTTACATTCCCAATCCACCCAAATGTCACACTTTGTCAAACAACCTTGACTGTGAGCAGAAGTGAGAGCTAGTGACCAAAGTATGCTGTGTTGCTTGTTTGTGTTTCAGGTTTCAATTCATATTTATTTTTCTGTTTTTTTATTTTTTTTTCTTTCTTTCTTTCTTTTTTTTTTATTTTATTTAATTTTTTTTTTTATTTTTTATTTTTCTGAAGCTAGAAACTGGGAGAGACAGTCAGACAGACTCCCACACGCACCCGACAGGGATCCACTTGGCACGCCCACCAGGGGGCGATGCTCTGCCCCTCCGGGGCGTCGCTCTGCCGCGACCAGAGCCACTCTAGCGCCTGGGACAGAGGCCAAGGAGCCATCCCCAGCGCCCAGGCCATCTTTGCTCCAATGGAGCCTTGGCTGCGGGAGGGGAAGAGAGAGACAGAGAGGAAGGAGAGGGGGAGGGGTGGAGAAGCAGATGGGCACTTCTCCTGTGTGCCCTGGCCGGGAATCAAACCCGGGACTTCTACACGCCAGGCCGACGCTCTACCACTGAGCCAACCGGCCAGGGCCTGTTCTTTTATTTTTAATGTTTGTTTTGTTTTGGTTTTTATTAAATAAAAGGAACAGGGGAAGAGGGAGAACCTAGTGTCTTGGGCTATGAGAGAGAGCCAGGGGTCCTTCCCTCCCTCCCTCTCTTCACTTGACTTGAGGTTTGAGCTGGATGGGAAAGGTAGCTGGGAGTTCCAGGAGAGGTCAGAGGTCGGGACCTATGATTCATCCAGGCAACCCAGGAAGACTCAAGAGCAGGATAGAGAGACTTGTGGACCCCAACTGCAGCTCATCCTAAGGGCTGGAGTGGCTGAGACCTAATGTCTAGCTTGGGCCCTTTCTTACCGCAGAAGGAGGAAGGGGCAACAGCATCGTATTGATCCTTGGAGAGTGCAAAGCTGTGGGACCGAGCAGCTGGCCCCTCACTTTTAGACATCCTAGATCCATAAGTTTGTCAGTACTTTTTTTTAATTGAGAATCTGAAACCATACTAGCAAAATTACTCTGTAAAATAAGTTTAAGTATTCATTAAATTATAAAATGTTATCACTAGAAAAGGCCTTAGAAATCAAGAGGACAAGTTTTATAAATGAGGAAAGTAAAGCCTGAAGACACAAAGTTCCTTTTGCATTATAGTACATTTCATCATGTTTGCCATTAATCAGGCCCGACATTATGGCTGTGTCTATGCAGCGGCTTCAAATTGTTTCAGAGATACTCAAAATATGTTTGAATAAAGCAGTCACGCACAGGAGGACATCCAGCCAAACCTTACTCCCTCAGCACTTGTCACCTATGCTTGTTACCTGGATTTCTGGCTCACTCGGTAGTTATTTATTTTTTCCCGTTGGAACAGAGCCATAGCTTCAACTAAGAAAACAGTTCTTGGAGGCCAACAAATGTGAGCCCAGAGGGAGAGGAATTTGGAATCACACATTTTTAGCATTCAGAGATAATTCAAGTTACTTCAAGTGCTTTCTAAGTGTAAACTCCCAGGCAAGTGCTTCTTGCTACCATCATTATTTGCCTACAAAAATATTTTATTGCTAAAATGTGTTTTATTGCCAAAATATTTTTGATAAAAGGCATTTATATCAGTGGTTTCTATAGAGATATGTGGTAGACAGTTAGACAGATAGGAAAGGGCCAGGAGGATGGGTCAGGCACAGAAGATCACCAGGACAGAAAGTCCTGGTTGCCTAGCAACACGCAGAACTGGGAAAACAAGGACCGCACCCCAGAGTAGTCTTATCTCCCCTAGCATTTTGCTGGTCATTTGCTAGACCCTCTGACCTTTCATATTGCTGATCATGCAGTTCAGACCCTCCCCTGACCTTTCCTCCCCTGGGATGTGGTAAACCCCTTAGAGGAGGCATAAGGAGCAGAAGAGTGGCCTCCTGTGACGACCACCCCCTTAAGCATTCACCTCTAGGTGGTTAACAGCCAGGCCTCAGTTGTGTCTCAGCTCTAGGCCCAGAAAAGTAGAAAAACCAGACAAGCGACTCCATAGCTGCCTGAGGACCAGCTGCATTGACTAATGACCCTGGAATGACCAATCTGCGGACACCATGACCCTGAAAGGACACACATGAAAAGGTGATGACTATTCTATTGAGACCCTTCCCTGGGATGGCACCTAAAATCCTCACCCTTAAAAGCCCTTAGGTCAACATAATAATTTCCAGGTCTGTCCATATTGTTGCAAAAGGTAATATTTCCTTCTTTTTCATAGCCCCATAGTATTCCATAGTATTCCACTGACGGACACTCAGGCTGTTTCCAGATCTTCGCTATTGTGAACAATGCTGCCATAAACATGGGGGTGCCTTTCTTTTTTTCGGTCGGTGATATGGTGTCCTTGGGGAGTGAAATAAGCCAGGCAGAGAAAGAAAAAATATCATATGACCTCACTCATTCGAGGAATCCAAGGAATAATGAGAACTGAGGAACGGAATTGAGACAGAGGAGGGATCAAAGGGACCAGAGGAAAAGAGGACAGAGGGAAAGGGGATGAGAGGAGGGAAGGGGGGAGGGCGTTATGGGGAGGGGGGCAAGGGAGATGTTGAGGGGAATAGGGGGGAGGGGGATGCATTCGAGGCGACCCTAGAGTCTATGTAAACACAATTAATTAAAAAGCCCTTAGGTCAGAGGACCCAGCGGTAGCGTTCTCTCCCTCCTCAGCACACACTCTCCCCTTCCCACGCCCCTCCCTCTTCCCCTTCTTCCCCACACCCCAGATGTGTTTTGCTTGCCTCTTCCTTTCGCCTAAACTCCAAGGGCCTTTCTTTTGCTTCAATAACTTGTTCCCTAAAGCCCATATCTTCCATCTCTGTGCCTTGACTTTCTAAATAAATTTTCTCGTATATTTTGAGTCTTGACTCTGAATTTGTTCCTAGCCAGAACTCAAGCATCAAGGTTGTTGAACTGAGATCGGGTCTGACCCCACCCGTCTAAGGCCTGGTGCCATTTTCTCATTGCCACCAGCAGATAGAGCCTCATTTTAATCAGGGATCCTAAATTTTAACATGAATATGTAGAACACATAAAAGTGATCAATAGGTAATTCACAGAAATACATAATGGAGATGTTCATTAACAAACAAACAAACAAACAAAAAAACAGAACAAAATGAGAGGAAATGGTCTTACAATAAGGATTTAAATGACCTGTAAAGAATTTCCAGACAAATACCAGATGTGGTTATCAAAATGGTTTTAGAATTTCTTTCTTTAAAGTTTTCAAATTAACATAACTTTCTTTTAAGACAGAGTGAGAACTTTTTGTTGTTGTCCTTCTTTTTCTTTTCTTTTTTTTTTCTTTCTTTCTTAATTTTTTTTTTTTTTTTTTGGAAATAAGAAATAAAATCCTTAATGTTTGTAAAGCCAGTAGCCACGGCCACCATCACAGAAGCCTGGCCCATGCAGGTTTGCATTAGATTCAGACAGATGGTAATGAAACAATGGAGCCAAGAACTGGTGGGCCATTAGCTTTAATCCTAGCTTGCACCCGGTGGGCAAGAAATACACACAATGGGAAAACACTTCCTTTTCCATTCAGGGCTCCCAAAGCCACTGACTTATCTGAGTTTTCTTAGGATCAAAGGTTTCTACCTCACCAGCCTTATTCACCTCTGTTTCCCATCTCCTTCTCTCTGCACAAACTCTGCACAAACTGGCTTCTCCCTCAGCACTCCACCATCTTGGTTGCTTCTCCTCTCCTCCACGTGGCCTTTCTCTGTTCTACTACAGCATGGGCCTCTCCTAGAACGTAATCACTCTTCTCCCGGAACAATGTGATCTCTCTTCCTTTTAAAACCTATTGGCACGAAAGCCCTCCCCCAATACATATTAACCTAATCACGCCCATCCCAAGCAGGAAGGGCAACTAATATCATCACTTGGAAGATGGGTTCCATGTGGGCAGTGCCATCTTTAACAAATTGAGCATAATATATTTTATCTGCCCAACAGTGTTCATTCAACATTGTAAAGCCATTAGCCACAGCCACCATCACAGCCGCCTGGCCCATGCAGATTCGAATTTGATTCGGACAGACAGTAATGAAAGAATGGAGCCAAGAACTGGTGGGCCATTAGCTTTAATCCTAGCTTGCACCCAGCGGGCAAGAAATTCACACAGTGGGAAAACACTTCCCTTTCCATTCAGGGCTCCCAAAACCACTGACTCATCCGAGTTTCCTAGAATCAAAAGTTTCTACCTCACCAGCCTTATTCACCTCTGTTGCCCATCTCCTTCTCTTTGCTCTCCCCCAGCATGGGCTCCTCTGCCCCATTTTATAGTGTAGAAATCAAAACCTTTAAGCCAATATACAGATAAGAAAGTCTCTGATACTAAGTCACTTATCTGAGGCATAATGGGATTCCTCATGACAGTGCACCACCCCACATCATGCAACAGTCAAGGATGTGGGGAAAAGCTTAGTTTTGAAAAGATTTTAGTATTAAAAGGGTGGGAAAGGCTTAGTCTTAAAACTAAGCCTTAGGCTATGAGGACCCTGCCTGCTTACAACCTGTCCCCCACACCCAATGAAAACTATAAGCGAGCAAAAATATATATCATATTTACAAACTTATTTGACCAACAAGCATGATACCTCAAAAAACAAATTCACAAAATATACCTCAAAATTAACTATTGATACTTTAAGAGGCTTATTAAATTCTGAAACAGGTGACTAAAGGAACCTATAGAATTTTCTTCAAAGGGTAGATTTAAGAGTCAATAAACAGCATCAGGGTTCAGAGGAAGAAGGAGGGGAAGACGGAGGAGGAGGCTTGAGAAAGTCTGGTTTTTGAGGAGTGCCAAATTAGTCTGCTCCTCTCACAGTTCTGTCCAGAGCCCAAGGTCTCTCCAAGCATCAGTTTATTCATGAAAATAACAGCGGAATTCCCACCCACTTCCTTCAAGTATTGTTTCTCAAGGTCTTAGAGTGTCTTGAGACAATCTGCATAGAAAATACTGTATTTTAAGAACAGCATTATTACTAAGTTACTTTGCTAATTGAAATCTCTTTGCTTCAATTCCTGCTTGCTTTGGGGGTCTGTAATGAGAAAAGCAAAAGCTAAGGTTATTGTGAGGTTAAGAGGTTTCCTGAAGCTGAAAAGGGACAACTTCAATGCCTCATTAGGTATTGCTTGTATTGTCTTCTAATTGCTTCTTGTGCGTAAATCTCACCTTTCCCAAAAGATTTCAAACTTCTCCAGGATGAAGTTCAAACTTCTCCAGGATGAAGACTTTGTTTCTATTTTTTGTGTTGTCTAAAAATCTAAGCTTATGCTGAGCATGTAGCAACCCACTTAAAGGAGTTGATTAATTTATTGATAGGGAAGGCTAAAAGATACCCCCATGTATTGCTTCTGGGGATGCCACAAAGTGTCAGAAAGAGATAGCAGAAGAAGTATTAATTTTGAATATGGCCTATGTAACATAAGACATGAAAATATTTTTGAAAAAAATTAAATTCTATCTTCAAAGCCAAGAAGCTAAATTAGACAGTTACATAAATAATTTTTATTTATTTAATGTATGTATTTAATACATCTGCTTCTTACCATGTTATAGGCACTAGTCCAAACACATCATAAACATTGACTCATTTAAACATCATACCAACCTATAATAAAGAATAATAAAAATAAGTATTATTTTAATGCTTTGTAATACGAATTTGGGGCCTAGAATGGAAAAGCTATTTGCCCAAAGTAATCCAATCTTGTTGGAATTTGGACCTGGGAAAGTTGTCTTGAGAGTCTATGCTCTTAACTATTATTCTCTGCAAGCTCAATCATGCATGGCAGGGGCAAGAAGAGAGACAGAAGAACAGAGGACAGGAGAGAGAGATATTTGCTGAAACAGGAGAGAAAGAGGAGGAAGAGCTGCCATCTTCAATCTTCAATTCAATAGTTTCCATTTCTGCTTTCAAATCATGTTTGTTATCTCCTAGGAAAAATTTGGGGGAAGGAGGCTAGGGATCAGAGGAGCACACATATGATCCTTTGAAGGGCAGCATTCCAAGTGGCCCATATCACTTCTGCTTGTATCCATTGAACAGAACTTGGTAATATATCCACACCTAGCTCAAAGAGAGACCGGAAGTGAAGTCACTCGCTGGGTATATTTGTGCTCACCTCAAACTCTATTGCTGTGCTAAGCACACTATATTACTACAGAAGAAAGCCCTCTCCTCTCACCTAGATTCCTGCAACACATCTCTGTTTAAATGGCCACATTTCAAAGAGGACTTCCTTGACCATACTACCTAAGATCATACCCTCATCACTCTCTGAACCTATGGTTCTGCTTTATTTTTCTTCATAGTAATTTTTCACTGTCTAAAATTACATTATGTATTTATTTTCATCAGTCTCAAAGCATAAGTTCCACACCAACAGGGACTTTATGTCTTGTTCATTGTTATATTGCCGGTGCCTACTTATTGTTCAGTAATATTTGTTGAATGAATGAATGATGAATAAAAAATATTCTAATCTCCCTGCCTCTGATCTTGACAATAAAACAAGATGGAAAAGAGTTTAGTTATTTTAACTGGCACCAGAGTTTGTTTGTTTTTTTAAGGTAAGAAACTGTCTTTCATGGTAATAATACATCTCCTTGGTGTAGAAGATAAAACCCAAGAGCCTGTATTGGAGTAAAATTCCCCTTCGTTAAATAGGAAGTGGAGGTGAAGAGAAAACAGAAGATATGACACTTGGAGGAGAGGAACCAGAAAGATGTCAGCAACCTTCCTGACTGGAACCCTGAAGTTTCATTAACTAAGTGAATGCGTTGTGAGTGGATTCTGAGATGCTTAAAGCAGGTCTTGGAGTTGACAACTGGGAAAGCAAGGAGCAGTAGGAAAATGGTGCATGGGGAAATTAGCATCCAAGAAGCAGAGGAGGCCTTCAAAATGCAAGCCCCTCCAGAATTTCAAAACAATCATGGCATTTTCTAAATAACAGCACATAGGGGGTAAAGTGGAATCTACCTTTTTTTGTCAAAACTGTATGTTATTTATCCTTTATCACTCATTTATATACAATTTCCTTATAGGTTATATGGAGACTTTGGTTGGAAAAGATTAGGGTCATGTAATCATATGCTTTTGATCATCAATATTTCTAGTGCAAGTGAAGATTTAATTCCTCTCCATTGCCTCAGCAGAAGATAAGAAAAAGGCAGGAACTTCTGGCCTTCTACAAACTGCACCTTCTTTTTCACCCATCCCCACACAGGATGCAACGTAGTGTGAAGCCAAATTGGTTAGAGGATCCTTCAACTCCACCATCCTTTCTGCCTAATTCATTTTATCTTAGTTTATGCTTTTCCCACCACTTTTGGTATCAAGTTCAGAGGTAAGTTTTTTTCGGGTAACAATAATTACACAGAATCCTTTATTGTCTTTTGTAATATTATTTTAGGAGTTAAGTTTTGGGGAATGTAATACATATAAAAACTATTGGGTACAGGAGTTCTTGGAACAAAACTAAACTGTCCATAATTCTTAAAGAACTGCATTTTCATTGCAAATTCCATGTTCACCATTATCTGTTACTGCATAATAAACCATCCCAAAACTTAGTGACATAAGTCATTTTGTAATACACATAGTTTTGTGGGTTAGAAATTATGGCAGGCACAGCAACGATGATGCATCACTGCTTCACAATGACTAGGGCATCCCTTGGGCAGGGAGGGGGAAGGAGGTGCTAGACTGGTTAAAGACACCTGGCATAGCTGGGGAAGCAGGTACTGCTCTCTCCTCCTAACTTCTCCATGTGGCTATCTTGGGCTTCCTCACAGCATGGTAGTCTCAACATAGTCAGATTTTTTTCCATGGGCCTGGCTGCTTCTAGAGTTAGTGTTCTAAGGCAGTGGTTCCCAACCTTTTTTGGGCCACGGATCGGTTTAATGTCAGAAAATATTTTCATGGACCAGCCTTTAGTGTGGGACGGATACATGTATCACATGACCAAGACAAGCATCAAGAGTGAGTCTTAGTCGGATGTAACAGAGGGAATCTGGTCATTTTTAAAAAATAAAACATCATTCAGACTTAAATATAAATAAAACAGAAATAATGTAAGTTATTTATTCTTTCTCTGTGGACTGGTACCAAATGGCCCATGGACTGGTACTGGTCCGCAACCCAGGGGTTGGGGACCACTGTTCTAAGGGACCCAGAAGCAAATGATACCCTTCCTGTGTCCTCATTTCTGAAATCCCAACACGTTACTTCTGGCTCATTCTATTTGGTTGAGCAAGTCACTAAGGCTCTTTGAGGTATAAACAAATGGGAATTAGATTCCACTCTCAGTGGGAAGAGTAGTAACTAATTTGCAGCCATGTTTACTCAGTCACACTGCATTTTCCTGGAACATAACCTCAATGTAAAACACAGACTCTATATCTTTCTTTTATCCTTAAGTTCTATAAAGACAAGGACATATGTTTGTTACTCAGTACATTCATGAGCTGGTCACAGTAACTTTCAAATGATTGGTGATTAATAAATATTCGACAGCTATATGAATGAATGCATTTTTAGAAGCATGATAAATGGAGGTAGCAAATATCCATGCCACTCACCAAACCCAAATAAGATAATTCACATGGAAGCTTTATCTCTTTTAATAAGAATCTGCATCAGTCTCTAAAATAAAACCTGTAACCACAGAGTTATTATCATACCAACTAAAGACCTTCTTAGGCAGGATGTAGGGGTCACTGTCTTCTGATATAAAGGCTTGCCCTCACCGAGCTGTGATCATGCCCTGGTAGCAGAAACCCCTATTGTGTCAAGACAAGACTACCCCTAGAAATTGTCTCCCTATGCATATTCTATCTCCATGCAGGATTCAGTCCACAAAATTTACAGATGAAAGTGCCATTTGAGATTCCTAAGTTAGCCAGCCCTCTGGTTCCACTGTCTTTAAATATATTTCCATATTCTCAACCTCATTCTCTCAACTTCATTTATGCAAGAGGTTATAATTAGGTTAGAGAAAAGTGACCAGTGGCAAGAACTGTGAATGGTCTGGCATTTTACCCTACTTACAAACAAACAAGTTAACCTCCCCCAGTATCATAGCAGAAGGTACGAGGCTCCTGGCTCAAAGACAAAGACTACTAGTCATGGCATACAGGCACATAAAGCTTCATGTTCATATGAGTTCACTTTGCCTCTCCCTAAGTCACATGGTAGGTATTGGTGAATCCTGCACACGCCATGGATTTGTATCACATCTGAAGAGCCCCAAGTCTACAAAGCTCCTGTCCTTTTATTTTAAGTGAGAGGAGGGGACATGGTGAGACAGACTCCCACATGTGCCCCAACCAGGATCCACCCAGCAAGCAACCCCCATCTGGGGACGATGCTCAAATCAACTCAGCTAGTACTAGCACTTGATGCTAACACACTCAACCAACAGAGATATCCTCAGAACCTTGGGCTGATGCTCCAAATTGAGCCACTGGCTGCGGGAGGGGAAGAGCGAGAGAAGCAGATGGTTGCTTTTCTTGTGTGCTCTAATTGGGAATTGAACCTGGGACGCCCATACGCTGGGCCAGCACTCTATCCACTGTGCTAACTGGCTGGGTCCAAAATGCCTGTCTTTTATAATAGGCTGCAAACAACCTGCCCAATTTTTGCCCCAGATGGAAAATTATCTTTACTATACTGTACATCATATAAGCCTGTCCTCTGCTACTATCTCTGTTTTCTAAGGCTGTTCACCATACAAACATTCTTGAAAAGACAGTCCAGAACCAGACTTTCAGTGTATCTTCTCAGAAGACATTCAGAAATATGAAATATCCATGAAGAATTGCCTCTCAACAGCCCAAAGCTAGAGACATCAAGGGTACCTCATAAGTATATGGTAGGTGGTACTCATTAAGAAAAATAATGAGCCTGACCAGGCGGTGGTGCAGTGGATAAAGCATCGGATTGAGACGCAGAGGACCCAGGTTCGAAACCCCGAGGTCAACAGCTTGAGTGTGGGCTCATCTGGTTTGTGCAAGGCTCACCAGCTAGAGCTCAAAGTCATTGGCTGAGCAAGGGGTCACTCGCTTTGCTGTAGCCCCTCAGTCAAGGCACATAGGAGGAAGCAATCAATGAACAAACTAAGATGCCACAACGAGGAATTGATGCTTCTCATTTCTGTCCTTTCTAGTCTGTCTGTTCCTATCTGACCCTCTCTCTGTCTCTCTCTGTCTCTGTCACAAAAAAAAAAAAGAGAGAGAATGAGGTGGAAAGATTCCTCTTTCTTGTTGGTAGACACTTTCCTTTTATTTTCTCTGTCTCCTTCTTTAAAAAAAAATATCGTGTTGTTCCTTTTACTTTCCATGTTGTTAATATAGCCTTACAACTTCTTGCTTAAGAGGCAAACCAACCTTTCAAAAGCTTCTCAATTCCAATAAGGGATCAAAAGAAAAGATAAATGGAGGGGCCAGTTTATCCTCTGCTTTTTAGCCATTGAGGGGAAAGGGTATTCTTTTCTGTAGGGTCATCATTCCAGGTGTCCTATCACTGCCACAGTAGTAAGACAAAGAGTGTCAGGATTCCCATATGGGTTTAAATGAAAAAGAAACCTCCCAAGAAGGCCATTGAGCTGCCTCTGCTCTCTAAGTTATGCTAAAAGGTTAGCTAAACCTCAGAGCTTACTAATGATCCAGAATGGGAAACCTCATAGAGACTGAGGCTGATGCCTTAGCCCAGGGGTCGGGAACCTATGGCTCAAGAGCCAGATGTGGCTCTTTTGATGGCTGCATCTGGCTCACAGAAAAATCTTTAATAAAAAAAAATAATGATGTTAAAAATATAAAACATTCTCATGTATTACAATCCATTCATTTCCTACCGTCATGTTCATGGTTGCGGGTGGCTGGAGCCAATCACAGCTGTCTACCGGGACAACACCAAATTTTTATTGGATAATGCATAACGTGCATGGGTCATTGTATGGCTCTCATGGAATTACACTTTAAAATAGGTGATGTGTGGCATCTATGGCTCTCTCAGCCAAAAAGGTTCCCAACCCCTGCTTTAGCCAGTAATAAAATAGGCATTTTCTTAGAGCAAGCTCAGTGCTTATATGACTTAGAGGCCTGAGATAACAGTAGGCAGCTAGTAACTGAATGGATGACTCAGAGCCCTAACCATACTCTTGTGACTAAAGCCCTCATGAACACCATTCTAGCACCACACCTGTATATCTATACCAGTACTTGCCAACCTGCCTAGTTTAAGTTAGTGGGAGCTTTTAAATGGTAACAAATATATGTCACTCATCTTTGCATCCCAGTGCCCTAGCACTTATTTCCCATTCAACAAACAGTATCAACTGAGGGACCTTGTGCTACATTTTATGACTGCACTGACTTTCTTTCTCTTTCTCTTTTCTTTTCTTTCTTTCTCTTTATTTCTTTCTCTTTATTTATTTTTCTTTCTTTCTCTTTCATTCTTTATTTCTCTTTTTTTTTTAAGCAACAGACAAAGAGAGAGGCAGAGACAGAGAGAGGGACAGATATGAACAGACAGACAGGAAGAGAGTGAGATCAATTCTCACCTTAGTTTCTCATTGATTGTTTTCTCATATGTGCCTTGACCAGGGGTCTCCAGACAAGCCAGTGACCCCTTGCTCAAGCCAGTGACCTTGGGCTTCACACCATTTACTTTTGGGCTCAAGCCAGCCAGCGACCATGGGGTCATGTCTATGATCCCACACTCAAGCTGGTAACCCCATGCTCAAGCTGGTGAGCCCTCGCGCAAGCCAGATGAGCCCACACTCAAGCCGGCGACCTCAGGGTTTTGAACCTGGGTCCTCTGAGTCCCAGGCCAACACTCTATTTAATGCACCACTACCTGGTCAGGCAGACACTGATTTTTTGTTCTTTTTTTATTTATTAATTTTAGTCAGAGAGGAAGGGGGAAAGAAAGAGAGAGACAGAGACAGGAACATCAGGTTGTTCCTCCTGTACCCCCATGGGGTACCAAACCAGCAACCTCTGTGCTTCAGGCCAACGATCCAACCAATGGAGCTATCCAGCCAAGGCTGCACTAATCCTTTTTGAACACATCACTTAAACATCAAAAACCTCTAGGAGCCTCCTATCTGTCATTATATCAGGTTTAAATGTCACTTATTTCTAATGAAGATCATAATATATAATAAGTAGATTTATTTTTTCAAAAATTTCTTTTAAGAGTTGATTGCTTAATTTCATTCATTTTTTTTCAGACAGAAATAGAATTTAATTTAGGTCAACTAAATTGTGAGTGTGGCCTTGGCCTGTTGGTTCAGTGGATAGAGTGATGGACTGATATATGGATGTCCCAGGTTTGAATCTTGGTCAGGGCACACATGAGAAGGAACCATCTGCTTCTCTCCCCTACCCTTCTCCTTCTCTCCTTCTCCCCCTTCCACAGCCAGTGGCATGATAGGTTTAAGCACCCATCCTGGGCACTGAGGATAGCTTGGTTGGTGGAAGTGTGTCAGCCTTAGGCACTAAAAATAGCTTGATGAGTCAAGCATTGGCCTAAGACAGGGTTGCTGGATGAATCCCAGTTGGCAATTGTGGGAGTTTGTCTCTCTCTCTCTCCTCTTCTCACTTAAAGAAATAAATTTTTTTTAGATAAATAAATAAGCAGTGAGTATGACTGCTAAGGGTTACCTCAAATTCTAACACATCAATGATGCTCTTTTATTGCCTTTGCTTTCCCTTGTATAAACTCTTCATGCTGCTAGAGTCTGTGTTATAGTACATTCATTAGTTACAGGCCATCTTATACAGGACAAGTTCCCATTATACAGTTCTTCATACTTCCCATGTTTATCAGATTTTGCAGCAAAGCTAATTATGTGACAACATGACTAGTCACAAATGAGTTGATCACATATAAATATAATTTCTGAAAAATAAACTACAAATCCATAAAAATGATTACTTCTGACAAGAAAGAAGTAGAAGGAAATGAAAAACAAATGGTGATAGAGAGAGCCTCTAGCTTCATTTGTAATAGCCTTTTGAAAAAAAAAATGCATTTATGTTACGGTGGATTGTTTCCAAAGATGGCTACAACAGTCTCTCCCAGGCAGCTTACCCTTTATCATGGGACTTGGCTGCTCCTCCATAAAGAGGTGGAGTCTATTTCCTGTCCCCTTGAATCTGAGCTTTGCCTATGACCTGCTTGGACCAACTGAATGTGGTGGAAATGACAAGAGAATGTCAACCTTACGAAATCCTGCAGCTTTTGCATTCACTCCCTGACCTCCCTGAGGCTGAAAGACCGAGAAGAGAGAAATCCCACATCCTAGTTGTCCCAGCTAAAGAGCCAGTCATATTATCTGACCATCTTGGATTCCATCACAGCTGAGTGAGCATGCCTGGCAGAGATGACCCATTCCAGCTGAGCCCTGCCTACCTAATCCACAATCATGAGTAAATAAAACTAATAATTGTTGTTGTTTTTAGAATTCAGACTGGTTTTTTAAACAGCAATAGATAACTGTTATGATATTGCTACTTGTGTCACTCAAAATTAATTTTTAAAAATAAATAACCCCATTTGCAAGTTTTTCTTCCTGTTTAATTAACAATTAGCCTTCCTCTTTTTTCTACATCAACCCCATGTCTTCAAGGTCTCTGTTCATCTGAAGGATTATACAATATCCAATGATGTAATGCAAAATCAGTGCAAATCAATGCAAAATCAGGGCAAAGTGATTATAATGTAAAATGGCAAATTTTTCAAAATACGTAAAAGATCATGAAGTTGATGAAGGTAATGTTAGAGAAGCCCTTGAATCATGGGCAACGCCTCTGACAAACGAGAATCTGCAGCTGGAATCATTAAACATTTAAAGAAGAAAAAATCTACACAGATGATGGTACAATAACTGCTTGTCAAACCTAAGAGAGGGCTCCTGGGAAACCAATGAAGCCTTCAAATATTTTTGCAATAATGACCCTCTTTATGACTTGCCCACAGAAGTCAAATGTGAAAGGATATTGCTCTATGATACCGTATAATTTTGTTAGAAAATTATGCTTCTCAAAAATCAGCACTTGATTCATCCTTTGTTCTAATATTTAACACATCATTGACCAACTAAAATTTGTTAAATGTAAGGTAAATTAATTCTAATAATTTTCTTGCATATTTTAAAGATGAAGTTCCAACCAAATCTTTTCACATTTTTGTTCCTATTTTTAACTGATTCATTTTAAGTGGGTTTGGGGGGGGGGTAACAGTTTTCTGGTAAAATCATTGGGGGTCACTGTAAATATCTTTAATTCACCTAACTAGCAGGTATACTCACTGAGGGCAGGGTCTTAGATCATGCTGTGTTAGTATCTTCTGAAGAGTTCATCAATCAGAGAACTGAATGGATAGTGGAAATTCACAAATTCAATCAGTGTGACTACAAATGACCCACTGATTGAGTGACTGATGTGTAGATTTTGCCATTGAAGAATGGCACTTTTCTATTATCAATCCCTGATCCAACATGAGCTGGCATTTGTGCTTCTCAAAATTGTTCATAGAAGGCCTATTACAAACTTCCTGCTGAAAGCACTTTCGAAGGCTGAATACATTTAAAACCAATTCAAGCATGTAAAGTCGTTTTAGGAAATAAGCCCCACATCCCAAGGGCTCGGCTGAGGACGGCCACGTTTGAGAACAGGTGTGCCACTTCACTGAACAGGAATTTGGAAATGTCAAACATTAGAGGCACTTCAGAAACTCCAACTCAACCTGACTGACAGTCACACTTCTGGGCATGTGTCAATAAATGCCTTGCCGAAATGGGCATTTCAGAACATCTTTCAGCAGAGATTTAAAATTAGTTAAAACAAATGAGCATGGTGAGTTCTTAAAGAGACAAGGCTTTATTTATTGGGGGAGTGGGGAGGTTCCTCTTTCAAATTTTAACATCTCAAAAGAAGCTCTATATTAAAAAAAAAAAAAGTGATCATTCCATCTAGTGTATTATATAAAACAATGCATAACAACATTACACATTTTAACATCCCTGAAGTTCCGTCTCTTTTGACTTATCTTGCATCCCCAATTACAAGGGTTGTAAGAACTGGGCTATTTGTCATTATTAGGGTTACTTCCATGCCTTAAAATTTAAAAACTAACAATACAAGCTTGGCTGAAAGTACCCTTTAAACTTGGCCCTTCCCAGTAGGACACCGGGCATTCTGCAGCACATCAGTCAGTTCTAGGGCAAATGCAAACAGTACTTTCCGTTAGAATAACTTGTATCAGGAAAGAAAAAAAAAAAGGCACTCTGTTACATCTGTAGCATAGCAGCCAGAGAAAAGTTTACAAGCTTTAGCCAATTGGAGGCTGGGGAACTGGGCCAAGTTAGCATGTTTTTCTCCACCCCTAGATGAAGTCATGATTGAAATATGGCATTGAACGTATTTTAAAAAGGGAAGAGGAGTAGGAAAGAAAAACTAAACCTGCAGGAAAGTGCCCTGTGCCGAGGAGAAGTTGTTTAGGAAGTGTGTGCATACTTCTGAACCCTGAGTGGTTCTCAGTTCTGTAACCTTCGCCTCCCACTGGGTGGAGTAGGGCTTTTAAGAGCAGCTGGAATGCAGTTCCCCAGATCAGTGTAGCCAGTTGTTGCCTGTCTGAACCTCTGCCAGTCCTGGAGAGCAGTGCTCTGAGCTCAGACCAGCCGGCCTAGCTCTGTACCCCTCACCACTGTCCTTCCCACTGGAACAAAAAGAACAAAGGTTCCCATCTACTCAGCCATGGGAGAGGACGCTGCACAAGCTGAAAAATTCCAGCACCCGGGTTATGACCTGCGGCAGGAGAAGCCGGCCAGCCCCAGCCCCATGCCTTCCTCTACACCGAGTCCCAGCCTGAACCTGGGGAGCACGGAGGAGGCCATCCGGGATAACTCGCATGTGAATGCCGTCACGGTGCTAACGCTCCTGGACAAGCTGGTGAAGATGATGGATGCCGTACAGGAGAACCAGCACAAGATGGAGCAGCGGCAGATCAGCCTGGAGGGCTCCGTGAAGGGCATCCAGAACGACCTCACCAAGCTCTCCAAGTACCAGACCTCCACCAGTAACACAGTGAGCAAGCTGCTGGAGAAGTCCCGCAAGGTCAGCGCTCACACGCGCGCAGTCAAGGAGCGCTTGGAGAAGCAGTGCGCGCAGGTGAGGAGGCTGGAGAACAACCACGCCCAGCTCCTCCGACGCAACCATTTCAAAGTGCTCATCTTTCAGGTTAGTGCTCCCTATTCCTTCTCCCACCCAGCTGGGACTCCTCAACATTCATCATCTCAGATGGCCTGCCTCTCACAAACATTTGCACATCTGTCCTGACTGTCAGGGATCAAACACATAGGCACTGTCCCTGTCTGCTTTCAGCAGGCAAATGTGAAATATGCACACACAGGTGGGAATTTCCCAGGTCACTAGAGCCTAAACTCAAGGCCGATGTCCCAGAGGTTAGTAGGCGGGGTCATTTGTCAGAGAGCACCTGGATGTACTACTCCACACAGGCTGGGAAGGTGAGCAGGTGCACAGAGCCTAGTCAAATTCATTTGTCTCTGTTCATTATAAACTTGGGGCTCTGGCTACAGCTGTTAGCTGGACAGGGCAAATTAATTCAGTGGTTGTTCATTAACTCTTTGTGCAAATGAGGTTTTTGTTTGTTTGAGTTTGTTTTTGTTTTTTAAATCAAGAAGTTAAACTTATAGCTGTTTAAAGTATCCCTTTGTCTAGAGGTTACCAATCTTTTGGGGACTAACCAAGTATTGAAGACAGATTCCATCTGAGTTCAACTATACTCTTCCTTTTAAGACTCTTATGTTCAAAGCAATCTTGCTGAGTACTTTTCTAGCAAACGATGTACTAAAAATATAAAGTAAAACTAGCATAACTCTTTACAAACACACTATATATGCTTCTCATTGTTCAAAGAGACCACACCTGCAAAATAAAATAAAAGCAGTATTATCAGTTACAGTTACAAAGGATTGTCTTGAATGTTTTCTGCTTCAAATGGTTGCCCTAGAATAAAAAGGCTACTTAATTTTTTTTAATGCATCAATGATGCAATTAATGTAGCAAGAGGCTATCTGGGGACAGAAAGATTGCGTGGGGCTGTTGTTCGCCAAGCGGTGGGCATTTGTGAATCCAACGGCAGCCCTGCCTAATGCTGGAAGCCCTTCCGCCCAGTGGAATCTTGCCAGCACAGAGCCCAGGAAGCAATCGCCATTCCTCCCTGCCCCAGAGCTGTCTTGTTGTGGCCCAGTGAATAGGAGAGGATTTCAAAGCCATGGAGGGAAGAGGCTATAACCAACTGTCTGATTGTGAAAGGCACACAAGAAGAGCCTTCATCTCCCAAGAGAGATTTAGAAATTGGGATTTAAACCAAGGGAGCCTTCTTTTTCTAAATGAATTTGCTCTGCCAAGTTAGAACCTAAGCCTTCCTCCCCATAATAGGAAAGACTCATCTGGCTGCTTTTTTTTTGTCG
Source organism: Saccopteryx leptura (assembly GCF_036850995.1). Lineage (NCBI taxonomy): Eukaryota > Metazoa > Chordata > Mammalia > Chiroptera > Emballonuridae > Saccopteryx > Saccopteryx leptura. The sequence continues at coordinate 78,111,590 of NC_089509.1, read as the reverse complement.
TCCCCAAACTGCACTTGATGTTGTAAAGCTTCAGACAGCCGATGTCCTTCTATACCTTTCAGGCTTTTTGCAGCCTGGAAATTTTTTAGCTTTTAATGCAAATGGAATAGCTTTTCATGCACCAGATGAACTGAAGAGATACAGTAATGGGACCTTTCTTAAGCCATATAAGATCTTTACTTTATTAGCCTAAAAGATATTAAAAATCTTAGCTCTCAAGGCATGTCTAAATTAAATACTGATCTCCAAACAAAACCAAACATGTACAGACCTGTTTAAATCTGTCACCAAAAGAAATTTCCCTTCTTCCAGTATGAATCAAAGATTATCTCATGTCCTAGTCCTCAGTTAAGAAGGAAAAAAAAACAACAAGTATTTATCTAGTAGAGGAAAATTACAATTTGACGAGATTGGTTTTGTTTTGATTTGCCACGCATGTTCTGTAGCGGGGGGGTGGGGGGGGGTGGCTGGAGAAATAGGTGACTAAATTCAAGAGAATTATAAACCTGAAATTAAAAATAAAAATTGTTGAGGAGCTTACAGACACATGCTGCTGCTGCAGCCCTGCCATGATCTCCAGTGTTGTCATATTGGATTGACAGGTATGAAATTATAGCCAGAAACGGAAGAAATTCTCCTAATAGGAAGAGGTGAAACAGGGGCGCTCAAGACCAGGGTGGAAGCTAAGAGTATCCAAGGCAAACTGTTTAGGCTCCATTCTGGGTCTCTTAATAAGCTGCCCCAGGGACACTTATTTTTAAAAAGAATAGTTTAGGCCTGACTGGTGGTGGCGCAGTGGATCAAGCATCGACCTGGAACGCTGAGGTCGCTGGTTCAAAACCTTGGGCTTGCCTGGTCAAAGCACATATGGGAGTTGTTGCTTCCTGCTCCTCCCCCTCTTCTCTCTCTCTCTCTCTCTCTCCCTCTCTCTCTCTCTCTCTCTCATCTCTAAAATGAATAAATAAATAAAAATAATTTTTTTAAAAAAGAGTAGTTTAGGAGAAAAGAACTGGACCGTACTTAAGCTATGTGTGATCCATCATTAGCCTAAAGGATACTAGAAATCTCAGCTCTCAAGACATTGCATGAGGATTATTTGAAGAAACAAATGCAAGTGCAGTTTCTCAGCGGAAAGGTTGCTCTTTCTCTTGATCTTTCTTAAAACAGGTGTTTCTAGGGTAGTAAATGTGCCAGTGGATAAAATGATAACTTGTTGTAAATAATGGTTTAGTAGAGGGGTTGAGAGGATAAATTTTGTCATCAGACACTAGTTCAAATCCTAGTTTCACCACTTGCCAACTGTACGTACATTTTACAGCTTCTCTGAGCTTCTGTTTCCGTATCTGTGCACTGAGAATATTAAGATGAAAACCCTTTAAGCTCTTAATAAGCCCTGCACCTTCTACTAAGCATTTTTCTGTGCATTATCTCATTTCCTCCCAAATTACAGATGAGGATGTTGAGATGCTTATTATCTTGTCTGAAGTTATTTAGCGAACAGCCGATGAAGCTGCAATTTGAACTCACATTTAATTGATTCCAAAATGTGTGCTCTTAAACATTAAGGTTTTCTCCCTCATCTCTCTCTCCTAGGGTGAGGAATAAATGAAATAAAATATTTAAAATGGTTAGTGATTGGCATGGTATAAGAATTCAAGGACTAGAAACAAGCTCTTTCTGGATGGATTTGAAATGCTTTTGCATAAAGAAGAAGCTGTACTTTTGCTTGGTTAGAAATATGCCTCGAGTAAAAACTGACCCCACCCTACCCAGGATCTTGAAACAGCTGTGCTTATACTCTTTCAGTTGGGACTTATTAAATGTTGCACGCACACATATACACATGTGCACACGCACACACACACACACACACACACACCATACATTGTATGAAAAAACCATGTTAAAATCAGTATTATGTCACCAGCTCCCCATGAAGCAAGGGACACCACACAAAGAGTCTTCCATAAATAGATCCTCTTCATACCAGCACAGTCTTTGCACTGTGGCAGGGGTCGATGTTTCCTAGCTTTGCAGAGAATGAGGTGGACAGGAAATATACCAGGTACCACTTTACAACTTTAAGTTATTTTTGTCACTTTCAGTCCACTTGAACATTGTGCTAGTCTTTTTCTGCACTAAATCTATTGGCTTTTCTAGCCTAAGAGAAAAAAAAAATTAATGTGAAAATAAAAGAAGAGAGTAAGGAAAGAAAAACCTGTTACCCAACTTGAGCATATTTAGTACTGTAGTGCTTTAGAGGATTACATTTCTAGTTTGTTAGGTGCTGTTATGCCCTCCAAAATATATAGGTGCATGGTTGGTTGGTTGGTTGGTTGGTTGATTGGGTGGGTGGGTGAGTGGCTCTAGGTACATTTGCATTTTCTAAAATTCAAAACTTTGTTCTTAATTTATTGTGTTTAAATCGTGGCATTTATTTAAATATGTTCCTAATTTACATTGTTGTAACTGTTATGCTTCTCATGCCATAGCAATCACTTCAAATTATAACCAATAGTATCAAAAACTGGAGAAAATTCATTTCCCTTTAAGCGATAAAATAAATTGTCAAATCCTCGTTAAACTTAGCAGCTTTTCTTTTTACATGTTTTTTATAATAGCTTAAGATCAATGTTCAAATTCAAAATACTGTGACAGGACCCAGTATAAATGAAATGACTCAGGGGGGTTGCTGATCACGAAGCAAATGTTAAAGGCTAGTAAGGCTAATTCTTTGCCTGTAACTATGGCTATCATTTTACTAAAAATAGAATTTGTAAAGAAAATCAGTGAATTTACAGTTAAGAGGAACTTTTCTCTGTTGATTGAAGCAACTAGAATTTCACAGGTAACTGACCCTCACCTGAGGGTGTGATGACTATTTATGTACTCTTAAGGTTCTAATAATAATTATTTGAAAAAGCAGTTTAAGAAAGATTTCAAATCCAGAAAAGAAAATGAGAGTACTTGTGGACAGCTTACACTTTCATCCATATAAAATTGTGAAATTGGGTGAAAAGAGTAGAGGTTAGATATTTGCTGGGGATATACATTTGTGGAGGATGAAGCCTTTAAATGTGTTCAAATATTCATCTTTTGTGTCCCTTCGATGAGATCAGAATTTTAGAAAGGTGCTAAAAGGGTAACATCTTCAGACTATTTGAAAATTGATTTTTTTAAAAGATGGTACTTTCTCTGTCCAAAGCCACTGCTCAATTAATTCAGACTTAGAAGAAATGAAACAGGGAATAAAAAAAAAACACCTTTTTATGACAACTTGTGTTGTTCACATCACATTGATTAATGCTCCCATAATGCGATATTGGTTTCAATATACTACTTACCCAGTGTCCTTTAGTTTATGAGATAAACAAAATACTGGTTCTTATTGTTATTATTTACCCTTAATGAATGCCAGCACTCCCCTGGGCACTTTAAGTAAATAACTGGCTATTGTTGTTATTTCTTCAAAAGAATTATTTCTTTCTTTCATATATAAAAAAACTAAACTCTCAGTTGCAGCCTTTTCCATGTCAATGTTGCCCCTTCTGTTGATTTGTAAACTATATTTGTTTGAATTGAATAAAAAAAAATGTTCTCAAATGCAGCTCAGGTCTTACAGTTTTGGTTCTGGCATGAAACAAAGCGTGTTTGGCATTAATATACTCTGGAATTACTTCTGTAATTTGTTAACTATTTTTCATTGTATTTAAGTTAATATCACAAAATCAAATATTTTAGAGCTAGAAAATACCTTATTAATCATTTAGTTAACCTCATTTTATATCAAAGAAGCAGAGGCCCTGAGAAACAAAGTGCCTAGTAAGGTTTCATTTTATTAACAATGGAAATTATAGAGCTGAATTGTGAAATGAGTAAAAACAAACAATATAATCCCAGTAGGGCAAAGTTCATGTTTACCAGGTTTTCTATATAAGCTTTTGAATAATTCAGTGTGATTTGCTTTTGTTTTGTTTTGTGGGGGGGTTTTTTGGTGCGTAACAAAGAACACCTAACCAGTACGATCTTAAAAAAGAATTGAACCCTTGATAACACTGAAAAATAATGAAACTTTTAAATCCTCCGGAATGTAAAAGACTGCTCAGGGATTATAACTAATGCATTTTATTCTTATGACTTGCTGATTCCACCGACAGCTGCCTTCGGGGTGCCATTCTAATCAATGGCTTTATCCAGTTGGCAATCTATACCTCAGAAACACAAATCGGAGAAAGCCATCAATGTGTAAAAGAGACCCATAAATCAGAATGTCAGGTGGGCCTAGTTCCATTTTAATAACTAGTATTTAGAGATTATTGGATAAAACATTTCATGGACACAAATTTATGGTCCTCATATCCCTCCATGATGCCACCACATCCCTGTGGGAATATGACAGCCTTTGTTATTTTCTTCTAACAACAAGAATGATAAGTTAGTGACAGGAGAGCAAACTGCTGGCCTGTCTCTCCTTATTCAAGCTTTAAATGACTTACTGTAGGCTTCCTTTTGAATGCTAGCCATAGAGTCTCCTTCTCTTTCAAAGGGTACGCATCTGTATATATGTGCAAAGATTTGCTTCCATGAGCTCCAACCCAAATAGTGTCCAACATATTGGCAGGTTTCTCTGTGCTGATATCTATGGGCACACCTAAAATTATTAGTTCAAAAGAATTAATATAAACAGCCAGCAAGCTAAAGTGTAAGAAAATAATGCCAATTCTCAAGAGCTCTTTCCATTCTTTTTTTTTTTTTTCAAGTGTGTCATTCATATAGGTTTGGAGTGTTCTGTTTAATTCTTCCCTCCTTTGAAAAATTCCTAAGGGTCCTTGTGAAAGGTCAGAATTGGGAGCAGATGCATCAGCAGAGCCTGGGTAGCTTTTTGAAAATAAATCTGTAGGGCAAATAGTGAGCTGCTGCTGGGTAGAACTCCTCAAAGAATTCTTAATGCCATGGGTAGGAGTCCCAAGTCCTAGCAAATATATGGGTAGCATACGTAAGCAGTGATGAAATTGAAGGGGTATAGCTTATCTTCCCCCCTTGAAGGAGCCGAAAATTTCATAACCTTCAGAAAAAGAAGATCCAAAACATTATGACAGGAGGTAAAAGGTAGAAGTGTCACCTCACCTGTAGGTAGGTGAAATATCAAGTCTGTCCTTGAGGTGTGTGTGTCCTGAGCAAAATATCTGCAAGTAACACTGGACACCTGGGGGACTGTGCCATTACAGAGGACTCACTGTCTGAAGTGCAGGTTGCATTTCTGTCATCATTGCAGTCACTTGATAGTTGAATACCATGCATACATGTTACTAAAGAATGGAGATTTTTTTTTTTAAAAGAGTGTCAGTATTTTTCCACTTCTCAACAAACATTATGGAAAGATAGGGCCTACATGAGCTTGGAAATTCACAAATTCCTGTGTTAAAAAGAAAGGGCTCATCTTCAGGGTAGATGGCATAAGAAGTCACAAAATAAACACTGTCCAGTAGACAGAACACAAAATACTGCTTGAATAATTAAAGTGACAGCAGAAGTGTAGCAGTTAGCCAAGAAGACATATCTCACTTGTTTCCAGTCGCATAAAGACTTATCCAACTCATTCTGGATTATGTCTGTTCCTGCTGGGTTTATTTTCAGAGCTGGCATCAAAGAACACTTGTATAAATTTCCCTAACATTGTATAAAAGAGTTCAGTTGGGTTCCCCACTATCTCTTAACTGCCCTCATATATGCAGGGTGTATCTACCACAGATCACTTCTGAATCACACGATCATGCACTTTCCCCAAACTGACCTCAAAGGACACGGAAAGAATCTAAGACTCAAAGTGACTACATTTTTTTATTAATGAAATTTACATTTAAGAAAAGAATGCAAAATTATTAGTCTAATTTTTTTTTTTTTTTGGAAGTACAGTTAATATGTCTACCTTTCGTTGAGGCTGAAGAAAAGAAAGTTATCAAGGTCATCCTTTGATTACCCTGAGAGATTATACTTTAACAAATGTGCTTCTCTCATAACCAAGACTAATTTTTACAGTTTTCCACTTACATTTCTGCCTTCTTCACTGAGGACATTTAGTAACAATTTCTTTAAGCTCTTGGTTTCTTCCTTTCTTGCAAGTAACTCCTGTCAAATCATCCCAACCCTCTCATCAAGCCCCAGAAGTAAGTTTGCTTCTGAATTAAGCCTCAAAGCCCTAGCTAATTCTGCAGTCTGCCCTCTTCCAGGCACACTCATCCTCTGAGAATAAAATCCTTCCTGAAAAATGGAAAACACTACTGTCCTTATGCCTTAGGTTCTCCTCATATCCCGGTTACAGCAACAGTCAGCAAACTTCCTTCTAGACACCAAGCCAGGCCCACACTTCTGCAGTCTTCAAGCCAAGCCAAAGGAGGAGGAGTCTCTACTCCAGTGACCCTCAAGGCTGTCTTAGAAAGCCACCTTACCCAACATACTCATTCAACAGACAGCTGTTGAACTGCTAAGACTATTCTAGTCCCTGCGGCATAACAGAGAACAAGAGACAAAAATTCCACCTTCATGGGGAGGACATGCCCATGAAACAAGCGTGTAGAGACTTGAAACGTGGGAAAATTGTTCTCTGTAAAAGTCTATGTCCTAAATGATTTGTGAGAATCCCATCCTTCTTTTGATTTTTAATTTTGTTTTTTTATATGGTGTTCCTGACAATTTTTTTTGGCATTTAAAATGGTGGGTATGGAGGGAGCTTTGGGAAGCAAAATCTGTGATTTCTTTGCCCTCCCATGGATTCTATTTAACCAGGCATTCTGCTCTTTACCTCTACTCAAGACTTCCTCTTGTGTTTCTAACCAATTTATGGAAGGGCTCTGGTGTGAGTATGGGTGTGAAAGGGGGAGACACAGGGCTGTATCTTTTCAGAGAGTATCATATATACACCATTCAGTGGTAATAAGGGGAGAGATTTTAAGTTTCTCTATATCAAGACTTTGTTCATTTAGACTTTGTAGCAAGAAGTTAGGGAAAAAATATGCAGTCTCACTCTTAGAGCATGCTTTTTACTATAACCTCAATTTTTTAATCAATCAAAATAACAAAATGAGAAAGCAAGTTCTTACCATTAGCGTGAACTTTGAGTGAAGTTTAGATCCCAGAGATACATTTAAATTCACTAAATCTAGTTATTTTTTTAAACCAAAAGTCCACAGTATAATCAGGTCGCATCAGGGCTTTGGTGGAAGCCAGGGTTCTGGGGCCTCTGGAGCCTGGCCCACCTGGGCCTTCTTGCAGAACCTCTAGTGTCCCCAGGAGTGCAGTTCGAAAGCTGCGAACCTGGGTCAAATCCTCTTGTTTATGTCTACAAGAAACTGAGACCCAAGGAGAGTAAGTTATTTGCTGCAAGTCGCACAGCCATTTAGCAGTACGGCAGGGACTGGGACTCGGGCTTCCTGTCACGGTCTTTCTACTGCACCCTCTGCTTCCTTCCATGAAAATGGGAAGGCACCTTGCTGGCTGGCTCTCGTTTTCCAATAGTCAAAGGAAAATATAAAAATCAAAGGACTATGCCATGTGATTCAAGTTTGTCTAAATTCAAATCTCCCACTGAGCAACACTGGAGAACCATTTTCCGTGCACACTGGATCCAAGTGCTCAGGCTCTGCTCCCTGAGACATGGCAAGGGGCAGAGCTTTGCCTGCTTGCCAAGAAGCTGGAGAAAGAAGTGTGCTGGAAATAGCGTGTTGGGGGACGGTTCCTGAGTTTATCCCCTCACTCTTAGTGCTTGGTGGGGGCTGAAGTATTCTTACCCCAGAAAGCCCTGTTTAACAATAGAGGTTCAAAAAGCTATACTTGCCATCATAATTCCCCTTTACTACTCTAAAAACGGCCCTAGTATGCCACCTCCCTTTATTAATTCCCCCAAGAGACATACTAAACTTCAAGAATTTATGAGTGGGTCCCCAGTAAGTGTGGGTCCCCAGTAAGTCTGGCTCTTGCTTCTCTTACTCTAAAATTACGTCCTCAAAAAAATTAGTGTGCACTTTTGAACAGACAGCAAGGTGGACCATATCTTTACTTCTGACTTCTAGTTGGGAAGGAAACCTGATCAAGGTTTTTTTACATGGTGTCTGACACTTGGTGAACTTCCTGGCTTCCTCCTCCCCCAATCCCATCTTTTATCTTCCAACTTGGCCTCCAGGCTCTTTTCAGTGGGATATTGGCAGAAACAGAGCTGGGTAGGAGAGGAGGTTCACAGTAACTTACTTTAGCTCCTTTATCTAGGCAGCTTCCTGGTCTATCTGAGCCACAGCCCACTTCCCCCTCTGCCTGTCACTGATAGAGTCCTTGCCAGAAACCCTCCTAATCTTCCCAATAGGGAGCCCTTGGCCTTATCCAACCTGGGGGGAAAAGCCTTGACCAATTTAAAATTAACTCTTCATGCTCTACAAAACTGAAGCCGCAAACATTTGGTTCTTATCATACCCAAAACACACACAGAAATGATAGCAGTTCATGACTATCTGTGCAATGCATTTAATAACATGAAATCTACCTTGTCCATCTCTTCAGGAAGAAAATGAGATCCCTGCCAGTGTGTTCGCGAAAGAGCCGGTTTCCAGTCCGGTGGAAGGGAAGGAGGAACTTGCTGATGAGAACAAGTCTCTGGAAGACACCTTGCACACGGTGGACCTCTCATCCGATGATGAGCTGGCCCACGATGAGGAGGCCCTGGAAGACAGTGCGGAGGAAAACATGGAAGAAAGCAGAGCAGAGAAACTAAAGAGATCCAGCCTCCGGAAAGTGGATAGCCTCAAGAAAGCATTCTCTCGCCAGAACATCGAGAAGAAGATGAACAAGCTGGGGACAAAGATTGTATCCGTAGAGAGGAGAGAGAAGATTAAGAAATCTCTCATTTCCAATTCTCAGAAAATATCCTCAGGGAAAAGCTCCCCCTTCAAAGTCTCTCCCCTCAGTTTCGGTCGAAAGAAAGTCAAAGAAGGGGACAGCACTGCCGACAATGAGACCAGGTCAGAAGACATGCCTAGCAATGAACAAGTGCCCAATGACCACGATGACAGCTCATTTGCAGAGGGTCTTTCCGAAGCATCCCTCACCAATGTCCTGATGGAAGAGAAGGGAGCCGAGGGGAGTGCTGGGAGGGCAGCCTCGAGAGGAAGTAACTCTGGCATGGACAGCAACGTGGACTTGACTATTGTGGAAGACGAAGAAGAGGAATCCGTGGCCCTGGAACAGGCAAAGAAGGTGCGCTATGAGGGAGGCTACACGCTCACCTCCAAGGAGGCAGAACAGTCTGATGAGGAGCTGGGACAGCCACCTGTGCTTCAGGTGGACCAGACAGCCTAAATGGCACAGTCCGCTGTGCCCAGCCTGCGCCTGCAGTTAGGCGGGGTCCCAGGACCTCGAACAGACTACTGCACATGTCCAGTACCACCCTCTCTCTACTCTGTTGTCCATGCAGGAGTCATTTACAACATACTAGCATCACGCACTTGACCAGGATTTACTCTGAAGGCAACCTGTCAGGAGCTCTACTTCTAATTTGCTCTTAGGCTCTGTTTCTGTAGAATTTTTCCAAGATTGCCCAGAAGAAGAAACAGAGCAGTTAAAAAACACTGATTAATTTGGCTTAGTCAGAAAAGAAAACAAAGGCTACTTAAGATACTAGTCATGAAATGTGATTTATTTTTTGTCATTCCATAAGCTTGCTGAACAGTGTACCAGTAATATATTAAATATCCACAGAACTTTGTGAATCTAATTATTTTTCAAGTGTATAATATACAATATAGATGTTTATTTAAGCTAAAGGTTTAACTACTTTAAATTATAAAAAGAAAACACTTTCTAAAAAATGTAGCAGAGGAAGTTTAGTTGATCATCCACTTAATAGAAACCATCATTTTATTAAAAATGAAGTAAAATTTTAAAGATTACGATTTTTTAGCTAATAACGTAAAATCTGTAGAAACATTGGGACTAGCAAGAAATGAAACAGAAAGAGATAGGGAAAATAAGCAAAGAGAAAACAAAGAATGCCAAAAAAAATTAAGAGAACAGGAGAAAAAAATTATGTTCTTAAAAAGGAAAATATTTATGATATTAATTCAACTATTTCACTCTTTATAACAATATTACAGAAGTTCATATATCCTGAAATAATGTTATTTTTTCACAACATTTTATTTTCTAACATTTTCAAATAACATAAAAAGTATTTTACTGTGTTAAAGCTTCATTGTTTTCTTAAATAAAAGATGTTACAAATATATATTTCTCTAAGGAAGCTCAAAAAGATGTTGTCTTTCTAATGTTAGAATGCAAATAAATCTCCAAAATTAATCAGTGCATACTGCCTTTTCTAGGAAATTGGATCATACTGTTCTTTAATGTGATGTTTTCCACATTTGAAATAACCCTTACACTCCCAATGTAAGGTTGTTTATAAGATATTAAGATCAACAGATTTAGGAAGGGAAGGGTTCTGTTTTTTCTTTTTTTATACATAATAGTAATTTCATTTCAGTTTATATTTTATTTATATGTTAATTTCACATAATTTTAATATGTTTCTTAACTTTCTAAAGCATGCTAGTATTTTTGTAATATGTGCACATATAGTTAGACAGGGTAATTTTTACTACTGCCTAACATTATACTAAAATATTGCTTTGTCTATTTTTAATTATAGAATGCTAATGTTTTGAGAAAAATTATTAAACTGTAGCTTAAACACAGGTAGCAGGGAGTAAATTCCTTGCCTTTAGTTTTTACCACTCACTAAAAGTAACCTTACAAATATAGTTAATCCAAGATAGTATAAACAAACTGCTTTGTCTTATAAAAGAGATTAAGTTTAACAAATGTATTGATGGCCTAACCTATGCAGCTATGTCCTTGTTTTGCAATAATGTACCCCAAATATTAGATTGTTGAACTAACAATGGCTGTGTTAAAGAAGACTAAATAAACCAAAAATAAAACGTATATAACAGTGTCAGTTTTTTGGCAGAACAATTTTAAAACAAGCAGAAAGAATTGATTTTTAAACTCTCCTCCAAATGTAGCTGTAATGTTTATTGTTTCAGTCTTGATTTCCCCTATTAACTCTGCTTTCTGTTTTCCCTGATGTCATTTAGGAATCTAAGTCTCATTTTTCAAGTTTAACTTTCTTGACATCACCTTGCCAGCTCTGGGAGCATCTGAATTTATTGCAGCTGCTTGATGAATTTTATATTTCCATCTGCATTTTTATTGTTTGGTACCAGACCTCATACTACATTAAGTAGCCCTGCAAACATGAATGTATTGAACTGTACATTCAATTGATTCATACAGCTAAAACTTTGTCTTCTGCAGTGTCATACATCTGGTAGAAGACTTAATTTCACTCATGGCCTTAAGCATGCCTGTTTAACTTTTATGAAGTTGCTATCACTTCTTGCTCAAGTTCACATAACTGTTGAGTGTCAAAGTGAGAGCTAATGTAATATTTATATTTCCTTTTAAAAAATGCTTATGTCGTGTAGTGAAAGACTATACTCAAGCATCTTTCTAGATTTTACTGACAATTTATTCTGTGTTCCATATTCAAAGCATTAAAATCCTAAACAATAAACAGGGAAAAGGTCAAATAATTATTGAAAAACACATAGTGTTGGGATTACAGAGAGGAGCAGTTGTGGAAATGGAAGCTATTTATTCTGTGTTATTGTTGAATTATTTGTATTCTGGTGAGTCTGCAAAGTCCCCAAATTAGATATGTCTTCTCCCCACCCATCCAATAACCCATTTCTAACTTTATGTGCCTGGAGCTCAAGGACTGAATTAGTTTTTCCCCAAAGATTGGTTATACATTAATAAGTACTAAGATCCATATCTTAGAAATATAATTCAGGAGTAAGACGCTTCTATTACATGGATCACAAATCTCACAGAAATATAGCAAAGATGTCACTTTTCTACAAGATTTTATTTTTTAAATATATAGTCATATATATTTCAACAGGAATATTTTCCTCTTTTCACTTAGAAATATAGTACATGTCTGAATCTCCCTATATACATGAAAATAAGAGATCCACACTAAGGCCAATTCTGCACAAAATAAAGATTTTTCACATTTATTGTGTAATGAAAGCCCAGAATGTTTCTGCTCACACAAAAGATCAAGTTTTAAACCTCATGCATTTCAGTCCACTATTGGAAAACTAGAAACTCCTTTGACATTGCCAAGCTGCTAGTGTTAGTAAAGGTTATATTGAAAGTCATTCCCTACATTAAGACATTACTGCCCAAGCTCAGTTAATTCTTGTTCGAAAGTTTGTTTACTGCCCTACAGCCCAAGTCTAAGTGATTTTATATTGGAGATTGAGAGTATGAGGAATTGAGGTACAGGCAGCAATCATTATTAACAGTTCCATAGCAACCACCAGTCTTTTCCTAAAAACTAAGACGCTGACACCACAAAGCAAGATTCAGATGAAATTGGCACTGTGACCTTTGTATTCTGCCTCAGCTGAGTGTCAAGGCAAAGACTTCTGCCACCAAGAACTCACTCCTAAAGTGAACAGGCAGTAGCTCTCATTATTAAAGATACATTCTCACTTTTATTTTAACCATTACACTGTCCTGCAGTATTTAAAACACTAAAATTATTTTTAACTCTTCACTTAAACTTCTTAATGAAGAAGTCACACCTTTAGCAAAACAATTTGATATTCATACATTTAGATTTCTTACCATAAAATCGATTCATTAAATATTTATTGAGCAATGCAACAATGTGTCATTCCCATTTGCTATAATTTCTAGTGCCCAAAGCAGTTAGACACAAACATGGGGAAGAAGGAACCAACCTTTTTGATAGCTTATGCTACACCAGGCTTAGACCTACACCGGTCAGGTCCTGTGTGACTGTCACATGACAGACGTGAGGACTATGTCACTTAATAAGATCATTATACTAAGCAAAATAAGTAAATGACAAAAAGCTAAGAACTATACGATTTTACACATAGGTGGGATATAAATATGAGACTCATGGACATAGATAACAGTGAAGTGGTTACCGGGGGAGAAGGAGGGAAGGGACGTCAATAGGGACAAATATACAGTGACAAAAACTGATTTGACTTTGAGACTTCGGGTGATGAGCACAAAGAACAATCAACAGTTCAACTTTTATAGAAATGTTTACCTAAAACCTATGCACTCTTATTGATCAGTGTTACCCCATTAAATTTAATTTTCTAAATAATAATTTTTTTAAAATCAAACAAGTTCTATTCAGAAGGTGCAATTTTTGCATTGAGACTTCTGAAGTTAACTTAGTCCAACTAATAAGAGATAGGCGAGGGAGGAAACTCCAGAGTTCTTAACCACTCTTAGTTCTCACTCATGTTATAATCTCACTATTTTTTCTTTGAAAGTAATAGATTGAAAAGACTTGCCCTAGTTCACAAAACTATTGAATGTCAGAGTCAGTGCTCAATCCCACTCTGAAATCCATGCTCTTGCCAAAATGAGCTCCTAATTATACCTCCCAACTCTGCTTAATGATAAATCTCTGTATAAGCTCTTAGATGGTATAGTATTAATTTCATTGCATTGCCCCTTATCCAGCAAGCATCACCTATATCTACACTGTGTAAATGATTTTGATGATTGTTATACCAATGCTAAGAAAAAGCAGCTCATGGTTCTTAGGGAGTCACAGAGAGACTATTATTCAGGTTCGCTGAGGCCACAGAGGGGCTTCTAAGCTCCTTAGCACCATCCACTGTCAGTAGCTGCAGGATTTACTTTGGGGCATGGTTTAATAAGGGCAACTTGTTAACAGAGATAGATACTAGAATCAGCTAATTCAAAGATGGTACAAGAAATCTGTCTCAAACTCTTTAAGTTAAAGGAATCATATCCCTGTGTGCTGTTAGAGAAATCACTATATCCTGCCTGGACACCTCTTCTCATAGGCTGAAAAACAAACAAACAAATGGCAAATCTGCATGGGGGTAAGCAAACGAAGAATGGAGGTGCAGGAAGTAAAGTGAACTTTAAGCATAAAGAGACCTAGCCTCTGATTATAATTCCTACAAAATCATCCAGTTATCTTCCCAAAAAATATAAGAACAAGGTCAAGCAAATGCCGGTGTCTCCATTTGTGATCCACTGAAGAAAAAATGCCCTCTAGGCCAGCCCTCTTTCCTCAAGATGTAAGCTACTGGCAGGCTTCTTCTAAAGAAGAGTTTGGCACGGGTCACAAACTCAAATACCCAAAGGGGCTCACCATTGGTAAATGGTCTGAGGAGGTGCCCGCAATTATGCCGAAACTGTTGCACGTGGGATGCATCCTGTCTGATGGAGCACCTTTCCAATACATTCACCCAGAGGTGGGACCTTTTTTTAAATTAGTAGTAAAGGATTATACATTCTAGGATCCACCCTGAATTTGGGTAAACTGTGAGCCACTACCCAACTCCAGTTGCCATGGTGGAAATCAGGCCCAGTGTGGGCCGAAACTTTAACTTCTTTTAAGAAGGGCCAAAATTCACATTTCTTTTTTTCATGAAATTCTTCTCACTTTTAATTTTTGGCAACTAGCTCGCATGATTTTAAATACTGTGCAAGCCGATCGTAACTGTACGTTCTCTTGCTGGAGCCCTGACACGGACCGCAGCTTTTGACTTTCTGGTCTATAGAGATGAAGGCTCTCAGTTCTCCTTCCCTGGCCTGAGGCACAGACGTGAGAGTAGAAGCTGGTAATAGGATTGGATTTGCCTTGAGAAAAACACAAAACCTCTTTGGGGAATGTAAAATGCAAAGGTACTCTTGCCAGAACTTATAAAACATTTTTCTCTTGCCGCTAACTGAAATTTGTAGAAAGATTGCTTTTAACGCTGCATAGTTAATGCACTAAGGAGACAGTCCCCAATTGCACTGAAAGGTGGTTCTCTGAGAGAAAAGCACCATTTGTTGTTATTAGCATTGCTGGCTACCTGTGGGTGAACCGCAGAACCCTTGGATGTCAAAGGGATTGGTATTTTTGGTAAACTGAGCACAGGATGATGTGACTTTCCCATTTTTATGTTGTAGTTGAAAAAATATCTCTCTACTCCTGTCAATAACCTAGAGGTGCTTCAGGTGACAAAAAGCAAGTCTGGGTTCTGCTCGGCCATATATCATAGCAAAATTGCCAGCCAACACTCCATTCTTCAACTCTTTATTGTTTGTAATGAGGTACTAAAGAGAAAGAACACAGTTCAATTTTTTTGGATGCTAAATTGAGCCTTCAGAGCTCACAGTTGGGAAAAAAAAATTGTCGCAGATTTAGCACAAGGGGCAAGGTGTCCTTTGTTAAGGAGAAACATGCCTGCAACCTAGCTGTGTTCTCCAAAGTCCACTGTTCATTGCCTCCAGAATCCCAGTGACATGCAGGAAAAAACATTGTGAATGTGCTCTTATTTGAAAAATCAAATTTTCTAAGGACTTTAAGTCAATCATTTACAATCTTTACATAATAAAAGGAACCTCTCCTTCCAGGGATGGCTGGACAAAAGCAGTATCTTATTTTATGGCAGGGGTTGGGAAGCTTTTTGGCTGAGAGAGCCATGAACGCCACATATTTTAAAATGTAATTCCGTGAGAGCCATACAACAACCCATGTACATTACGCATTATCCAATAAAAATTTGGTGTTGTCCCGGAGGACAGCTGTGATTGGCTCCAGCCACCAGCAACCATGAACATGAGCGGTAGGAAATGAATGGATTGTAATACATGAGAATGTTTTATATTTTTAATGTTATTATTTTTTTTAATTAAAGATTTATCTGCAAGGTAGATGCAGCCATCAAAAGAGCCACATCTGGCTCACGGGCCATAGGTTCCCAACCCCTGGTTTATGGGATTGCCCTTGTAATTAACCAGAGGAAGACCAATGTATATTAGGTATAATTTCATAATAATCTTTCTTTTTTCTCTTTTTTACTTTCTACTTTTACTTTTTTTATTGTCAGACACCAAAATAAATATATTTCCCAACTACCTTGTAATTAGACTTTTCAGAGATTAAATAAAGGCAGGTAGGCCAGAATTACCCAATAACCTCGGATAGTTTTTGTCTGCAAGATAAGTTTCTCCAGTAAAGGTATTCCTTTGGTTTTATTAACATCTATTACATTTATTGGGCATGTATAAGTGCCAGGCTCTGTGCTAGATTTGTGGATATGACAGAAGAACAAGAGAAGAATCTTTGGCATCTGGAAACTCTATTGAGGAAGGAGAAAGTGCTGAGAATCCCCTACATAAAGATTTTAAACATACAGTTGCAAAGCAAAAAAGGAACAAATAATTTGAGGCAAAAATAAATCTTCAGTCTTAATAAAATTGTTATTTGAGAAATAGTCACTCAAGATAGTTGTGGAGGCATGGTGTCTGGGCTGTATAACATACCATAGATGTCCAGGACAGATGTGGAAGAAAGCAAAACTTGGAAGTTGAAGGGATGTAGAGTTAAAGAATACAAAGGAATACAAATTTCTCTGCTCTAAAATATGAAATAAAATGGTAAGTGGGAAAATCTGAGTGGAAGAAAACCTGTAGTCTTTAAAATGCAACATTGACAAGACAAAAAAAAATAAAAGAAATAAAATGCCACATTGATAGCAAGTGCATTCATTTATTCTCATTAACAAGTAAATAGGGAGCACATACTCTCTGTCAAGACTGGTGAGATCCTGGGTTCACTGGGTAGATTGGAACAGAACAAATGCTCTTCCCTCCTGCAGTCCCATCACACCTGGAATCAACAGCTGTTTAGTCTTTCTTAAAAAAAGTTTTCAAATTAATTTTGTTTTGTTTGTTTAATTTTAAAGAATTTTTTCCTCATGAAAACACACTTCTAATATATAATGTTGCATAATGCCTTTTCTAGAATGGGACAGGAATGAATAAAAGAAAATATACAATGGACATCAATGAGAACATTTGACTTTTTCTAGGTACAGTAATGTTATATCCAACTTCAAAAGATCACGTTATCCTTAGAGAGTAAGAGTTGAGATTTTTAAGATAACATTTATTAAGGTTCTCAATTCAATTAAAAATTACTTAAGTAGGGAAAAAATGACCCATAATTCTAGTGCTTAGATACTCTCTGCTATAATTGTTTATTTTCTTAAAAATAATACAGAAAATTAATAGTAGTTTCCTATAACTGTGTAACAAATTACTACAAACTCAGCAGCATTAAGCAGCGCCCCTTTATTAGCTCACAGTTTTGAAGATCAGAAACCCAGTGTGCTATGGCTGAGTTCTCGGCTTGGTGGGTCACAAGGTTGAAATCAAGGTATTGGCTGAACTGAGATTTTGTTTGGAGGCTCTGGGAAAAATCTGATTCCAAGTTCATTCTTCTTAGCAGAATTCAGTTCCTTCCAATTTGTAGGATGAAGATCCTCGTTTCCTTGCTGGCCATCAACTGGGGACTTTCTCATCTCTTAGAGGCTGTTCACATTATTCACCATATAGTCCCCTTCATCTTTAAACCAACAGTGTCGTGTCGTGTTTAAATCCCGTGCTTTGAATTTCTGACAATGATGACAATGACAATGACTTCTTCTCCTGCTTCCTCCTTCTTCTCCTTCTTCAAGCAACAACAACAACAAAAAAAAAAAGTTTGCCTTTAAAAGCTTCTGTGATTAGGTCAGGAATACCTGGATAATCTTTCTTTCTTTTTTTTTTTTTTTTGTATTTTTCTGAAGCTGGAAACGGGGAGAGACAGTCAGACAGACTCCCTCATGCGCCGCACCGGGATCCACCCGGCACGCCCACCAGGGGGCGATGCTCTGCCCCTCCGGGGTGTGGCTCTGTTGTGACCAGAGCCACTCTAGCGCCTGGGGCAGAGGCCAAGGAGCCATCCCCAGGACCCGGGCCATCTTTGCTCCAATGGAGCCTCGGCTGCGGGAGGGGAAGAGAGAGACAGAGAGGAAGGAGAGGTGGAGGGGTGGAGAAGCAGATGGGCGCTTCTCCTGTGTGCCCTGGCCGGGAATCGAACCCGGGACTCCTGCACGCCAGGCCGACGCTCTACCACTGAGCCAACCGGCCAGGGCCTGGATAATCTTTCTTAATGTAAATTACATCACATGACATAATAAAATCACAAAAGTAAAATCCCTCATATTCACAGACCTGAGGATTACTCAAGGCATGTACTCCAAGTATATGAGAAATCTTGGGTCTATCTTAGAATTTTGTATTCCACATAATAGAACATGCTAAAAAAATTCAAATGATACAGAAAGGTAATAAATAAAAATTGAAGCTAGCCCTTTCCCACTTCCTCTATCACAGGGGTCAGGAACCTATGGCTTGCAAGCCAGATGTGGCTCTTTTGATGGCTGCATCTGGCTCACAGACAAATCTTTAATAAAAAAAATAATAACATTAAAAATATAAAACATTCTCATATATTACAATCTATTCATTTCTTACCACTCATGTTCATGGTTGCTGGTGGCTGGAGCCAATCACAGCTGTCCTCCAGGACAACACCAAATTTTTATTGGATAATGCGTAATGTACACAGGTTGTTGTATGGCTATTATGGAATTACATTTTAAAATATGTAGCATTCATGGCTCTCTCAGCCAAAAAAGTTTCCCAACTCCTGTTCTATCACCATACCACCAGCGGTAGACATATTCAAATGTTTTCTTACATAACTTTCCATGAAAATAATACTGAAAGATACAAATGCATTTCTATATTTCCTCTTTATATTTAAGTAACCAGGATCTTATTGGGCCCAGATTTTCTAATTTATTCTTTCTTGGTGCTCCTTCCTTAGTGGCAAATGTAAATCTATATTATTCTTTATCACAGCTACATAGGAGTAGCTTTATAATTCTGTAATAATTATATAAGAATAAGCAAAGAGATCAGCAGTAAATTATTCCTAAAACTAAGACAGATTATTTATTATCCCAAAGATTTTCTGAGGGGTGGGGTGGGGGGGTGATGAGAAGCATCAACTCACAGTTGCATCACTTTAGTTGTTCATTGATTGCTTTCTCATATGTGCCTTGACCGGGGGCTCCAGCTGAGTCAGTGACCCCTTGCTCAAGCCAGCAACCTTGGATTCAAGCCAGTGACCAGGGGATCATGCTGATGATCCCACGCTCAAACCAGATGAGCCCACACTCATGCCAGCAACCTGGGGGTTTCGAACCTGGGTCCTCAGCATCCCAGGTCAATGCTCTATCCACCTTGCCACCACTAGTCAAGCTATCACAAAGATTTTTAAATTGGGAAGGGAGTTGCATCACACCCACTGTTCTACCTGAAGCACTCATTTCTCTTAAAGCAAATGGGTTTTCCAGGACTCCCTATTTTGGAAAAGGGTCAACTAATATTTCTCCAAAGTAAATTTAAATAACATCTTGCAGAAGTGAGTTTTTAGACATAAAAGAATTTTAATATAAATTTCTCATGGATAAAGGAAGGGTATCGAAAAAAAAAAAAAAAGAAAGGCAAGGAAAAAAAAGAAGGGAAAGAGGGAGGAGGAGGAGGAAGAGGAACAAGAGGAAGACAATAGAAAAGCCAAGTAAATCAATTAAAATTAAATAAAAGTTTGGAATTCATTTATGCTTCAAAACAGAAATAAAGTTTTACTTTCTGACCATTACATCATATTTTCTCCATAACAACATCAAAGAAATAATTTTTTTTTCCACAAAAGAAATGATTTCCCCCCCAAAAAACGTATTTCTTTCTAATTATTGTCATCCTAAAGTTTTTAAACTAAACAATTTGGTCTATGGTTTTAGAGTAACAGTTTTTTATATCTGTTTTTTCCCAAGTACAAAATGACAAAGAGACTTCCACTACCTTTTATTGTTCTTTGAACGGAACTAAACATTAAAAACAGATTTACATTACTACTCATACTGGAAACTTCTGAAGCTCTCACAAAATTCATATATTCTATTTTTCTTCTACTGAAATGACAAGTTGCCTCGCTTTCATCAATTTAAATGAAAACACAGAAGCAATAATAATGGCTTCAATTTCCATAAGCATTTTCCCTGTGTAAGGAGCCCATGAGCTGAAGGTTTCTGTTCAGAGTTTGGTCCACTATTCTTAAATGAAGATGAACTATTAAACATAATGTAAATGCTGATGAACTTATACTTGAAACATGTGATTTGCTCTTAAAATCTTAGAATTCTTCATTTTTCTGCAGGGCGATATCTTAAAAACATATCTCTAAAGGTTGCCTACTGGGACACAGAGGACAGCATATTAGTAGTAACTTAGCAACGATTTAAGAACATACCTAGAATTTGTATGAGGCAATTACTACTGGTTAGAATTGCAACAGAGAAGCTCTTAGGAAATCCCATACTGCCCTTAGACCCAGGAAAGCAGGGACCTTGAATTTTGCCTGCTCCTCAGGGAGCCCTATGCCTTAATGTACCTTTTAAGAAATTTTCTAAGTTTCCTTCTGGTGCCTGAGACCAGCTTGGGCTGGCAGTGTAATTGGACAGGAAGACTCAGATCAACTCAGGACCTTGTGGGCCCAAGTCTCCAAATTCGAAGTGTGTTCTTAAATTGCTGCTAAGTTATTACTAAAGTGCCCTCTTCTGTGTACCAGTAGGCAACCTTTAAAGATGTGTTTTTTAAGACATCACCCTACAGAGAAGAAGAAGAATTCTAAGATTTTTAAAAATTAATTAATTAATTAATTAATTAATTTTTGAGCACTGTCTAAGCCTCTGGCCCATACAAGGGTAAACCAGATGTCTTAAAAAGCCTTCAGGCCCTGGCCGGTTGGCTCAGTGGTAGAGCGTCGGCCTGGTGTGCGGGGGACTCGGTTCGATTACCGGCCAGGGCACATAGGAGAAGCGCCCATTTGCTTCTCCACCCCCACCCCCTCCTTCCTCTCTGTCTCTCTCTTCCCCTCCTGCAGCCAAGGCTCCATTGGAGCAAGGATGGCCCGGGCGCTGGGGATGGCTCCTTGGCCTCTGCCCCAGGCGCTAGAGTGGCTCTGGTCATGGCAGAGCATCGCCCCCTGGTGGGCAGAGCATCGCCCCTGGTGGGTGTGCCGGGTGGATCCCGGTCGGGTGCATGCGGGAGTCTGTCTTACTGTCTCTCCCCGTTTCCAGCTTCAGAAAAATACAAAAAAAAAAAAAAAAAAAAAAAAAAGCCTTCAGGAAGGAAACTTCTAGATGGCATAGTATTTTTTATAAAGCTATGAGAATCTGGATGGCGTTGGGACTCTGGAATGATGCTGACATGCTGATTTGTGGAAACTCACATTTCTGAGGGACATAGAACAAATTTAGGGATCTGGGATACCAATGGCATACCACCAAACCCTAGACTTCAGCCATGCTCGTCAGCTGGTATAAGAGTTCTTTGAACAGAGGTGTTACTTCCAGTTTATAGCACCAAAGGAGCAAGGTAGATGCAGGTCTACCCAGGACTTTCGTTCCACTTTCTCCTCAGGTCTTACATCCTGTGTTAGTCTGTTTTCCTGGGGTTGACGTGTTCATCTCCAAGAGTTCTCAAGGCCTTTGTCTTCTTCAGTCTAGTGATTCTTTTAATCCATGTTCTCTCTTGCTTTATATCATGTGTTGATGTTGTTCTCTGCCAGGCTGGTCTTGAGCCATACTGGACAAAGAATGGACATTTCTTATAAAATCGAACCACTGTCCTTGTCCCTTGTGATTCTTGACTGTCTTCCTGGTGGAAGTGGGGGAAGGCAGGGGTACAGTCAACATTGAAACAGATCATATCCTAAGAATGCCATCATCACTGCCTAAAGAGTTCAAGAGAAGACATATTGGAAGATGTATCATTCTATGTTGATGCTATCAAATTCTGAACACTAAATTTGACCAGAAAACAACTTGTGATTTACATTTTTTCCTGCATGTACTGGATAACACTTGCATTTGTGGTTATCATCAACAAAGCACAATCACAACTTCTGAAACAGTCATGGAAAACCAGTGCTCATGCCATGATGGATGATACAGACTCCTGAGCAATAATGTAACCAGCATTGACTAAATGGTGTTAGAAAACTACAGAGGCAAGAAGATCTATATTGTTTAGATTCAAACAGGATCTGAAGAGCTATGGCATTGTGAATAATAACAGCATTGCTACCTTTTTCTCACAGGGGGAGAGATATGAAATTATCCAGGAACTATGCATTCAACAATAAAAAAAAAAAAAAAGATAAAATGCCGCCTAGCTACTAAGAAGAATCTCCACATGCAATGACTGGACAATAAACAAATATGTAAATAGCTCTAACCATTATTCTGAAGCTTTAAGGAAAATGATCATACCTCATATAGGCCCATGAATTTTATAATACTTTTTGAAATCAAATTTATGTATAGAGATCCTACAAAAAAGATTTACCTAGAACCCTGTACATCCTCAGATGGCCCTGAGGAAAAGTGAGGAAGGGTAACAGGTAACTTGCTAACACCCAATTTTATCCTTTCTCAGTACAGCAACAGTAGAATTCACATTACATGGTTTGGGAGTCTATTGACTTACTTTAGCAAATATTCTATATATCCATGATGCGTTGCAAAGACTTGAGGACTTTTGTCCTTTTTTTTTTTTTGGTAGCTATTCTACTTTTGTATTTTTTCCTGCTTGAAGATAATTCTCAATTACCTAGATGTGGCTTATTCAATGAGTAAATTAACTACATAAAGTTAAATTTTTATTTCTAAATTGTCTGACCTCCATCACTAAATATTTCTAGATGACCTATGTCGTTAGTTAGTAGGAACTCAGAGAATACGAATTAATTTTGATGTTAGCCTTAAATATTTTAGTTACAGAAGAAAAACTACTTTAATAATCATATAAATGCATGTTACTATATCTGTTTATTTCTGAAGTATCTATCTCTTGGATTATCTTTGTTTTATAGACATATGTAATTGAGGTTTAACTATTTAAAGGCTTCCATTATATCAGTGTCTGTTTTCCATACATTACCTATATTTGTATCTACAAAAAGAATTACTTATTCACAGGTGATTAATCTGCTTAATGACTTAAAACTGTTTGTCTAGTCAAACAACTACTTGGCCAAACTACTGTAAGAGGTTGATAGCACTGTTCTAGATTAAAAAATCATAACTTATTTCTAGAAATGGGAAAAAAATAATTAGAAAAACAAAATCAAAGAAAAACATTAAACCAAAAAAAAATTACATAGTCACTCTATAAGCATGTGTCCTTCCTCTTACTCACTAATTTCTTACACTGCCAACTTTTGACCTAAATGTTGAGATTTATGAGCTAGTCAATACTTTACTCTCTTGAGACTTTAAAATTTATAATTCCATTGATTTTCTTTTTAATAAATCTTGAAAATATAAAAAGTTAGAGAACAAAACATTCTAATCACACAGTACATTGAAATGTAAATTTTAAAGCTCATTTTTTTATTTCCATTTTTTTCTGATAATAAAATTTTAGACATTTTGTCAGTACCACCATTCTTATTTTCAAAAACTTAATAGATTTTTCATTTAGATAGAGATGGCTATAAAATGCATGAAGGCCACAAGGAAAATAGTACAAAATAATTCAGATTTTCTGAAGTAATTCTTTATCTCTTGACTCACCAAGTTTACTTCCCTTCTATCAAACAGTATATAAAGTACCTAACTTTAAGAGATGCTTCTTATGTTATCTAACCCTTTCAAGTAATGTGATAATCATATAGTAAGTGGGAAAGAATTTTGAATAAGAACACTAGTGGCTGGCCCTGGCCAGTTGGCTCAATGGTAGAGCGTCGGCCTGGCGTGCAGGGGTCCCAGGTTCGATTCCTGGCCAGGGCACACAGGAGAAGCGCCCATCTGCTTCTCTACCCCTCCTCCTCTCCTTCCTCTCTGTCTCTCTCTTCCCCTCCCACAGCCAAGGCTCCATTGGCCCAAAGTTGGCCCGGGCACTGAGGATGGCTCCATGGCCTCTGCCTCAGGCATTAGAATGGCTCTGGTTGCAACAGAGCAACACCCCAGATGGGCAGAACATTGCCCCCTGGTGGGCATGTTGGGTGGATCCTGGTCAGGCGCATGCGGGAGTCTGTCTGACTGCCTCCGCGTTTCCAACTTCAGAAAAATACAAAAAAAAACAAAAAACAAAACAAACAAAAAAAACACTAGTGGCTATAATAATTATCTCTACTTTCTTAGTAATGAAAAACAAGTTCCAAGCCTTTTGTTTGTAAATTCAACAAGAAAATATGTTTATATTTCCTTGAAAAGCAGTGGCCTTTTTGAAATAGAATCCCTGGGAAAAGTCTTAGAACATAAAATTCTGTGATTTTCATACTTAAAGTATAAGTTATATAATATTAAACACAATTATCTGACTTCTTAGTACTGATTTTCAAATGGATGCATCACCTTCAAAGATTAAATCCTAACAACTTCAGATCCTCCAAGTCCAGCAGAAATCACTTATGAGCATGAAGAAATTGAACCAAAATAAACCTCAGATGGCTAAATAGAAAACAGCAAACTCTTGCTTCAAAAAAGAATGCTTTAGATTTAATTAAAAGATATTGATTATAAATAAGAAATAAGGAATAGCATAGTGGAAAGAAAGGGCTAATTTCTTTAGACCAAAATATTCTATTGAGAATCAGTAATATCTAATTTGGACAATATGTTTCATTCAAAGGACAGATTTGATGTCTGTGAAGGGTTCAAACTTCCACTGTGAAATCATGTATATTTCCCCACCCAACAGAAATAATGACTTTAAAATATTTGTACCCTATGACTTTTTTTTATTACCTTTGTTTATGCTCAGTTTTACTAAGCATCAGGGTCAACCTGACATTTCCTTGAGGACTGAGCCTGTCAACGAGAATCACAATTCATCCAATTGCTTAATCAGTCCACCTTTATACCACAAGCTGGTAGCAAAACAAAGAGACCTTCAGATTTTGTAAATTTTTTATCTGGATTAGGATGGGCTCTAGGCCAATTTCCTTAAAACCAATACAGATTTTCAGACATTTACACAATCGTGTTTCTAATTACAGAGGACCCTGAAAATATGTCACATTTCACACTTGGATGGACTGTTTGATTCAAAGTGAAGATCTTTTATTGCATCATCCAGATAACTACTACATACTAAGACCATAATAATTATTTCTACGGTAGCAGAACATCGTTCTAAACTGAAAAGCCAAGCTTTTAAAAGGAGTGCTATAAACAGAGTTAATACTAGTGAACTACCTAAAATTGAAAGGAAAGAAGTAGGAATCAGTCATTGAGATCAGATTTCCAACCTTTATGTCTTTGAAACTTTGTCAACCATGCTTCTGTGTAAGCAGATAGATAAAGGCAGCACAGAGAACACTGCTGAACTGAAGAAACTTCTCTTCTGTTGCAAAAGATTATTAAGGTCAACAGAACAGACTTCAACAATTCAGAGAGAATATTTACTATTTTCCAGTAGAATTCTGGTTAACACTGATATTATATTGTATAATTCATCAGGACAAAATAAGTTAAAATACATGGGCAAACTCACTGTTCTGGGTCTGGACACCCTAGAATCAGAACCTCACACAGTAGTTCTGGTGTGTGAAGTTTATTGAAGGGGTGCTTTTCAGGGAAAGTTTTTCAGGGGAAGTATAAAAAGCAGAGAAAAAGAAGAGGAAAGTGCTGAGAAAAGATGGGTGGTCCTATATATGGGCTAGTTTTTATCTGTTCCATGGGATCACATCAGAAAAATAATTATGACCCTCTTCATTGATGTGAAGTGACCAGCCATTTGTAACCCCATATCCATCAATCATTGCTTGAGCCTAGATGGATGATCATAACCTCTAGGGAGATGCAGCTAGCATCAGCAATTCTCTGGAAAGGGGGTTGGCAGGGCACAGTTGTGGGTCATTAACAACCAATACTTACCACAACTAGAAAAAGGGTACATGAGTCGGGTAAAGGAATCCAGGCAGGGCACCCACAGCATCTACTAAACTCACTAGTTGTGATTCACTCGAAAATTATGAAAACACCTAGGATTCTGTCATATTTTAGACAGATTGGAAAGGATCACCTCTGGTATCAACAAGGGAAGTCAAGGGGATGGAATGGCTGGCAATTGCACCAAGTTGCCTTTAATTGTATTACACTCTATGACTGGTGCTTCCTTTGCTTGTTAACAATCTACAGCCTCTGACATAATGTATCCTTAACCTATTTTGGTGCTCTTAATTCAGAATTATTCCTTCTTCCCGCATGAAAGAAAAGACGCCAGTTTTGAGAATATCCATTAAGTTAAGCATTAGCACAAGGCAGAGCATTAACATTCAACTTGAAGAAAAAAAAAGGGGGGGGGGCTTTATAAATCACAAAGCACAATTCTTTTTTAATGGAAGAAATAAGTTTTCAATTGAGAGATTTGGGGGAGGAAAAAGAAATCATTGTTTCTAAGGTACAAGTTTTATTGGCATTCTGTGAGTCCTGTTACATGGCAGTCCTTTACCCAGTAAGAGCTGTATACTCTGCTCTGTTTTTGTGGCCCTCCCTTTTCTCAATTAGGGCACTAGAAATTCCAAACATGCTGTGAAACATTTTCCCTTCTTTCCTCCCAGACATTGTGCTGAAGACGCATGACATGCATTTTCATTATTGCTCCATGGTATACTGAAGTAGTCAGAACAAATCTGAGCTTTTGTTTCCCACAAATAGATAGGAAATAGGAATTCAAAGCTGGATAACAATAAATTTGGTAGTCTTCAGCCAGGTGGGTGTTGTGAAGCCACAGAAAAACTCAGACATAATCATTTCGCACTTCCGACTTTCCTCCTCTCCATTTTGAGGTGATTAATTTCATGTGGATAGCTAGAGAACAGACAGACTTTATATTTGAGTTCATTATAAAAAATGGAGACAGAAAGAAAAGATTTGCCTATCTCCAGAGAAAAGTTTATTTCTTTCTCTTTTGGCTTAATCAAGAAAGGAAGGCATTAAATATAATGGTTTCAAAATCTTAACTTAGAAATGCCAGTTTGGCCACAAAAGGCTTTGTTAAAAGGGCGGGTAGGTATCTGTGGGGAGGGTTATCATTAAAACAGTCCACTCAGTGTGGTTTGGTTTTTACACCTCGGAGTCCAGATATTTGTCCTCAATTTGGCAGCCGGATAAGGCAGTGGGAGATTTTTTTTTTCTGAAGCAAACAAATCTCCCTGTTTCATACTGATCCAATCTAATTCTAGTCATCCAGCCTACATATTATATATTTCCTATTTTGAGAAAAGCAGAAAAGCATTCCTGGAACGGAGTGGGCAGCGGACTCGATTCTATTTTCCACTAAATTAAGACACCTTACAGATAAGGAAAGCCACATTTTCTGTGACGAGGAAGAGGCTGAATACTTGCTGCAGTGAAAAAAAATCCACAAACTAAGACCCAGAGGATAAGAGGAACATGGCAGATGAACTTCCGGTTAAAGCTATTACAATGCTCCTTCTGTTGTCATCCCTTAGTCCCTGGCTCCTTCCACATCCACACACACACACACACAAATTGTTTCCCAAAAGCAGAGCAAATCTTGCAAGGGTGTTTGACCCTGGACTCTTACAAACAAGGCAAGACCCTCAAGTTATAATTAGCTTTCACTGACCCTTCTCCAAACATCTTTTAGCCTGGGGAGAGAGGAGCTATCAGTCAGCATGACCAATTCACTGCTGTTTATATTGGGGCTCAGTGACCATTCTTGTCACCCCAATGTGACCTGACCATCTCCAGAGGGAGTACTGGAGATCAGTCCAGTAGTGTTCATACTCAGATCAAGTTGATAAATCATCTCTGGAGATTAGAATCCTGATTTGTAGGAGTAAATGGCAATTTTTGGTTTATTATTGGTGCAAAAGTAAGATTTTCTTTTTAATATGTGTATTTAGTCAGGGAGAATCAGCAAATACCTTTGTAAAATGTAGTCATAAAATAAGTGAAAGGGAGAGAAACATGGAGAAGAAGAAAGGAAGGGGCAAAAACTTCTTATTAAAATTTTCCAGAGTTTACAGGAGTCTAAAATTAGACTGCTTTTTAAATTAGTGTTAATACAAATTCACCTCTTTACTGAGCCTGACCTCAATCTCATAACAAAATTTTACCTCTTCAGAAATTAAACAGCAAAATGCAAACTAGATGGACAAAAGCTCAAAAGCCAGAGTAATAACCTCCTGGTTAATAGAATTAACTGATATATATTTTGCTTTTAAAGATGCCAGGCACTGTGGAGTTCAGTGTTAGTATGAAGTGTTATCTCCTTCCAAACAAAGCAGTCGGTGGGATCGAAGCTCAGCCAGAACATTTACTGTGTACTCCCAAAAAAAAGTATTTCTGGGGGTTTTTTTCTCTATTTTTTTAATCTGTAAAATGAGAATTAGAAATACCATAATCCCCACCTCACACGTTAGTGTAAGGTTAAATTAGTTTATACTAATAGTTAAACGTTGAACAAGGGATCTGGCACATGGCAACAGTTCAAATAAGTGTTGGCTGTTACTTTTTACCATTTACTACAGATGGAAAAGAGAGGTTTAAAGGGTAACTTTCTCAAGGTCATGCAGTGAATAATGGGCAAAGCTAGGATTTGAACTCAGGTCATCTATCTCCGAAGTCCACGTGCATAAGCAGCAAACCTGAACTCTTCCCTGACAGGGACGCGGCCCAGGACGCAGTGCAATTTGAACTCGGCCATTTCTGACATGGCAGGAACAGCACAACAATAAGATGATGGTGGGCGCCTTGGGCCAAGAAAGAGCTTGTGGCAAATCATGAGTCTGAGAACAGAATGACCAGGCACTCCAAAGGCTGATTGTATTAGATAGTGTAAGTAATCTAGAGGTGATTAAAGTAATATAAGAAGTCATGCATCAGTTATATGCAAATACTATACCATTTTGTATCAGGGGCCTGAGCATTAGCAGGTTTTGGTGTGGGGTAGTGGTGGGGGCAGAGGGGGTGATGCCCCTGGAACCGTCCTCTGAGGATATAGAGGGATGTCTGTACTGCACTGCCTACCTTTGTCAACATTGTCCAGAATAGGTGATCAAAAGGTCTAAAAATATAATAGCTTTTACAACAGTAAATGATTTATATCAAAAGGCAAAAACTCCAGGTGTCCATACAGCTATACCAACATTTCCACAGCCAGAATTTGAACACACCAAGCTTCCAAGACTGCTAGACTTTTGGGATCTATCTAAAGATACTGATTGATATATATGAGTTCCTGTTCTCCTAGATCTGCTGCAAAAATGATATGGTTTACAGGCTTAGACAGCTTATTGACTAAAGGTGCCTCCCAGATGCTGGTGAGTGGCCCTAAGGCATAAAAAACACTGCAGTGGCTATGGGAGGTGTGGTTTATCGAGGTAATACTTTCTGTTGATTTCCTGACTATGAGACAATGAATGGATTAAGGCAAAAGTACAGAAAGAGAGAAAGAAAAAAAGAAAGAAAGAAAGAGAGAGAGAGAGAGAGAGAGAAAGAAAGAGAGAGAGAGAGAGAAAGAGAGGAAAATCAAACACAACCAAATATCTGATATCTGCCATACAGCACATAAAGGCAAGCCACCTAGGACTGAGCAGCCAGTTGTACTAACACCATCAGCCTTAGCTTTAAATTGAAAATTCATGGTCCAAAAAGCGACATGCCTGATATTCTTCTTCTTTCCTTCTACAGGATCAGGAGACTGGAAAGACAAGCTTGCAGGAAAAAAAACAAAACAAAACAAAACAACAAACGAACAAACAAAACCCATTTGATTCTCTGCACATATTTATTTATGCAAGGGGAGAAAATGTGTTCACTGCTATCTCTGTGATGGAGGAGCACTATGTGGCATTGAGAACTCCTGTCTCATATGGGCACTCAAGAAATGCTTATTGGATGAGGAGCCTGGGGCTCTCAAAGTGATGGAGACAACATCAGTCCTGCCCTGGAGGGACTTGCAGTTGAAAATGTCTGACACTAACCCAAGCAGAAATGGACAGGCAATCCAGATAATGCACCGAGAACTCAGAGCAATCAAATAAATATGCAGCTTGATGTTTTTTATATATCACTTATGTTGTAGTCACAAATGACTCAATTCCAAACCATTCTAAGGGTAATCTGAGTTCACAGTCTACTAAAATGAAGTCACAATATATTTTGAAAAATGGCTTTCAGTAACATAAATAGGAAGCCATTTTTGACTGGAGATAAGTAGACTGTTTTTAAAGAACCATTAGAAGGCATTTTTGAGTGAACCTAGCATAAAATTTCTCTTTTAATTCTTTTGAAAGGTAAGTAAGATTGGCAGCTAAGCTGGTTTCCACTTAAACATAAATTTGATTATTCTGGCTAGCTCAGAAGAGATCTAATGATTCTAATGCATTCTTAAACTGCCCTAAGTAGTTCTCCACACTTGGCTATGGCCACGGTCACAATGGATTCAGTCATATGCATATAAAAAGAGTCAAGTTGGACAATGTCTGACAGGTTTGTTTCCTGGCATTCCAAGGTCTGCCACACCAATTGATTTTAAACCCTAATGTGCCTTTATGTTCCTTTATGTTAACTTCCTATCATTTCTCATTCTTCCCCTACAACTTCTCTATGGTAACTTTAAATGGAACCCACTGCACAATCACTTAGGATTATTTTCTATTGTCTGAAACTCTCTTGTGAAAGTCTTCTGGGACTGCACAGAGCCTACTTACAACTCAGCAAAAGCCCTAAAACATCAAGAGAGAAATGAGCTTATAAATGCAGTCTGGAGAGGTCAGACTAAATATTTTGTTAAAGGTGGTCTCAGGGGTAATATTTGTTCATGAGGCAGACATGAACATTTCCTCTAGGAATCAATACTGGACCCATTTGCACTGTCCTTAGTGTTCAAAGGGTTTCTGTGCATTTATCCCACCTTGTGCATGTTCTCTCTATAAATAAATACCGGTGGCTGTCTGAGTTTCAAAATGCTTCTGCTGCTAGTGTTGTTATCCTTGCCGGAGAGTGGACCTGAAAGGACAGATGCAGTGCTATCTATCCTCTGTATCCGGCATTCAAGCAAAGACTTTCCTGCTGTGGTAGTTCTAACCACACTTTGTTTCCCTGCCTTGAACTCCACAGCCTGTCTGCTGCTCTTCATGAAGCCTTTGCTCAGAACAAGCCACCGCACTTCTGCCGGCTGAGCCTCCAGGCCATGTCTGCTGATTGTACTTCCCAACATTGCAAAACTCTGCAGACCATATGAACAAGACCCCCCAGGGCTCTAAATATGATATCTTCTGCCTGACACCTTTATGTCTGTCATGCTCTCCCTACAGATCTTGGGAATCACTGCCTTCATCTCTCTTCGATACTTGTTCTTACCAATAAAACAATATTATAGCAAATAATGCTTCAAAAGAGAAGGAGTTGTGGTGTAGTGGGCAGGGCAGAGACAGATCTTTCTCAAATTCCTCAGCTGGATATTATCCAGGAAACTTAACTTCTTTATATGTAAAAAAAAAAAAAAAAGTATAATAATGTCTCACTTGAATAAGTGTTATAAAGATTGAATAATACCTGGAAAGGGCCTGTCCTATATTGAACATGCTGTAAGATAACCATTGTTATTTAATTCTGATAAAAATCTGGCAAATGCTAGGAGCAGGTGTTACTTAGAAAGGTAGAAGAATAAACATTCCATAGATTCCAGATAGTTTGACAAGAAGCTTGAACCCACGCTCACTTTGTCTATTCAACATTGGAAAAACAAGGTAGCTTATAATGTTGGCTTTTGGGGTCCTTCCCGGTCTCTCAGTACCTCCTTAGAGAGTGTGTAAGCTGGTAGCAGAATTCTGTCAGATTTATGACAATGTGTCACTGATGGAAATATTTGACTGGGACAAGCTATACTATGACCTCTTTCTCCTTCAAGTTTGCCATCAATCAATGGTGCTCTGCCAACTCTATAAAGAGGATCTTAATCTCTTTTTGCCCTTACACTTCAAGAAAAGATTACGAGCAATCAAGTTTCTGTCCATTAAGTTCACAAGGACTTTCCAGCATCTGGAACAAGAGCGGGCACTTAGTAGGAACTCAATAGCATTAGATGTAAAGAAGAATAGATGAATGACTTCAGTGTAGTATTTTATGTCCTAGTAAAAATTTTGCCTGTGAATCTGAAAACATTGCTATTGCCCACAAACTCCTCTTTAAAATTTTACATATTTCAACATAACTCTCTGTAAACTAACATTGGAACTCACCTAACTCTATTTCACTCCATTGATAGTAGGTCACTATCAATACTTCCATGAATGATTGCACCTGAGTAATATCAAAACATTCAAATTGCCAACTAAACTGGGGCCTTGGTGGTTTGCCCTCATCTATTTCTCCTGTACACCTACAATATTGGCCATGTAGCAAAGCTCACATCCACTTTCCCACATTTCATTCTAAAGATAAATTGTGTTTCCCATGTGCCTTTAAGGAATCATTCTTGATCTCAGCCATAAAATTGGAAAGCTGCATAACTGACAAGATGATCCCCGAAGGCAGCTGAAACATGGGGTAGATTGAAACCGACAGTTAATTTGTAGCAGTAAAAAATAATGATATCATCATAAAACAAGTTTAAGATCAGACTGGGCTCAAAGACACTGCACCCACAGAATATATAGATGGGTATTGTCAAGCTTCAATAACAAAGCAAAACAAAACTGAACCTCCCAGTTTCACCAAGCCCAAATTATTTTCTTTTTTTTAATGGTACACTTCCACCACCTGCTGGCTGCAACAGATAAAATGCCTAGCATTCTCTAAATCCTGGAATATTCCGTTCTGCAGAGACTGTTAATTACTATGCTCAAGGAAACATATTTTTAACCTCACAGTATCACTGAAATAGTACAAATTAATCAGATCTCCCTAGAACACCAAACAAATGAAATTGCCCAGGGGGTAACCCTGGTCTGCTGTGCCTAAAAAAAGCTGCACTCGCTGAGTGCGAAAGTCCTAGCACATTCTCTTTCTATTCCGGAGTTCTGTCCTTAACA
Source organism: Saccopteryx leptura (assembly GCF_036850995.1). Taxonomy (NCBI): domain Eukaryota; kingdom Metazoa; phylum Chordata; class Mammalia; order Chiroptera; family Emballonuridae; genus Saccopteryx; species Saccopteryx leptura. The sequence continues at coordinate 78,078,490 of NC_089509.1, read as the reverse complement.
CGCACTCCTTTTTTGACTTCCTCCTCTCCAGCTGCCTTCTCTACCAGGCATCCTACACAGCGCTGCAGTGACAGGCAAAGCGGCAGCCCTCAGCTAAGAACGACCTCCTCCTGGAGATCGTCAAGGAAGAAAGCCATTGACGCTTATCTTCTTCAAGAAAAACAAAGCCCAATAAGATTCAGCAAGGATAGAAAGAATATCGTTTGGTTCTCAAAACTCTGAGAGCAATATTTTAGCATCGTTTCCTCAGGCTTAAATGTCTTGTGTTACAGCTGTTTCTCCTAACTTGGTTACAAGTTAGAAAACCTTTGGAGGGAGAAAGATTAGAGCCTTTACAAGCACATAAAATCTAGCCACCTATAAAACCTTATCTAATATGTTCAGTCTTACTTTTCTAGATTCTTTGTCACTAACATCCCAGGCCTCTGACTTTCCAACCATCATGAGGATAACAAGATTTTAGGAAATACACCTGCTTCAACATGACTTTTTTTTTCTTTTGCCTTCCTGAATTTAAAAAATTTTATTCAATGAGCATGTAGTACTTGTGTAATCAAACAACTTAGAAAAATCCTTTAAGTTTTCATCTATTTAGAAATTTTTTCTGTCACTTGTATTTTTGCAATCACAATAACAATGGTTCTCAGACAAAATATCTAGTCCTCATTCAGCAATGATGTAAAAACATCACGAGATGTTTTCTCTGGAAAGGCCATTACAGCCAAGTAAGAACAAGTGACATTCTCTAACTCTGACATGCATCAGTGTCTGACCAGGCTACGCCAGTTTGAAGGGTATAATGAGTCTATACACAAAACAAACTGAGTCGAATTCATTTTCTCCTGAACAGTAGCATTCTTGCCTCTATCTAAACAATTAGCTCACCCTCCCAAACACTCCAAGATGTAAACTTTAGTTTTAAGGCATTAACATTTTTGTCCTGATGCTATAATTTCATAACGATACCCCTTGCAGGCATCCCCAAACTACGGCCCACAGGCCGCATGTGGCCCCCTGAGGCCATTTATCCGGCCCCCGCCGCACTTCTGGAAGGGGCACGTCTTTCATTGGTGGTCAGTGAGAGAAGCACTGTATGTAGCGGCCCTCCAACGATCTGAGGGACAGTGAACTGGCCCCCTGTGTAAAAAGTTTGGGGACCCCTGCTTACAGGTTAGGTGATTTCTCTATAGCAAAGTACATCCCTATGAGCAAAATCACCTTAAATAAAATTTTCATTTAAATTATTTTCTTTAGTATAAATGACCAGTGAATACATTTTTAAATGCTCAAGTCCTGATAAACATATTTTTTTTAATTACTAAAATTTTGGAATAATCCAGCAGCATTTTCTTACATTAAAGTATGAGACTTTATGATTGTGAGAATTTTGTCTGCATGATTTATCTTCAAAAGGCGCATCTTATGTGAGAAAACACTTCAAAGTCATTGACAGACAAGATCCTGCATGTTCTTGTGAATATTCTTACTATGAACCCTGGTATCAAGCCTAGTATTCTGACTTAGTAAGTCCATTTCTGGTCTTAGTAGAGTAGAACATGTTTGTCTATCTTGTTCAGGTTTAAAACAGCAGTTTTTAAACAGGGGTCCATACAAACCTGGAAGCACACGAGACTTTGCAGGAGCACAGAGTCGCAGATTCTTTCAAGGGCATCAATTTCCAGATCCTCGGCTTCTACACGGACTCTTCCCTAAAACTAATCTCCCAGAGAGAACGGCTGTGGTGGGCCAGTTATCTTTCCCAACTGCCTTTCTCAATCACTCTATTCTGTATAAGAAAACTGTGCCTCTGACCCATCTCTAATCTTTTTTTTTTCTTTTTAATAATTTTCTTTTTTTAATGGGGTGACATCAATAAATCAGGATACATATATTCAAAGATAACAAGTCCAGGTTATCTTGTCATTCAATTATGTTTCATACTCACCACCCAAAGTCAGATTGTCCTCTGTCACCTTCTATCTTGTTTTCTTTGTGCCTCTCCCCACCCCCTTTCCTTCTCCCATTCCCCCCTCCCCCCCGTAACCACCACACTCTTATCAATGTCTCTTAGTTTCACTATTATGTCCCACCTACGTATGGAATAATACAGTTCCTGTTTTATTCTGATTTACTTATTTCGCTTCGTATCATGTTATCAAGATCCCACCATTTTGCTGTAAATGTTCCGATGTCATCATTTCTTATGGCTGAGTAGTATTCCATAGTGTATATGTGCCACATCTTCTTTATCCAGTCATCTATTGATGGGCTTTTTGGTTGTTTCCATGTCCTGGCCACTGTGAACAATGCTGCAATAAACATGGGGCTGCATGTGTCTTTACGTATCAATGTTTCTGAGTTTTTGGGATATATACCCAGTAGAGGGATTGCTGGGTCATAAGGTAGTTCTATTTTCAGTTTTTTGAGGAACCACCATACTTTCTTCCATAATGGTTGTACTACTTTACATTCCCACCAACAGTGTATGAGGGTTCCTTTTTCTCCACAGCCTCTCCAACATTTGCTATTACCTGTCTTGCTAATAACAGCTAATCGAACAGGTGTGAGGTGGTATCTCATTGCCGTTTTGATTTGCATTTCTCTAATAGCTAAAGAAGATGAGCATCTTTTCATATATCTGTTGGCCATTTGTATTTCTTCCTGGGAGAAGTGTCTATTCATATCCTCTTCCCATTTTTTTATTGGATTGTTTGTTCGTTTGTTGTTGAGTTTTATGAGTTCTTTGTATATTTTGGATATTAGGCCCTTATCTGAGCTGTTGTTTGAAAATATCATTTCCCATTTAGTTGGCTTTCTGTTTATTTTGTTATCAGTTTCTCTTGCTGAGCAAAAATTTCTTAGTCTGATGTAGTCCCATTCATTAATTTTTGCCTTCACTTCTCTTGCCTGTGGAGTCAAATTCATAAAATGCTCTTTAAAACCCAGGTCCATGAGTTCAGTACCTATGTCTTCTTCTATGTACTTAATTGTTTCAGGTCTTATGTTTAGATCTTTGATCCATTTTGAGTTAATTTTTGTACAGGGGGAGAGACGGTAGTCCAGTTTCATTCTTTTGCATGTGGCTTTCCAGTTTTCCCAGCACCATTTATTGAAGAGGCTTTCTTTTCTCCATTGTGTGTTGTTGGCCCCTTTATCAAAAATTATTTGACTATATATATGTGGTTTTATTTCTGGACTTTCTATTCTGTTCCATTGGTCTGAGTGTCTATTTTTCTGCCAATACCATGCTGTTTTGATCTAATCTTACCTGGTGTCTAACAGTGATGTCTGAGACGGCACTGGCCCCTGAGGGAGGCTCCCGGAAGAGCCAAGCAGAGAAGAACTTGATAAGAATTACTGATGCGCACTGCACCTTATTTCCATATCATTCCAGCAACATTCATGTCTCTCTGAGTCTATCTCACAAGGAATTTGAATTTATAGGTAAGGAAGAATGAGATGTGATTTATCATGCTTATTAAAATAAACATGGAAGTCAGACATTTTCTGTTAGAAAGTAAGTCTGATTTGGTTGATTGGCTTGACAGTGAAGACGAGCTTTGCCAATTAGTTCCATGGCAGACATTTTCTATAAATTTAATAAATTAAAATTTAAGCCCCTAAGTTTTGACAAATATATATTTAAAGCAGGTAGCAATATAAAATATGTTAGTAAATACATCCTCTTCAATAATTTTAATTTACAGTAACATTTTAGAAATCAATTTGAAAATAGAAGAGGGATCCATAATAGTTTCTCAAAGCTCATGAATTTAAAATATCAGCAGATGGGTTTAAGAGAATGTGTGGCAGCCCAGTGAATGCAAACAAGTACCCAAACCTCTCACTAGGAAAATGATTTAGCACTAATGAAATATTTTAAACATTAAGTAAACAGGTTTCTTAGGGAATGATTTATAGAAAATGTCTGCCATGGAACTAATTGGCAAAGCTCGTCCTCACTGTCAAGCCAATCAACCAAATCAGACTTACTTTCTAACAGAAAATGTCTGACTTCCATGTTTATTTTAATAAGCATGATAAATCACATCTCATTCTTCCTTACCTATAAATTCAAATTCCTTGTGAGATAGACTCAGAGAGACCTGAGTGTGTTGCTGGAATGATATGGAAATAAGGTGCAGCGCGCATCAGTAATTCTTATCAAGTTCTTCTCTGCTTGGCTCTTCCGGGAGCCTCCCTCAGGGGCCAGTGCCGTCTCAGACATCACTGTTAGACACCAGGTAAGATTAGAGACGGGTCAGAGGCACAGTTTTCTTATACAGAATAGAGTGATTGAGAAAGGCAGTTGGGAAAGATAACTGGCCCACCACAGCCATTCTCTCTGGGAGATTAGTTTTAGGGAAGAGTCCGTGTAGAAGTCGAGGTTCTGGAAATTGATGCCCTTGAAAGAATCTGCGACTCTGTGCTCCTGCAAAGTCTCGTGTGCTTCCAGGTTTGTATGGACCCCTGTTTAAAAACTGCTGTTTTAAACCTGAACAAGATAGACAAACATGTTCTACTCTACTAAGACCAGAAATGGATTTACTAAGTCAGAATACTAGACTTGATACCAGAGTTCATAGTACATAATATTCACGAGAACATGCAGGATCTTGTCTGTCAGTGACTTTGAAGTGTTTTCTCACATAAGAGGTGCCTTTTGAAGGAAATCATGCAGACAAAATTCTCACAATCATGAAGGCTCATGCTTTAGGAAAATGCATTTGTCCCTAGCCGGTTGGCCCAATGGTAGAACATCAGCCTGGTGTGTAGAAGTCTCAGGTTCAATTCCCGGTCAGGGAACACAGGAGAAACAACCATCTGCTTCTCTATTCCTCCCTCTCCCCATTTTCTCTCTCTCTCTCTCTCTCTCTCTCTCTCTCTCTCTCTCTTTCTCTCTCTCTTCTCCCCTCCCACATCCATGGCACAGATGGTTAGAGCAATTTGCCCTGGGAGCTGAGGATTGCTCCATGGCCTCGCCTCAGGTGCTGAAATAGTTCTGTGGCCAAGCAAAGAAGCAGCAGCCCCAGATGGGCAGAGTATTGCTCTGTAGGGCACTTGCTGGGTGGGCTGCATGCGGGAGTCTGTCTCTCTGCCTCCTTGATTCCCCACCTCTCACTTAAAAAGAAAAAAAAAGAAAAAAGAAAATGCATCTGAATTATCCCAAAATTTTAGTAATTAAAAAAAATAATCTATTCTCTAGGACTTAGATAATTCAGCTTTTGAGATTAATATGTAAATCATTAAGTTATGATTTGCATTTATTTTCCCCCATTTCATGCTTAGATTTCTATCATATATAGAAGGCCTTCATGAGGTTTTAGTCTACAGCATAGTAATTATTTTGATTAAGTTGAACTTAACCAACCAGCAATTATTTTTTTAGTGCATACTCCAAGCTGACACTATACTAGATTATGAGAAATGTGTTATCAAATCACCCCTTAGTGCCCATGAAATAGAGGAAGTAACTATATGTGTATAAATAGATGGTACACTGGTATTTGATAATAATGTCCTACTGCATTTGAATTTAGAATGTTATAACAAACTAATCTCAATCACTAAATCTGTGAAACATCAACCTAACTTTGAAAAAAAAAAATTGTCTAATGCTTCCCCAGCCCCTTAAGTCCCCACTTTCTGTACTTGCTGGAAACTATCACCAACCCAACTGTTAGCATTAAGAAAATTCTTATTTTCTCTTTGTACCTGCCTTCCTTGCCTACCCTGTCTATAATCTTACCACTCTTGCCAATATTCTCTGCAATCCAGTCAAAATGACCTTCCTCCTCTCCAACCCCAGGAATTCTTGTAAGCTGGCCTCTTTCTGGACCATGCCTCTCTCTCCCATTTTCTTACTCAACTCTACCCTTCAGATCCCCATATAATTGAGAGGCCTTGTCCAATCTTACAGAGCCTTGAACTTCTTATCTCAGTTTTTAATCATATTTTTGTTTCTTCTATTATTTAACTAGTGTTTGTCTCTCTCACTAGCCTCAAAACTGCATGAGGGTAGAGTCTAAATATTTTGTTCCCATTATATCTTCACAGTGTCTGGAACCTAGAAGAAGCTACATAAATATTTGTTAACTATCTGTATAAATGGTCTAACCCTGTTTGATAAACCCCAGACCTGGATCATCAAAATATACTCAGAAGGACAACTCTCTGAAGGTAGTCTTCAGCCCCAACCATTGCCTCGCAAGGTCCAAAGAACCTATGAGGTATGCAGTATTCCAAAGACTTTTCTAGACCGTTGCCTGCTTCATAGGGAACATCATTTCTATCAATGAGGTAGAAACTGAGCAACGTGTTTTCCTCACAGTCAGCACTACGACTGCACTACCCTTGCCTCAAGACTCTTCAAAGATCCTTTCTTTGGGCCTTCTCCAATTGGGCCTGGGTTCTATTCACCTTGTTCACTCCTGAATCACCAGCACCTTGCAAACTGCCTGGCACTTATTAGGTGTGCTCAATAGGTATTTATCAACTAAATCAATGAATCAATCAATATTTGACCAATGTTTACCTTTGAGTATGCCCCTGACACTGCCCAGTAGCATAACTATTTGTCACCTATGCACCATTTGACATCCTTCCACATTACTCTTACTCTCTTTTTCTAAATCACCATTTATTTTTTCCTCTTGACTCCTTACTTTCCACACACAAACTGCCATTTCACTTTAAGAGGTTGGCAGTAACGTAAATTAAGCTGACCAAAAAAACTTTCTTTTTCTCATAACCCAAAAAAGCAAAAATGAAAAAAAAAATTGTCCCACTTTTTTCTCAGCCAAATGTGCCTTTGAAAGATTTTGTTTTTGAGCTCAGACTCTAACTCTGTAATTATCTAAACAACTCCACAAGTACAAAATACCATATTTACATATGCAAAGCAAGAATGAGGAATTAGAATACTTAATGTATTCACATTATTGAATGTTGAAACAACTACAGATTTGGATACTATTTTTTGCAAATCTACATCTCCAAAGTGGCCTTCTAATATACTTCTTTACATAGCATCGTGATCCTCAATATTTTATCTCCAAACAATTCATAATTTAGTAACTTAAGTTTTTAGGTAAATATTTAGAATATGTTTGCAGATTGAGGTTCCATAAACAAGGCTGTTAACTTACAGGCCTCTGGAAAATGAGGCCTTTGGTTTGCAAACATTTTGTTTTAATACTGAGGTGAGGAACAGGGAGGGGCTGCGTTGATGGCTTAATAGCTTCTTCTTCTTCCTGGGTAGACTCATTCAGGATGAATGCGATTATTTCGAAATCCATTTCATTCTAAGCAAATGTCTCTACCCTGGGAAAATAAAGCAGAGCAACTGCTGGCTAGCTCGTAGCAACTGTAGCCATTTTACTCAGTGTTCTTCCTTATTACTCCCAATAGTTTAAATAAATATCTGTAATAGCCTCCATCTTCCTTGTAATCCCATATAAAACTAGCCTCATTAAAAAAAAACACACACACACCATATTCTAATGGAATGATAACCTTTCTTCAGTCTTTCTAGGTCAACACTGAATGTTCTCCCTTTCTAATTTTATACCAGTTCATAGGAGAGTTCAGGTCCAACTCAATCCTACAAGGACACATTTTCCACTCAGTTGTCTCCTTGCTGCTTAATGCTGAGCGTCATTTCTACAGGGATGTCTCCCATGGGGTCACCTCCCAGCCCACAAACACCCCTAATACACATTCCAACCTGTCTTGATCCACCATCTCATGGCCCGTTAAATGAAATTACCTGTAAAACAAGTTAAAGAGATAATGAAGTGGTGGCTGAGAAACTTTTAATAAGTGGGAAAAATTAAAATATAATAATTAACATTATGCTTGGACCTTTGAGTTCATTTCTTTTCCCCAGTTCTACTTTTCCTTGCATATCTTAAAAAAAAAAAAAAAAAAAAAAAAAAAAATGAGGCTTCTTTATTTCACTAAGATTGGTTTAAAAGCTTAAAACCTTTCTGCTAGTTATCTAGGGAATCCAGGAAATAGCTAATTGAAAAACTTCACATTCGTTTTTTTAACTGGTTGCATCACTTTATTCTTGCTCAAGAACTAGCCTCTGAAAATACAAAGTCAAGATGTAATAATGGGTTGTGTTAGCATATCCAGACAAAGGCAATATCTCATATGGGCTTAGAGGAAGGGAGAGGAAAAGGTATTATTTACCTGGTCTGTGCACTCCAGGTACAGGAATTTTGTCCAGTGTTTCAACTTTGCCAAGATACCCAATTGTAAGAATATCTGGAGAGATTTGTTACTATAATCCTTTAGGACCATGATGGCGAACTGTTTTATAAAAACCGCCCACTTTTGCAGTGCTGGTCAACCTGGTCCCTCCCACCCACTAGTGGCGGTCCAGTTTCATGGTGGGCCAATCGCAGCGCCCTTTGGTTGCTCCACTACTGCCCACCATGAAACATGGAACGCCCACTAGTGGGCGGGAGGGACCAGGTTGACCAGCACTGCAAAAGTGTACGGTTTTTATAAAAAGGTTCGCCATCATGGCTTTAGGAAAATAACAAAAGAATTTCTTGAGAATCACTTAACCTACCCTATAGGGTAAGAATTATAGATGGGCTATATAATGTTATTTATACAGCTAATTATAAATAACACGTTAAAATAATACAGTTGATTCTCCCATTTATTTGAAAATCTCTTCTACTAAGAATAAGCAAGCTCTTGAACCATGGTAACCAAATGAAGCACCACTTGTCCATCCTCACAGCATCTTCTTTTGCTCGGAAAATTGTGCTGATCACCCTTTGTGGCCTCGTTCCAAGATGATCATTGTCGTAACTGCATAAACAACATGTATTTGAAGGAGATTGTTTTTTCCCAAAAACTTTGTTGGATTCTGTACCATTCCCCAGTTACTTATTTTCAGAGTTAATGATGTCATTCTGCCACTTTCTGTACCTGAGTCTGTAAGACACTCACCCAGACCTTGGAATTGGCCTTGTTCTTTTTCTTTGGGTTGTGCCACACTAAACACTGAGGGAGGTGAAAAGAGAGGTAGGAGAATTATTTACCTAGCTCTTCTGAATGGGTTCGGTAAAAGCTGAGAATACGATAAAATATCCATGATAAATTAGATTTTCTTGTTTTTTGCAGCCTCTAGAGCAGCGATCTTCAACCTTTCTCATCTTGTGGTACACATAAACCAATTACTAAAATTCTGTGGCACATCAAATGATGTCATGTTTTTTGCTTATCTGCAAAAAAAAAAAAAAAAATAGATATAACTTTGATTCATTCACACCAGATGGCTACTGTTGTGTTGTCTGCTGATATTTTTTTATTTGGCAAATAAGGGAAGAGGTCAGTGTCCCTGACTAAGTAGTCAGGTCTTACAGGTTTTTAAAATGCTTGCAGCGCAGCAGTGTGAACGGTGCAGCCACAGCAGTTAGAAATCACTGCTCTGGAGGGCACGTTCCTTGGAATGTGGCCCCTTCTCCAGCAACTGATTGACTGCTCACACTACTATCTTCTAGCTCCCCTGCTTCTACTTTTTATGACTCTTTTCATTATTTGGACCCACCTAAATAATCCAAGATAATATACTTATTTTAAGTCAGCTGATTCCTTGATTCTATCTGCAGTTTTAATTCCCCTTTGCCATGCAACCTCACATATTCACAGGTTCCATGAATTATGACGTAGATATTTGGGGAGCCATTATCCAGCCTACACACACTATACAAGAGAAACTAACCAAACAAAAGTCAAACACAAAACACCTAAGCATAGAAAATTTAAATAAAGATATACCAAAATCTTTGCATTATTTAAAAGAGCTGTGTCCTATTGTTTTTATTCTCCTTGTTTCCCATGATTTCCAAATTTGGGTATTTGCCATGATTTATTATTTTCTAAATATTGAGAAAATTCTTATTCTAATAATGGAAAAGAAGTCCTAAAAATTGTTTTTAAATCTCTGAAGCTAGAGTAGCACAGAAGTTTACTCTCTTATGCTTTTTTACATGCATTTTCTCACTTGCAATTAATCAACTAGTTAAAGGTAATGAAAGAATACTAAGTGCAAATAGTTATTGATTAGTACAATCCACCCTGGAAACATATAGTAACACCAACCTCATTGACTGAGAGAGCTCAGAATGCATGTCAATTTGTAGTTATATGTCTTATCTCCCCAATTAAAAAGCAAACAATTTAAGAACACATATGAGTCATATTTTTATGGTCAAATTATTAAGAGTGTCTAAAAGAGGGTATAATCATGATCCTTATACAAATATAAAATGAACATGTCAAAGATTTTATTTAACTCAATAATTAATGATGGGACCTGTAAGATGTTACAATCTATTCAGAAAATTAAGGAATATATATATATATATATATATATATATATATATATATATATATATATATATATATATATTCCTCTGAAATAAATTTACAACAAGATGCCAGACAGTTCTATTCATTGAGCTATAATTAATTTCATTCCATCAGACACAATTAATTTCATTTTCGGCCTGAACAGGCGGTGGCACAGTGGGTAGAGTGTTGGACTGAGATGTGGAGGACCCAGGTTAGAGACCTCGAGGTCACCAGCTTGAGTGCAGACTCATCTGGTTTGAGCAAGGCTCACCAGCTTGAGCCCAAGGTCGCTGGCTCGAGCAAGGGGTCACTCAGTCTGCTGTAGCCCCCAGTCAAGGCACATATGAGAAATCAATCAATGAACAACTAAGGAGCCGCAAGAAAGAATTGATGTTTCTCACCTCTGTCCTTCCTGTCTGTCTGTCCCTATCTGTCCCTCTCTCTGACTCTCTCTGTCTCTGCCACACACAAAAAAAGTACATTTCCATAGATAAGAATCATTTGCATTATTATCAGTTCTCTACAATTTAGAGAGTTTTAAAATAGCTAAAAGACAATGAAAATCAGAGATAACCCAGAAGGTCATAAGGTCATGTTAGATAGGAATTTCCTGTCTCTCTCCTTCCTTCCTTCCTTCCTTCCTTCCTTCCTTCCTTCCTTCCTTCCTTCCTTCCTTCCTTCCTTCCTTCCTTCCTCATTCTCTCTCTTTCATTCTCTTTCCTTTTTTTCTTTCTTTCTTTCTTTTCTCTCATCTCAGTATTTCACAATTTTTCCTAAGAATATAATATCTCACATAGTACCTTGTATATAGTAGGCATTCAGTATAAATTTCAAAGTTTGAATGTTTGATTAAAAGATTAATTCTGGCCCTGGGTGGTTGGCTCAGTGGTAGAGCATTGGCCCTACATGTGGATGGCCTGGGTTCAATTGTGATCAGGTACCACAGAAAAAGTGACTATCTGCTTCTCTACCCCTCCCACTCTCTTTCCCCTTCTCTCTCTCTTTTTCTTTCTTCTCTCCCTTCCCCTCCTGCAGCTATGGCTCAAATGGTTCGAGCAAGTTGATCTCGGGCACTGAGAATGGCTCCATGGCCTTCACTTCAGGTACTAAAAAAAAAAGTCTTGATTGCTGAGCAACAGCCCCAGATGAGCAGAGCATCACCCCCTAGTGGGCATGCTGGGTGGATCCTGGTCAGGGCACATGCAGGAGTCTGTCTCTCTACCTCCCCTCCACTCACTAAAATTAAAAAGAAAAATCAATTCCAGTCTTATTGCCCTAATTGTATTTGGAATGCCAGTCTTCTTTTCTCCTTCTCCTCTTCCTCTTCTTCTTCCTCCTCCTTCTCCTCCTTCTTCTTTTTTTCTGTCTGAGACCCCTAGTTTTTGCCATTTTTTTCTAACTTTGCTTAAGTTACAAGAGAAATGTTTCTGAATTTGGGGTTTAGCTGGACTTATTAGGATGCAACGCAGAAGAGTATCTGATGCCAAGTTATAACACTATTTTGGTACTATTATGATAAGAAGTGACCTAGAAGCAATAGACTCTCTCCTTCATCCTGAGCAGAAACTTATGGGACCTAAAAAGAGAAAGCATTTTCACTATGGCCAGGTCATTGTCCACATCCTGACCTGAGTTATGCATCTTGAGTTCAGCGAGATTTCCCTCAGGTCTTCTGAAGTTAAAATAAGCTATATGTTTTTCAAAAAGTTTAAAGATTTTCTTGAAAAATATTTATTATTAGAGAATCCATAACCTGAGCAGAGAATTATAAAAGTAGATGGCCTTTTTTTTTTCTAGAGCTAGAGAAATCAAATAGTTTAAACTCTTGGTCTAAGGCCATGGTATTTTCCAGATGAGTTGAGAGACAGAAATTAAGTGTAATGAGAATTCCAACTTCAGTCATCAAAATATGAATGCTAAAAGGAAACTAAAAATCTGTGTAAAATTTCAATTTCACCAACAACTCTGAAAAAAAAATGTATGGATAGAACGATATCAAGGTGATCTTGTAACTGGTATCACAGTGGTAACTACCCGGTACCCTGGATGCACAGAAAATCAGATCAAACCAAGCAAAGTAAGATGCCACACATCTTGTCCATTAAAATCCTGAACAATTTGAAGTGCAGAATAATCTATCCACATTAAGAAACAAACACAACATTCCACAGCCATTTATAATTGCTTCTGGACCAAAACAATTTTGTGATTTGAAAGCATACATATATTGAAAGAGAAAAAAAGCTTGGCATTGCACCAATAATCAACCAACATCTTGGCACGCATCCAGATAGCATCCACTACGAACAGTCATAGTAATTCTTCTCATTACAATGTTTGCATGCACATAAGTCAGATTCAGGTGGATTTACAGTGTGCTGTGAACAGCCAGGCTTAGAGCAGCCAGCAGATTGTCTTAAGTGATACAGGGTCCGTGCCTTTGAGCAGCACATAACTCTCAGAGCTATTGGGCTAAATTCCAGACGTACTGTCCTCAGTATTCCTCCACTTCCATAAACTGACAAGTTTATGTGTGACATTTTAAACTTTTGCTTTTGTTACTGTTGCCTGGATTGTAATTCTAAGTGGATCTTGAAACAAATCAGGGGAATGAAACTGCATGCAGTCTGTTTAAATGAGATCTGATCTTTTTTTTTTTTTAAGACCAAAGCACCCTTGGGGCAGAGGCAGCATGCAGCCATCTTCCCTTGAGTGCCGCCCTTTTAACTCTTGAAGCTGCAGTGTCTGTTGGCATTTGAGCTTTTCCTCTTCCTGCTAAGCCTACAATTTCCAGGTGCACTTCAAACAGAATGAGGGAGAGAGCCCCTTGACTGCATACATTTCAAGCTCATTCTTCACATAGGTTCCAAGCATCTGCCACATTAAACAGGAAACCCATAGTTCAAAACCCACACTGAGAGGAAAACGGTAACAAGCAGACCTGAGCTGGGGTAATTTATGATTAAGCTAATAAAATTCTAATTAGGCTTATAAAGCCCTGAAGTATTTCCTGCAATGGCTTGTCATGAATCCTTTATTCAAGGAAAGCCAAAGTGCATTAGATGTGGGTCATGTAGCATATTGTCACATAGATTCATGTTTATATTCCCTCTTTTGCGGTCAAGCAAATGGTTTTTGGGGTTTTTTAAATTAAAATATAGTTGGCGCCTGACCTGTGGTGGTGCAGTGGATAAAGCATCGACCTGGAATGCTGAGGTTGCCGGTTCAAAATCCTGGGCTTGCCTGGTCAAGGCGCATATGGGAGTTAATGCTTCCTGCTCCTCCCTCCCCCTTCTCTCTCTCTCTCTTTCACTCTCTCTCCTCTCTAAAAATTAATAAAAGTAAAAATATATATATACATATATATATATGTGTGTGTGTGTGTGTGTGTGTGTGTGTATATATATATATAGTTGGCATACTCTGAAAAGCAGAAAGGTGATGTGAAACATTAAAGGAAAGAATAAAAAAGCAGCAATCTGTTCAGACCCAATGTGATCCTGGCTCAAGGGACATCTGGGTAATTGTTCAGTTTCTCCTGATTCACAAAACAGATTGTCCTCAGACTAAATAATGTCTACTAAATTTACTGAAGAGCATTTCTGGCCTGCTGTCCAGGTCCTCTTAAGGGTGAATGGTCATTAGAATTAAGAACACTCATAATTAAAAATATGCAGAAAGAGAAATGAAGGCAAAGATAAATGAATGGGACTACATCAGACTAAAAAATTTTTGCTCAGCAAGAGAAACTGACAACAAAATAAACAGACAGCCAACTAAATGGGAAATGATATTTTCAAACAACAGCTCAGATAAGGGCCTAATATCCAAAATTTACAAAGAACTTATAAAACTCAACAACAAACAAACAAACAATCCAATAAAAAAATGGGAAGAGGACATGAACAGACACTTCTCCCAGGAAGAAATACAAATGGCCAACAGATATATGAAGAGATGCTCATCTTCATTAGTTATTAGAGAAATGCAAATCAAAACTGCAATGAGATACCACCTCACACCTGTTAGATTAGCTATTATCAACAAGACAGGTAATAGCAAATGCTGGAGAGGCTGTGGAGAAAAAGGGACCCTCATTCACTGTGGTGGGACTGTAAAGTAGTACAACCATTATGAAGGAAAGTATGGTGGTTCCTCAAAAAACTGAAAATAGAACTACCTTATGACCCAGCAATCCCTCTACTGGGTATATACCCCAAAAACTCAGAAACATTGATACGTAAAGACATATGTAGCCCCATGTTCATTGCAGCATTGTTCACAGTGGCCAAGACATGGAAACAACCAAAAAGCCCTTTAATAGAAGACTGGATAAAGAAGATGTGGCACATATACACTATGGAATATTACTCAGCCATAAGAAATGATGACATCAGATCATTTACAACAAAATGGTGGGATCTTGATAACATTATACGGAGTGAAATTAGTAAATCAGAAAAAACCAAGAACTACATGATTCCATACATTGGTGGGACATAAAAACGAGACTAAGAGACATGAACAAGAGTGTGGTGGTTACCGGGGGTGGGGGGGGAGGGGGGCGTGGGAGGGAAGGAGGAGAGGGGGAGGGGGAGGGGGGGCACAAAGAAAACTAGATAGAAGGTGACGGAGGACTATCTGACTTTGGGTGATGGGTATGCAACATAAGTGAATGACAAGATAATCTGGACATGTTTTCTTTGAATATATGTACCCTGATTTATTGATGTCACCCCATTAAAATTAATAAAAATTTATTAAAAAAATATGCAGAATGTTATTAAAAGAAAGGACTCCTACTTCATTAGGCATGCCTATGCACAAGTACTGCACTGTGCCCGCTGCAGAGCAAAGGGAGACTTGAAGACCACTCAGCAAGTTGCCTGTGTGACTGTGAGTGGGTCTCCGTTCATTCAGACATGGAGATCAGGCCCATACCTGCAAAAGGAAGAGCTGCTGCATTAATAAAGGTAGCTTGAGCAATCTATTCTGAAGTGTTCTAGCCAGGAAATACAGGATTTACCATTGTTCATATGGAAAATAATATTACTTATTAAATAACAATACAAGAATAAACTCTATGTTTTATATACTCATAACTATAAGCCCACTTTCACCCCCACCTTGTATATCTCAATATAGAGGAATAGAAAGTACTGTGCTTATTAAAAAAATAAGACGAGTCAAAGATAAGTCCATATTCAGACTCATTTTCACACTTTTTGATTTAATTAGCTTATTAAGATAAAATCATATTCAAAGGCAACAACTTAAAAAAACCTCTGGGGGCCAAATTTCACAACCATATCACTCCAAACTAGACCTTCCTTAACTTGATTTACTGACATCCCATTACTTTTATAACTTTCCAAATAATGTATGCAGGACATATGCATGCACGATTCTATGCCAGCCGGCAAAAATCTCGGCTTTCATGTTTGTTGTCACTTAAGTGGTGTATGTCCAGCTGCTTGCCTTTGATCCTCTCACTGGAAAAGACTTCCAGAGTTATTGATACCCTCCTAGCTCTCTCTCTTGACTCTAGTTCAGCAATTGCAACATGAGTTAAACTGGAAAAAAAAAGAAAAGAAAAAGCTTTGATGATAGCTAACAATATTTATCTGCCATGGAGCTCTGTATAAAAAAATGTTTCTTATGGATTATTTTATTTAATTATTTTAAGTACCCTGTGAGGAAAACACTGTTCATACCACCATTTTACAGGTGAGAAAACTAAAGCATAAACACTGATAATTTTTCAGGGCCAGGTAGTGGGGCCTGAATTTGAACCAAGGTCTCTCTGACATTGAAATATCCTTGTACTTCGCCTCTTCACTGACACTTCATGACTCACTGGGACATGTCTTCTCTTAGTTTTCTATGAATTTGAGATCCTTATTTAACTATTGAACAATAAATAGCTGTTATAATCCTTGCCCTGAAAACAATAAGTATTTCCCAGAATCCTTATGTGCTTAATATATTCATAACAAGAGCAATGACAAATGATGATAATGCAGACTTTCATAGAAAGGACAAATTGTTCTAAATAGCAGGATGCATTCATCAGTCAGTATGATTAAACTATTCTCACTTAAAATACCACTTTTCACTCCCTCTTAGTCATGCCCACTGTCCCCAACTGTTACCAACGTCTGAAAGAGCACCTCCAGCTTAACTGACTCAGAATTTCCTGGAAAAAAAACTTCTTATGAAAATAAATACATTGCAGAAATCAAAGAAAACACATGTTATATCTCAGCTTTATGATTGGTCTATTTTAAGGCACGTGGGCATGTGTTCACCTTATTTGTCAAAGTACCTTGAAAAAATAAAGGGAAAGGGTATAGTCAATTACATTGTAATAATTATGTGTAGTGTCAGGTGGGCACTAGATTTATCAGAATAATCACTTCATAAGTTTTGTAAATGACTAACCATTATGTGTAAACCTGAAACTATTATAATATTGAAAGTCAAGTACAATTGGAAAAAAACTTTTTAAAAGATAAGGCTTCAGTAAAAAAAAAAAAATATATATATATATATATTTGCATATACACACATATATAAAAGCTGGAGGTAAGAATACTACTTCAATTTGATTGACAAATTAAAATTATCGTAAATCATTTAATAACCTAAATTACATTGATGCTGTTAAAATAAGTAACCTAAATTCAGGCTAAGAAATCCAGAGTAGGCCCTGGATGGTTGGCTCAGCAGTAGAGCATCAGCCAGCATGTTGAAGTCCTGGGTTCGATTTCTGTTCAGGGCACACAAGAGAAGCAATCATCTGCTTCTCCCCTCCTCAACCTCCTCCCCTCTCTCTCCTCCCTTCCCACAGCCATGGCTTGAATGGTTTGAGAAATTTGGCTCCAGGTGATGAGGCTTGCTCCATGGCCTTGCTTCAGGTACTAAAATAGCTCAGTTGCCAAGCAACAGAGCAACAGTTCCAGATGGGCAGAGCAGCGCTCTGTAGGGGGCTTGCCAAGTGGATCCCTGTGGAGGCTCATGCACATGGGAGCATCTCTGCCTCCCTACCTCTTGCCTCTCACTTAAAAAAAAATTTTAAGAAATCTAGAGCATATTTAGGTTGGATTTTATTTTTGTTATTTTGCTTTTTAGTTTCTTTGTAGAGTAGGGAGGATTACTGATCAACTACTATGTAACTAATGAAAAACAAAAGACAAAAAAAGGGCATGAAAAATATTATCCCTAGATATGTTTTAATACTTAGATATCCTTAGATAAAATTAATATTTAAATATTCCTAAATAATATTTTAAATCCCAGCTGTACCATTCCCTTGACAATTCCTTGAGAATTACTAGCCTCATTTTATAAATAAAGGGACTCAGACTGAGACAGTTTAAGTGATTTCCCAAAGATGCCCAGACAGGAGTTGAGTTAGAATTTCAACCTTGCTTTCTCTTGCCTCATCTTTTGTACCTCTAACTTTTCTCCCAGAAAAGATAATAATGCCTTCTCCACTACCCCTATATTTGCCTGGTCTTTCAGGCCTCAACTCAGATGTTACTTTTTATAAGAAGTCTTTCCTGGAACCAATGCCTGGATGCAACTTTTTTTACATGTGTTCCCACAGTACTCTAAGCTCCCAACTCACAGCACTTTTCATGGTATAATATAGCTGCTTATTTTCCTGTGGGACTTCTCCCTTACGCCCCCAACCACTGACTATAAGTCTCTTAATTGTTAGGGACCATGATTTATTCAATGGTTTATCCAGAGGGTCTACCACAGTGCCTTGCACAATAGAAGAACTCCAGTGATTACTGCAGAATAAAAAGTCATGATTAAATGAGTGGATGTAGACCAGTGGTGGGATTCAGATAATTTAACAACTGGTTCTCTGCCCTAATGACCATTTTAAGTATAAAAAAAAGATATACCAAAAGGTAGTTTTTTATTTCATGCATTTAATACTTAAATAAGAACAATAAAAGAAGTACACAAAACTAGATTATGTTATGAGTTTTAAAATATAATGAAAAAAATATTAAATAATACTTGACAAAAACAAAAAAAACCTGCTATTTAAGATATTTCCATATTGATTCTTGATTGGTGTCCTCACATGCAATTTTTTTCACCTATGGACAGAATGAATATTATTGATATTATAGGCACTTAGAATACACTGTTGTGCAGATAAACATTTAAAAAGAGTAATGAATGTAAATCTATGATTTCCACATTGAGTAGCTGCCCAGGTGCCCACCTTAGAGAGAACCCAGATCACAAGTGCCATTTTAACAACCTGTTTGCTGAACTCAACAGAAAATTAGGTATCGGTTCTTCCAAACTGATGCGAACCGGTTGAATCCCACCACTGATGTAGACTCCAAAGCCCACATACCTGCTGCAATAGTTTAAGAGGTTTCTCAACATGCCTGTAGCACATTGCCTCTCAGATCAAGTGTCTGACAGCACTGAGCACAAGCCCCAAAGAGAAGTCCGCATTCAGTGAGCATTCTTAGTGGTTAAATCCAGGTAAAGTATCCAAGGGTTTAAGCCAATTACATCAGAGAAGGGCAGGAGCTTTCTCATATTTCAAATCAATTAAGACTTTGTCAATAGCACAGAGGTTTAGTCCTTGTATGGAAAACACAATTATTTGCTCATTATTTAAATAGAGGGAAAGGATGAACTACATGTATTCAATAGTTGACTTAGCAGTGGTACAACTATAAAATGCTATTTTACAAAATCCAATCTGAGTAGATACAACTTAAGACTACTAACACTAAACAAATGGAAATAAAATAAAACTAAACAACTGAAATCTTGCTTTTTTGAAATTACCAGTGCTTTGCCAGGCTATTGGTGGGAAGAAACAAAGAAAAAATCACTCTCTTTTCCATGAAAAATCCCCCCACCACAAGTAAAAACTTGTTTGAGAAAACACCAGAGAGTAGTTTTAAAAAGTGGGGAGGAAAACAGAGCTGACCAAGAGAGAATTACTCCTGATACTGAGAAGAAAAAGGGGAAGTGGGATGGGGGTAAAGTGATAGAAAACTGAGAGAAGATAAACTTATTTTTCATTCCTCTGGGTTTCGCTATCTCTACCGACGTCCCCTCGGGTTTATAAAAGGGTAAATCCAAATATTGATATTACCACTAGGCAATTGCCTCTTGTGGTGGGCAGAATAATGTTCCCCTTGAAGATGCATTGTCCCATTCACGAAACCTGAAGATAAACTACCTTACACAGCCAAAGGGACTTCTCAGGTGTGCAGATTTTCTGGGTGGGCCCCGTGCAACTGCAAGGGTCCTTATAAGTGAATGAGGATGCAGGAGAGTAACGATGAAATATTTGAAGATGCCACACATCTTGCTTTGGATATGGAGGAAGAGTCTACAAACAAGGGGATGCAGGTGGCATGGAGAAACTGGAAAAGCAATGAGACAGATTATTCCTTTAGAGGCTCCAGAAGGAGATAACCCTGCTAACACCTTGATATTAGTTCAGTGAGATCCATTTCAGTCTCAGGCCACTAAATTTGGGATGATTTTTTACAGTTGCTATAGGAATCTAACACACCACCCTGATCATTCCAAAGCAACATGTTCAAAACTAAACCCCTCATCTTTTCCCCAGCTACTGCTCACCTCCTGAACCATCCTACATGGCCTGTTACCCTGCTTTGCTTCTGGTTTGAGGTTAGATTCTTCTACTTCCTTCTCCTCTCTCTCTCTCTCTCATCTGTTTCCACTCTTGTCAATTTCTCATGATAAACATAGCAATGCTTTCTACTGCCATTGTCATAATCCTAAAAAGAATTCTAATTTCTTTAAAAAATTAAATCCTAGAAATAATTTATGGTGACTTGACTAGAGAAAGGAAATAATGAAAGGAGAAAAGGCAAGAGAAGAGACCAAGGGTAGGAACCCTTGAAATACCCCTTACTAATACATCCTGACTCAATCATCAGGCAAGAAAAAGGGATTTTTCAATAGGTGGTGAGTGTTCATCAGGAAAGATGATCTAAGAATATTTCATTCTGAAAATAGTGTATATGATTAAAGGAAGTGAGGAAGTCTTGCAGAGATATGAAATGAAACAAGACCTTCCAAAAGTATTCCCAGAATGTTATTCTACCTCCCTCTGCTTCAAGCATTTCCTTGGGGCACAATCACAGATTTTATCAACCCCATATTCAGGATGTGACTGTGGCATACATGGGGATTCTCCACCAAGTTCCTTGAGTTTGGCCTAAGATAAAAGTATTCAGCAGGTAAGAGTTAGTTCGTGGAAGAGCCAGCTGACCTACTTAAGACAGTTCATCCTGTGAAAGTTGATGGGAGAATAAAATATGTCACTCAAATTTCAGTTAGCTACAGAAATTCTCTAAATGGCTACTCTTAGAAACCATTTAAAGAAAACAGTTCACTTTCTAGTGACAGTTTGTCACTTTCCAAGAGAAATGTTTCTGCTTACACAGTCTCAAAACACCAGATACTGAGTCTTTCTTACAACTCTAAGTTAATCAACTCTGGGTTTTGGAAAACTGTATTTGTAAAGACAAATATTTTATTTCAAAATTTATAATATTTTTATTTATGGAAGGCATCCCAAATGTATTGTTTCTCAAGACAAAGAAACTGACCATCTCTCAAAAGTCAATCCCTATTGTAAGTAAGATCACTGCAATAGGCTTCTCCCAGTCCTAAGAAGCACTACCCAAAGTCATGCTATAGTATTGGGTTCTGGTGAGCTTCCCCCAGTCCCTAGAGGTGGTAACCAATGACATGCTTTGGTAACCAGTGAGTGACATGTTATGAGAAAGCCTGGTAAGCATCACCAACCCCAGATTATATTATAACTTGAGTTCATCCCTCTTACCATTTTAGCCAATGATCATTCATACTTATTGAAATCAAGCAATGTTTTGAACTTTGATTTGCATGTAAATTATAGCTTAGCTTTATAAATTTAACTGTTGGAACTGTATGTGAATAACTGTTAATAGTAAAATATCTACCTTTTCTCACTTCTGTCTTCCTTCTTGCTGGTTGTAGGAAGAAGGAATATTAAAAAGATTAGGAAATAGATCAAATCATGTTTATTCCTCTCCTGTACAAAAGGCAGAGTTTATAGGTGAGCACAAATTTAAAAACTCAGTAGTATCTATATCCAAAATTCCTGTGCTCTTATCTTCTCTAAACTAGGAAATAATCCATCTAAACCCAAAATGGGGTGCTCTTCCTGGTTCCGCCAGAAAAACTTCTTCATTAAATAAGGCCACCAATAAAGAATACTGCTGACTTTCTATATGTTATATCTGGTCACATTTGAAAAATAGAATCCAGCCTGACCAGATGGTGGCGCAGTGGATAGAGCATCGGACTGGGATGCAGAAGGACCCAGGTTCGAGACCCCGAGGTTGCCAGTTTGAGCGCGGGCTCGTCTAGCTTGAGCAAAAAGCTCGGCAGCTTGGACCCAAGGTCACTGGCTCGAGCAAGGAGTTACTTGGTCTGCTGAAGGCCCGCGGTCAAGGCACATATGAGAAAGCAATCAATGAACAACTAAGGTGTCACAATGAAAAACTAATGGTTGATGCTTCTCATCTCTCTCCGTTCCTGTCTGTCTATCCCTCTCTCTGACTCTCTCTTTGTCCCTGTAAAAAAAAAAAAAAAATAGAATCCACACTAACTATAAGAATTACAGTTAAGAACTCTCTTTTTTTTTTGTAAGAGAATTGAAACCAAAGATAATATTTCATTAACTCAACCTCATTCAGGAGATTTTCTTCCTTGAGAATATACTTCTGATTGCTTCTATCTCAATCTCAATTTTAATTGTTAAGATTAAAGCCTTGGGAAAAATCAGGACAGCGAAATAATCATTTTAAAATCATAATGTTCAGTTGTAGATGAAATATCTAAAACTAGGGCACTGAGTGAGTTTGCTAAGAAATCAAAGAAAGGCATGCTGCAAACAGGCTGAAGCAGACCAAACATGGAAATTCCCGGGAACACACACGGCACATTATTCTGCAGAACTATGTCCACAGGTCTGTAAACAGTCATGGCTAAGATGCCCAAAAAAGGTTGAAAATCACTGGTCTAGTAAGATGGTATTTTACATGGATCTTTTTATGTTAAAAGTCATGTAGCGTATTTGGGACCCTATGAACTTAGGGAACTATTTACATTATCCTTAGACAAGTTTCTTAATTAAAAAAAAAAAAAGTAAGGCAATAAAGTGAAATAAGCTAGTCAGTAAAAGACAAGTACCATATGATTTTACTCATATGTGGAATTCAATGAACAAAATGAACTAACAAGAATAATAGACAGACTCATAGAGAGAGAGCAGGCTGACAGCTGTTCAGGGGGATGTCGGGGGATTGGAGGGTGGAGGGATTGAACCAAAAAAGGGGGAAAAGGAAAAAACTCATGAACAAACAACAGTGTGGTGATTGCCAGGGGGGTGGAGAGTGGAGAAAGGTGGACAAGGGTATAGGGGAATAAATGGTGACGAACAGAAACTTGACTTGGGGTAATGAACACATAATACAGAGTACAGATGATGTGATGTGTGGTAGAATTGTGCACCTGAAACCTGTATAATTTTGTTAACCAGCATCACCACAATAAATCCAATAAAAAGGAGGAAAAAATGTAAGGGGATGGAAGAAGAAATGTTTGATCTAATTAAATGTCTTGATTTTTTTTTAAGGAAGACCTAAAGAGATGATCCTGTGCACTACAGAACTTGATGTTACTGACCACTAGAGTTGCTTTTCTTACCCAGAATTGCTACCTTAAATAGAGACTGCATATCAGAAAAAAAGCTTTCAGCAAAGCAGAACTGCAGCCTATGATTATCTATAAAAACTCAGTCTATAACTCACACACATTGAAACAGGAAAAATAAGGCAGTATCTTTCCAAATACAATCAGATATATTTGAAATGTCACTTGTTGAGCAAACATTTCATGATGAGCCAGGTTCTTTGTGGGGGTTAAATCATTCTCCCAGGATGTAATCCGCAGGTACTTAGAAGGGCCCAGGTGTATGAATGCTTTGGGGAGATCAGGGTGACATTTTCAAATGGCACCACAAAGCAATAGCCCTTCTGAGATATTATGGGTGTTTCTTAAAAATTCATTTCAGTAGTCATAGAAGCTTAGAAAATGCATCCTTTAGTACAGGACTTTGCCTTTGCTATGCTCATGTGTGTTGGGACTCTCTAAGAGTGAATCATATCATAGGCCTTCTGCAGACTTATTTGACCAAGGAACCTCTGCACAGAATGTCTATCAGCACCTCACGGGATCCCTCGTGCTCAAGGCCCATAGTTTAGAAAACACTGCATTTGTTTGTAATGTGACAAAACTCCCCCAGCAGTAGTTATAAAATAAGCACAAAGAGACAGTCACTTGAAAGCACTCCTATTACCTGTGATATTGTCACCTAAACTCAAGCAATGGCATCAAGTATTTTACTACACTCTGATTTCTAACAGTTATCAGAAGTGGCAGGCTTGAATCAAGTGACAAATGACCATCTTCTTTAACAACATTCAGGAGTATGTCTCAAGATCTTTTCCTGGCCCGTTCCTCAAATTTTATGCTATTGTACATTTTTGGTGCCAGGATTATCTGGCTGTACTTTTAATTTTCAGTTTTGTTTTAAAGCCATGTCATTGCATCAATCAGAGCTATTCCATCTGCTGAAATGCTGACCAATCCAGCTGCTTTGTCATTTCTAATCAATTTCATTAATGTTTCCACTTTCTGTTTCAATTAGCAGCCTGTCCTTTGGACTGTTTGATGACTTGATACTACCTACTGTCTGCAGATGAAAAATAAAATTACACAATAACATAGATGGACCTTGAGAACATTATGCTAAGTGAAATAAGTAAATTAGAAAAAGCTAAAAACTATATGATTTCATACATAAGTGGGATATAAAAATGAGATTCATAGATATAGACAAAAGCGAAGTGGTTATGAGGTGGGGGCGGAAGACAAGTAAAGAGGGACAAATGTATAGCAGTGGAAAATGACTTTGAGGCCTGGTCAGTTGGCTTAGTGATAGAGCATCGGCCCAGTGAGTGGGAATCCCAGGTTCGATTTCCAGGCAGAGCACACAGGAGAAGCAATGATCTCTTTCTCCACCCCCCCCCCTTTCTTTCTCTCTCTATCTTCTCCTCCTGCAGCCATGGTTTGAATGGTTCAAGCAAGTTGGCCTCAAGCACTGAGGATGGCTCTATGGCCTTGCTTCAGGTATCGAAATAGTTCAGTTGCCAAGCAACAGAGCAGCTGCCTCAAACAGGCAGAGCATCACCCTGTAGGGAGCTTACCGATTGGATCCAAGTCAGGGTGCATACAGGAGTCTCTCTCTCTCTGCCTCTCTGCCTCCCCACCTCTAAATTAAAAAAAAGAAAAAAGAAAAGAAAATGACTTTGGGTGATAGGCACACAGCCTAATCAACAGTTCACATGCTGTAGAGATGTTTATCTAAAACCTATGTATTCCTATTGAGCAATGTCACCCTATTAAATTTAATTTCTAAATTAAGAAAAAATCAAATTACAAATTGTTTTGTCCTTGACATTAAACATCCTTTTTTTACCAAATCATTTCTATTTAGCTTATTTACTCCTTCTTAAGTGAAATTACACTCTTCAGAGCTGTAAAGGGGTCCAATTGTTATACAAAGAATGCACCCATACTGAGATGTTCATCTTGACATTCATTTAATCCTTGTGCCCTCATTCAGAACTGAATCTTTTATCATCTAGTTTTGTCATTAGTGTGAATTTTTTCAGCCCATTAAATAGCTACTAGAAATGTTACTTGGCCATTATCCTCATGCATTTTTTTAAATTCATCAGACACAATACTTGTACAGGGTGGAACAAAAGTTGGTTTACAGTTGTTCTTATGGGAAATAATGCAATAACTCTGTCTGCCTCCCCACTGCTTCTCACTTTGGAAAAATGCAAAAAAAAATCTTTCAAAAGAAAAGAATGCAGTAATTAATAAGTAATAATACAAGAATAAATTCTGTGTTTCGACTTCTCACAGCTGTAAACCGCCTTATGCCACACCCTGCATTGTCAAGTGTCCACAATTCTTTAATTTAAAAACTGTTGAAGAGGACCAGTCAAACACTCATGCTTTTTATGGATTATATTACCATGTAAACGCAGCAATTATGAAGTATCACTTGAATGTTATTATTTGAGTAAATCTAACATCTCTTTTTCTGCCTTCTCTTTCTCTGTGACATGAAAATCAGTCTGCGCCTACTTATTTCAGTTGTATAAAAATGTACAGATTTTTATTTTTGTAACAAAATGCAGAAATAGCACAGAATTTTGACTGTCCGTTTCCATGCTCTGTGTCACAACTGACAGCATGGAGATTTAGTAGCCTAAAGCAATACAGCAACAGTGCTATGGGTCATATTTTTAACTTTAATGAATCTGTAATTGCCTGCAGCCTGCCGTAATTCTGGCCCTGCTGATGATTTCTTGAGGACCTGTGATAACACAGCTCCAACCTGGCCTCTAATCTGGCTCGTGCCCTGTTTTATATATTTTTTCTTTTCTTTTTTTAAGCGAGTGTTACAGGAAAGAAGAGTCTACAGCTCTACTCCTTCTTCAGGGCCATTCCAAGAAATAAGAATTTCTTTTTCTGCCTGTAAGCATTCGTAACTGTCTGCCTTTTCCTGTGGCTGAGGGTGCTGAAGGTTTGAATAGCAGCAGCTCTGCTTCAAACTGAACTGCCCGATACCAACCTGGAAACCGCGTTCAGCTTTAATCTTTTTTAGACATTTGAAACTTTCAAAATACCACTTGTCAGTATGTTTTTTTTTCCTCCAGTATAACTGGTTCACACCTGGATTGTTTAAGAGATGTTGTTATTATGTCATTCCTTTTAGAAATATTACCTTTGTTAAATGCTTACAATAAGCCTACATATCTATTTATTGAACCAATATGTATTGAATACCAATTATAAGTTAAGCACTGTCTTAGAAGGTACTAGCACTCAACAGGAAACAAAGAAGACATTATCACTGTCCTTTGGCAGGAGCTTAGAGTCTGATAAAGACATTCAGAGATTAATGAGATAGACGTGGCTGCTAGAGAGGAGTCAGGGTGGGTGGGATGATATTACCATTGCATAAAGAACCATAATAAAGTGAGAGGAATGGTGGCAAGAACGATGAAGGAATGAAAACATCTGGTTCAAATCCTATTCCATTATTTCTTAGCTGTGACTTTGGGCAAGATAACCTCACACTATCTCATTTGTCTCATCCATAAGTTGGAGGCAGTAATAGTTCTACCTCAAAGGTTTGTTGTAAAGACCAAATAAATTAATATCACAAAGCACTTAAAACAGTATCAACCACATAAAAAATGCTATAGGAATATTTATAAAATTAAAAATAAGTAACAGAACCCATGGAAGGATTCTTAGAAGTTGAGATCTGAAGGAGGAGGAGAAGCCACTGCAAGGGTGAAGGAAAAGGAAACAGAATTTTATCTGTATAGCTAGAATGAAAATGTTCGTTAAAGACAACTAAAAATATTAAGGGAACAGTTCAGGAATGAGCTTAAAATTTTTGAACTTTAAATTGCATATAGTCAGAGGTCAAGAAGGCATAATAATAATAATAATAGTAAACACTATAGATAAAACAAAATAATATTTCAAAATAATAAAATTCTGAGGATCTTAAATATTTGAAAGAGTAACTATAAATATAAAGCTAATATAGAAATGCTGCTACTTCCCTGATTGCAAATTTATGAAGTTGATTTCCCAAGTAAGTGAAACAGATTCAAAATAAACAGTGACTTCTTGGAAAAATTTAGGATATTCTGGAAATACTTCTCAACTTATAAAAAATATTAAAAACAACAACAAAAAAACAAACAGGAAAACTCTGGGCTAGCTGGAGCAGGGGCTCATTCTAGGTCAGTAACTTTTTTTATCAAGACTTCTTAGAAGGTTCCTGGAACTGAATACAACTTTGTGATTTATGCAGTCCACACTACCTACATAAAGATGACTGAGGACGGCTTAAATGTTGGCCTTTCAATCCGTGACCTGAAAGACTTTATGTTCTACCCCAGGGTACTACCCTATTTCCATTAGGTAGAGTCATAAGAAATTGCCATTTTTAAAAGTCAAAAATGATTGAACACCAGCAATTTCATATGCTTAAACCTAATATATATTATGGGAAATTTTTAGTTTGCTGTGATGCTTTTTGCTAAAAGATAAACCACAGGACTGCAAGTGGTTTCTCAGCCGCTCAGTGAACAGAAAAGTAATTCAGACCTTATCACTTCACAATGAAAGTTTCTTTATACACAAACTCTAGGTGTTGGAAAACGTGTGTCCTTATAGAGAGACAAAATGTGCCTTTTTATAATTCTATTCATTAATCCCAGTTCTTTTCTCTGAAGCTAACAAGAACAAGCCATCTTTCCCACTCACCAGAAGGTCCTAGACATCCCACATTCTCTAGCCTTTCCTAGCTGCATATTATCAGCGAATTTGCTTAGGATGTCTCCCATAGTTTAACTTGAATGCATGAAACAGCACTGTATAGTATTTCAACTTGTTGAGATGGAACGTACACATAGAGACATTCCGTCTACATAGCTTCCTCTCTTTACCCTGAGGTACCATACCCAGATATGGCATGTGTATTAGAAAAAGACTTGGTGTTATTTTAAGAAAAGACATTATGGTTTCACAATAATTCTCTGATAACCTTGTTTTAAGTCTCTGTCACCATTCCAATCACGCAGTTGATGGTATGGTGAGAGGGGCAGTCACTACATTTGTGCTGAATGCTTTTGAGCTACAAACGACAGGGAGAAAAAAATATGTGGCTAGAAAATAAAGACTTTTAATCTATCTCTTTTTTTTTTTTTTTTTTTTTTGTATTTTTCTGAAGCTGGAAACGGGGAGAGACAGTCAGACAGACTCCCGCATGCGCCCGACCGGGATCCACCCGGCACACCCACCAGGGGGCGATGCTCTGCCCCTCCGGGGCGTCGCTCTGTCGCAACCAGAGCCACTCTAACGCCTGGGGCAGAGGCCAAGGAGCCATCCCCAGCGCCCGGGCCATCTTTGCTCCAATGGAGCCTCGCTGCGGGAGGGGAAGAGAGAGACAGAGAGGAAGGAGAGGGGGAGGGAGGGAGAGGCAGATGGGCGCCTCTCCTGTGTGCCCTGGCCGGGAATCGAACCCGGGACCTCTGCACACCAGGCCGATGCTCTACCACTGAGCCAAACGGCCAGGGCCAGAAAATAAAGACTTTTAAAGTTATTTTATATAACAAGACCATGAAGTTTTTCAGGAGTGCCATAAAGCCAGAATGTAGAAAGGCATCTCTGAATCCCTCGTGGTTCCCTTACAATGGTCACAGGCTGGCTCCAATGGCTCCAGCAACCTTGACCTTATATAACAACATCCAAAACAGGAGGCAAGGAGATGGAGGGGTGAGAGGAAAAATAATAACACAAAACAAAGCCTTCTTTGCCTGGATGGTTTCTGACCAGGACTGACAAACTTTCCCAGCTCTCCTTATGGCTTATTGACCAAAATGAATCACAAGCCTAAACCCTACACCCGTGCTTCTCAAAGGGTAGTCCTCAGACCTGCAACATCAGCATGACCTGGGAACTTGTTAACAATACAAATTCTCAGGTCCCATCCCAAACCTATGGGATCAGAAGATCGAGTTAGGACCCAGGATTCTGGGTTGTAACAGGTTCTCCATGTGATTCGGATTCGTGCTAAGGTTTGAGAGCCACTGCCCCAATCCCTGGGAAAGGAAAACTGGATCATTTACCAATTATTGTTTATTTATTAAAACTGGGCACGCCGGGGCCTGAATTAAACTTGGCCTTCTGATGGCAGAAAAGGAGGGCCAGAGGGCAAAGGTATGGAGCGGAAGTGAAGAATAAAGAAGAGGAGGAATAGGAACAAGGGGGCCCCAATCCTCATGGAAATGGGGACTAGAAGTAGATCTCAACTCAAACCGAGCCTGTTGCTTGGAAGCATCTAAAGTGACTGACTTTTACAATTCAGAGGGAGCACATACCACTGATACAAAGTTTAAAGAAATCAGTTTTCTAATGAAAAACAGACTTGATTATTCTACTTCAAATGTAATTTAGGAGTGTGATAAGTACTATACCATGCACATTTGCCAAGAAGTGATACATGCTGCAAAAATCAGTAGTTAATTAGAACTTCAGTAAAGTGCCAGATTTCATAGGAATGTGAGATGGGGTAAAGAGTGTCATTTAGCAAAATGTCAACTAGTGGGTTTGCATCCCTTCCTGCTTTTGAAGAAATGGCTTAAGATCTACAAAACAGTGTTGGAGAATGCACAAGGTTTAGCTTCCAACTGTGTATCGCCATGCACAAATATAACGGAATAATCAATAAATTTAAAATTATTTGCGAGAAATAGAATGGATATAGGAGTTCAAGGGGAAAAAAGAATAATATCAAATATTCATCTGCAAAAAGAGGACTTGCTTATCTACTTCTTAAATGAATAATGGTAGTAGGTATCAAATCCCATAGTCTTTGGTTCATTGGACTCATGTAATAATTTATCTGCTTTATTTTAAAATAATCAAAATTTGTAATATGTAGAAAACCACATTATTTGAAGCTGCTTAAAGTTGAGGCCCTAACCAGTTGGCTCAGTGGTAGAGCATCGGCCCAGTATATGGATGTCCCAGGTTGATTCCAAGTCAAGGCACACAGGAGAAGCAACCATCTGCTTCTCCACCCTTTCCCTTCCCCTTTCTCAAGTTCTCTCTCTTTCTTCCTTTCCCACAGCCATGGCTCGATTGATTCAAGAGCACTGGCCCTGGCTGCTTAGGATGTTTCCTTGGAAGCTCTGCCTCAGGCACTAAAAATATCTCAGTTGCAAGGATGGCCCTAGATGGGCAGAGCATCAGGCCCAGATGGGAAACACTGGGTGGATCCTGGCTAGGGTACATGCGGGAGTCTTACTCTATCTCCCTTCCTCTCACTTGGGAAAGAAGGGGGGGGAGTTTAAAAATTTTGATATCAACTTAAAAATGTGCAAAATGAAACAATTTTTCAAAATTATGTGAGGGGGAAAGTTGGAGGACCATTTGGTTCTCAACCATGCCTGCATCAACATCATTAATGCCTAGATACCATCTAGGAAAAATGAAGTTAGCTTCTCTGGAAGCACCCTCCAGATTCTCACGTGAGCCAGAGCTGAGAACAATTGCCATGCGGTGAATTAACTTTTTCTCTCACATTCCTCTAGGACAGAATAGGTCTGGGAAAGCAGACAGGAGCAGGTAAAGGACAAGAAAAGTAGGAAACTGAAAAAAGAGAAATATGCAGAGAGAAAAAAAGCAGAAACAAAATGCATTGAGAATCATCCCATCCCATCCCAATTTTGCCAAAGGATAGTACTATCTTTAATAGGCTCTTTAGTTATTTACCAATGACTCTTGGGAAATATACTTATCCTTTTTATTTTATTTGTATTGTTGCAAAATTTTACAAAGTAAATGTTTACTAAATAAATATCATTTGAATAAGCTAATTCTTGTTGCTTGTTTCATAATGAAACAAATTGTATCTAATGAATAGTGATCTCATTGGTTTTATGCCAGTTCCTCCTCCACAGGCTACTCAGTATTCAATGCAAAAAAAAAAAATGGCCTCATCCTTATTTTGGATTTAATGCTACAAACACCAAGAACTTGGGAATAGACATGATTCTCACCTGTTAGAAAATGCCTGTTATTTTGCTACAGCATATTTCATTTTCGAAGTACTCCAGGATACTTTTCATGATATATGGTTTCATCCATCTTTTAAAAAAAATTGTAAGTAGTTTATCAATTTGTTGCATACTTCCTTTTTTCTGACATCACTGGATTCTGGCAATCCATAGATAATTGGTATTGTTTTGATGCCTGGACTGTTGATATTCCTCTCAATTCCTTTATTTAGTAGCTTACCTGTGGGTAGTGAATAATTCTACACAAACTTCAAAGGCTGTGAGAAGCCTTACCAGATGGCTGCACAGTGGATAGAGCATCAGACTGGGATGCCGAGGACCCAGGTTCGAGACCCCGAGGTCGCTAGCTTGAGCACGGGCTCATCTCACCAGCTTGGACCCAAGGTTACTGGCTCAAGCAAGGAGTTACTCAGTCTGCTGTAGCCCCTCGGTCAAGGCACATATGAGAAAGCAATCAATGAACAACTAAGGTGTCATGACGAAAAACTGATGATTGATGTTTCTCATCTCTCTCTGTTCCTGTCTGTCCCTATCTATCCCTCTCTCTGACTCTCTCTCATCTCTGTAAAAAAAAAGGCTGTCAGAAGGTGCTTTTTTGAAATTTTATCATTTCACGAACCAATGTGAAATCCTTGGTAAAGTCATGGGTTTCTTTACATTTATTGTTTTTGGAAGCCATTCCCAATTTAACAAGCTATAGCCTCCATTTGCTATGAATATCTTCTTTCATTTTATATAAGCACAATGATGAAGATAGCAGCCAAAATACTTCCTCACTAGAGGAAAACAATTTTTTTGTGTGAAGTACATTTTATTGATTTTTATACAAAACTGTTCAAGTCAAGAGAAAATAAGATTCTCTAAATGCAGGAAAAAATAGTATTCCTCCTTATCACAATCCTCAGCTAGGCAAATGCTTTAAGGAAACAATCGAACCCAGCTGCATGGACTTGTCACATTGAAGACATCCCCAAATCATTAAGCAAAATCTCTGAGGCATAACTGACACTTTTATTCCTTATCTGCAAACGTGACAGGAGTCTCTGTGTTCACTTATCCCCAACCCCTTCATTGGAGCCCTTCGTCTTTCCTGCACGTGGCTCCTGCCTTCAAGGCTCCTCAAAAGTTTTCAGCAGCCACAGGAATCTGATGATAATATCCAGCTGTTGACTTGTCCAGCTTTTGTTTCTAAAGACTCACGTTTCATGCTGGATTTCACAGCAGGACAGAAAGGAGAGACCGGGGCCGCCTGTTTAATCACGCAGAAGTGGCATATATCGTTGAAAGGTTTTTAAGTGAGTTTGATAGGTACTGGTAACTCCAGGTCCTTCCTTCCATTTTCTTCTCTACATCACAATGTTGCCAAATCTAATCAGATTTATTTCTTTGTTCTACTCACCCAGACTCTGTCCCCCTCAGTCCAGGCTCTGCCCCCCTCACCTAGATCTTTGTTACAATGGCTGACAGGTTTCCTTGCCTTGGGCTTTTCCTCTTTCTAATTTGTTCTACATACCATTGTCTGTGTTATCTTCAGAAAACACAGCTCTGATCATAAAATTCCCGTTTTCAAAAAGTTTCAAAGACTCCTTGTTGCACACAGAAGCAAACCCAAATGTCCTCACCTGGCTTTCAAAACCATTCATAGCTGAGTCCCATGCATACCAGATTCAACGTTTATAAAAAGCCTCATTTTCCAGACACTCATGTAAATGCCAAGGTTATAAAGACTAACAATAACATTAATCATTTATTGATTTTAAAAAAAGAAGGAAATAAGGTTCCCCCAGAAGAAGGTCCCTTTTTTTTTTTTGACAGAGACAGAGAGAAAGAGTCAAAGAGAGGGATAGAAGGTAGGGACAGACAGGAAGGGAGAGAGATGAGAAGCATCAATTCTTCATTGCAGCTCCTTAGTTGTTCAGTGATTGCTTTCTCATATGTGCCTTGACCAGGGGGCTACAGTGGATTGACCTCTTGCTCAAGTCAGTGACTTTGGGCTTAAGCCAGCAACCATGGGATCACGTCTATGATCCCATGCTCAAGCCAGCTACCCCACGCTCAAGCTGGCAACCTTGGGGTTTTGAACCTGGGTCCTCTGCATCCCAGTCCAATGCTCTATCCATTCTACCACCTTCTGGTCAGGTAAGAAGGTCCCTTCTACCTGGGAAGCAGGCATATAAATCCTCAGGGAGAGACTAGTTTTAGTCTATTCTTAACTCGCACATAAGGCTCCACCTCTCTTTCTCCAACACACCGTTGGCAGAAATTCTCTCCTCCAGCCATTTAAGACAATCCACAATTCTTAAAGGTACACAACACTCTCCTATCTCTGCACCTTTTTTCACCTAGCCCTCTTCACCTGGATACCTTGCTCCACATCCTTTCTGTGGGCACCCATCCTTCCAACTCATCAAATTCTAACTATTCTATAAAGCTTCCTCAGAGTTCCCCAACTAGATCAGTTCCCCTCCATTTCCTCACTGTGTATTCAGTGTCATTACACACGTATCATAAAATATTACTGCTTATTTAGGGAACCTTCTTCTCCTCTAATTTTGAAATACCATGAAAGCAGGGATTTTCACCTTTTCTCCCTTCATGTCTCCCAAGGTGCCTAAAACCTTATGCACAAATAGCCCCCCAGAAATATTTGATAACTTGAAGTTAATGCTTTAAACTAGGACCTTGACAAAGTAGTCTATGATGTGTTGCCTCTTTTTGTTAAAATTTTATATTATTGTTTTCCATGTCATATTAAGATTTATTTTCAAAATACCCACTAAAGTTTGTTATATTTTCTCAAAACAGACTGCAAGGCAATTCTCTCTTAGCCACCAAAAAGTGTCCGGAAGGAACCACAACATCTTTCTTCTCTGACGTGTCCGGCAAAGGCAGATTTCCTTGGTTTTGCTTTTCTCTGATGATCCTTGATCCAAATGGCTCAAGGCAACCATGGTAGATACTGAGCCACAAATTAGCCACAATTCTAAAGATTGCTTGGCAAAACAAACAAAAACTGATTAAATACATGCTAATTAAATAGCTTGGGTAAATTCCAGATTTATGAACGATTACCATCTTCTGCTTTGGATAGAGGCATTCTTGAGCTCCATAACACAGAAGCTATGCCTGCACAATGATGAAATATTTGTCAATTAGGTGTTTTAAAAATTAATCCTCAATCCAGTGGGGAAAGGGGAACCAATCAAAGATGGTTTCCTTATTTCACATAAATAATTCAGTTGGCTAACTTTGATTTTTTTGCTCTTCAACTTAGTATTTTGTTACTTCGTAAATGAGAAACCCTGGGGATAGGGGTTGCTACAGGGTATTAAGTCACTATGTTAAATTCTCTCCTGGGTGTATGAAGAATAAACTAAGGTCTTCAGCCATCAAGCTTACACAGAATTTGGAAAAAAGATAAATATATGAAAAAAAAAAGTTAAATCATTGCTGTCAAATATCATAATAACACAGAGCCCACAAAAAATACATAACTGGTCAATTTATAAATATTTTCATAATAAGGGCTGTATATCAGCAGATGAGAAGATCACCGAGAGTCGGAATATTCCAGCAGTTTGGGCAAGGAGGCCAGCGGGAAGCCCCGTCTAACTGAAGAAGAGATTTTAGTTGGAAAATTAGTAAGAAAAAGAGTGGAAAATAAGCTTACATCTATAATTGTTCAAAATGAAGTCACAGATTCTAATGGTCTGTATCACTTCAAGACGTCGTAACTCCTCAGAACTGTAGGGTCTACAAAGACATGCAGGGACAAACTACTGTCAGATGATCACAGACATGCGTGGGGTCTAGGTGATGATATGTAGCATGTTTCTTTGCTTTTCCTATCCTGTCACCGTCAGAACTCACCATCCACCTCACTGTACATCCCTCTTTCACTATTCTGCCTCCTCTCCTTGATCAACCTTTCCCCACAACTCTCACAGGCATTTTTGCTTCTATTCCCTTCCTACTGGGTCCCAGTTTTCAAGGCACTGAGCTTTCTTTCTGGCCTCACCAGAGATGAGCTGAAGCAGAGCCTTCCTGTGGGTGGCTAAAGAAGACTTCATTTCAGAGGTTGCAAAATGGTGGCCCCTAGGCTAGAACAAGCCTACAAACACATTTTGCTTTGGCCTGCACAGTGTATTAATTTCTCATAATTAGTTGTCATCTTTTAAAAATTAGGGGGTTTCCAGATTCTTCTCTTAAAATATTAGAATATCCACATGGCCACAGTTGAGGAATGACTGCTCACTTATAAGAGGTGATAAGCTTTTTAGTTTTCCATTCCTACCGGCTCACCACTTACATCATTCTCATGGCCTTTCCAGTCTTATAAACACCTAGTTGGACATTCCTGCCTTAGGATTTCCAGATGCCCCAGAAGAGAGCATCTGTGAGACAAACAAAATTTTATTGTATTACTATTGACCTCTTCTCATTGTATAATATGGACTCGTTATACTAAAAAAAAAAAAAAAAAAGTTTCTCTACTCTGTCTTCCTGAAGACCTTCCCAAGGAGAAAGAAAATCTAATTCTATGGCAATTATAGAGTGGACAACTTTTTAAAACACTCTTATTTTGTCAAATCACTAGGTTACTACAGAAGCAATTATTATGTAATGTACTAATGAATTCCTAACCTATATTGAAAAAAATCATCTTGGAATGGAAAACATAAATCAAAGTATTGACCTTGGAAAAATCTAAATCTATAAATACTTTTATTCTCCCTTCTACCTCCAGAAATAAATTTTAAATCTTCAGATTGAGTGAATGCAAAGTTCTTCCCTGTATGGCTCTTATCTTTCCAGAATTACCTTCTATCTCCATTGCTGCTGCCCTTACCTAAGACAGTGTCATCTGTTGCCTGTTTGTTACAAGAAATTCCAAGAGCTCTCCTTAATTTCCGTCTTGTTGCCCCATCTTCACAGTCCATTCTCTACACCAGGGGTCCCCAAACTTTTTACACAGGGGCCAGTTCACTGTCCCTCAGACCATTGGAGGGCCACCACATACAGTGCTCCTCTCACTGACCACCAATGAAAGAGGTGCCCCTTCCGGAAGTGCAGCGGGGGCCAGATAAATGGCCTCAGGGGGCCACATGCGGCCTGCGGGCCGTAGTTTGGGGATGTCTGCTCTACACAGTAGCTTTAGCGTTCTTTCTAAAGTGTCATTCAGAAAACATCACTTCTTTGCATAAAACCCTCCAATAGTGTCCCATTGCATTTGGGATAAAACCAAAAACAGTTGCCCTAATTTTTAAAATCCTTTGAGATCTTAAGATCCTTTTAGATTTTTCCTCTATCTGTCTCTCTGGTCTAAACTGGTCATGACTCTCCAGTCATACTGCCCTTTGGTTCAATGCCTGTTTTATCAGTACCCTTGCAGCTCCCTGTCCCCAGACCTCTTCTTATTCTAATCTCATACCACATTTCACCCCTTCAGAGAAGTCTTCCCTGTCCCACCCACTTTATCTTCTCCTCCCAATTCTATCATTGTCATTACATTATTTTATTTTTATTTTATAGTATCTCTCACTGTTAGATTATCTTATTTGTTTATTTATGTATTGCCTGTCTCCACCCCTTAATATGCATGGTTGGGTACCTGGTCAGCTTGTTCAGCTCTGTATCTCCAGTGCCTACAGCAGCTGCAAGCACATAACAGGTGTTCATTTTATAAATTTGTACCGTACACCTCAGTTTGGTGAACAAGGTGCATAGTGCAAACTTTATGTTTTCTCCCTGAAGGTATCCCCTGTTCTTTCCCATCTCTTCACATTTATTCACACTATTCTCTTAGTGAAAACTTCCTGTTGCCAGTTTCCCTTAACACCTAAATTCTACCTATCCTCCAAATATCCAACTCAAATATTTATTTATTTCATGAAGATTTCCCCAATCCTTCAAGCTAACACTGCTGCTTCTGTCCTCCAAATCTGTATAGCACTGCCCTCATTTTTCTGATATACCATTAAGGAAATTATGTTACATATTATAGTTATTCATATAATATCTTATCCACATCACAAAATGGTTAGTTCCTTAAGGACTAGAATCATGTCTGACTCATCAACCCACTGGAATCTAAGATAGTGGGTTGCCTTCCATGAAGTAAATGCTCAATACAAGTTTTATAATAAATATATTGAAGGAATGATGTGTCTATAAATGTCTAACCCTAAAACATAATCTATGACAACTTAAAAAGAAACCCAAATTTTCAAGTTCTTTTTTAAGCAAATATGTCATTCTTAGCAATTTTTTGGAAGACGGAGAGCTTAAACAACCCCCTGAAAATTTTTTTCTGTCACTGACTTTAGTCACCTGATTTATAATTTTGAGTGCTATATACACCAACAAGCTTTGCCTTCCAGTTTCAACAAGGAGTTTTTTTCAAAAAAAAAAAAAAATTAGCGGGTGACTCATTGAAATATCATTTTTAAAAAAGCCTTGCAGAGCTGCCTCAGTGGATGGAGCCAATAGCAGAGCTAAATCAATTCAACTGAGCTATATTGAAGAAGTTAGTCAGAGATCTTCGTTTCATGTTGGCACTAAAACAAAAATACGGGACACAATATCCAAATGGCAAGTAAACAACATTATTGTCATTTTCAAGCTGGAAAAGTATTATGTGGTTTCTACAGAAACAAAAGAAATATTGGTGGGGGTGCTTTATAGGACAACTTTGACCTCAAACCATAATCCACATGTTACAGAAAACATAAAATGTATGATCAATCTCCAACATTAAAATCATTATTTAATAATAATTAAATTACAAAGTGCTCTATATGAGCCAGGTGCAGTTCTAAGTTCTTTACGTATACCAACTCATTTAATCAGTACAACAACCTTATAATGTAATAATAGTTATAATCATGATACTAGTATTATCATCATATATTACCTTATAAGGTAGATATTATCACATTACATCATCTTCATTTAATGGGTGAATAAATGAGGTACAGAAAAATTCGGACCTCGGCCAAGGTCACCCAGGTGGTTG
This sequence comes from Saccopteryx leptura, assembly GCF_036850995.1. Lineage (NCBI taxonomy): Eukaryota > Metazoa > Chordata > Mammalia > Chiroptera > Emballonuridae > Saccopteryx > Saccopteryx leptura. The sequence continues at coordinate 78,040,282 of NC_089509.1, read as the reverse complement.
GTGGCAGCTCTAGATATAAATCTAGTCATTCTGGCTCCAGAGTCCATGCCCCTAACCATTTCACTGCCCTTCCCCTCCAGTTTATTGTTTAATTTTTCCAAAATATCCCATTCGTCTGAAGCAAACTAAACTCGTTTTCATAATCGAGACAATGGAAATGCTAAACCCATCAAAAAAAGTTCTCTGCAGATCTCCACAGATGATATAAAATGTCTTTCCCTTCCGGTTCATGACCTCATGGGAACTACACTGGGCAGGGAACCTAGGAACCTTGATTCACTTGAGGACATCTCAGAACCAGAGGAGCTGCGTATAAGCCCCAGGGTTCCTCACAGTCCGACTCTGACTGCCTTCCCAGCAGCATGGGCAGTGTGTGTCTGAATATGGACCGAGCCCAGTGGAATCATTCTTTTTTTTTTTTTTTTAAGAACTTTTTCCAGAGTAGAGAACTTAAGCCTAATAACAAAGGTATTTAGAGAAAAAAAAATTATGCTATGTTTAAGAGAAACTACATTTCTACTGGAAGAATGAATGTTTCTTTGGCAACTGTAGAGAGATGCTGGCTTTAGCATGGTGGGCTTTGAACTCTGTAGAGAGGTACCTCTAAAGACAAGGCCTTGGGCCTTCAGAGGCGGTTTTGCACAAAAGAACACTATCAGACCAGTTCAGTGCAGACTCTCCTGAGGTCCCATCCTTTTCTTCCTTGCCGGCCCCTCTTTATTTTTATCTAAGTATCCCTGCACACTCTGATCTTTGTGCTGGTCTCCTGCTGGGTGACCCCATTTCCAAGCACCCTCTTCTTCTTTCTAACTTCAATATTCCAACTCCTCGCTTCCTTCTCTCCTCCTCAGTATTAGCAAGGGCACAGTCTTTTAAATTACACCTTCACATATACATTTTTATCTCCTTTTCTCTGATCAGAAACAAAAATGATTTTCTACTTTGTTTCTCCCAGGGCTTTCCACCTTTCTTCGCTTAAAATAATAATAATAATAATAATAATAATAATAATAAGCCTATGTAATCAATTATTTTCCTGTAAAGTTTTCAGTCATATGCAAATCATCACTCTAAGAAATATTATCTGAAACTTAATAGTTTAATGAAATATAAATGACTACCTTGCACTTTAGATTAAATTTTATTACTCTGAGAGAAGTATGCAAATTCCAAGTAACAACTCAAGAGAAAAGAAAAGTGAAAAACTTCAGTATTTTTCAATTATTCCAAAGAAGCTCATATCAAAGTCACTTTGATTTATAAACTTCAAAGACATACAGATTCCATTTATTAAAGGGCCAAGTCCGAAATATTGATAAAACCACCCAGTTCTTTTTTCAAGACAGACTAACCCTAGATTTTAACCATCCTACAACTTCTGAGCCTGAACTTAGTACCTATTTGTCATCAATCATCAATGTCTTTGCTCTTGGACATAGCCTGCTAACTGATATTGAATACCACTTTATTCTTTATCACCCAGAACACACCTTTCTGAGACTAGACTATGTCTACTTTCATTTTTCTGAATTTCTACTGACTTTAAAAACTATATTTTATTCAAGTTGATTAATGTATTTGGGTCAGTGTAGCTAATACATTTCAGAGAAAGACTAAAATTTGCTATTCTACTTACCCATCTTAGTCTATAGAACTTCTTTCTGCCTTTCCCTGCATACCTTTAAGCATAATTTGATGTTTCTACTATATAAAAACTTTCCTAATGTTAGTATTATTGTAAAGTTATTGTTCACTTAACCATGTTTTTCATCTTTCAAGCAGCACATGTTTCTTCTTTTGCTGCCCAGCTAACCCAGCACGTGACTTTATACTTATTGACTTCAATTCCCATAGAACACTTCCCACCCTCTTTGTAGCTTGTACGTCTTGAATTTATTTTCCACCAATCTCCAAAACTGTGTTTTAGCTCCACCGGTTAAAAGGACTGTCTTCTGCTCTTCTCTATTTGCATTTAACCTTCCAATGGACTTCTCCAAGTCCATCATTCTGGTCAATCCTGTCTCTGTGTTCCCCATTCTTCTGCACACTATTTTCACATTTCCTACCAACTACAGGTACTCTCCCAGTGAATGTCCAGCCATAACCTCAAACTCAAGAATTCAAAAGTTCTATACACTATATATTTTTTTTCTCAAGTGGGACCTCTTTGCAACCATCTGGTTTCAAATATTTAAGAATCAAAACTGAGAGATGCAGTTAATTTTTCTTGTCTTTCTCTGATTTTCCATGTCACTTCTCAGAATCACCTCTGCATTTGTATTCCAGTAGTCACTAAATTCACACCCTTAACACTGTGTAAATGAACTATGGCAGCTTCCTGGATGTCTGTCAGTCAGGTCTCTCCCTCCCTCTCTCAATCAAGCCTAAATACTATTGTCAGCTTAATCGTGCGAGAAGATGTTTTTATTGGCTCACTCCTATCAAGAACCTTCAACGTCTTCCTACTCTTTACTACATTAAGACACCAAATGTGCTGGCTTGTGAAGATTCTCCGAAGCCTGATATGCTCTGGTTATCATCAATCCGTTCTCTCACTCCACAGTCTGTACTCGCCTCTCCATGAGGCTCGCTCCACACTGCTCTCCAAACCTGTCAGGAGTGCTACTGAACCCTTCATTGTTTTCTTTCTTTCAGACTCAGCTCAAATTCTGCCTTTTTAGAAAATCTTCTCTGTTTACTCCAAATCTGGACTATGATCTTTCTTCTTTGATGCTGTTACAAATGTAGTTTACTTTTGTAACAAAAAGCTCAAACATATCACAGCTCCCCTCGCCTAGCACTATCTGCACTGTCCCCAAGACACTGCTCTGTGTGTAGGGTTCATGGTACATCCTCCACTAATCTTATCACCAAGGAATAAGTTAATCGGTACAGACTGTTTCTAGGAGGGGAGACTCTGGTTGGTTTCTAGGGCCAAACTGTCCACAGAGTAAAGAACATTTTCCTCTCTACAACCGTAACACCCAATGATTGCTATTCAAAATAACATCTCTGTTTCTGAATTCATGACCCTCCCTGGGGCTATCTATACCAGTCTTCCAAGATGATATCTCTAACGACCCCCCAATACTGTACCTTAACCATTCAGCTCTTCTCGGTGATCTTATCATTCATTCCCTTTAAAATGGGTTAGTACTCAAATCAAACCATTAGAAAATGTTCAGCAAAAGAAACCTAATACAATTTGAAGGAAAAAAATATTAAAAATAAAAGCAAATATAACCAAATTGTAAATGAAATCCAAGAACTGGTTCTCTGGGGAAAATTATTATAAAAAATCTAAAAAATTAAATTAAATTAAATCACACATAATGAATATAAGGAGAAAGAGACTACAAAAACAGATGAGAACATTTTCACAATTATTTTAAAGTATTATGTAAAGTATTATGTATAACTATTCCGGCCCTTTTCAACTAGTTTCAGGGGAGAATTAAGCCCTAAGGTATCCATTGCATGTAACATATGGACTTCTCTCCGGTGCATGTAGAACAATAGTAGTTCTGCACTATCCTGAAAGAACTGAAAACATAGTCATACAAACCATTCTTTCAAAACTTAATTCACTGAGATCTTAATAAAAGGACAATTTGGTGAAAATACACATATATATGTATGTATTTATATGTATATATATGTACATATAAATATATAATATATATACATTATATATAAATATATAAAATATATAATAGATATTATATATATATTACTAAAAATGACCTAAGTAGAAGAAAACTAATTAGAGAAAATCATTAAAAAAATTCAATAACTTCAAAAACAAATGACCTCCAAAATGGTCCAAAGCAGCTAGTTTTATGGGTGACGTCTTTCAATTTTCCACACAATATAGATTTCAGGAAATAGAAAAAAAAACTGTAAAGCACCAAAAAATTTTAAGACTGCCCCCAATATCAAAATTTGATGCAGTGAAGAAAATACTAAAGCTACAATCTTGTCTCATTATAAATACAAGTTTAACAATTCTAAAACACAAACAATCTAGTCTGCTAAATTGTATAATATATTGTAAAGAATGTCCAATAAGCAAAATAGAATATCTTAGAACTAAAAATTGATTTTATCATTTAGAAAACAGTTCATCTAAAATCTTAGCTCAATAGATCCAGTTAGAAAAATAAACTCAAATAATTTTAATCCGTGCTTTAAACTAGGAAGAGAATACTTCCTGAACATGAAAAATAAGGCCATCCCTCAACTAATAGCCAAAGCCATACTTCCTATAATCTACTGGAAACATTATGCTTAAGTATAAATAAGATGAAAACACATCATGTTACAGTTAATATTCAACATGATTTAGAAGTTCTAGTCTATACTTTAAAATTTTGAGATCAAAAAGGTAAACTTTCAGGATGTAGGAAACAAAAATACCAGTATGGTATTTGCTTCTTGTTGTTGTTTTTTTAAATTTTTTTAAGTGAAAGGAAGAGAGATAGTGAGACAGTGTCCCAATAGGGATCCACCCAGCAGCCCCCTTCTGGGGCCAATGCTCTGCTCGAATCAACCGAGCTATTCTTAGTACCTAAGGCTGATGCGTTTGGACCAACCCAGCTATCCTCAGCCCCCAGGCCAATGCTTGAACTAATTGAGTGACTGGCTGCCAGGAAGGAAAAGGGAGAAGGTGGGGGTGGGAAAGAAGCAGATGGTCACTTCTCCTGTGTGCCTGACTGGAAATCAAACCCAGCACATCCAAACGCTGGGCCCATGCTCTATCTACCTAGCAAACCAGCCAGGGCCAGCATTTGCTTGTGATGTAATTGTGTACCTAAAACACCGAAGAAAATTATCTGAAAAACATGTAATTAGTGAAATTCAGTAAAGCAGAAGATATGTATATAAAAATAGAGAGTTTCCAATGCATCACCTAAAATTGGTTTGTAAGTACCATAGAAGAACATTCTAATTCCAATAGTAAGCAAACATACAAAATGCCTGAAACTAATCTTATTGAATAACATCTGAGATTGCATCAGTAAATCTACAAAACTTTAGAGAAATATAATCTTTTAGTTTTCTAAATGGAAAAGCATACCATCTTCTTCTCTGTTAAGAGCTGATATTAAATAGATACCATCTTTCCAAATTAATTTATAGTTATTATACTTCTCAAATTCAAATACCCATGAAATTCTCTAACATGTCTAAATGATTCTAAGACTAATCTGGAAAAGTAAAATGTTGACACCAGCTTTTTAAAAATGTTAATGAATAGAATGGTGAATGAGGACTTGGCTTACTACATATAAAAACTTTTATGAAAGGATAATAATTTACATGGTTTAGTAATAGTACAGGACTTGGCAGATTAATAGAACAGATTAGATAGTCTTGAAATAGGACTAAAAATATATAAAAACTTAATAAAGAATGATAAATGAAAAATCGCATACCATAAAAATTCTGGAAGTAACATTGGTGAATATAAAACTGATTTAAAAGCAATAGAATATATCACCAAGGAAAAGAAACACAGATTTGACTGCATAATTTTTAAATTTTGTATGCCACTAAAATAAAGCTTATGTAATGTAACAACAATATTTTAAAAGTTAAGAATAGGCCCTGGTCGGTTAGCTTAATCAGTTAGAGCAGTGGTTTTCAACCTTTTTACACTTGAGGGACCAGTGAAAATAGAGAATTATTTTGGGGACTGTGAAGGCAGAAATAAAACCATCATTAGCATTTTGTGCATTATCTTTTAATAATAATTCTATAAAATAAAAATTCTCTAAAATAACCAGATGAAGAGTAAAAATATCTCTTTTTAAATAAGCTACAACTGAAATTTCTAGAGAGTAATATTTAATTCAAGTAAAGCTAGTACAAACCTGCTGTTGCTTCTTTGCAAGAATACTTGATAACCAAGGCTACAGTTTCCTTTTCGAGAGAGAAAGCACTATATTGACATCCATTTGGTTTCTCTGTTTGATTTCTATTAGTGATAGGGCCAAAAAAGTCTTCTCACACAAGTAAGTAGTAGAAAGTGTAATTAAAAATTTAATAGCTTTGTATAAAAATATTTGAAAGTAAACTGAAAACTGGGAAAATATTTGTAACATTTATGACAAGTTAATAACTTGATTGTATAAAAAGTATTTAGATATCAATGAGAAAAATAAGAACACAGCTATACTCGTTTTGTGCAGCTATAACAGATTGTCACAGATGTAGTGGCTAAAATAGTCCAAATTTATTATCTTAGATTTCTAGAGGTCAGAATTCCAAAGTTAGTTTCACTGGGCTGAAGATGTCCACAGGGATGATTCTTTCTAGAGGCCCCAGAAAAGAACCCATTCCCCTGCCTTTCCTAGCTTCTAGAGGCCACCTGCATTTCTTTCTCCTTCTACCTTCAAAGCCCTCAGTATAATATCTTCAGATTCTCCTGTTCTGACCTCTGCTTACATCATCGTATCTGCTCAGACTCCAACCCTTCTGTCTCCCTCCTGTAATGACTTCTCCTGGATAATCCAAAATTGATCTCTCCATTTTAAAGTTCTTAATTCCATCACATCTGCAAAATCCCTTCTGCCAGATCAACTGACAAATTCACATGCTTTGGTGATTAGAGTATAAACATCATTGAGAAGCCACTATTCAGTGCACCACACACATCAATGGAAAGATAGATAAAAAGAAAAGACAATATACAGAATTAAAAAAATAAATAAATAGCCAATAAACATGTGAAACACATTTTTTTTTAGAGAGAGAGAGATTGGGAAGTGGGGGGACAGACAAGAAGGGAGAGAGATGAGAAGCATGAATTCATAGTTGAGGCACCTTAGTTGCTCATTAATTGCTTTCTCACATGTGCCTTGACTGGGGAGCTCCACCCAAACCAGTGACCCCTTGCTCAAGCCAGCAACCCTGCACTCAATCTGGTGAACCTGCGCTCAAGCCAGATGAGCCCGCACTCAAGCCAGATGAGCCCGCACTCAAGCCAGATGAGCCCACACTCAAGCCTACAACCTTGGGGTTTCAAACCTGGGTCTTCAGCGTCCCAGGCCAACCCTCTGTCTACTATGCCACTGCCTGGTCAGGTGTGACACACATATCCAATCTCAGTAGGATTCCAACAACTGGGAAATAAAACAATAGTAAAATATTCTTTTGCCTAACAAATCGACATAGATTTTCCTCAAATGTGAATACACAATTCTAGCAAGAGTATATTCTGAACCATTCTAGACAATAATAATCAGGTGATACATGAAAAGTTATCTAATAATTTTATTTCTTAGAATTTTTCTTAAAGAATGTTTTTGGAATATATAACAAGACTATTACCCACAGCATTTTAAAAGAATAATAAATTAGAAACTATAGCCAACAATAAAGTACATATTGGTTAAACAAAATGTGATAATTAAATGCCATGCAGATATTAAAATTAGATCTTCAAATATTTTTAATATTATTGAGGATATTCTTACAAGATACTGCTGAGGACAAGAAAATACACAGAATATAAAACTATATATATACACATATATATCATATATGCAAATAGAAAGCTAATAATGGTTAACTCAGAGTCATGAGATTATGGGTTATTTTCTTTATTATACTTTCATATTTTCTAAATTTTAGTAATACATACTATTACTGTTATAATCATTAAAAAAAGATAATTAAAAATTTCAGAGTGAGGAACAGATGTTGGCCACTGAGCCTTAGAATTCTAAGCAGGATGGGAAATAAAGAGTGTTATACGCCCCCAAATGGCAGCTCCCACACATCAATCAGAGACTAACCATGCACACTGTTCTGTTTAGAAGCAAAGCCAGCCAGCATGTAAAAATCAGTATCTCACAGTTATGCACTGTTGCCAGGAGAGAATGTTGCACAGAACAAGTTCAAGCATAGAACCTCAGACCCCAAGTAAAAACAGGCTTTGCATTCCCGCATTTGAGCCTAGAAAGGATTATGGGCATATTGAAGAGCTCTCCAGAGTCAGAAGGGAAGAATGAAGCAATATGAGTTTTAATTAAATTTTAACATAAGAAGAAGAAACTAATTGGAATGGCTGAAGAATACACCAGCTAAACACATCCGACATAGCACAATGCACAGTGCAACTTTTTTTTTCACTTGACAAAATAATAGTAATAATATTTGGATACAGGCTCCTAAAAGAAATATTTATTTCAAGTGTGAGTTAAGGCTCCCTCATGTCAAATTTGTCAATAAGCAAATAAAAAGTTAGTCTATTCATTGCTTTATCTCTGGTGCCTAAAACTGTGCCTTGTGGGTAGGTATTCAATACATAATTGTTAAATTAAAGTTGGATCTGTAGAATTACTATAAACCTTTATATTCTACCTTTAGGTAAACTGACCACTTTTACAGGATTTGAACTTACAACCAACAAGTATTGGGGAATTAAAGAACACATTTGGGCCCTGGCCAGTTGGCTCAGTGGTAGAGCATCGGCCTGGCATGCAGGGGTCCCAGGTTCGATTCCCGACCAGGGCACACAGGAGAGGCACCCATCTGCTTCTCCACCACTCCCCCTCTCCTTCCTCTCTGTCTCTCTCTTCCCCTCCCGCAGCCAAGGCTCCATTGGAGCAAAGTTGACCCAGGTGCTGAGGATGGCTCCATGGCCTCTGCCTCAGGCGCTAGAATGGCTCTGGTTGCAACAGAGCAACGCCCCAGATGGGCAAAGCATCGCCCCCTGGTAGGCATACCGAGTGGATCCCGGTCGGGCACATGCGGGAGTCTGTCTGACTGCCTCCCTGTTTCCAACTTCAGAAAAATATAAATAAATAAATAAATAAATAAATAAATAAATAAAATTAAGAACACATTTGTACACTGGAGGAAATAATTACTTTAAGGGAAATCGTATCTTGGAATTCGGAAAGGCATTTCAACCTCTTCACATTCAGGCTCTTCCACTTACCAGGAGAGAACAATTCTCTCAGAGCCTGAAGTGATTCGTCCAAGGACATACCTCTAATTGATAGCACAAAGTGGAGAGCCTTTTTCTCTCCCTTGCCCACTCTAAGGGCAAGCAGTCAGGAGATGCCATGTGAGTGACAAGGCAGGTGAAGGCATGTTCTATTGGGCCAGCTAAGTGACTCCTACCTCTCTCTTCTCACAAAATATAACCATATTACCTTACACTGTTTATACCCAGCACCTGCCATTTTCATTTTACTAAAACTTAATATGAGTGACATTACTTCTCTCAAGTCAAATGGACAGAGACCCTTTTTCAAATCAGTTGCCAAGTGAATTTGAAATCAGCTCAAGGAATGTCATTTCTGAGGACACTAAATATGGTAAACCCAATAGACTTCCTGCTCCTTGTAATTGTGCTGTTTATCCTTGAAGTCTCTGTATTTGACATTTTGCCATTGTCGGCTCATTAAATAAATTACTTATTAAAATAAAAGAGCACTTCTGCAGTAAATGCCTGGCCTGCTGACATGCAGCTGAGGAATGATGCCAATCGGTGATCAGCCTGATTGTACCGAGTCAGCTCGGCTGGAGCCGCAGCCCCCAAGCCGCCCCTGATGGGGGGGCTCACAGAATGAGGGTACGGGGCCCTGTGCTTTCAGCGAAGGAAGACGCTTTTTTATAAATTGAGGAACCAAAGCATCCTATTATGCCATTGCAGGCCACTTACTGTTCTTAGTGAAAATCTGTGATTTAGTGGTTACTTTTTTTTATATTTAAGAGGTAGCTGGATAGACTGCCGGAGCCTCTCACAGAGAGATGTGGATACAAGCCCACCAAAAGCAAACACAGGGACTACATCAACATGAACAAACCTCAAGGCAAAGGAAAGATTTGAATCCTCTCACCTCAAGACTGTTTTTCCAAAACAAAAATGCAAGCAGCAAAACTAATATGTGAAAGATGAGATGCCACCTGCCCCCCCTCCCGACTCCAGACTCCCCCCTGTTCCTCCGGAAAGTGAAGCAGCGAATGTAGATTCCTGTGATATTGTGCAAGGAAAAATGGAGCAGATAAAGTCTTAGCTGAGCTGGGAAATTGATAAATATTTTCATAGACTGCTGAGTCTCACTAATTGGACACTTTAATGAAACTCAGGCTTTCTCTTTGTAACTTCTAACATCCTTTGTATGGGCAATTTTTTAAAACAAAAGAATGCGTAATTCCAAAGAATCTTTTCTTTTTATTTTCCGGCAGATAACCCAGTAGTAAATCGATAATGTCTTTTAATAAAGAAAGGACCGTTTGCTTTGACCTACTGCTTTCAGAACTGCTAATAAAGAAAACTTCTTTCCAGTATTCACTGAATATAAAATTAACATTAGTTGAACATTAAGTGCTAAGGAAACACCCACTAGAACTTTCACACTTTTCCCCCACAATCCTCATCCTACCAATTCCTCTGCTAACATCCTAGGCAGAAAGATGTCTCTTCCTGTTGTACCTAAACAAATCAGTGTGCAGGAAAGTGATTTATCATTCATGAAAAGCAATCAGATTGCTTGGAGCTGACAGCTGTTCCCAAATGCAGCTGAGAAACAGACCTTTGGCAAAATGTAAAATTTGGAACAAAATCATGTTACTGTACTTCAGCTGGCAAGAAAAGAGGTTGATAGTGAGCTAATAAACAAAATACTATACAGTCCAAAATGTATTAGCTAGTCTACATTTATGAACAAATATGGTCATTCTCCTCATTTTTCCTAAATTACTTTCAATCAAACAAAATACCTGGTAAAAGCAAAATACTCTCTTTAGGATTTTTTTTTTAAGATTTAGAAAAAATTTTGGTAAAAACTTTTTTTTTTACACAATTTATTATGGGAAATGGACCGGGGGGGGGGGGGGGTAATGCTGAAACATGTACAGAGGTTAAAGTGGGACAGAGCTTTTACAAGAAAAAAAATAATTCCAGTATATTCTGGCCTCTGAGCCATAATTCCTTTCATTTACCATGTCGAGAATGCTTTCTCCTATCTCTCTGCTTGCCTAAGACCGACCTGTCTTTTCAAACAAAATATAGATCCTCATCTAACCTCCAAAATGCTACATTTCGGATACAATTCCCCTGACCGTCCTGACCTTGCAGGATCTTCCTTCCTTTGAACTCTCGCGGTGTCTCTTTCAGCGGCTCCTCTCCGTGCTCCTTCCCCGCAGTGCTCTCGTCGTCTCTAATCATTCTTTCCCCTCCTCACCCCCATTCAATCACATTGAACCCCTTGCCACATCTAAAGCAAAATACACGTGGGTTTTTTTTTCGCACCTCTATGTGTCTTTAAACACGTTCACTGACAAAGAAACGTTCTCCACCCCTTCTTCCTGGCCAGTCCCATTCAGTCTTTGAGACCTCCTTCAAATGTCTATTTCTTCCGTCATTTAATAAACATTTAATGAGCCTCTGTGATGATTCTTGCCCTGAACTAGTAGCTAAGAATGAAGATATGAAACTGACACAGCCTCTATCCTAAAGACATCCGCATATTATTAGTATTAAAGACCCAAATCCTTCATCTCTTCTACAAGTCACTTTGGCCCTTAACTCACTGGGGACTCCATCTGCCACTCTCTCTTCTATCCTTGGACTCTTGCCATATCAGCTGTCTCCCAGGTTCTGGAACTCTCTGTGCTCCTTCCAACCTCAGGGCCGTACACATCCCATGTGCTCCTGTCTTGCACTTGTCTTTGACTAGCTAACTCCTGCTCTGCTTTACTCCTCGGCCCCACAACCCTTTCTAAGGGATGTCTTCTTCAAGTCTTGTGAAAGGTCCAATTTTCTTATTAAGAACTCTTACAATACCGATAAGTCTTCTTCAAAACCATGATAGCAGTTCTAACTGGAAAACTGTTTATTTGCTTCTTCATTCAATGCCTGCTTCTTTCATAAGACAATAAGCTGGATTTAGAATTAACTTTGTGTTAGTTTTCCAGTAATTCCTCAGGACCTATTATAGTGTCTGCACATGTTAAAATTCAATAGATATTTGTGGAGTAAATAACAAAAAATGGATATGTTCAATAAAAAGTCCAATGGGTAAAATAAAAACAAAGCAAGCCCTTTGTCTTGAAATAAAATGCATGGTGAAGGGAACTGCTTGAGATAGGACCGTTGAAGAAGGCCTGATCTCATAGAAGGTCTTTGATCTATTTCATGAAAACAAGTTCTTCTAAACTCAGATATTGAAATCAGGCCGTGCACTGGAAATGAAGCAGTGGACACAGTAAGTAAAGACTCTCCTTTCAAGAAGTTTAGTTGTGAGGTGGCTAGAGGAAAGATCTAGAATGGAGATGATGATTGCTTTATTGTGAAAGACTGAAAAATATGTATGTGCTGATGGAGAAGAGTTGCAGAGATGAAGAGATTGGTGACTTTGGAGTCCTAAACATCTGGGGATAGAAAGTGGACTAGAGGTAAGAGGAGCTATCCCTAGCAGGAAGAGGAACCTCTCTTTTATTAAATAGGAGAGAGAGGTGTTAAAATGTGTAGAAATGCAACATTCATTCAACAAATATTTATTGAGCATGTACATGTAAGAGAAATGGAGTAAGTCTGTGGGGGGAGTGGAATGGGATTCTAAATAGGGTAAACCTTATGGAGAAAGTGACAATTAAGTAAAGACATTAAAAAGAAATGTGGATTAGCCAGGTAGGTGTCTGGGAGAAGAGTAATCCAGGTAAAGAGATCAGATGGTTCCAAAGGATCTGAGGTGGGAACATACCTCGGGTTTGGACAGAAATTGATGGTGCTTCATTCTAACAGTCCCTAAATCTTCTTTGTGAAGCAAAAAAAAGTTACCTGCTGACAGAACTGAGGCTGGGCAGAAGATATACTAAGTTTGTCCTAGCTGCTCTTGAGAAGAGAAGAGAACTGGCAGCACTGCAGGTTGGAGAACAAAGTTTGAAGTCCATGTATTTGCATAGGCATCATTCTCATTCCATAGTCTAGTTCTAAGAGCTAAGCAGGCAAAAATGTGAACTCATTCAAAGAGAGGACAAAATCCCAATAAATTAGTGAGAAAATGATTCCCATGATGGACTGTGGAATTGGAAAATAAATGAAGTGATGGCAAAAATAGAACAGATGCAGTTAGTAAAATGGTGGAAATTTCTTGCTGTCACAAAATCTCCCAAAGAGCCCATCATTCCCTCTTGTGCTTCCATAACAGGTTCCACGTACATCAATTGCCATATTAGTTATGTCACATGAGATTATGTTCACGTGTAAGAACGTTTTATTCCCCTTTGGACGTCTCGCATGGCTTTGCCCAATGCCTGATCAAGAGTAAGCACTTAATATGCATTTGTTGACTGAAATAATTAATTAAACAATGTGCCATTCATGTTTTGCTATTTTTACAATTATTTATCCTTCCATGCGTGTCATCTATCTTTTCTACTTGTATTATGGAGTTTAAGAGCATGAATCATCCCTGTACTTCTTTAATTCCCTAGGAGTGTGCCCTAGCAATAAAAGAAACTCAATAATTTTTTGTTATTGCTGTTGAAGGGGAAAAAATTATTAAGATAGTAAAGCAAGGTCAATTTCCGAAGTTCTGTCTCCCTAAAGCAGTCATAAACTTGTAGTTGAGTAATTGTAAAGTTTTAAGACTGGAGAAAAAATTATATAATCAGGAGAACTGCAGTGACAAGTGTTGGAAATGATGATCCTGGAAATAAATGGCTCCTTGTGTCTCCAACATCAGCAAATACGTGTAGAAAATAATTTCCCAAGATAGAACCATCCCTGGGGTTAAGAAGGACATTTTACAAAGTCATCACAGTTTGATGGAACTATCCTTCAGGACAATGATGCTCCAATCATGTATGAATATCCACAGGGGTATTGAAGGTGATTATGGAGATGTGAGGAATCCCATGGTAAACATAGCGCATTTCTATTTGTTTGTTTTTTGTTTTTGTTTTTTTATTTTTTTTGTAACAGAGACAGAGAGAAGGACAGACAGGAAGGGAGAGAGTTGAGAAGCATCAATTCTTTGTTTCTGCACCTTAGTTGTTCATTGATTGCTTTCTCCTATGTGCCTTGACCGGGGGGCTACAGCAGACCGAGTGACCCCTTGCTCAAGCAAGTGACCTTGGGCTCAAGCTGGTGAGCCTTGCTCAAACCAGATGAGCCCGCGCTCAAGCTGGTGACCTCGGGGTTTTGGACTTGGGTCCTCCTGTCCCAGTCTGATGCTCTATCCAGTGCGCCACCACTTGGTCAGGCAACATAGCACATTTCTAAAATACTACTAAATGTCAAATTAAAACATTAATTTCAAAAGAATTATTAGATACATTATGGGAAAGAACATAAATTTTGAGTGAATTTTAATGATAAATATGAAACTGAGTTGATACTTACTTTCCTTAACTTTTCTAGCACTTCCCTAGGTGAATTTGAGAAGTATTGCATTATTGTTACTTGCTCCCTGATGATTTCATTAAACATCAAGCAACTTCCTAAATCAATTGGATTTTTAAATGAGCCTTACCACCAGAAAAAAAGTGCATTGTGAAGACAATTTTCTTACAACCTACTGGGCCAAGTATATCCTTTTCAGTAAACACATAAATTTCCCTCCAGGTTCAATACAATCTAATATGAATGCAGACAGTACAAATCACATAAACACAAAACAATTCATTTGCCCTTTTAAAAAATGTGATTATCATTTACTTGAATCCCCTCAGAAGCTTAAACTGAAATGTTCATTTTGTTGACCTAACGTAGCTCCAGTCCTACATCCACAAATTCACCAACTTAGAAAAGAATGGCTAGATTTCATGCTTCAGCATGAATACTGTGGTAGCATTAACCCAAGTTTTTAGTAGGATTCTTCTTCCACAATGATTTTCTACTTCTGTCATGTTCTTATGGTAAATGGGCCCTCCACTATAATCTGAAATTATAGTTAGCAGTAGGTATATATAAATTATAAATTAAAACATAAATAGAAAAGCTGAAACTTTGAAGTGGAGAACAGAAAGAAACATACTGTAGTTCTCTTCTTCAAAAATTCATGTTACTCAAATCAGTCATGGCTATCTTTTAAAATTCTCCCACCACAACCTCCAGGAGAAGAGGATTCACCCAGATAGAAGAACACATTCTAACATGGTTTTACCAGCTCAGAGAAGAAAAAAATGTCTAAAGAAGACAAAAAGAAAGGGAAAGATTTACAACATTGTTTTTCACCAAAAACCAAGAGTAAAGAATAAAAGATACCTGAGGAGAACTCCTTAGAAACTTATACTTAATTTATAATGTTTAATCTTAAACTCCTGCTTTCTCCCTAAAATATTTACATCATTAAAATTCAATATTCAAACATATATGTGGATTTTATCTAAAGTAAATTAAATTTAGATGAGTTTGCATTTCTGTTTCTTTAATCCACTTATGTATTTATTATTTAATCATCAGAACATTAGCTAATGATTTTCAAGGATTGCACTGTACAAGTAGGCTCTTTATGAATCTCATGAAGTGTTTTTTTTTTAAATTTCTTGATTATTTGAATGTTAGTCATTTTAATCAAATTACCTTTATTCAATTGCCAAATGAGCCATTTTTATGGAAAGAGCTGAAATGTATTTAAAGGAAACCAGAATAAACTTTAAAATTGTTCTCATTGGTCTTAATGTGGAAACAATTTAAAGCCAATTTGGTGTTGGTTTAGATATTTTTGAATCTGCAGGATAAACTAAATTATTCAACAACAAATACCCAGAAAGTTTTCCCTGTATACAATTTACTGAAGTTAAACAATCAAGGTGCACAGTACCAGAGATCTATCCAATTTACACTCAAAATTAGTTTTGAAAATATCTCTTCCTTTTATGCTTTTTTTTCCTCTCAAAAGTCCATGGCACATTTTTCAAGGATTTTCACAGCCAACTGCCTTTCCTTATTCTTAAAGTACACTAACTTCTTCATGGAGTATTTACTAGTACTTTTCCACAATTATTGTTTCCTATTTCAAGACAAACACAATATAACCTAACAGCTGCCCCAAGAGTCTTGCAAAAGTGCAAGGTGTTTGAAAAGAATCTGAGTGTATTGAGTGTAATTTAAGTTACTACCTTTGTCTTTGGTTCTCCACTCTCTGCACAGCGCTACATAAAAAAGAGACAGGTAGAAAGTACCCATTTGGCCCTGGCCAGTTGGCTCACTGGTAGTCAGCTCAGTGTGTGGAATTCCCGGGTTCGATTCCTAGTCAAGGCACACAGAAGAAATGATCATCTGCTTTTCCACCCTTCTCCTTCTCCCTCTCTCCTCTCTCTCTCTCTCTTTTTCTCTCTCTCTTTCTCTTTCACTCTCTCTCTCTATTTCCCTCCTGCAGCCATGGCTCAAGTGGTTTCAGCAAGTTGGCCCCAGTCACTGAGGGTGGCTCCATGGCCTCACCTCTGGTGCTGAAATAGTTCAGTTGCCGAGCAATGGAGGAATGGCCCTAGATGGTCAGAGCATCACCCTGTAGGGGGCTTGCCGGATGGATGCAGGTCAGGGTGCATGTGAGAGTCTATCTCTCTGCCTCCGCACCTTTCATTTAACAAAAATAAATAAATAAATAAATAAATAAATAAATAAATAAATAAATAAAATACACATTTAAGCTAATCTCTATGTAATTTTACTTGAATTATTTCAAATTGGATTTCTACTTTAACATGCATTTGCATATTTATTATTAGGCCCAATAGTCAATGGTTGTAACTGCCTCTGGACTCCCTTTACTCATCATCAAGGAAAGAGTAAAATAAAATTAGACTTCAACACAAATTTATTTGTGTTTATTAAAGCATAACCTGAAATGGAGGCAAAGATTCCTTAAATTAGAAATTTACCTCAAGTGTAAAGCCTAACTCCTATTTGCATGTAATATGTACAGTGTGCCGCAGTTTAAATCGCACTGAGACTATTCTGCTCCCAGACTGACATAGCAGGCTTTGGTCAGTAGAGCCTTTAAGCATCACAAAAGTTCCAGACAGGACATCTCTTCTATTATATTCATGACAAACATTGGGCATGGCACCTTCAGAAGGGCATGGTCCAAAGAGATGTGCAGCCTGTCCAATGTTATCAGTAAAGAAATCAAGTGAAACTAGAAGAAAAACCAAGTTTTCTTCACTTTTCCTCATTAATCCTTTTTTGCACCAACAAACATAGTACCTGCTATGCCTTGAACTTAATGGAGGTGCTCAATAAATGTCAAATTAGCAAAATAAGCAGACAAGTAATATCAGAACCACGCTTAGACCCAGATAAAAGGGATCCCAACTTTAGAGGGTGCCACACTCAAAAGAAGTCCCACTCAGGCCCTACTCTAGCTACATCCCTCCCGCTGGAGCCAAGGGGACATGTCCAGCAGGAGCCTGCCCTGATCCCCCAAATCTGACCATGCTCTGGGAATGAAAGACCTTAAATTCCCTGCCTAACTAACCCTGATCCACTTCCAGTGCTTCCCTCAACCTCCTCCAGGGCCTGTCCTCCTAAAGGCTAACCAACCTGTTATACACACTTCAGGATGGCCAAGGGTTGCTGATTAGCAGGGGTGGGGGAGAGGCCTTGGACAGAGCGTGGACATGCAAGCTGCATAACATGCATGTATGTGAGGCCTCTCCAAGAATTGGAGGAGGCAGAGGTGGAGAAAAAAAGGAGGGAGCCAGGTGTTGGGTATCAGGAATGGACTCTTCCAGAAGCACCATATTCTAGCTCAAAACCCTGAGGAGTCTGAGAATTCTAAATTTGAACATCTCTCTCTCATTACAAGGATATATTTGTTAGTGTAGCAGAATACAGAATACTTTAATAGTTTATAAGCTTGTTTTATCATTTTGAAACACACATATAATATGTTTTCAATAAATGGAAGGGGCAGGTTCTATGAAAAGGAGGGAAAGAAGGAGGTGGAAAGAAGAATGAGAAAGAAAAACGGAGAGAAAGAAATAACAATGAGTTGCCTGCCAGACAAGGATTATGTATTTTATCTTGATATACTGTATTCAGTGTCAGTAAAATGCCTGTAATATTACAGGTGTTTAATATAAATTTGGTGAGTGAACAAATAATTAATCAATCAACCAATAATGAGAAAACCAGCCTAACTTTGCTACAGATAGTCATGGCCAAACTAGAAATTACAAACCATTCCAATATAACCTGCCAGCTCCTTACGGAGGCACTTATCCCAAGCTCAAGCATTGAATGGACAAAATTAGTCACCGATCTATTGCATAGACCTCTCCTGACAGATCCACAAAGCCTGTCACCAGAGAACGAAGTGACCCCCAGGGACACATCCTCACATCTTAGGCCACTGGCAGGCCAAAAAAATTCAAACAAACAGGCAGGGCAGCTTTGGGACTTCTGAAATTGTACCCACTCAGGATGAAAACCTTAAATTTGGCAAGGACGATAAAGCTGCAGTAGGAATAAGATGTAAGAATATTTCAAAGGAAAAATCATATTGTCACATTGTTAATTCAGATATCCTTGCTTGAAATTTCTTTTTTGTACATAAGCATAATTGAGTAAGAAAGCGTGTCCATCTTCCCTCCCACTTCTGTACCCTGCCTTTGTTTATCAACACTGTGGTTCTCAGTCTCGTTTCTCAATCCTAGAACCACATGGCAGCATTTAAGAAAACACCAGTGCCCGGGCCCCACCTGTAAAAATTCTAATAAAGCTGAGAATAAGGCAAGGAATTGGTATTTTAAAAATTGTTCCAAGGCATTCTAGTGTGTAACCTAGGGAACTACTGAGCCCTGGGAGTACAACTATTTGGCTCATTAACCTAGTAACAGTATTCTTTACCTGGAGGCAAAAAAGAAAAAAAAAACTAGAAAGGAGTGAAGATCCTCTGAGGATTCTTGAAGGTGACCTGAAAACTCCTAATCCAAGGGGATGATTATTATTACACCATAGAGTTTTTGTTTCTAAATATATCTTCTCTCTTTCATTATTGAAATTCATTCTGTTTGAATGACTCACTTTCAAATTTTTCAAAGTCACTAGTTTGTATTCCAACTTTTTGGAATAGTTACCATCCCCTCCTATTTACCCTCATCTGACTATTTAATGATATTCTTTATTCTTTGAGCCATATTCATAGTAAAAACGTTTAATTGATATAATGCCATTCTTCCTTGAAGATCACAAACTTCAATGAGCGTAAGACTCTCCAGGGTGTTTGATAAAATTCACAGTCTAAGCTCCACTTATTCCCATTCAATAAGTCTGCAAAGGGGCTTACAAACTAGATTTTTAACAAGTTCTTCACATCATTCTGCTATTAGTTATTAGCAGGCAACCCTTCAGAAAAATACTGCTCTCAGGGCACCTGGTCTATAGATAGTGGTTAGACATGGAAAATGTCTTCTCTTTCTACCATACTCAGTCATTTTGTAATACCATAGCACAGTCATTCCAATTCTATCAGCCATTAGAAACTGATCACAAGTAGCTTGATTTCCTTTGTTCTTGATAATGTTAGCGAATACCACCTGTTTCAGGGTCTACAGTGTACTCAAATCAAGTTTTATGAAATCCTGGTAAATTGACTCAAGTTTATGTGAAACCCTTGAGCTGATTGCTTACCCTACTATTATTTTTTTTACTTTTTTATTGAATTTATTGGAGTGACATTGGTTAATATAATCATATAGGTTTCAGGTGTATAATTTTATGATACATCATCTGTATATTGTATTATGTGTCCACCAGCCCAAGTCAAGTCTCCTTTCATCACCATTTATCCCCCGACTATACTTTATTTTGCTTACCCTATTATTATTCTTTAATACACAGCACACCATGCAGCATATTAATAGTTTATCCATAATGCAAAAATAAAAATAATACTTGAAGTTTTGCACCTGGTCCTTTTCAAAGGACACACTTAATGGGTTTTTTTTGTTGTTTTTTTGTTTTTTTTTTCATTTTTCTGAAGCTGGAAACAGGGAGAGACAGTCAGACAGACTCCCGCATGCGCCCGACCGGGATCCACCCGGCACGCCCACCAGGGGCGGTGCTCTGCCCCCCCAGGGGGCGATGCTCTGCCCATCCTGGGCGCCGCCATATTGCGACCAGAGCCACTCTAGCGCCTGAGGCAGAGGCCACAGAGCCATGCCCAGCGCCCGGGCCATCTTTGCTCCAATGGAGCCTTGGCTGCGGGAGGGGAAGAGAGAGACAGAGAGGAAAGCGCGGCGGAGGGGTGGAGAAGCAAATGGGCGCTTCTCCTATGTGCCCTGGCCGGGAATCGAACCCGGGTCCTCCGCACGCTAGGCCGACGCTCTACCGCTGAGCCAACCGGCCAGGGCGACACACTTAATTTTGGCCCAACACTTCCTGCCCACATCTACTAAGCTCAATTTACAATATCTTGACAGTCTGCAGGATTCTAGTGCCATTTTGTTATCTTTGGAGCTTTTCCTCAATTACAGAGGATAATAAAGTTAGTAAGGCACCATTTGATCTTAAATCCCAATAGATGGCTTCCCAACTTCTTTGTTCTTTTAAAATGTTACTAATTAATTGCTTGATGATTTTTTTCACAGGTATTAGTGCAAATTGATACAGTGCTTGCTATCTGGCAGAGAACTATCATCCATTTCTTAAAAACAAAGGCTGGCAGCTGTGCAGTGATATCTGCAAGGGTTAAATATGCCCTAGGTCCAAATGATACTTTATGAGTTTCTTTCATTTACTCTGTGCCACCTTAAGATGTAGCTAACATTATCACCATTTCACAGGTATGAAGAGCAAGGTTCAACGGCCTTCTTTTCCCAGGGTTACTCGATTAGTCAGTAAGTCAAGAACAGAACTGGGATTTCTGAATATTCATCTAATTCTCTTTCCACTGCATTATACTGCCAATCATCTGGCCCTACTAGTTCAACTGAACACAGATGTTCCAGGTACTCTTTCATTACTTCTTTTCCAGTCCTAGTTGACCTTCCGTTCTCCTCTCACAGCTGAGAATCATTCTAGCCAAGTGCTCACATTTGAATATTTATATAAAAAGCAAAACGAGAACAACATTAAAAGCTTCTGCCATTTTGCTGTCCTCTATCATTACCTTTTTCTTTCCTATTCACCAAGGGGTGGTATTTTCCTGGTCATCTCCTTATGTCTATTATGTTCATCATCTCTAAGTATTAGAATTGACCACGACTGTATGGTTGGCATCATACTAGGTGCTACTGTGGTCACACAACAAAATGACAGTCTCAGAGTGCCAAACTCACACTGGCAATGGCTGATAAACAGGATGGAAATTAGACATGGGCAGAAGGCTTTGGGCCAAAATTAAGTAAGTGTGTGCTTTGACAAGGACCAGGTGCAGGCTGGAGGGGTGGGAGGCAAAGGTGGCTGATTCTGCTCTCCTAGTCCCCAGAACCTGCCTTCTACCCTCCACCATCCTTAGTAGTAGAGACAGAGTCTCATAAATGTGATTGCTATCAACAGACAGTAATGGCTGCTGAGATGAACACCCACTCTGGGTTTTGGGGGGAAAGTCTAGTCTGGCTGACCAGGCACACCTTGGAATCAGTCTTCCTCTGACTTCACAGGCTATCTCTCATGTCTATGATAATATGTATTACTTTTAACCATTGTTAGACAGTATTTCATGCCCAATTGTTAAAATGCATTTGTAGCAAGACCTCAATATTTGGAGACAATTACAATTTTAGCCTACAGGAACTATTTACTTACTTAATAAATAGTTATTGTGCCTTCATAATATATGTGGAAGTCAGTGTGCTTGGTGCTAAAGCAAGACAGTTGTTTCCTGCCCTCATGGAGCTGACATTCTAACTCTTAGAATTCTAACTATCATTTTCATAGAACCTTTCACATAACTGTAATCCACGAGAACATCAGTATGTAGTGTAGAATCACACGAGAAGTGAATTGGAATTTTTACATTAGTATTCCAAAGGCTGCATCCCAAAGAGTCTGTATTAATTGGTCTTGAAGGAAGACCTAAGCATTGACATTTGGACTCTCCCCCAAATAACTGTATGTATCACAAGGGTTGAGAACCAGTGTTCTGTATGTACCCTGACTGGGTGGTAAGAATCACATGGGAATATGATTAAACCTGGGTCCCAGACTCATTATACAAGAATAAGAAGGCTGGTAGTCCATATTTTTAATAAGCATTTCAGTAATGTTTATGGTCATACCAATTTGGAAAATACTAATTTTTGTCAAAAAATAAAATAAAACTTATCAACTAAAATGTAGAATTGATCTATCATAAATTCTAATTTCTAAGTTAAATTTTAAAACTTTTTAGTGTTTTATTATTAACAAGCCAGACTTTGCCTTTATAATAAATATCATGCCATTGTTTATGAAATATTAGAATAAAATAAAATTGAAAATAAATAAGGCCCTATATGTTTGTTGTTAGACTTTAAAGAGCCAGATTAAAAAAAAAAAACAAATAAATAAACAAAAATCTTTATCCTGCATTAGCACAATTACAAATCAGTTTGGTAAAATATATTCAGATTCAGAACATCTGATTTCTTGCTCACAAACTAACCTAAACATTTCTTGTTAAATGAAATTTAGTCATGACTTAAAATATTTGAAGAAAAGCAGTCATTCAGAAAATTAAGGTCAACCAGAAACAGATGGCATCTATGAAACTGGGAGTCGAGATCTCTGTTATGCTGTGTAAAAAAGTAAAATGAGGTCTGTGTTAGAAGACAGTTCTTCTGTACATCTCTTATCTGGAAAAGCATTTATATTTTTTTAATAACACAGACTTTTAAAACAGCAGCGGACCTATCATGTTTCCTTCTAAGACCTGTCATTTGAAAATAAACATCCAGGAAACATGGTGTTTGGAGAAAATACATTCTATGTTACAAATCAGTTAGGTCTTACCAGGGCCCATTACTTACACTACATTTCTATTTACATCTACTGGGGGTGGGAGGAGAGAGAGCTCTGCTTTCTTATGCCTTTTGAAAACCTTTACTTTCAGCCTAGTGCTATTTGGAGGAAAACTTTCCCCAATTATGATGCATAAAGGAGAAAGTACAGTTTCAAGTTTCAGACAACTAACCCACCTACACTTCCAGAAAAAGGGAACCAATTGATATTGGTGAAGACAAAAATAACAGATTCTATTCTAGGGCAGCAATCACAAGGAAGCAAATGGTTGCTGTTGTAGAGCTTTCTTGTCATTTATTTCCACTATGCCTTTCTATCTTTCAAATATAATGAGAAATCCAGAATTTTTCATTTACAAATGGAGAAAACCTTTTTCCAGGGCATTGGAATGTGAAAGGCATGAATAAAGTTGAAGAAACAGGCATTTTGATTTTTACTGGAGCTAAGTATACTGCTTACAAAAATTAGGGATATTTCAAAATGAATATGAAGCTATAAAATATCCCCTAATTTTTGTGAGCAGTATAGTTTTAAAATGTATTTAATAAAAATTACACTGTGAATAATAAATCAGGTATTATAATTCTGACATTTAATCATTTCTAAATATCTCGGTTTTTCAGTAGAATACAAGTCCAAAACTAAAAACTAGAAAGTATGCTAGACATTTTTCTATCCTAAAAAACATTTTTTCTTCTTTGTAGAAAAAAAATTAAAGGCAAAATTATCCCTTAATGTGATATTTACAGATAATGTAGAATATAGTTTTAAATTGAATAGATTGTGAAATGCTTTACAAATATTAATTCATTAATCATTTCTAAACTCCTTTGTAGAATATATCAAAGATGCTTTTAAAAGAAGGCATACCCTTGTCCTGCCTTCCAAATGACTTTTCCTATACTTAGAACTCTATATTTTATAGTTATTCATGTTCTTGGAAGAATTTGGTCTTTTCCTCACTAATGATATACAATTTGTTTCAAACATCTGATTTTTAAGTTACAGAATAAATGATTCACAGTATAGATTTATTCCAACATAACTTGCTCTCAACATTTGCCAACATCTTACTATGATGACATGGGAAGATATTTATGTTATTAAATAAAATAACAATTTATCAAATAACTGCATGGTACCAAAATGTATGGCTATAAATATGTCTGACAGAAATTATAGTTGATTCATACTTTTCTTCCCCACAATAAACATAGCTTCCTATTGCAATTTGAATGTATTATTTTATTTTATTCATGGTACATGGCCAGAAATAGCCTTCGTTGGTGAGATAAGAGATAAAGAGGTAATAGGGCAAGACTATCACACATAATTGTGTTTAAATGAATTCTTAAACAGACAAAGTATCAAGATCAAAGACTGGAGTTAGACTTGTCATCAGAATTTTCAAGACACTAATTAAGCCTTTTACTGTCTGCTCTCTTAGTACCTGGCCTCCCTCAGCTCCTCACAGACATTCAAGACTACCAAGCACCCTTCTGGACATGCACTGCATCTCTGGGAGCTCCCAAGGTCTCCCACAACATGGGCCAACCAAACCTGGAGCTCACCCTCAGGGAAAGTTTAGAAGAAAAGAGAAGCCATGTTTGCAAATAACCATAAAGACAGTATAAGATAAGTTCTTTAAAGGAAATAAAACCACCCTGTCAGAAAATTTTAACACTTTCTTCCTGTGTATTTGGGTCTGTTGCCCAGCTCTCCCCCTCAAATGTCTCCATTATCTCTTTCTTTGCACCTGAGTCTCTGGCTCCTTACCTCAGTTGTGACACTCTGTCTAGTTTTGTTCATTCTGTCCCTTCTTTCACATCAATGAATTTCTGTCTTTGCTTTCTCAAAATAAATATGCATATTTACTGCCCCATTGTCTTGTCTTATTCCTTTGCAACCTGACTTGAAACTATCCTCCTAAATGTGTCTACACAGAGCTACACACAGCACTCCTCCTCTGTGTCCATGCCACAACCCAGAGTCGGGTTAAAAGTCAGTCAAACCCAACCTCCTGAATGGCCTCTGGCGCTTCTCATTATTGTTATTGAGGTAATTGCATACAGCAAAGCAGTCAAAACAGGAAATGTCAAGGGAAGGTGCTGGAATGGAATAGAGGTTGGTAGAAAACAACATTATTTTTTCAATATTATTCTGTATTAGTTTTAGATGTACAGCATATTGGTTTAATAATTGTGTACTTTACAGAGTGGGCACCCTGATATTTCAAATACCCACCTGGCCTCATACATAGTTATTATATCATTGACTGTATTCCCTATGCTATATTTAGATCTCTGTGACTATTATGTAACTACTAATTTGTACTTCTTAATATCTCCATCTTTGCCACCCAACCCTCCAACTCCCCTCCCCTCTGTCAATCATCAGTCTGTTCTCTGTATCTATGAGTCTGTTTCTATTTTGTTTATTTTGTTATTTAGATTCCACATATAAGTGAAATCATATGGTATTTGTCTTTCTCTAACTTATTTCACTTAGCATAGTAATCTCGAGGTCTATCCATGCTGTCACTAAAGGTAAGATTTTATTTTTTTTTTATGACTGAGTAGTATTTGATTGTGTAAATGTACCACAGCTGTTTTATACACTCATCTACTGATGGGCATGTGGGTTGCTTCCATATCTGGGCTAATGCTACAATGAACATGCGCATACATATATTCTAAAATTAGTGTTTTCAATTCCTTCAGATATGTTCCCAGAAGTGGAATCACTAGGTCATATATCTTTTGCAGGGTCTGGGCTCTAAATCAGTGTTAGAATGTGTCTGAATCTATGTGACAGAGCTAAAAATATTGTCTATTCACCACCCTTCTTCTTCTGCTAACTTCAGAAGATGGCTTGGTTGCTGCTCACTTCCACGGCCTTCTTTATGCTGGCAGGAAGTGCTTGGTGAAGAGAAAGAACCAAGAGGGCAGAGAGCTGTAGACTAGACTAAGGAATGGAAGAAGCAGAGGGAGGGCAGAGGAACTGGTGAGGTCTGGTTATCCGTCGAGGAGAGAGAAAAGAGAGCTGGGAGGTGGGAAAGGGGGCATCCTGTGGGCATGTGGACAATGGGAATGTTTGCCATGTGCCATGCAAAGTAATTCCAGCTGGCTCTCTCTTTAAAATACTATAGCAAAAGCATACAAAAGTTTTAAAGGCATTTTACAATTTATTTGGGTTTCTTTTAATTTTGACAGAAGCAGAAAGACCTAGATCTATTCAGGTACATGTGAGATATCAGAGTTAGTAAGGGGTTATGAGTAGGCAAAAGAGAAAGATACACAGCAAACTAATGGTGTCAGTAAGACCAAATAGAATATAGTCCTTTAGCCTCCAAAGCTTTAAGAATATTCTGTTTTGGAGATATAACCCTATTTTTTCCTAGACACTTATTGCTGCCAATTTTTCCCCATTAACATGAAATGTTCTGCAGTGTCACACTAATCTATTTAAAAACCAGAGAACTAGAGAACCGTGAAAATTCTGCACAAAATTCCCAAACCCATGACGAAATAAACAGAAATGTGTGTGCTGCTATATCTAGGTTCTTTAAAAGCTGTCAATGTTCATTATAAAATATTAAATGATTGAATAAATATTAGCAGAGATTCTTTTTTTTCTCCTAGTGGAGTTAGAGACTAAAGGGTCAGCAAGAACTCTATTTCACTGAATGACTCATTCTGTCCTAAGTAAACTCCTACATAATCAAGTTTATTATACCACTCTGATTATCTGTTTGGGCAGAAAATAATCTGTTACCAGGCCACAGATCTGAATTCTAAAAATTAATGTTGCATATTAAAAATATTATTATATTATAAAAAAATAAGTTCTTTCTGGGATTAAAGAATTCTGGAAGTGCAAACAAACCCAAGAAAGAGACAGAGAATTCTTAAAGTGGATACCATGAGTCTTTCGGTTCATCTTACTCACCAGAGAATTTTTTTTCTCATTAACCCTAATCTTGCCCTGATCAGAGGCACTGGAGTCTGACTCAGCACCACCTTTGCTGTATCATCAGTTAATAATAATATTCTGCTAATAGGACACACATCCCATACACATGCAGCTGAACTGTCCTGTTCTGTGAGTCATTAAGCTCATTTGCTGCCAGGTTTTGACTTCTCAAAGCCAGAAATTTCAGTATCTCTAGCCAAAGGAATTCATATGGACACCAATCTGTCCAGCAGCTCCTGGACAGGATACATTTGCATACTGTTCATTGTGAAGCATTATTCCTCTGGGAACTGAAGGTCTTCTGAACCATTATGATAATGTCTGCAGAACAACTTCTCCTTTAGGAGCTCATAGAAAGCTTAGTGATGACTCACCATTTTTACATGGATGAGCTAAGGGAGTAGGTACGTACACACTGAGTTTCCTGAGGTTTCAACACTGTGCTAGCCAAAATCACTACACCTTCCTAAATTTCTTCTGTGCAGCTGGCTCCAATGCTTACGACAATCATCTCCCTCAATCTATCTCTATAATTTTGACTCCTCTACTCATCTAGGAAATAGAGAAATATGGAGAGGCCATATGTTTCTATACTTGAAACACAAAATTGATAAGATAGGCCTGTCTATTTTCATTCTATTTAGCACAGGTAGGAAAAAACAAACATGATTGTTCTATTTCTTTTTTTTTTTTTTCAGATGCCCTGTTTGGCCTTGAAAAAGCAGGCAAAATTGAGTGTTATCCAAGTTTTACCTACTCAACCACTCACTCCCCAGGGGCCTTTGAGAAAGGAAACAATTGCAGCAGTTAAAGATTGGAGTTAGTGCTGGAAACAAGAAAAGGTAATAGTAAGGTCTAACCAAGTGACCAGTTCCAGACTAAGTGTATTAGGAACTAGAGAGAAAGAGTTCAAAGCCAAACAGGTTTTGGGTACACAGAGACCACATAATGCCTCAAAGCCAGATGAATATGATATAACCCATTAGGTTTCCTTCTTGCTTTGCTTGTCCAAAAGCGGAGAGCTGTATATTTATTGTTAATGCATCATTAATCTGTCTGTATGATCTCTCTTCCCAGGTATGTGGATGCGTGGTGGTGGCCCCTAGTGGAAACTGGTGTGGGTCTGGAAGGCTTATACCGAACACTGAGATATGAAACTTCATGCTCATGATTGCAATTCAGGAAGCCAGAGGGCAAAGGCAGGCTTGTCTGGGGTTGTGATCTGAATGCCAGAAACCGAAATGGAAATATTAATAAATATGAAAGCAAAATTCCTCATGGATGGAGCAGAGCAAAGCAAGTGAAACAGATGTGAGTCCTGAAGAGTTATACATGGTGCTGGCATAACCTCAAGTGTGAGCACTCTGGAAGCATGCAAAGACAGCAAATCCTCAGCTGTGAGACACCTACTAATTTTTCTCTACCTTTCATGGGATTTTTGATAATCCATGCCATGCTCTACCAGAAAGCAAGAGAAACTTCTGTGCATACAGTTGGCCACTTTCAGCCTGGCAACTCCTGATGGTTCTCACATTGTGCCCCTCTTGGTCTCTGATCATCTATTCAGTGAGCAGTTCTTCTCTGCTAGTGACATGCTTCTGAGGATTCCAGTATCTCCATTTTTCTGTAACTTTTCAAAACCCTTTATTATCAACCTTACCAAAGAGTCAAAATTTTAGCATAAATAGTAGACTTGACTCTCCTCATATAAGTCTTGGCAATTTTCCTCTCCCTTATTTGCTTATGGATATCTATAGAGATGTATACACTTACATTTAACCTAAAGTCACATGACTATTATTGGGCCCTACAATAAATATTTATTGCTGATGGGGATACAGATGCTGTAAATACAGAACCTAGAAGTTGTAATGCCGTGATGTGGGCAGCACTATTTTGGACTAAATAATGTCCCTGATGATCAATGCAGTGGTAATAACAAATATCTGCATAATTTTAATATTTCTTTTTTTACAATACCTGTTATGATATTGGAGCCACATAACTAAACTAGTAGAGCAGAGATTCCTGTTTACAGATGAGGAAAATGAGATGAAGATCAGTGACTTGCTCAGGATCAACAAGTTTTAACTGTCAGAGCAGTGCCTCAGAACCAGGACATGCGACTTCCAAGTCATATAGTTAATCCACCATTATATAATAATGGTGTTTGCCTGTCTTGCACTTACATTAAAACTAAAGTCTTGAACAAAAGGGCACTAACCATTTTCTGGAATAACAGAGTAGCTGAATATCACTGCTGATGCTTTCAGTCTTGCATCTTTATAGTTGTTCCAAAACTGCCGAGTCCGTCTGTCTCCTAAATGCTTTCCATAGATAACACTGGGGAACAAAATGTTTGATGCATCCACAAAAACACTTGTTCTTACCTAACTCGAGTGTGCAGATCACAAATCTGACATTAGTTTTTCTCTGTAAGCTACAGTTTTTTTGCAATTCAAAATTTTAGGTTTTAATCTTATTGCAAAATTTTCAACATTTAGTTTAACATAATGAAGTAGAATGTCTTCTTGGGCATCATCTTTGTGAAAATATAATAATTTATATAATGCAGTGAATATACTAATACACTAAAAGATATGATTGCATCAGAATTAGCCTACAATTTTGAAGTAGAACATATTAAAACACTTATTTTAATCATAAAATTTGCACAAAACTTATTTAAATTCTATTCAAGCAAAAATTTGCGTTTGTAGCTCTTGCATTTGTGTACTTGTTGAGGACAATCTCGTTTGATGCCCCAGAAGTAGTCTGCTCATCACTAACAGCTCCAAGATTTTTGGGAAACTTATCAAGGTGACTGTTCAGGAAATGAATCTTAATGCTCATGTTACATCCAATGTCGCAGAAAGCCAACAGCATCCTTTGAACTAGAATTTCAAAGTTTTCTGCTTTTTTGTTGCTAAGGAAGTTCTTTGTAACTGCCACAAAAGACTGCCATGCTGCTTTCTCCTCCTTCTTCATCTTCCTGGCAAATTCTTCGTCACGTATGAGGGTTTGAATTTGAGGTACATCGAATACACCTGCTTTTATCTTCTCGAAAGACAAGGCAGGAAAAGCAGAAATAATATGTTGAAAGCATTCACTTTCTCTATTCAAAGCCTGAACAAACTGTTTCATTAAGCCAAGTTTGATGTGAAGTGGAGGAAAAATGATTAACCTGTCTCGATTAACTACAGGTTCATTCACAATATTTTGCATCCCTACTTCCAGAGCTTCATGCTTTGGCCACTCCTTCTGTGTCCAGTGTTTCTCCCAAGCTCGGCTGTCCCACAAACACAGAAAGCAAGGATACTTCGTGAAACCTCTCTGTTGTCTTAGCAGGAAATTTACCATTTTAAGATCCACACAAATGATCCAGTAATGCTTCTCATACTTCAGAAAGTCAAGGACAATTTTTATGTCATTCTTACTAAGTCATTCAATTCGGGTTGGCTAAACTGCTGAGGGGTTAATGATTGCTTGGCATCATTAGAAGACCCTTTAGATTCTACAACCATTTCCTCCTGCATCTTATCAAAATATACTTGATCACCATGTTCACTTTCTTCATCCTTAGAAGAAATAAAAACCATTGAAAACTGGAACCAGGAATGTCTCAGAGTGTGGGATAGGTCATATTGCTGAAGGAATATTAAGACATGCAATCATATGCCATTTTTTCTTGCCGATGCCCTTTGTATAGATCAGATAGAAATAACAGTCCTGCTGTGGTCCTTAGGTTCACGCCAAACCATGGGAATACCAAAAGGCATTCCTTTGCGTTTTTCTTTTGTCCAGTCATGAAGCATTTCTTCACAATTATGACACACAATATGAGGAGCCCACTTCTTGTCTTGATTGCCAAGAGGAACTTGAAAATAGGCAATATATGCACATGTCACAAATGATGAAATATTTGCCTTTGATGTTGAAGTGTGTAACAGCCACATATATAACAGAAGGTGTCAGGACTATTCTTACATTTACGCCTACTCGAAGAAGCTATGATTCAATCTGAAAACAAAATAAGAGGGTGTTTTTATCAGATAGTAATTTTTTACATTTAAAAACAACTACCATTATGTAAAAGTGATGTTTGTAAAACATTAATTGCCTTGTGGTTATTTTCAATCCAAGAGTCGTTGCCCTTTAACTCCAATTTAAAAACCAATGCATGCCATTAACTGTAACAAAAAGATATTAAAATTGCATTAAAACTAGTGCATGCACCAAAAAATAGATTTCAGATTTGGAATCAGTGATGCAGAAATATATAAAAACAGTTCTAAGACTTCATGCAAAAGAAAATTAAAAAAAAAATTATTCCCCAGTGTAATAAATGTCAGAGACAGTGGTTGGTCATTGTCATTTCACTTCTTGATGATTTAATGGAGAATATACAAGTGGCTTGTGTATAGTCCATTCTGAGGTCAGATTGAAGCAGTGGGTCACTATAAAAATAAGCATTTAGCCATTATATTCATTCATTTTAGGCAAGGATGCCACTTTATTTTTGCCCTTTCTTCTTTAGTGCTGGTAAAGAAATAGATACTCTTTTGAGTGCTAATTATCATGACCAAAGGGAGATACGGTTGCTTTTAACAAGAATCAGAGCTTCAGTGGATAAACGACTTACCCAGAGTCCCCAAACAGGTTTCTGGGACTGTCTCTCTTTATGTTTATTTAAGAATGATGGTAGGTCACCCTCTGAGAAAGGCAGGATGAGGAAGCTTTATTTTATATCAAACTTGTGCACTCAGAGCTCATATTAGCTCTAGCTTCTTCCAGTGCAAAATAAAATGGGATGCATTGGGTATACACTGAACAGTCCTCCCTTAATTCCTCTCACTCTCATGCCTGTCTTTTACATCTCTAACACAGCTTTCCTCCAGACCAGAGGAATGAAAGATAATTCTTCATAAAGATAAACACTTCTTGTCCTGGCCAGTTGGCTCAGTGGTAGAGCATCGGCCTGGTGTGTGGGGGACCCGGGTTTGATTCCTGGCCAGGGCACATAGGAGAAGCGCCCATTTGCTTCTCCACCCCCCCTCCTTCCTCTCTGTCTCTCTCTTCCCCTCCCGCAGCCAAGGCTCCATTGGAGCAAGGATGGCCTGGGCGCTGGGGATGGCTCCTTGGCCTCTGCCCCAGGCGCTAGAGTGGCTCTGGTCGTGGCAGAGCGACACCCCAGAGGGGCAGAGCATCGCCCCCTGGTGGACAGAGTGTTGCCCCTGGTGGGCGTGCCGGGTGGATCCCGGTCGGGCTCATGAGGGAGTCTGACTGTCTCTCCCTGTTTCCAGCTTCAGAAAAATACAAAAAAAAAAAAAAAAAGATAAACACTTCTTTACAATATTAAGAAACAACTCCCATGGGACAATGATTGTAATTTCACTATCTGTTGAACAAGAAAACAGAGAATAAAAAAAAGGCTTCGGTGAATTCAATATATTTAGAATGAAAACTGTTTTTTATTCATGATGATATTATCAACACACTTTTGGGGAAAAAAATAAAGTAGTACATTATGTAACACATATTTATGTTTCATCGATACATGGATTCATAAATATCCTCCCACCAGTACATTTTTCCACAACTGATCTAGAATTTTTTACTTCTCAGACTATTCCATTGCCTGAGTAGTCTATAATTTGACTTTTCCAGGTATAAAGACAGTCTTTATACACTCAGAAGAAGGGGCCTTTGTCTGGTATGGATTCATTCATCCCTAAACAAAGATTTCTTGAACATCTACTCTCCAAGGTCTATGCTGGGTCAGTGTGATTTCTGGGGACTCCTCCACCCACTGATGTCTGAAATTGTACTCTTCAAAACTGTATTCCTACCCTGGCCAAGTACTCAGTTGGTTAGAGCATCATCCCAAAGTATAGAGGTTGCTGGTTTGATCCCCTATCAGGGCACATACAAGAAAAATTGATGTTCTTATCTCTCTCTTCCTCTCTCGCTAAAATTCAATAAATAATTTTTTTAAAAAAAAACCTCTATTCTTTTCTATTAAGCTTAAATTTTCAACATTCAATATCTGAGAAAGATAATACTTTTCAGTTGTTTTTTGTTTCGAAAGACTAGCCACACAACAAAATCACCTGAGGGAATTTTAAAAAGTACCAATGTCTGAGACCACCACAAGCCAATTAAATTAAACTGTGTGTGGCGAGGGGACACCAAACACTAGCTTTGAATATTCTTTTGTTTTCAAGTTTCCAGGTAAAAATTATTGGCTTCTTAGTGTTTCTAAAAGAATTAAAAGAGAAAAAAAAAGCAATAAGAATGATGAGGAAATGTCTCTGAATATGAACAGGCCCTGGAGTTTGGATCAGTAGTAGAGCAGTGTGGAGAAGGAAGTCCTAAAGACAAATTTCTTCAACCTCATAACTCTGCCTTTGACTCTTCTAACCCCTCTTAAACTGAACATTTTAATTAGGATGTTTTTATCCAAAACACTTTTCCTTTGGCTGAGCCCATTCCTCATTCATTCAGCACATACTAATATTAATTGAACACCTACTTAGTACCAGGCAGTAGGCAACCTTCTGCTCTCCTAGAATTTACATTCTAACTGGGAAGAAAGATTATAAGACAATGAATTTTTCATCTATTTCATACTTCTGGTTCTCATATCTTTTATTTGCTGGCATCTTCCAGGTCTCAGTATTACTCTGATTAGATGGTTCATGGTTAATGGTTCTCATGTTGAACTTCTTTCTATGTCATTATGCACATGCAGCATGTGGAATTTTTAAACAGTGTTTATATTTCACAAACCTACATCTAAGATAACTTTTCCATCTTGTAAAGCCAGTATCCAGGGCCAGGGTCACTATCAAAGCAGCCCGGCCCATGCAGGTTCGCATTGGATTTGGACAGTTGGTAAAGAAACAACAGAGCCACAAACTGATAGGCCATTTTCTTTAATTCTAGCTTGCACCCGGCGGGCAAGTAAAAACACACACTGGGCTCCAAAACCCACTCACATTCAGTGCTCACAAAGCCACTGACTTATCCGAGTTTCCTAGAATCAAAGGTTTCTAGCTCACCAGTCTTATTCTCCTCAGTTCCCCATCTCCTTCCTTATCCCAGATACAAACACTACACAAACTGGCATCTCACTCAGTACTCCACCATCTTGGCTGCTTCTCCTGGCCTACTCCACATGGCCTCCTTCTGCTCTCTGCTCTGCTCTCTCCTCTAATGATAATCTCAGGAACCAAGAGCGGCCCAGCTCCCGTTCTGCCCCCATTTTATAGTATAGCTTCACAACCTTTAATCCAATATACAAAATAGGGAAGTCTCTAATACAAAGTCACTTCTCTGAGGCATGATTGGATTGTACCACCCCACATCAAAACGGGTGGGAGAGGCTTAATCCCAAAACCAAGCCCCAGGCTACAATGATCCTGCCTGCCCCCAACACACATTAATATCACCTGGGTGACGGCATCTTTAACAAAGTGAGCATAATACATTTTATCCGCCCAACACATCTTTAGAAAATTAAAGTACTTTGGTTTCAAAATGCTTCTTGTATTTACGTAAAATGTTGAATGAGGGCAAAACCCTAAGTCAAGGTACCCAAGTTCAAATTCTAACTCTACCTTGCTAGCTGTGGGACTTCAAACCAGTTACTTGATCTTATTATGTCTCAATGTACTCATTTATGAAGTGAGGATAATAATATGAAAATCAAAGTTTTAAATGAAAAATATACAACTTATATCAATCAGCAGAACATACACTTAAGACCAATGGCCAAGAGTAAACTGGAGCTGAGACTAAGACCACCCTCCCCTAGATCTTCCATATCCATCATGAAAGGTGAAGACAGTTTTCCAGAAATCCCCTCCCCTTCACCACCAAATGCAGTCTTACCAGCACTATCTTGTTAACTATCTCATTTTTTTCATTTATCCCGTTATGTCAACCACCACAAAACCTCTCAGACTCCCTCTCATCGCCCATACTTTAACCCCCTTCAAATGCTCTACATGCCTTGTTCTGTCACCTTCTCTCTGCCTTCCACCCATCCCAAAACCCACCCACTGAATGTTCTAAAATTCAAATTCAATCATTATTTGTAAAAGCCCCTAGTATCAATAAATCTACTGCATACAATAACTGCAAAAATTGTGATTTTAAACAAAACCATTTTCTTCTCTTGGCTTCTATGATATCATATTTTCCTGTTTTCCTCCTATCTCACTGGCTGCTCCTCCTTAACCTCCTTTGTTGGTCCTTCCTCTTCTCGTTGGCCCTCTGATATTGCAATGACCCAGGTTTCAGTCCTGACTCTGTTCTCTTCTCTAACTATATTAATTCCCTTGGTCTTCACAGTCATATTTGGGTTTTAAATACCACCAATATGCTACTCATCTCCAAATGTTTATCTCCAACTCAGAATTTAGTCACAAGCTCCAGATTTGTTATGTCCTTGGACATAAAATAAATATCTTAAACACAACAGGCCCAAATCTGAACTCTTGATCTTACTGTCAAAACCTGCTCTACCACCAGCCTTCTTTGTCTCGTTTGATGGAAGCCTTACCTTCCCATTCAGCAGATAGAAAACCCTGGAGTGCTCTTTGACTTTATTTTTGCAGCTCACATTCAATCCAATCACAGATCTTGCTGGCTGTACTGTCAAAGTATATTCAGAATCTGAATGCTTCTCACCACCTTCTCTGATGCCATCTGGTCTCAGCTATCTCTCACCTGCTTCTGCAATAACCTCTTCGCAGTTCTCCAGCTCTCCCCTCCCTCTGTGCTTTTTACAAGTTACTCTCAGCAAGAGCGATCCTATTAAAACACTCTGTTCAATATCATTCTCTGTTCAAATATTCCTTGTTGACACAGAGAAAAAGCCAATGGCTTACTGAACCTTACAGGACTGACCACACCATCTCATTTACCTCTGTGACCTCATCTTTAGCTACCCTCCTTTTCATTACTCCACTCTGGCCACACTGGTTCCTCCCTGTTCCTAGACCCAGCCAGATAAGCTCCCACCTTAACACCAACACTTCAATGTTGATATAGATATAATTTCCGACGTGGCTAACTCCTGCACCATTTTCACGTCTTTGCTCATAACTTAGAGGCTTACCTTCAGCATCTTACTTATTACTGTAACAACACAATTATACACACAGACTTCTTGCCAGTCCCTACTTGGCCTGTTCCATTTCTTTCTATTTTCTATGTCATGTATCATAGTCTAAGGTATTTGGAAATTTAAGGTATTTGATCATTTATTTCTTTATTGTCCATTTACCATCCTCCCCTTTTCTCCACTTCCCCTTCCTACAAGATGAAATGAAAGCTCTTGGAGAGTAGAGATCTTTGCAATATTTACTGATTTATTCTAAATCTAGAACTTTATGTAACACGTTCAATAAGTCAATAAACAATGTTTTCCTGGAATTTAGAACCCAGAGATTATAGACATAGCTTCGACAGCTAATTAGTAAAGTAGCTAAAACTTGCCCTTGGACATTATGAATACAAATTCAGTGACAGTTGCATTATTTTTCAAATAAATACAATCCTTCCTCAAACCCTAGAAGCACGAACATTATTTGTTAAATTTTTGCAGTTTAATGACAATAAACATATTGTTTTGGTCTGATCAGGTGGTGGCGCAGTGGGTAGAGTGTTGGACTGGGATGAGGAGGACCCGGGTTCGAGACCCCGAGGTTGCCAGCTTGAGCGCGGGCTCATCTGGTTTGAGCAAAGCTCACCAGCTTGGACCCAAGGTCGCTGGCTCAAGCAAGGGGTTACTCGGCCTGCTGTAGCCCCACAGTCAAGGCACATATGAGAAATCAATCAATGAACAACTAAGGTGTCACAACGAAAAACTAATCATTGATGCTTCTCATCTCTCTCTGTTCCTGTCTGTCTGTCCCTATCTATCCCTCTCTCTTTCTCTCTGTCTCTGTAAAAAAAACAACAAAAAACAACAACAACAAAAAAAAAACAATCACAAAGCCTTTTAAAAAAAGAAAAGAAAAACAATCACAAAGCCTTAAAAAAAAGAAAAAAACATATTGTTTTAATTAAGTAATTGATTATTAGAAGAGGTAAACATTTTTCATGCTTCTTCATCGCTGAATTCACTTAATTGACAGTGCATTTTGTATCTCCAAAACTTTGTTTTGTTGCTATTATTGCTTTGTTAGATCTCCTTACTTTCTCTTTACTACCAACACTAGCAGATGATTTTCTTTTATAGCCCATTTTACATGAATAAACAAAGTTTTTATCACTTTAAGAGAGTTTGTGTGCATACTAATGAGTGCAGAACAACACTGCCAAGTAGAAAATCAAAGGCTGTGCTGGTCTTTCCCTACTTCCATGAGTCATTCCAGCACATCAGTGTTGCAAAGTCTGCAACCAAAACTCATTCCTCAGCAAAACTGCAAATCGCTACATGTTAAGTTGCTTGAAAATAGTCAAAAGCACAAATGTTTAAGCCTCAAATCAGAGTAATCTACTGAAATTGGACTCAATCATTACAACAGACACCATGAAGAAGAGAGTATTGTTAGTGGCTTGTTGGTCAAATAAGTTTGTAAAAATGATATATATGTTTGCTCACTTATAGTTTGTATTGGGTGTGGGGACAGGCTGTAAGCAGGCCTGGTCATTATAGCCTAAAGCTTAGTTTTAAGCTTTTCCCCACACCCTTGACTGATTGCATGATGTGAGGTGGTGGACTCTCAGGAGGAATCCAATTATGCCTCAGATAAGTGACTTTGTATCAGAGACTTCCTTATTTGTATATTGGATTAAAGGTTTTGATTTTTGCACTACAAAGTGGGGCAGACCGGGAGCTTGCTCTCTCGGTTCCTGAGATTAGCATTAGAGGAGAGAGCAGAGAGTAGGTTGGAGAGCAGAGTACAGCCACGTGGAGGCCAGGAGAAGCAGCCAAGATGATGGAGTGCTGAGTGAGAGGCCAGTTTGTGCAGAGTTTGTGCAGGGAGAAGAAAGGAGATGGGGAACAGAAGTGAATAAGGCTGATGAGCTAGAAACCTTTGATTCTAGGAAACTCCGATAAGTCAGTAGCTTTGTGAGCACTGAATGAGTGGGTTCTGGAGCCCAGTGAGTGTTTCTACTTGCCCGCCAGGTACAAGCTAGGATTAAAGATGATGGCCCACCAGTTCGTGGCTCTGTTGTTTCATTACCATCTGTCCGAATCCAATGCGAACCTGCATGGGCTGGGCTGCTGTGATGGTGGCCATGGATACTGGCTTCACATGGCTATACGGCAGTAGAATGTTACCAGCGACTGGACCTCCATGCAATAACCTCAGTATTTGAGGTTGGCTAAGGAAGAATCCAAAGCTAAGACTCAAATACAAGCGAAAGTTTATTTCGAAATCACAGAGTAGAAGAAGTGAGCAATGGAGGAAAGTGAGCCAGTTGGGCTGCATGGGCTCAGGAAAAAAGTTACAAAGGCAAAAGAAGAGTCCTTGGAGTTTAGGAGAAAAAAAGCAAAGAGACACACCTAAAGGAAGAAGGTGCTGGCAGCTCTACAGCAAGAGAGAGCAGCTGATATCTTTGTCTCAAGGGATTTTAACCCCTCTCTAAAGGCAGGGATTTTACAGGAGGTTTGAGATAAGGATCTCAATGGAATATTCATCAGCTTTCCAGGTGTGTCCTTTCAGGATTGTGGTCTCTATAATTGGTCAGTGCCAGGGCAGGGGCTCATTAGTCATTGCAGCTGGTCCTGAGGTTAGTCATAGGTTTGCTCTGCCTGGCCTCACTGCTTTTTGGGCTGGAGCTGAAACACAACTGAAGACTAGATTTTATCTTTAGTTTGACCAAAACTCTGTTTCTGTGGTTAACAGACCCAAGGCTTTATTCCTAAGATTATTTGATGTGAGTCCTTACTGTCATCAGGGTTTAATGCTTTAAGAAGTGGTCAGGCAAGGGCTTGTATGGAAGTTGCATGAGGTTATTCTTCGGCCTCCTTGTTTGACCTCTAAAGGAGTCTACTACGTGACTAGTGACATGACAAGGCAGGAAAGGTCAGCGGTGGATTCAAACCACATGACTAGCAATACGAAGGGTCCAAACGGCATGACCAGTGATATGCTAGGGGAGGAAAGGTTACCCTGAAGGTGAAGTCCTTATTTTCCCAGTTTTGCCCATTTCTAGTTATCCAAGGCTTTTCACCATGGTGACATTTCATACATGGCCTATCGTCCCTACTCTGCTCATGTCTGTCTAACTGCCTACTACAGCAGGACACAGATGAAAAAGAAAAGAAAAGATGGAAATCCAAATACAGTAGCTGAGAGCTCAGTATTTAGTTAGAACGTTTCCTGCTTGGCCAGCCCTCTACTCTTCCAGGTGGTGGCAGTAGAGAGGTAGCAAAAGCAACAAGGAGCTGCCAAAGTAAAAATTTCTTAATAACTAGAACTCTTACATATATAAAGTGTGTCAGACTTTATGTAACTCATTGATAACGGAACCAGCAGGATGATGAAGTTGGTTCAAAGAGCATTTACAGAACTGAGCAGTTATAGAAATTCTGAAGAACGAATGTTGGAATAAGATTACCAGATAAGAGCTCTGGCTGGGTAACTCAGCTAGTTAGAACATTGTCCCAATATGTAAAGGTTCCAGGTTTGACCCCCAGTCAGGCCACATACAAGAATCAAACAATAAATGAATAAGTAGAACAACAAATTAATGTTTCTCTCTCTTTCTCTCCCTAAAACCAAAAATAGGAAAAAAGATTACTAGGTTAGCTATAAAACTCATGGATATTCTACAGAGCAATAGAACCATAATCTTAGGGGTTATATTTTTCACTAGACAGAAATAATATGCTATATACCAAACAAATTTCTATATATTAGCATATAATTTCATAGAATATGGTTCTAATCAATAACAAATAATGTGTCAAAGACTTATTTCCCAAAAGAATTAAATAATCCATGAGTGAGCCTGTTAGGACACTATTGCAATATGACTCAGAAAGGACACAAAGCCATCCCTTTTCTTTATTTCTAATTTTTTAATATTTTTTAACAGAATTGAAGCAGCAGAGCCTTTCCTCTGAAGAAACATTATTCCATTATATTAGAAATGGATCTGATCTGTTTTGAGGCAGAACCCCCTTCCGATTCCAAACTCTAGAAAGATCCCTTCAGACCACAGCATATTTTAATATAGAGTATTTTGTTTGAATAATGTATTTCACTCCTAAATAAGAACACAGTTAGTGATTGAATGAATCCCTCATTTCAGTTTGACTTACATATTTTCTGTATTTAAAGGATTCATCAACTGTATGCTAGAAATGAAAAGCACTTGAGTAAGGAATCTTGGAGCCAAACGATGTCCAGAAAGGTTAAGCAATTTGCCCAAGGTCACACTGTGACTCTAAAACTGAACTCATAGAGAAACTGAAAGTTGAAGCAAAAAAATGTTTGGGTCTGTAACAGCTGTAGAAACTCCAAATTCCTGTGGCTAATCTATCCATAACCATGATCTCTAACCCTCAAGTCATGCTGCTGGGCCAGAAAATAGGCTTTATAGCAAAAAGTTCATGTTGAAGGACTATGAGGACTTTTTGACTATTAGTAATTTTCTCCAGTAAGATACACAATGAAAGAAATAGGTTGTTTCAACTGCAGAAAAAAAGAAACTATTAAAGCTTAGACACAGCAGCATTTACAGTGCCTAGTCAAATTATGTCATCTTTTATAACTTGATTTTCTTCTTTTCTAACTTTTTCTTCTAAGTCTTTTTTTTCCCAAAGAGAAATATGCCTCCTGGATAAATACACTTTTATTTTAGAAAGTAAGTCTGTATTGTTAAAATAATCAGATTTTAGAAAAAATAGAGTACATTATGAAATTTTTTTAAAAAAAAGGAATTTGACTATTGAATAACCCTGATGGCAGATTAAAATGCATGCCAGGCCCTGGCCGATTGGCTCAGTGGTAGAGTGTCGGCCTGGCGTGCAGGAGTCCCGGGTTCTATTCCCGGCCAGGGCACACAGGAGAGGTGCCCATCTGCTTCTCCACCCCTCCCCCTCTCCTTCCTCTCTGTCTCTCTCTTCCCCTCCCGCAGCCGAGGCTCCATTGGAGCAAAAGATGGCCCAGGCACTGGGAATGGCTCTATGGCAGGGGTCCCCAAACTACGGCCCACGGGCCACATGCGGCCCCCTGAGGCCATTTATCCGGCCCCCGCCGCACTTCCGGAAGGGGCACCTCTTTCATTGGTGGTCAGTGAGAGGAGCATAGTGCTCATTGAAATACTGGTCAGTTTGTTGATTTAAATTTACTTGTTCTTTATTTTAAATATTGGATTTGTTCCTGTTTTGTTTTTTTACTTTAAAATAAGATATGTGCAGTGTGCATAGGGATTTGTTCATAGTTTTTTTTATAGTCCGGCCCTCCAACGGTCTGAGGGACAGTGAACTGGCCCCCTGTGTAAAAAGTTTGGGGACCCCTGCTCTATGGCCTCTGCCTCAGGTGCTAGAGTGGCTCTGGTCGCAACAGAGCGACACCCCGGATGGGCAGAGCATCGCCCCCTGGTGGGCATGCTGGGTGGATCCCGGTCAGGTGCATGCGGGAGTCTGTCTGACTGCCTCCCCGTTTCCAGCTTCAGAAAAATACAAAAATAAATAAATAAATAAATAAATAAATAAATAAATAAAATAAAATAAAATGCATGCCATTTCTCATCTTTGTAATTGTCCTTATCTACAAATTGAGTCTCAAATACAGAATGCATTGATAGTGTTGAGAGATAGTTTTGTTACTTACTATACAGTATTTATGTCAGTCATGGTAATTATACTTGAGTAATTGCAGTCTTTTTCATCATGAATTTATGAAATACTGATTTTCTCAAATGATTCACCTAAAATGAGGGCTTTTACAATGGAAGACGAAACTCAGTGAGTGTTCAGAATTGGTTGCTAACTGCCACCTTGGTTCTGCATTGCCTAAAGTTTCTCTAAACAATAGGCTCCACACAAATCCAAGCTAACTCAGATCTACGTTAACTTAAAATATATGTACAAATATTGATTGACTTACAACCTATGCAACTTATGACCATTCGACTTTACGACCACAATCGCTAGCCACTGGCAGCACAAGCGTTGCCTAGCTAGGCGTAGAACAGCACGGACCAGCTTCTAGCAGCACTACCATCTCCGCGTGCACCATTTCAACTGTTATCCCAGACTCGGTACAGCAATTTGTGTTTTGTGACTTGGATATTTTTCATCAAACCCCTCCCAAGATGACTACAAAGAGGAAATTGTCTTTGCAAATATTAAACCAGTTTGTACTGGTCATGCAGTGTTTTAGTTAAACCTGATGAATGTAAAAATAAGAAACAAAATGGTATAGAGATGATACAAATGGCATAAAATGAACAAAGAAATTTATGATATATAACAATAATGAAAGAAAATTATGATAAAATATGACTTAAAGATTTTTATAACATCATTTCACAGTACTGTACATATAGCCTATTCAACTTATGACCAAATCGTGTTACGACCGGTCTGTCAGAACCAATTGTGGTCATAAGTCGAGTACTAGCTGTATGTGCCATGTAGCTCTTATATTGATGAAGACAGAAAAATCTGTCTGAAAAATATGGTAACCAAACTGGAATATCAAAATTCTGAAAAGCTTAGGAGTAGTTATAATGTCAACAATATACCTTTTTAGTTATATTTCAAGTTGTAACTCTATATTATCTTGTAATTATCTTAAATCTTAAGGACAGGCTTAATACTTACTACCCAACCTGGACTATTCAAAACATATTTTTGTTAAAATATTCTAAATATACTATTCAAAGTGACTGAGTAGAAATATTTTAATGATGATTTTTCTTCAGCTTTCTCAGGGTTGTTAATAAACATTCACCTTTTAAAATAAATGATTCTATCCAGCCTGGTCTGGCACAGTGAATAGAGTAATTGACCTGGGATGCAAAGGACCCAAGTTTGAAAATTCAAGGTCGTTGGCTTGAACACAGGCTCACCAGCTTGAGTGCGAGGTCACCAGCTTGAGCATAAGATCATAGACATAACACTATGGTTGCTGGATTGAGCCTAAAGATCACTGGTTTGAAGTTCAAGGTCGCTGGCTTGAGCATGGGGTCCCTGGCTCAGCTGAAGCCTCTCAGTCAAGGCATGTATGATAAGGCAATCAATGAATAACTAAGGTGCCTCTACTATGAATTGATGCTTCTCATCTCTCTCTCTTCCTGTCTATCCCTGTCTGTTCCTCTCTCTCTTAAAAAAAAATAAAAAGACTCTATCCAAATATAGAACATATATTTCAATAAAATTTGGACAGCATAACCTAATAGTTTTCTTGGCACATTCAAATGATTTCATATTTTCCTACTTTAGCTAAATGTAAACTAAAAAGGAGTAATATTACTGGTTTGACACAAGTGAGTGACCAGAGTGAACATCGTGGTGGTGCCAACTCCATGCTATGACATGACAAATTGAAGATTTCAAAGGTCAGAGATCCTTTATGATTGAGAAGCCAGCCATGAAGGCTAGAGAAATTTTAGCATCTTCATTCCCCTAGAAGAAACAAAGTTTCTAATTGTTCTTAAAAATATAATGAAAGGACAATGATCCTATTTTTTTCTTTTTTTTAACATCTGAATTAAATATATGTATAGAGGTATGCCTGGAGCCAAGAGAGAGCTGAAATTCCCCAAGATGTTAAAATCCAGAAATGTGTTTTGTTAGGTGAAACTTACACGTTCCAAAATATCCTTTGGCCATTGAATCATGTCGGTATTCCAGTCAACCTTTATTTATTGTGGTGGTTCCTTTAGGCCTTCTTAAAGTCACTAGAAATTTATACCTGGAGTGATATGTATCATTTTAAAAATAAAATTTCTTACTGGAACTCAGATACAAATCACTAAAGTCTCCCTTTGACCTACTGTAGTGACCTGATAGATGGGGACTTCAATGTACAGCTCTTTCCTGAACTGCTTGAGTTTCCTACGTCAGGCGGGTATTCATACAAATTGAAATGCAAAAGGGAATTGAAATATGATGTTGTGCCCAGGGCATTGTTTGTCCAGAAAGGGGGAGAGAAGTTTCTGTTAGATAAAAAACAAAAAAAAAGATGCCACAAACTAGAAATGTCAAAGAGAATTTAAGCCAAAGGAGACATTCTAAAGCCAGTAGTAACATCTTTACCTTTCACTTTACTGTCAACAGATCCTACTATATATTTTTTAATGAAATTACATAAAAGTATGTTTATATAATTTTAAAAGAATGAAATATCACTATCTCAAAAGATAATACAATTGCCCAAGGCATACATACCCTTAGAGATTTTTGATTAGAATGTAATGTGTATATTATACATCTAGGCCACATACAAAATATTGTGCTTAATGATAAAATTCACTGAGAACATGACATGCCCTAAAGTTATCATTTATAATGAAAACAAAAACAATCTGAGAGTAAAAACTTTGAAGAAATAGGAGAAATAATTTCACAATCATGTAGATAGTCAATGGTGGAACAAGAAATTGCATTTACTAACATATTCCATTCTCTGTTAATATTATGTAAGTTTCAGAGGTCCCTAGGTTTCCATACTATGTTCTTTTTGTTGTTGGTTTAATAGTCATTTTAATGAATGGAAATATTTTATATGTAAAAGAAATGA
This sequence comes from Saccopteryx leptura, assembly GCF_036850995.1. Classification (NCBI taxonomy): domain Eukaryota; kingdom Metazoa; phylum Chordata; class Mammalia; order Chiroptera; family Emballonuridae; genus Saccopteryx; species Saccopteryx leptura. Next base: position 77,995,678 of record NC_089509.1, on the reverse strand, counting down.
TAAATTAATGAGTATAACCTACTAGAACAATATTGGTAGCATATGTTTAAAATACAAAAACATGTTTAAATTATTAAAATTCTAACTGAAAAAATAGACCTGCATCAAGGAATACAATTATCGAGCTGGAGCATGTAAGGCAGTGGCCTTAGCCCGCTACACAGATCTCATTTTTCCCTTCTCAGACTCCCAGACTCAGAGATCTAGGCTGTATTATTCCCTGGGAAAGACTGGTATTTCCCTTTTTATAGTTCACATGAAGCAAGGTCAAACTTGAATCTACTTGTCTTTTTTTTTTTTTACTTTATAAACAGCAAGTTTCCTGTAACCAAGGCAACTGATATTGGCTTATGTTACTTACTCCATATTGGTGCACTGTCCAAGGTTATATTTGCAGCCATAATGAACATCTTTGATAACTTCAGAGCTCCAGCCAATATGTACAGTCCTGAGAAGGCTTTTTCTAAATGAAAAGAGATACTTGCCTTTTCCTAGTTCTTTTTATTTAATTAAGTTAACTTTTTACTTTGAAAGAATTTTAGATTGATGGTAAAGTAGGAAAGAAAACATGATTTCAATATACCCTTCACCTATCATTAATATCTTAATTACCAGAGTACCTTTGTCAAAGTAAAAAAAAAAAAAAGAAGAAGAAGAAAATAACCTTCGTACATAATTGTTAACTAATCTCTGGATTTACTTGGATTTCACCAGTTTTTCTATTAATCTTCTTTTTCTTCTCCAGGATTCAATTCAGGGTACCACAGTACATTTTCCTCTCATGGCTCCCCAGTCTCCTCTGGTCTGTGACAGTTGCCCAGTATTTGCCCGGTTTCTCCACTGCAGAGTGATTACTTCTTCCTTCCTAGAGTATTATTTAGAAATATGTAAGTCACCAAGTCTAGCCCACACTCATGGCAAGGAAGCTTCCAACTACTGAAGGGGAGAGTATCTATATATATACCAGTAGAATTCTTTTGTAAAAGAAAAAAAAAGGGATTTTGTTTCATTTATTTACTTATTTAGCAAATCATTCATTCCTATTAGTATGGCCCCATGTGTGTTTATTTTGCACTTTGGGTTATAACCCAATATTTTGTTATTTACTTTGTTGCTCAAATGATTCCAGTTCTTTCCGGTTGACTCCTGTGTTATTTTGATATGATCCCATTTTTTTTGTTTTTTATCCAAGGGTTTTGGAGTTATTTTCTTGGCACTACATCATTTATTCCCTTGGTATCTAGTCTCTTGGCTTTAAACAATATGAGTACATGATGAATTCCAAAATGTGTATCTCTAGCTCAGACTTCGTTAGGCAGATGAGTTGTAATATCTGAATTTTCTGGTTTTGCTCATTCTTATTGTTAAAAATGGCCGCTGCTCACGTGATGATGCTCTCACGTGATACAGCTGATTGCTTTCATGCTTGGGAAGGGGCTTGGTTATGCTAATGTGTGCTGAGGGAAGACTTTTGCACCAAAACGTTTTAAAAGGAGAAGCTAGGAGAACATTTGGAGAGAGAGACCACTTTGTTGTAGAGAGGGGAAAGACCGTGTTGTAGCAGAGCAGAGAGGCCATGCGGAGGAGGCAAGCAGGCAAGATGAAGGCATGCAGAGGGGACTGAGTGAGGCTAGGGAGGCCTTTGATTCTAGGAAAACTCAAATGTGTCAGTAGCTTTGTAAGCGCTGAATGAGTGGATTTTGGAGCCCAGTCTGTTTGTTTTTACTCGCTTGCCGAGTGTGAGCTAGGAACAAAGGTAATGGCTCACCAGTTCTTGGCTCTGTTGTTTCATTACCATCTGTCCAGATCAAATGCAAACTTGCATGGGCCAGGCGGCTGTGATGGTGGCCGCGGCTACTGGCCTTACAGACTTCTTCTGTGAACTCTAGATTTTTATGTTCTTTTGCCTTCTACTCATCTCCACTTAAATATCTAATTGGCATCTCATCTCAGCAAGTTCAAATCAGAACATCTGATTTTCTTCTCCTGCTCCATTCAATCTACCCATCTCAGGCCATGATGATTCCATACTTTTTGGTGCCCAGGCCCTTCTTTATGTTCATCCACACATGCAGAATCTCAGCATCTGTTGTCAACCCCACTCTATCACGTTGGTCCACTCAAGCCGTTCTCCAGTCCATTCTCACACTGCTGCCCGAGTGACCTTGTTAAACATAAGTTGGATCATGCTGTTCTTCCACTTCAAAGCCTTTTTGGTGTTCCATCTCGCTTACAGTAATGGTCAAATTTCTTAGCCTCAGTTCTTACAGTGGCCCACTGTTCTCTATACATCTGCTCTACTCCCCCTTCCCATCTGCCTACACCACAAATGCACACACACAGTGTTATGCTCTGAGTTTTTCTCCTAACAGTCTCTTCTCATTCATTCTACACACCTACACTGCTTTCTGTGCCATCTATCAGCCCACCAGGCATGCCTCCACCTTAAGGCTTTTTGTACTTACAGTTCCTTTTGCCCAGAATGCTTTCTTCCCAATTTATCCACATGACTCATGCCTTCACCTCCTCAGGTCTTTACTCAGATGTTATCTTCTTAACAAGGTTTTTCCTATCAACCCTATTTAAAATTTCAATCTCCCCTCCCAAACATTGCCCATCACCTACTTACTCAACACTGCTTATTCTATATCCCCGATTTAATCTTTTCCATAACATATCATCAAACATACTATGTATATATTTAATTTATTATATTTTATTGTCTGTGTTCCTCCTTGAGAATATAAGCTCTTAAAAGCAAAGATTTTCTCTCCTGTGTTCATTACTGTATCCTCAATCCCTAGAACCATCTGTGCCCTTTATAAGAACTCAAATGCATGTTGAATTAAGTCATTTCTCTCTCTCTCTCTCTCTCTCTCTCTCTCTCTCTCTCTTAGGTATTAATTTAGTCATTTTAAGCTTTGGGCCTTTCTTACTTTTCCCTGGGGGCTGTACCTTTGTTTTACTTGGGCGTATGTAGAATCATGGAAGCACAGGGAAAGAGGCACCTGGCTACTGTCAGAGATGAGAGTAATCAAGCAAGCAGAAGTAAATGACAAGGAATGCTTTTGTATCCTCCATGATTTCCAATTGACTGCATCCTCCTCATCCTCTTTACATCCTTTTTATAACAACTGTGATGTCCTTTTGGAAACTCCCACCCTCCTGCTCCAACTCCTGACAACTTCTGCTGCCTGAGACGCACACAGCTGCCTGCAAGCCCGTTTGTCTCTGCCTTTCTCATTGTTGCTGCACCACACCAGCGTGGATTCACAGAGAAGCTGATAGTATCCTTGGGCTGCAGCCTCTAAAATAAGTCACAGATCTTTGCTACACCATCCTCCAAACTTTATGTGGGGTTGTGATCACTCTCTTTGTCTTGGAGAATGGAGGTGTTAGGACATAATAATAAACCCTTGAAAATTCTTTTCCACCTCTTCAGCACAGAAAAGGTCTTTATATTGCTTTTCTCTGCCTGTTGACACAGGTTGGGAGGTAAAGGTAGGTGACAGTTTTCTCTCACACTTAGAGTTAATGCATACATTTTATACATAAAGATTGATAGGACCTTAGATTCTTGATATTCAAAGTGAAGCTTATGAAATTGAAAATTATATATTTTGGCCCTGGCCAGTTGACTCATTGGTAGAGCATCAGCCTGGCATGTGAATGTCTTGGATTTGATCCCCAGTCAGGACACACAGGAGAAGTGCCCATCTTCTTCTCCACCCCTCTCCCTCTCATTTTTTTTTCTCTCTTTCTCTCTCTGTCTCTCTGTCTCTTTCTGCCCCCTCCTGCAGCCAAGGCTCAATGGGAGTAAGTTTGCCCTGGACCCTGTGGATGGCTCCATGGCCTCTGCCTCAAGCACTAGGAAGAGCTCAGTTGCTGAACAATGGAGCCACACCCCAGATGGGCACAATATCCCCCCTTGTGGGCTTATCAGGTAGATCCCAGTGGGGGTGCAAGCAGGAGTCTGTCTCTCTGCCTCCCCTCCTCTCACTAAATAATATTTTTTAAAAAGTACGTATTTTCTCTCTAAGAAAGCTCTTGGAAATCAAAAGCATTCAAGCTTTCAAGACTTGATTCTACTATGGATTTTTCAATATACTTAGAAATGCAAATAACTCTTTCTTCCGACCTGATGCATCTGTGTCTGGCCATCCCTGGAGTAAATGAATGCCTCCTGAGGCTGAGGAACATGTTGGCTCTGTGAAGAAGTGGATGCTTGAGAGGCAAACTCATCCTAATGGTTCTCGAATATATTCTGCCACCCAGAGTATTCTGCACAATTTTTGTGAAAACTCAGAAATGCAGAGAGCATTGTAATATATTATAGTTAACCTTTGCCTGATAAAGCAACCAAATTCATTAGAAGTTAAATTTGTGGCTTTTCAATGAGAAATTCAGTCCCTGGATTAAGGCAACACCACATATCAACTGTTAGAGAAAACAAATGAAGTCTCAACAAATGAATAAATGTCCTACTGAACTGAGACTATGACTGTTCTCAACTGCATTATCTCATTTAAGCTAAAATCACCCTGAAGTGTTGGACAAGTGACTTAAAGAAATTGCAACAAAGCAAATACAAATGCAAGAAGTTAAACACATTTTTAGCCCTGGCCCGATAGCTCGGTTGGAGTATCAACTCAAAATGCAGAGCTTGCCAGTGCAATCCCCGGTTAGGGCACAGACAGGAACAAATCAATGTTCTTTTTTCTCCCTCCCTTTCTCTCTCTCTAGAATCAATAAAATAAACATTAAAAAAATAACTTAAAAACGTAAATTTTTAAATGGCAGCAGTGACACCTTATAAGAGAATTCTGAGGCACATACAGATAAAAATAAGGAGAGTTTGATCCAGAGGTTCCCAAGCTTTTTTAGTTCACAATGTCTTGATGTCTTAGTAGTTTTTTTCTCAATATCCTTAGATAAAAATTTTAAAATATTCCATAGTGTCATTTATTAAGTAGCTAAGTCCAAAGTACTTAAGTATGTATTTCCTAACAACTTAGTAGCCATTTGAAAGAATACTGAAAAAATTTTACTTCATTCTTTAACAGTGATAGTTACTTACAAATAGAATATATGTACCTATTGGGGACTGCACAGGTTTTCAAACCTTAGAATCAAATTAGATATGTCACCCTCATTTCCTGTTCCATATTGATTTCCAGAAGCACTTGCTTTATCTCCCAGCAACCACAAAAAACCTATACTGCAAATATATTTCATCATTGAAAATATAATAGTGTTATCTAATGTTGAAAATAGAAACAATCTTTTACCAGTAGTTTATGTCCTATCTAATAGATGATGAGTATTGCTGTGTGTTACTCAAAAATTTAAATATCCCATTGCATCTCTGTGCAACACCCTTGAAAAATGTCTGAGTCTAAGTCCAAGTTCTTCCTTCTGATGAAAGTTTACAACACTGCCTACTAAGTAGTCCTGACAGAAAAAAGTCTAGATCAGGCCATGAATTCAATCAATCTACAAGCTATATGCATGTTTGTAAGAACAACAGAGGACAGCATAGGAATGCAGTACAAATCCAAATTGGGAAAAACTCTAAAACCCAGTTTCTTTAATATAAAAATTGCAAGGAAAAAAGAAAAGAAATAACATGGGATTGAGGGTATGGTAAAGGTGGCACATCAAATATTGAGGAGAAAGATTTAACACATGATATTAAAATTACTGACAGGCATTAAAACAAAACAAGATCATTTATACTTAAAAAACTCAAAAAAGAAAATATTTAAATATATTCTAAATGCGTGAACTAGAAACATACATAAGTGATTTATTTTCTGTGATAATGGCAGAGAGAGGGCCTTTCTAGGCAAGATGCCAAACCCAAAATTTATAATAGAAAATATTGGTAAATTTGACAACACACATTAAATTTTTATAGAGAAAAACATTACGAAAGATGTCAAAATATAAACAAAAAATTGTAAAAGAATATTTGTAATATGCAAAACATAAAATGAGGTAATTTCTTTAACATTTAAAAGACTCTTAAAAATCCATTTGAGCCTGACCAGGCGGTGGCGCAGTGGATAGAGCGTTGGACTGGGATGCGGAGGACCTAGGTTCGAGACCCCAAGGTCACCAGCTTAAGCATGGGCTCATCTGGTTTGAGCAAAAACAGCTCACCAGCTTGGACCCAAGGTCGCTGGCTGGAGCAAGGAGTTACTCAGTCTGCTGAAGGACCGCAGTCAAGGCACATATGAGAAAACCATCAATGAACAACTAAGGTGTCGTAAAGGAAAACTGATGACTGATGCTTCTCATCTCTTTCCGTTCCTGTTTGTCTATCCCTCTCTCTGACTCTCTCTCTGTCCCTGTAAAATAAAAAAAAATAAAATAAAATAAATTCATTTGAAAAAATAAACACTCCAATAAAAAAAATAGATGAAGACAAGAAGCATCAGTTCCCACAAAAATAAATACAAGGACAATTATTACAGCTTTGTATATAATATCAAGTCTTGGAATTGCATATTCAATGACAAAAATTTAAAAATAAAAGTACATAGTTTAAAATAAAATTAAAAGACAACCACAAATCACAATATGTGAACATTACTTGAATTATGGCTTAAATAAAAATATTTTTAAAAGAAATAATATTTATGAAACAATTGGAAATTTGAACATTGACCGAATAGTTGGTGATAATAAGGAATTAGTCTTAGTTTTTGGCCCAATTATGTTTTTTAAAATTCTTTACCTTTTAGAGAGTCATACTGAAATATTTGTGGATGAAATTATATGAGGTCTGAGATTCCTTTCAGTATAAATAAGGAAGAGAGGTGTAGATGAGAAAGGAATGGCCATAAATTGGTGAGTTGGATGTTCAGTACAGGTTGGTTCATAGAATTATTCTGCCTACATTTATTATACATTCAAAATTCTCAGAATAACATGAAGTCTTTAATTTTGTACTTACATAAGACCTAAAGAGGAGACAATAAATAGCTTGATTTTTAAGAGCATAGGCTTCAGAGTCCAATGCCCAATTCAAATTTTAGCTCCATGGAGCAATCAGTTGTCTGAGCAAAACCCTTCTTGGTTTTCTGATTAGTAAATTGGAGACAAAAATACAATAATAATACCCACTTGATTGGATTGTCATGAAGATAATATTGAGATAACATCTAAAGATTAGCAGACAGAATGCTACTGACTTTGACTTCAGAAAACCATGACATGAAATTATTCTTTCTATTACATACAGTATTAGTTGTAACTCTTGCCCATACAATCCCCATCAGTACAAGTTAGTAGACTATCAGAATCCTAGGGCAAGCAATGATGTTTTAAAAATTCCACACAGAGTCTCTGGTATCATGTTTCTGCAGACAATTTGATTACTCGGTTTCTTAGAGAGGCCCATGTGGCAAGAAGCCAGCACCAACTTGCCAGCCATGTGAGTGAGCCACCTTGGACATGTGTCTTTCAGGCCCAGTTGGGCCCTCCCAGTTGACAACTGACTCAACCTATTGAGAAATCCTGAGCCAGAACCACCCAGCCAACACACTCCTGAATTTCTGACCCACAAAAATAATAAATACTGTGAGAGTTAATAAATGTTATTTAGAGCCACAAAAAATTGGAGCGGTAATTTGCTACACAGCAATGGATAACTAATAGACATAAATATATGTGAACATTAAATTTTACTGGTAAATATAAATTCAGCTGTAAAATGCTACTCTGGTTTGCATAATTATCAGAAAAAAATATTCTGGAATAAACTTTAGAGAAAGTTCTCTACAAAATCAGTGCTAGTCATGGTTAATATATGGACCAATTATTACAGCAGATTAAGTGTCGGCTTAAGAAAAAGTGAATTTCCTTTTTTGGGGATTTATTATGCACTTCTTTGGAAACAGTAAGTTCTTGAAAAATAAATATTTGATTAAAAACTATCTAATGTAAAGCAGAAGATGTAATTTAGATTATCGGCAACAAACTGCTCTTCATAGCATGTGTAATTTGGGTTTGTGGTCAATTTTTTTTCCTCAAGTAATCTTATATTTTTGTTGGAACCATCTGGCAATACTATTTCCAAACATGCATGGGACATTTCAGTGTGGAACTTAGCATGGAGCTATGCAAATAAGGTCAAGGGTGGTTAGAGCTATAAGCTATAATTGACGAAGACTTCAGTTGAACAGAAGGCCCTCTATTTGCCAAGCACTGTGCTAGATGCTTGAAACAGAAAACTCAGTCAAGTGTGAACTTAAAAAAGAAACTCAAAGAGTCTGAGAATTCTTTTAAATATTACAGACACTGATACAGGATTCTGACTGATTCAAAAAGGATGAAAGAAGATCACAATGAAAATCATAGGCCATAAAGAACTAAGGCAATTGAAGAAAACAAAGGGTGGCCATGAGTTCTATGACTTTCCTGCTCAAGAAAGTTTGGAGGTTTAGTTAACACCATCACAATGCCTATTTGTTTTAGATTTTCTCTAATGTAATTATTATATTAATTGTTGACTAAACTCAACTCTCATTCTGTGGGATAAGTTCTATTATTCTCAGTATTTTTGATAAGCATAAAAATTGTACTTTGAAGTATTTATATGGAAATATCTATGTCACACTGTGGTTACATTTCTAAACCTTTAGAACCAAGGCAAAAATTTTAAAGAGCTGTTTAGTAGATGCACATAAACCCACTAATTCCCCTTTTAGGGAGATACTTTAAAGGAAAACCTTGCATATATGCACAGGAATACATAAAAAAACTATTTACTGTGATATTTATAATATTAATATTGGGAAATTTAAAGGGGAATAAAGTATGATTTCTTTCATTGCTTTTTATTTCAAGGTTTGCCCAGTTGTTCTTGCTTGATTATTTTTCAAATTATCAATAGATTCAATGTGTCTAGCTCTCAGAAAAAAATTCATTAGTATTTTTATTGAGCTTGCCTTAAATTTTTATATTAACTTGAAAAAATTGACATTTCTATGAGGTTAAGACATTCTAACCAAATACACAAAAAATATCTTTCCATTTGTTTAAGTTTTCTATTTTCTTTACTTTTATATAGTTTACTGAGCTACCCCTCTCTCAATCTCACACCACTGGTGTCTGTGGGAGGTTGGGGAGGGTTAGAGGGATGCTGAGCCTGATCGGACTGAGGAGGAAAAGTGGGCATATGACCCAGCTTCTGCCCACCAGAGCAATGTTGAGTACAGAAATGAATATATGAGCCGATCTGGTCCAATAGAACAGCTGAGAACTGTTTCTGGATTTATTAGGAAAGAGAGACACTCTGCTGGTGTTGCTAAGTGATAGAATGTAAGCCTTTGGTTTTTGAGAAAGAACCTAAGAACAGAGCCAACAGCAAGAACAAGAAAAAGAAAGTGATAGAGTCAGGTGACTGACAAGCAGCCTGCCCAGCAAGTCCCAGCCTGGCCTCATCACATACCCTGGAGTCAACACACTTATTTTGTTCAAATCAAATATAATACTTTTTATTATTGTTAATTCCATGTAGAGCATGATTCCATTGTTATACCATTTCTGTCTTCTACCTTCGTCAGTCTTACTTCACCTAGATCAGAGTTTTGTGAGAAGGGAAGAATGTAGTGGGAGATGTCCAGGTCCCCTTCTCCCCATAAAGAGCTCAGATGGGCAGTGGCACACATATCACTTTCTCTGCAAACGCTTTTGTCTCTTTAGCTGGACAAGACAGTCTATGCTCGAGGGCATGTAATTAAACTTACAGTAAAGATTTCAGTTCAGGGAGAAAGAGCCTTTCTGGACCTAGTCCTTTCCAGCCACTAAACACTGTTTTATATGCATAAGACTCCTGATAACAGTGAGCTTGATCTGTCTCTTTCTTCTAAACATAAAGATCAGCCTCCCAGTTATTGCTTTACAAAGCAGAGATAGGCTGTGTGACTGATTAAACATGAATAAAGGACAGAAGCTATGAACCTGGAGCTACTGTTTCTAAGCATTTTAAATACATGCAACCAAAAGCTACAGGATATCTTTAATATACCTGCCCTCGTTTCACATGTTCTGCTGCGTATGGCTTGCACCACAAAACACAAAGAGCCCAGCAATACAAGAATCCCAGCAAATGTGCAGACAGCATTTCCCAGCAGGGGCCTCAGCCTCTCACAGCGTGGGGCTCTGCCTCTCAGTGATGTGAAAAGCCTGTCACAGGCTGACTTTCCAGCTGATGCTGCAGCCTTCTTACATTCTGGATAAGCAATTTCTATACTGTTATTTTTCTCACATGAATTTCACAAATAGTTCATATGAATTTGGCACCACCTAGCCATCTAAAGTTTCTGAAGAAGTGACATTTCTATCCCTGGAAATATAAAGTAAATTCTTAAACGTATTTGAGGATTCTGCTTAAAATATAATGTTATATACTAGTTGCATTATATCTATTGACAATCATGACCTTGTTTCTCTTTATCCATTCTAGATTATTTAACGTACAAAAAAAAAATGTACCAGAATTTCTAGAAAACTATAAATCATTACTTACATCCACCCATTCTTATCTTATATCATTAAGGATTTATTATGTGCTCAGTTTCTTGAATTCTACACTAGAACTTATTCTTTATTTCTTTCCACTCCATCATTTTTCTTTCCTTTTCATTCCCTCTCTCCTGTCTTTCCTTCTTATTGTGCACAGACTTTTGCTAGGCCCTGCATTAATGTTATCTACATAAATATGTATGTGTTTTTGATGATAGAGTTAAATTAATCTGTTATAGATACACTGACTTGACCCAAAGTTTTGCTTGCTGAGGGATTTAGGATGTTTTTGTATACCATGAGGAATGGTGGTACAGGCAGCCAGGAGTCTGTTTACAGCAGTGGGGGTGGAAAGAGAAGAATTTCTTTAAAAAGAACTCATTCTAAGGGAAGAGAGAGTCAAGACACACATTTTAGTTGTAGAGGTGAGGGTGGTGAGTCCTAGACAAAGAACTATAATAAAAGAGTGAGAAAGCCAGGTGATGTCACCATCATAGCTGAGTAGGAGACCCCAGCCTCAGTTCTTCCACAAAGATCAGCAATTAAGCAGCTATCCACAAACAAAAATAGCTCTGAGAGGGCTGGAGAGTCCACTTAAGAAACCTTGGCCTGCCTGACCAGGCAGTGGTGCAGTGGATAGAGTGTCGGACTGGGATGTGGAGGGACCCAGATTTGAGACTCTGAGGTTGCCAGCTTGAGCACAGGTTCATCTGGTTTGAGCAAAGCTCACCAGCTTAGACCCAAGGTCGCTGGCTCGAGCAAGGGGTCACTCAGTCTCCTGAAGGTCTGGGGTCCAAGCACATATGAGAAAGCAATCAATGGACAACTAAGATGTAGCAATGCTCAATGAGAAACTAATGATGGATGCTTCTCATCTCTCCGTTCCTGTCTGTCTATTCCTGTTTATCCCTCTCTCTGACTCTCTGTCTTTGTAAAAAAAAAAACAAAAAAAAAAAAACCCAAGAAACCTTGAAACTCTGGGCTTGCCTTGTCAAGGCACATACAAAAAGCAACCAATGAACAGCTAGGGTGAAGCAACTACTTCTTGTTCTCCCCTTCTCCTGCTCCTCTCTCTGTGAAATCAATAAACAAAATTATAAAAGAGAGAGAAAGAGAGAGAGAGAGGGAAAGAAAGAAAGAGAGAGAGAGAGAAAGAAAGAAAGAAAAAAAGAAAGAAAAAACTTTAGCAACACAGTGAAACAAAAAATCTTCTGAGAATAACTGAACAAAAGAGGAAGAAGAACAGCTTTGTTTTCCCTGCATCATCCTGCACTACAGGCTGACAAAGCACAGCACCAAGATGTGCCCCTTGGCTCAAAAGAATTCCCCTTAACGGGAGAGGGAGAGCGGAGTGAGTGACCAGCTTCTTCAGCCTTTCATGACACTTCACAAAGTACCCTCTTTGGTTCCATCCTATCCAGAGACCAACCAAGCTGAGACATCTAGAGACAGCTAGGAACAAAGGAGGTCAGTGTTAGACATGCAGAGGGTGTGACGACAGTGCCCAGGGCCCTACTCTGCGGAGGACCCGGCAGCTTCCACTGCTGGAGAAACCAAGGGCCAGCACAGCTGCCACAGGCCCCTCCAGTCTCACCACTGAGGTTTCCCTCCCAGGTGTTCTCGTTTGCAGGCACCAGCTCCCTTCTGACCCTGCCTTCTCCCCATCCCTACCGCAGCTAGTTCATGCTAGCATCCAACCCCAGCCTCTGCTGCTCTGGGAACACAAGATGTCAGCCTAAACCCCGGCAGCTGACCTCCACTGTTACATGTCAATTCAGCCGTGTTCCTGAAAAATCACAGCCTGACTCCCTAACCAGCCTTTAGTGTCATGCACATGCCCATGGGGAGACCCTGAAGCCACAGGAGCCCACACTGACCACCAGGGATACAGAAGCTGGTTGTGGGCCCCAACCTGGCCTGGTCCCCTCTCACTGGCCCGCACTGCTGGCTCACTGGCAGCTAGCCCCTCCAGGTGGGCACCTGTGTGCTCCTGGCTCAACTTCCATTCCTGACTTCACTGCCATGTACACACACGTGGGGAGAGCCTGCAGCCAGAGAACTGCACTCCAGCAGCTGGCCCCTACAGTTGCTAGTATGCTCTCACAATTGATCCTGGCTCCTGCTACTGGCCCTGGTCCCACCACTACATGTGTGTCTAACACAATGTTATGTGTCAATTACATCTCAATACAGCGGGGGTGGAGAGAAAAGTGAGAAATGTTAAAAGAGATGGAAGTTCAGGAAAGCAGAGTGGTTGGCATAGAAGCCACCAACCTTCACAGCATCAGAATAGTACCCTCCATATATATTATATATGCTCTCACAGCCTTGGCTGCCCTGAGCCCAGACTTATAGACGGTCCTAGCTAACTACTACCACCAATGGCTATCTCTAATAGGAGGCAGTACTAGGTACTAAAGCAATGGAGCCACCAACAAAGAAAACTGACCATCGTTGATAACTCCTTAGAAGCATTGACATTTTGGACTCCAGCACAACAGGAACTATCACCTCACCCAAGGTCTAGAAGAAATTGTCTCCTAAGTACTCATTATCAGGAGCTGAGAAAGGCCAAACTGTGCCTGTATTACAAATCATTATTATCCCAGCATCTAACACAATACCTGATACATAGTAGATATGCATTGAATATTTATAGACCAAATAAGGATAGATGAATGAATGAATGAATGAACTAGAAAATATCTACTTCACTGAATATACATTTTTCAACTATGGAAATAAACTCCAAAGGTTATCTTTAAAAAATGTATGAAAGTGATGCTTATGAACAATTAAGACTTCAATCAAGGTGACTGAGAGCAGGCTCATGGAGCAGAGCTGGCATTTAATGAAGGGTAGAATCCTAATCAAGTATATGAGACTTATGTTTGGAATAAAATCCACATGAATAGAAGATGATCAGGCAAATAAGAAGGAGGCAAAAACTGCATCTTGGGAGAAGAAAATGTTTACAAAGAACTACGCTGGTGTAATCTAGAAAGGAAATCTGACTGAACACTAAAATTTTGAATTTCTTCCCTAGAAATACTTGGAGCTGTTGGTGTAGGCCATGGCTTCAGGCTCCTTCTTGAACCAGTTACTGGGGCAAGGGGATAGGATTATCTTGATTAGCTTAAGCCAAGCAGAGCCCTTCTCTGGAGCAAGAGGTGGTCAGTCTCACCAAGAACATGGCCACCCCCTAATGAGAGAGAGGTGAAATGGATGCCAGAGAAACAACCAAAGTTATAGCTATGTCCTGTCTATTTTGAACACAGAGAAAAAGGAAAATTCTGGATAGTCAAGCTTCCAGACAGCAGAAGATTCACTTCACTCGTTATGTATATTAACCAGTTTGAATGACATAGTTCAAAAGTGTATTCTTTTTATCTCCGACTTTTAACAGAAATACAATGAACATTATTGAACCATTTAATGATGATTTGAGGTCATGATGACGTAAATTTATTATTGTATCAATTACAATACAATTGCTGACCCCTGGAGTTATTCAGCTGTGCATGGTTGTAGCCCATTAAATGACTCCAGAGCGCTATGCACTTTAACAAATTGCGTCTACTTTTTATGACTTCTCTTTCTCTTCCCTTTCTCTAAATTGCTACTTCTAATCTACAGTGAAATTGAGAACAACATAATGAAGCTTCTAAAATTGTGTATAAATTAAAAGTAAAAATGAAATTGCCTAAGGAGGAAACATGCCAAAATGCAAACTGTGTTTGCCTCTGAGTAGGGACATTAACTTGGTTTTATTTATTTTTTTGTTTCCTCATTATTTTTTTCTATAATGATTGAGTGACTTTTCTGATCTCTCTCACATACATTTACAAACCACTTACACATATGCCACACACACACACACATACACACACACACACACACACACAATTAAACAAAGAAAAGAGGATTTGGGTGGTGCCTAGAATTCCCCAAGTGGAAAAACATCCTGGTTATTAATTCTCACAGCTATTGATAGTGCTTCTAGCACATCGAAAGTCTTGTTGCTGATTTCCTGCTGCCTAGTGTGTTCTGAGTCAGGGAGTGAACTCACTTGAAGAGAAGAGTGATGTGTTCTCAGTCAGGGAGTGAACACACTTGAGGAGAAGAGATCATAAGAAAGTCTGAATGTACCAGGGAAAGTCAGCTGCCTGCTTATTAGGAAACCTTGACCTGGTAGGTCAACACCAGGCAGAGACTGGTTCTCAGCCTTACAGATGGGGAAATCCAATTTTGCCTGTGCCACAGGGTTGGACAGATCATTATGATAATGACTCAACACAGTAGAAACTTATAAGTGACATGTGCTTCTTACCCAGAATACTAATTTAATGAAGACAATTAAAAGGGATTTGCTACTCACAAGGAACTTTTATTCCAGCATAGAAACCATATGGGGAACCAAATTATAATTAGAAGGTTGATTTTATAAGCATAAAGTTAGAACTATGATGTGGCAGAAGGTTAAAATAGTCTGGTGCATCCACCAACACATTAGGTCATATCTGCCAAACACACCAGACTGCCTAAGACCTCAGGCCAATTCAGAACATTGCTTTTTGGGCACTGTCAAATTTTGTCTTTATGCCCCACCATTTTGCTTACTTCATTACCAAAGAAACTCCTTTAGATCAGATAATACAATCACAGGTTATAAATAAAGATTATTGCTCTTAAAGTTACTTTTCTTTTTCTTCTTCTTCTTCTTCTTCTTCTTCTTCTTCTTCTTCTTCTTCTTCTTCTTCTTCTTCTTCTTCTTCTTCCTCTTCTTCTTCCAAGTGAGAGGAAGGGAGATAGAGAGACAGACTCCCACATGTGCCCACACCAGGATCTACCTGACAACCCCTGTCTGGAACCGATGCTCTTCCCATCTGGGGCCATGCTCACAACCGAGTTATTTTTAGCACCTGAGGCAGAGGCTCCACGGAGCCATCCTCAGCACCCAGGGCCAATGCTCTTGAACCAATCCAGCCATGGCTGCAGAAGGGGAAGAGAGAGAGAGAAGGAGGAGGGGAGAGGGAGGCATGGAGAAGCAGATGGTTGCTTCTCCTGTGTGCCTTGACTGGGAATTGAACCCAGGACATCCACACACCAGGCCAATGATGTATCACTGAGCCAGGGCCAAAGTTACTTTTCTCATTCCTTCTTAAAGGTTTAGCTCTGGGAAAGCGGTTTTCAAGTTTCATGACCACATCCTAATTACCTCCCACTCTACATACTACATTTAAATTCTATTACAGCTAAAATCCAAACAGAAAAGAGTTTAAATAACATAAAAGCAAACTCATTATCTTTTCCACAGTTCGTCTACCAAGCCAAACCAGTTCTTCGAATTGACTTTTTTTTTAATTAAAATGCTCATTTAAAAGATTAATATGCTCATCTTTGACTCTTCTCTCTATCTTACCCCTTACTCTTGGGGCTGTCAAGTCTTGTTACATCTCCTCAATGTGTCTTTCATCTATCATTTTCTTCACACTACTACTGCCCCACTTTTTTTTTTAGATTTATTAAATACTTTTTAATTTTAGATGTTTTTTTCTATTGATTTTAATTTACTGTGTTTGCATGATTCTAGTGTCTCACAGAATACATCCCCCACTCCCGTGTTCCCCTCAACATTCCCCTTGCATCCCTCCCCCTAATGCCCTCCCCCCTTCGCTCCAGGATTTGCTTTTCTGCTCTCTATAACGTTGTGTTATGTGTATATAATTTCACCAATCCCTTTCCCTTCTCCAGTCCCATCCTATCATCCCCTTTCCCTTCTGTCCAATTCCCCTCTGGTCCCTTTGATCCCACCTCTGTCTCTATTCCATTCCTCAGTTCACATTGTTCATTGGATTCCTCAAATGAGTAAGGTCATATGATATTTTTCTTTCTCTGCCTGGCTTATTTCACTTAACATAATAGTTTCCAGGCCTATTCATGTTGTTGCAAAAGGTAAGATTTTCTTCTTTTTCATGACCACATAGTATTCCATTGTGTATATGTACCATAGCATTTCAATCCACTTGCCCACTGACGGACACTTGGGCTGTTTCCAGATCTTGGCTATTGTGAACAATGCTGCCATAAACATGGGGGTGCATTTCTTCTTTTGAATCAGTTATTTGGTGTTCTTAGGATATATTCCTAAATGTGGGAAGGCTGGGTCAAAAGGCAGTTCCATTTTTAATTTTTTTGAGGAATTTCCATACTGTTTTCCACAGTGGCTGCACCAGTCTGCATTCCCACCAGCAATGCAGGAGGGTTCCCTTTTTCCCACATCCTCGCCAGCACTTGTTTTGTGTTGTTTTGTTAATGAGCACCTTCTGACTGGTGTGAGATGATATCTCATTGTGGTTTTAATTTGCATTTCTCTAATGATTAGTGATGTTGAACATTTTATCATCTGCCTATTGGCCATCTGAATGCCCTCTTTGGAGAAGTGTCTATTCATCTTTTTTGTCCATTTTTTGATTGGATTGTTTGTCTTGCTGGTGTTGAGTTTTACAAGTTCTTTATAAATTTTGGTAATTAACCCCTTATCAGATGTATTGTTCTCCCATTGTATGGTTTGTCTTTTTATTTTGCTCATATTGTCTTTAGCTGTGCAAAAGCTTTTTAGTTTGATGTAGTCCCATTTGTTCATTCTGTCCTTTATTTCACTTGCTCGTGAAGATAAATCAGCAAATATATTGCTGCAAGAGATGTCATAGAGCTTACTGCCTATGTTTTCTTCTAAGATGCTTTTGGTTTCCCGACTTATATTTAAGTTTTCTATCCATTTTGAGTTTATTTTTGTGAATGGTGTAAGTTGGTGGTCTATTTTCATTTCCCCGATGAATTTAGATGCTAAAATCCTCAACAAAATATTAGCAAACCAGATCCAGCAATACATGAAAATATCATACATCATGATCAAATGGAATTTATTCTGGGGAGGAAAGGCTGGTACACAATTCACAAATCAATCAATGTGATTCATCATACAAACAAAAGGAAGGAGAAAAATCACATGATAATATCAATAGATGCAGAAAAAACATTTGATAAAATCCAGCACCCATTTATGATCAAAACTCTCAGCAAAGTGGGAATACGGGGAACATACCTCAACATGATAAAGGCCATCTATGACAAACCCACAGCCAACATCATACTCAATGGGCAAAAATTAAAAGCAATCCCCTTAAGATCAGGAACTAGGCAGGGGTGCCCCCTTTCACCACTCTTATTCAACATAGTTCTGGAAGTCCTAGTCACAGCAATCAGACAAGAAGAAATAAAAGGCATCCAAATTGGAAAAGAAGAAGTAAAACTATCATTATTTGCTGATGATATGATACTGTACATAGAAAACCCTAAAGTCTCAGTCAAAAATCTACTGGACCTGATAAATGAATTCAGCAAGGTGGCAGGATATAAAATTAATATTCAGAAATCAGAGGCATTTTTATACACCAACAATGAATAGTCTGAAAGAGAAATTAAGAAAACAATCTCCTTCACTATTTCAACAAAATAAATAAAGTACCTAGGAGTAAATTTAACCAAGGGGGTTAAAGACTTATACTCAGAAAATTATAAAACATTGATAAAAGAAATCAAGGAAGATACAAACAAGTGGAAGCATATACCGTGTTCATGGTTAGGAGAATAAACATCATTAAAATGTCTATTTACCCAAAGCAATTTATAAATTCAATGCAATTCCTATTAAAATACCAATGACTTACTTCAAAGATATATAACAAATATTCCAAAAATTTATATGGAACCAAAAAAGAACACAAATAGCCTCAGCAATCTTGAAAAAGAAAAATAAAGTGGGTGGTATCACACTTCCTGATATCAAGTTATACTACAAGGCCATTGTACTCAAAACAGCTTGGTACTGGCATAAGAACAGGCATATAGATCAATGGAACAGAACAGAGAACCCAGAAATAAACCTACACCTTTATGGACAAATGATATTTGACAAAGGAGGTAAGAGAATATAATGGAGTAAAGACAGTCTCTTTAACAAATGGTGTTGGGAAAATTGGACAGCTACTGCCCCTCTTTTTTTAAAATCTCAAACTGAATTACTACAGTAGCAGGAATTCCTTCCTTGTCTCTTCCTTAGGAATTCCTCTCACCTGTTTATTATCACTCTATTAATCTTCTAGAAACTTTCTCATTCAAATATTTAAGGGTTTCTCATTACACGAAGGATAAAGTGCAAATGCCTTAAACCAGAGCTCAAAGCCTTCCCAAATTTAGCATTTATGTTCTGGTATGTCTTTGCTTTCTGTGACCCTTCAACATGGACCTTCTTTTTCAGCCTTTGTATACTCCCTGTGGACAAATAAAAAAAAAATATATATATATATATACACACAAACAATGTTTATGTTTTGTAATGTACACCTATAGGAAATAATTCTTAGAAATGAACACCAATAGGTACAGCTTGCAGATTTTCATTTTTAGCTTCTTTAAAAAAAATTTTTTCACAAACACCAACATACATTCATAGAACTATGACTAGTTACCAAGTAGTAAACAGGTATCCATGGTTCCAGTCACGCTTTCCAAAAAATCTAAATTTGTCCAGTGTAGGTTCTAAACCAATGACAACATCAGACAGGCATCACATATCTCATATTGACTTGTGACTTAACATCATTCAGAATATCCTAAACATAAATGTCTCTGACATTTAATGTAATAGAAACTCTGCTTATTTCTCATGCAAGATATGACATGTGGTCACCTTTTAATAAGAACTCAAAACAAAGCGATTTGAACAATAGAGAAAACATACTAACTCATATAACTCAAAAGTCCAGACATGTCTACACCTAAATGGTCAAACATGGCCACAGGGACACTTCTCCATATCTCGGCTCTGCATTTTCCCATGCTTCACTCCCCAGCAGACTCTTTCCACATAGGAGCAAAGATAGTCACCAACAGCTCCAGGCTTAGCCACCTCAGAAGAAAGATGATGTCACTTTCCCTGTAATACCATAAACATCCTAGAGTGAGTTCACATTAGCCCAGCTTAAGTTATATGCCCATTACTGAACCAGTCACTATGGCAGGGGATTACCCAGGACTGTCTGATATACTGTCTCATCCTGCCTTCTGCAGATGCCAGAGCATTGAACTACATAGACCAAGAATACAGGGAATGTGGTTTCCCCAAAGAAAATCAAGGTTCTGTTATCAGAAAAAGGAAGAGCAAATGCAAAACAAAAGGGGCAGATTCTTAAGTTCCTAAATATGCTTATTATCTCTTACTAGATATGAGTCCCACAGCTTTATAATCACAATTTAATGTGAATTTTATCAATGTATATCAATCAGGTTTTTTTGTTTGGTTGGTTTTCTTGTTTTTTGTTGTTTGTTTGTTTTTTATGTGCCCTAGGCATGAAACAGCTCTGGCCACCAATATAGGCATCAAGCTAGGATGAACTAGGGCTGAACAGCTGCTTTGCCCCTGACTGATATAAGAACAGCACCACCAATCAGGTGCCTCCTTGCCCATTGCCAGGGGCTTTCAGTAGTTTTAATATACATACCTCTAACCCGGCAATTTTGTTTCTAAGGATAATAATTATACTAGGAAGTGATATTCAATGTCCTCAACACAAAGCACATTGCAGATATTATTTCATTTAATACAGAACTCTAGGATAAAGTGCTATCATCTTCATTTTGAGCTAAAAAAAAATTGAGCTTAGAGAAAGGTTAAGTGATTTAAACCAGTGGTCCCCAACCTTTTTTGGGCCACGGACCGGTTTAACGTCAGAAAATATTTTCACGGACCGGCCTTTAGGGTGGGATGGATAAATGTATCACGTGACCGAGACAAGCGTCAAGAGTGAGTCTTAGACAGATGTAACAGAGGGAATCTGGTCATTTTTTCAAAATAAAACATCGTTCAGACTTAAATATAAATAAAACGGAAATAATGTAAGTTATTTATTCTTTCTGTGCAGACCAGTACCAAATGGCCCACAGACCGGTACCAGTCCGTGGCCCGGGGGGTTGGGGACCACTGATTTAAACAATACTGCATGGCTAATAAGAGCTAAAGTTTTAATTACTCAATCGGCTCTGTGGCAGATAGCCTGATTAATTTATTCCAACAAAAAAGTATGACAGGTGAGAAAAGCTGTACATCCCAAAATGTTATTTATAAAATTTGTCCACAGAACTCAAGTGTGAAATAAAGTATCAATAAATTATGTCAAGCTACATGTCCCCTCATTATCAGTAAACATATATACTAAGTTCCTAATTTATGAAATAACAAAAGATTAATGACTTTTTTCATAAGGCTGTGAAATTATAAGTTTGTTTAAACCAGCTGCCTGAACTATAAAAGCATCTGCATTCAAGGTTAAGCAAATGCAATAAGGCCTCGTGCCTTGCTTCAGATCTATCACCATGATCGTTCATCACTGAGGAAAAAAATTGTACAACCACTCAATATATATCTTCATATGTCACAGCTATCTACTTATCAAGCCGAAGGGAGTTTCAGGATAAATTATTTAACCTTGGTGGCACTCCACACTAGAACATTCCACCAGACGGGGAAGAGAGTGGCCTTGGAGCCCACAGCACTGCTGGTTTGAACCACTGCACCCAAGAAGGTTCAGTTAGCAGTCAGACAGAGACTGTCACTCTGCTTACTCCCCAGATCAGGGCAAAAGAGGGGGCCGAGCAGCAATGGCCCTGAAGCTAATCAAGAGAGAGCTTAGGCAATGTGTAAGGACAGCTGGAAAAGCAGCCATATTGGCCTAGGTTTCTGACATGCTGTCTGAGCTGGGTGACAGAAGGCAAAAAACTCAACTGTATATGCCATTAATTTATTATTGATGAGTACTAGTGATGAGTACTAATTCATTAAGATGAGTATTAATGTAAACAACATCAACTTTATACTGAACCTCAGATTTTGGTATTTTTTCCTTTTTCTTAACCTCTTGTAGTACACAGGAAGATAAATTTGTTTATAATCAGTCTCATTTTTTTTTATCATGCCTCCATTTCTCATTATCCTCAGAAATGTAGCCTTGGCACATATAGCCCTAAAACACTCCTAAAAAAGACGATGAAGGAGAAGTTCATTTGCACAAGAGTAATGATTTAGTCCTGTGAACTTTTAATTTGCATAATCCTCCTTCTTTTTCCCTCTTTGTAAAGGTCTTTGATATTTTTTTTTCCCACCAAATGATGTGGGTTGGGAAAAAGAATTAAGCAAGCATCAAAGTTCTAGCTCCTGTGTTCTCAGCTATTACATTAATCTTTAAGATTTTCTCTCTCATTTATTAAAAATCAGTGACTCATCCAACTCTACACATAAATCCACATCAAAGTTAATTAGAATCTTGGCAGTCTAAAGTTTGTCTCTTCCTTTATTAATTTCTAGAAGCTTAAAGCAAGGTTCTGTGTGTGATTGTGGAAGAAAGAAAAAGAGAAGCCAGTAGATATGACCTGTCTGTGATTAGCAGGCAGTGTTCGAACGGCAGCATTCAGAATTGGGCCCAAGCCTGCTTGATGCGTAGAAGGGGCTGGCCTCTAAGTGGCCCAGCTAATGGCCAGATTAGCTCCTCCAGAATTGAGGTAAACCTCAACCCCAATCTGAAAGAGGGAGAGTGAAGGGAAGAAGTAAACATTTGAGACCTGCTTGCTGACTTTCTTTTCTTCTCCATAATCAGAAAATGCAGCCAATGATGCTTGTCAATTGACATTCCTTTTTTCTTGTCAAGTTTTCTTGTTTGTTTGTTTTTTTGTAAATACAATGCAGCTTTGTAAAACTTCTACTGGAAGCAGAAGTTAATAGGGGGGCAAGATGGAAATTATATAGCCATGACATTTTACATTTGGTTTTCTCAAAATGAACCTTTCTCAAATGGACACACAATGCAGGGTATATGAGGAGAACAGGGTATTCGATATAGAATATACTTAATTGTGAGAAACTGACAGCAACAGCTCCAGGATTTTATTGCATATTGATTTTGCTTTAGGAGTTTTCTGTGGAAATCACATAAAACAAACTGAGAAAACTGATTTTCTTCCCAAACTGTTCTTAAAAAGTGTTGGAGATTTTTCTAGTGTACTCCCTTATTTAAAAAAAAAAAAAAAATTAGTTGCATTAACATTCTGGAGTCTAAAGAAAATAGAACAGGAAAGCCAAGAAACTCATGCATATGCCCCACAGCAAGAGGCTTGAATCACCAACAGAAAAGACAAGTTAGAGTTTTAGAGCATAATGAATTTATGTTGTATTAATACATCCAAAACTATATTTTTATATAGTCACAGAATTCTATACTATGTAAGGAGATAGTCTGAAGTCCTGGAAAAAGTTAAAAGCAAACTGCTAATACTGCGTTAAAACCCACACTGGAGGGTTGAGTGTAGGCACACCAGCTCCCTGAGAACTGTTCCTCACACCTGGGAGTTCCCGGAGCCCCCACCAGCCACGGGTCACCACTTCTCTCTGTGTGCACCTTCGCCCCTGCTCACCTCTGAGCCCAGCAGTGAACTTTCTGTCAGTTGGCAACCCCTGAATCATTCCTCTGGTGAGTCCTGAGATTCAAGTGGGTGGAGAACAGACCATCTTCCTGTCCTTTGACCCTAGTACTATTTGACCTTATGCCAGAGAAATCTCAGGTGACATGCTGGCACTTGAAAGTGGCCTGTGGCTTAGCGCATCAGCATTTTCCCCTGGTTTCCGCAGCTCTCACCTTCCCAGGACCCAGCCAGCACAGTAGGATCAAGGACACATTCTGGGAACAGTCACTGCATTGTATTCAGAGCTTCCTCCTGCCCTGATGACTAAGGCTTTGCTGTGGGTCAGGTTCCACATGCTCAGATCCTTTCCTCCCAGGACATTTCTCACCCTCTCCTACCACATTCCCCCTAAAACACAAGTATCAGGCATTCTCACCAGCTCACTGAGGGAGGCCAGTGCTCCCAGAGCCCCAGCAGTGTGAGCAGTGTAGGCCAGCTTGAGTTCACTTCTCAGGAGGCTCTTTTGCCTCCAGTCGCCAAGAAATCTAGGCAAGCTGAAATCACAGAAGTATGGATAATTAATTCCAAGGAAGAGTCCGGAAAAAGAACAGGGAAGATAATGGGCAGAATCGAGAGCATTTCAGTCCCACTGAGCAGAAGCCCCAAGATTGCTTTGGATCAATGGGTGATTTTTTTGGGGTTTTTTTGTATTTTTCTGAAGCTGGAAACTGGGAGGCAGTCAGACAGACTCCCGCATGCGCCCGACCGGGATCCACCCGCACGCCCACCAGGGGGCAATGCTCTGCCCATCCGGGGCGTCACTCTGTTGTGACCAGAGCCACTCTAGCGCCTGGGGCAGAGGCCAAGGAGCCATCCCCAGCGCCCGGGCCATCTTTGCTCCAATGGAGCTTCGGCTGCGGGAGGGGAAGAGAGAGTCAGAGAGGAAGGAGAGGTGGAGGGGTGGAGAAGCAGATGGGCGCTTCTCCTGTGTGCCCTGGCCGGGAATGGAACCCGGGACTCCTGCACGCCAGGCCGACGTTCTACCACTGAGCCAACGGGCCAGGGCCTTGGATCAATGGGTGCTTTGTGCTATTACATAGCATGGCTAAAATGTAGGATGAGGGTGGACTCCAATGGCTGCAAGATGACAAAGCAATTTATATTATTCATATTGTCACGTGAGACCAGGTAAGACCAGACTGACACTTTGCAATTTACATGGCCAAGTTCAGGTCCTTGTGGCAACTTTATCACATTTCTAGTCATTACTGTCTGGTCCCTTTGAGATATGATGAAAAGGCTGTTTTCCAGCAGCTCCTGAAGCTTCTTTCCCCAGATGCTACTTTTTTTTTTTTTTTACAGAGACAGAGAGAGTCAGAGAGAGGGACAGACAGACAGGAACAAAGAGAGATGAGAAGCATCAATCATCTGTTTTTCGTTGCAACACCTTAGTTGTTCATTGATTGCTTTCTCATATGTGCCTTGACCATGGGCCTTCGGTAGACCAAGTAACCCCTTGCTCAAGCCAGCAACCTTGAGCTCAAGCTGGTGAGCTTAGCTCAAACCAGATGAGCCCGCGCTCAAGCTGGCGACCTCAGGGTCTCGAACCTGGGTCCTCCGCATCCCAGTCCCACGCTCTATCCACTGTGCCACTGCCTGGTCAGGCCTCAGATGATACTTTTAAACTTCATCTTCACTTTACACCGCTCAACCCACCCTGCTCTTATGCAACTACTGTTTTGTACAAGGCAAAATGATGAACATTGAATTTTGACACACCCAGTGTGCAACACTGATTCAACACATTCAATTGAGACTTTTGTTTTGATTCAATATGTGTAATAGAAATCATAAAGAGGAGTCATGTTTTATGCAGCAATAAGAATCTGAAGCCAGGATATTGAATAAAATCCTGTAATGCCCAAATTTATTGAAAATTTCCTTAACTAATTTAGAATGCATATTTAGTATATGCAGCCCTATACAGTTTACAGTGATTCCACTTAGTACAACAGACATGAGAAATATAATATTAAAATGTTTTTTAAGTTCATAGGAAAAGAATGAGACAAAGAAAAAAAGAAAAAGAGTGAGAAGTTGGTATTTCTCATTGAGCTCTGGAGAAGTAGCTGGTTTACAGTTAAAGTACATGTTCTATTTAAAGAAAAGATGGCCTGGCCAGATAGCTCGGTTGATTGGAGCATTGTCTGGAAGTGCAGAGGTTGCCAGTTCAATTCCTGGTCAGGGCACATACAGGAACAATTTGATGTTCCTGTCTCTTCTTTCTTCTCGCTTCCTCTCTCGCTGAAATGAATAAATAAAAATTTAAAGCAAAATAAAACAAAACATGCCCTTAAGGGCTAAAACCCCACAGAGCAGCAGATGCTCCCGTCTGAGAATCACACAAGAACTCAGACTACCCAAGGGTCCCCAGTTGTTGGTGTCATGGAGGATACACTTGGAAAACAGATATTTTTGTCTTTTTCTCACTTCTATTTTTTTTTAATTTTTTACAGAGACAGAGAGTGAGTCAGAGAGAGGGATAGATAGGGACAGACAGACAGTAACGGAGAGAGATGAGAAGCATCAATCATTAGTTTTTCATTGCATGTTGCAACACCTTAGTTGTTCATTGATTGCTTTCTCATATATGCCTTGACCACGGGCCTTCAGCAGACTGAGCAACCCTTGCTGGAGCCAGCGACCTTGGGTTCAAGCTGGGGGGCTTTTGCTCAAACCAGATGAGCTCATGCTCAAGCTGGCAACCTTGGGGTCTTGAACCTGGGTCCTCTGCATCCCAGTCCAACGCTCTATCCACTGCGCCACCGCCTGGTCAGGCTCACTTCTATTTTTTTTTTATTTTGTTTTGTTTTGTGGTCTGTTTGTTTGCTAAGCCAAGTACTTTTAGTTGCATTCCCATAAATTAAATGTGTATGAAATGCAACTCCACTGTACAGGGGGAAAAAAATACATCACGTTGATTACCTAGCAATGTGCCCTTATTTGTCGACTTGATCTAAACGTAAAGTCTGACTCTTTTTTACCAGGCGATTGAATCTGAATCCTTCTGTTGCCACTACTACAAACAGATGTTCATATATGCACATATATGTGCATGCTTGTGTCACACAAGCACAGGTACACACGCAACATTTCACCACCACCGAGGGGCAGGCAATGAAAACCTCTCCCTAAATCTCCGGTCCAAGTTCAATCAACTTCCTCCCGCTAGCTGTTAAACTCTTTGGCATCTGACCCTCACCATGTGACAAGATGTCTGACCTACTCCCCTGTGCCCCTGTAGGTACTACATGGTGATCACAATGCCTGTTTGTCTGTGAGCTCCTCCGGGGCCTCATCAATGCTGTGCACTGCAAACTCTGCTGCCCATGCTTTGCCAGCATGTTTGAAGTCACCGCCTTTCTGCCCCTGGCACTGCTAGCAGAGCCTCTATTATTGCTATATTTGCTGAGACAACCAACGCTACTGCTGCCTCTTCCTTAGAGAATCATGAAACAGGCAAACAGGACACTCTTAGATACTAGTCAGCTCCCTTGGGAGTCCAAGGACTGAATTCCTGGGTTATATGGAATCTTGATAATACTAGATCAGGAGTACAGAAGGGGTCCTCACCAGCCATTGGTCATCTTTCAGGTTGGCTGACAATGGGGAAATTAACATGGAATAATAGCAAACACGTACATAACACATAGAATATTCTAGGCACTGTTTTAAGTGCTTGATACACATAAACTCATTCAAGGCAGTTTTTGGTCCCTCTCAATGCTAAGAACATGTTTATGCCTATATCGGCCTGTCAGCCCCAGCCCCGAACATTCTAATAGAAGGGAAATCTCTTTCCCTCCCATAATCAGCCAGAGCGACAGTTCTGTCTTCCCAGTCAGGGCATATTCAGATTGCATAAGGTTGACACCTGGCTTCTTCCAAATTCTGAGCAGTCCAAATTACTAGATTATAGTAGAAAGCTTAAACTTCCTAGGAACACAAAATGTGTTAACTCATATTTTAACATTTTTTATGATAAAAATGAGTAAGGAATGTTAATATATACATGCATACATATGCATGTATGTTCATCTCATATGCATGAGATAAACATATCTCTCATTTATAGCTCTCATATACAAATAAATATATACATATCATATATATAAGATAAATATATATAAAAAGTAGAGAGAAGAGTATAATAAACGCTTACATATTAGTCTTCAACAATTACCAACATGTGAATAATTACTTCAATAGGTGTGCCAGTTATTAGTTTAACACTCCTCAGCTCCAAACCCACCTTTCTTTATTTCAAAGTATGATGCTGGAGCCAGACCTCATAAAGATTTCTCTTTTGCCAGCTGGCAAGATGTTAAACTTTTTCACTAGAGGACACCAAAGGGACATTGGAAGAGGGAGGGGCATGTGTGTCAGGTTCCACTGTGCTCTTTTGCTTGTTCTTGTAGCTGAAGGCAGCTTCAGCTCAGGAGCCACACGGTGGCACTCACTTCCCAGAGAGCAACTCCCAAATAGATGGCCTCCCAGTGAGTCCCGCTGGCATCTCAGCCAGCTTCCTAGGGAGTTTTACAGCTGCAGTTGATCTCTTCCCATTGAGTTGGATGGCCACCCTTTGCCTGCACCACACCTCAGTGAACTTCTCTGCCATCCAGTGGACCCAAGAACTCAACATCTCCAAAGAGATCTCATCATGGGGTGGGGAGTGGTTAGGAAAAGGCCATTCTTTTGTTGGCTGTTCGGTCTCAACCCTGGAAGTCATTAGTGGCTGTTCCTTACAACTCCTTTTTCTCTGTTCTTTAGTGTTTGCTTTATCCCTTTGTAGGTAGTTTCCTAAAAAAATAATAATTTTTTTAAATTTTCTGTTCATAGTACTGTATGGGTTTTTTTCTGACAACATTAGCTGATATGGAATGTAAAAAAATAAGACAACATAGCAACAAAACCATATAACACATAAAAAAATTAATTTCTTAATATCATTAATATCTAATCACTTCAAATTTCCTCAGAGGTCTAATGTTTTTTATCCAGTTCTTTTCCAATCAAAATTCAAAGTCTACATGTTGCATTTAATTGATGTTTCTCCTAATTGTTTTTTCCCACAACCACCTAGCCTCCTCCCTTGTTTTTATTTTTTTGTTCTTGTTTCTTTTTGTTTTTTTGGTTTTTTGTTTTTTGTTTTGTATTTTTCCAAAGTCAGAAGCAGACTCCCGCATGCGCCTATCCGGGATCCACCCAGCATGCCCACTAAGAGGCAATGCTCTGCCCATCTGGGACCTTGCTGTTGCTCCGTTGTGCCTGAAGCCATTCTAGTGCCTGAGGCAGAGGTCATGGAGCTGTCCTCAGCATCCAGGCTAACTTTGCTCCAATGCAGCCTTGGCTGCGGGAGGGGAAGAGAGAGATATATATCCTCCCTTGTTTTTGTGATTGATTTGTTGAAGAATCGGGACCATTGGCCCTGTAATTTCCCATGGTACTGTTCAACTTGCTCCTCTGTACCTTGTACATCCTGTAACTAGCAGTTAGTTCTAGAAACCTAAATAGATTCAAGTTCAATTAAAAAAAATACTGGTGCTAGTACTTCTTGTTGTTTCATATCAGGAGGAGGATTGTCTGAGGTTTTTGTTTTTGTTTTTTGTTTGTTTGTTTTTAAAGAGAGAAATAAAGGGAAAGAGAGAGAGAAGCATCAGCTCATTGTTCCACTTAGTTGTACCATTAATTGCTTTTATATGTGCACTGACCGGGGCTCAAGCCAGCAACCTCAGCACTCTTGGAAAGATGCTCTATCCACTGCACCACTGGCCAGGGCTGGCTGTTTGTTCATATTTTTGTGTAATTGATCAAGGGGATTCTGAATTGTCAACTAGATCTCTCAAAATGTTTATCGCCAATTCTTCCAAAATAATCTTTGAAGATGTCGCTTTTCTTTTTTCTTCTTCTTTTTCCAAGTGATAGGAGGGGAGATAGAGACAGACAGACTCTCACATGCACCCCACTGGGTTACACCCAGCAACCCTTGTCTGGGGCTGATGCTCTGCCCATCTGGTGTCATGCTCACAACTGACCTATTTTTAGCACCTGAGTCAGAAGCTCCACAAAACCATCCTCAGTGCCAGAGCCAATGCACTTGAACCAATCAAGCTATGGCTGTGGGAGGGGAAGAGAGAGAGAGAGAAGGGGGAGGAGTGGAGAAGCAGATGGTCGCTTCTCCTGTGTGCCCTGACTAGGAATTGAACCCAGGACATCCACACACTGGGCTGATGCTCTATCACTGAGCCAACTGGCCAAAGCCAGATGTCTCTTTTTTTAAGGAAATACACTATATTTCATAGTGATATTTCCAATTCAAATTTGTAATTATATTTAGAATTTACTTAGCATCTTTGATTTTATACTTATATATCTTTTCTTTTTTTCTCTCTCTCTTTTTTAATTTTCTTTCTTAAGCTGGAAACGGGGAGAGACAGTCAGACAGACTCCCGCATGCACCCGACCGGGATCCACCCGGCAAGCCCACCAGAGGCGACGCTCTGCCCACTAGGGGGCGATGCTCTGCCCCTCCGGGGCGTCGCTCTGCCGCAACCAGAGCCACTCTAGCGCCTAGGGCAGAGGCCAAGGAGCCATCCCCAGCGCCCGGGCCATCTTTGCTCCAATGGAGCCTTGGCTGTGGGAGGGGAAGAGAGAGACAGAGAGGAAGGGGGGAGGGGGTGGGGTGGAGAAGCAAATGGGTGCTTCTCCTATGTGCCCTGGCCGGGAATCGAACCCGGGTCCCCTGCACGCCAGGCCGACGCTCTACCGCTGAGCCAACCGGCCAGGGCCTGTATATCTTTTTTTGATTCCTAATATTACTAACAAATTTTTATATTTCTTACTGAAAAAAATAGGATTTAGAATAACAATATCATTAGTAATATTTATTCTAAATTCATCTTTACCTTAAGAATCCATCAAGAATGCATAGAGAAATGACCATGTTTTTAAAACACTGTACTTGAAATAATTCTTCCCTGTGTGATTAAGCCATCAACAGAATTTTCATTATTTCATTTTGCTTTTGCTTTAGATATGAATTTTTATCTTGATTTTATGTATATGTGTGTATACATTTATGTGTAAAACATTTCCATGATTCTAAAATTATATCTACAAAACAAGGAATATTTAGTGAAGTCTAGCTTCCATCTGTGCCCCCTTACTTTTCTCTTAAGAAATCATTTACTTTGTCAATTCTTCCATTTTAATACATAAAAAAATATTCACATTCCCCTTCTTAAATAAAAGGTAATACATTAACATACATACTATTCTATATGTTTTTTTTCACTTAATATATTGTGAACATCACTTCATAAAAGTATGTATAGAGATTCTATTGCACCTGCTTGGTATTCCACTGAGTGCATGCAATGTTCAGTCATTCTTAAATTGGTGGACATCTGAGTTTCCAGTCTTTTGCTGTTATAGTCAATGCTTCAGTGAACATGTCTTTTCATATTTTTGCCGGTGTATCTTTAGTATTGTTATCAGTTAGCTTTTGCTACAAATAGCACACTATCTCAAAACTTAGTGGCACAAAGCAACGTTATCTAGCTCAATATCCTGTAGGTCAGCAATTGTGGCAAGCTCAGCCCTGCCCTTCCTTCTGCTCTTCTCACGCATGTGACTGAAGTCAGCTGGCAACTCAGTTGGTGCTGGATAATTCAAGATAGACTCATTCACATGTCCAGAGGTTGGCAGGCTGTCAGCCAGGTGTCTCAAGTGGCCTCTCACCTCCACTAGGCCAGTTAGTGCTTGTCTAGATGTTCTCAGGGCACTCTCAGGGTTCTAAGGGCATCAAGGAAAGCAAGCCCCAATGCACAAGTATTAATTAATCTTCTGCTTGCCTCGATTGTTATCTTAGGGTACAGTGTCAAACCCAGCGTCATTGGTGATCACAGGAAGACCCGCATACAAGCAGGGGGTTCTAACAGTATTTGCAGTCTTCCACAGGACTAAATCCCCAGAGCCAGGATTGTTGGTTCACAGGGTAAATTCAATATAAAATTACCAAATAAATCCTCCCCTTCATCAACACTAGGAATTAGACAGTTTGCATTCCAACTGCGAAGGAAAGTGCCTGTTTTTTTATGGTGTCAACCATAGAGCATGCTTTAAAACTTAATATTTTGCAAATCAAAAATGAGTAATGATATCTTAATGGCATTTTAATTTGCATCTCTCATTATGAAGTTGAGCATTCTTTTCATATGCTTAGGAGCCATCTTTTTTTCTGTAAACTGCCTATATTTCCTGTCCATTTTCCATAGTGTGATTGATCTTTACTTTTACAGGTTTTTTGTGCATTAGAAATATTAGTCCTTTGTCAATGATATGAATTACAAATACTTTTTTTCATTTCTCTTTACACATTTTTTAAGGTACATTTATTAAAGCTGAGGACAGTGAAACAAAGATGGGCCTAGAACAGAAGCAGCAACAGGAGAAAGCCTCGTCAGAGCTGCGTTGGCTCTCTAGAAATGTTACAGGCAAGAAGGAAGCCTAGGCAGGGCTGCTGCTGGGTCCCTGAAAAGTCAGAGAGAAAGGTGAGCCTTGGAGACAGGCTTGGGAAGTTAGCCAGGGATGAGCGGCCGCCGCCCATTGCTTCCCTGGTTGCAGGTCTCACGAGGACCCTTAGACTTCAGGAGATGCAGCCTGGGAGGGAAGAAAGGCGTGGGCATGCTCCCGGAGCCGCCCTGTCTTTATACACTTTTTTAACCACCAAAAGTAGTCAAATTGATCTATTTTTCCTTTGTTTCTTGATTTTGGGCCATTATTAGAAACGCTTTCTTCATTCCCAAATGCATTCATTATTTGCTTTTTCTGATATTTGTGTGTAGAAGGGGGTTTCCAGTTATTTCATTTCTCCTATCAAGATACATATACTCTAGATTAAATTTCTCTAATTGAGTCTATATTCAGTTAATGTTTCAAGTATGACTACTCCCAGATAAAAAATGTGAATTACTGCCCTGGCTGGATAGCTCAGTTGGTTAGAGCAGAGTTTTTCAACCAGTGTGCTGCAGCACACTAATGTGCCGTGAGACATGGTCAGGTGTGCCATGGGGAAATTAAACATGGGTCCCCAAACTACGGCCCATGTGCCAGATACGGCCCACCACCAGCCCCCTCCATCCAACATAAACATTCCCCTCACAATCCCTCCAGCTATCAGCGACAGGAAGAGTGGAGGCACAGGGAACACTCACTGACCAATCACCTTCTAGGATTCATCCCGACCACTAGCGATGAACCAATAGTAGGCC
Organism: Saccopteryx leptura; assembly: GCF_036850995.1. Lineage (NCBI taxonomy): Eukaryota > Metazoa > Chordata > Mammalia > Chiroptera > Emballonuridae > Saccopteryx > Saccopteryx leptura. Next base: position 77,963,297 of record NC_089509.1, on the reverse strand, counting down.
ACCTCTCATCCACACCCAGGAAGGTCCCCCGCGCGGGCTGCCACGCACTTGTTATTGTGTGGCCACAGTGAGTAGTTGAAGCTCCTACTCCTCCCCATGGTCCCGATTTCTAATCCTGGTCAGGACTGGAGGTAAATGTTGCCACCACTAGATGAAGCCTCAGCCTCATAATCATAGGCTGGTTATGTCTATCCTGATGTGTTTATAGATATTTGACCTTTTTCTTTTTAAAAGAGGCCCCCGCAGAAGGTGATATACAATGCATCACAATGTTATCTAACTTTAAAGCTAAAGTTTGCTGATCTTCCTTTGGACAGTTTTTGGTTATCTGTTGCCAAGGAGTTCCCCATTCTGGCCAACAAAGCTATTTTGACATTGCTCCCGTTTTCAACCACATATCTATGTGAGCTGAGCTTCTCAAGCTTGACTGAGATAAAAACTAAAAACAGAGAGAGACTGAGAACTGTTGAGGAAAAGCTTTGTGTGTGTTTTTCTACCACTCCTGCCAGGATATCCCTTTTGTGTTCATCGAAACAGGCCCAGGTTTCACACTAAGTGAGTATAAATACATTTAGAAACTATATTATTAACTATATGTATAATATGTACTGTGTTAAGAGTGTCATTTTGGTAGGTGGTGTGCCCCAGGATTTTGTAAATGTAAAAAATGTGCCGCGGCTCAAAAAAGGTTGAAAATCACTGGGTTAGAGCATCAACCCAAAACACAGAGGTTGCTGGTTCAATTCCTGGTCAGGGAACTTACAGAAACAGATCAATGTTCCTCTCTCTTTCCTTTCTCTCTAAAATCAACAAATATTAAAAATATGTGAATTACTCTATTTGTTGCCATCTTCCCCTCTGTCTATAGCTAAACCTACACTCCCTTTAATCTATTTTTCTTATTTTCTCAAATGAAAGGAAAAGAGATAGACAGATTCCCGCATGTGCTCCAAATGGGATCCAGTTGACAATTCCCTGGGTCAGATGCTCTGCCCATCTGAGGCTGTGCTCACAACCAACCTATTTTTAGTGCCTGACACAGAGGCTCCATGGAGCAATCCTCAGCACCTGGGCCCTATGTGCTAAAACTAATCAAGTCATGGTTGCGGGAGGAGAAGAGAAGGGCGGGGGGAGGAGAAAGGGGAAGAAGCAGATGATCACTTCTCCTGTGTGCCCTGACAGGAAATCAAATCTGGGACATCTACATGCCGGCCCAACACTCTACCAATGAGCCAACCAGTCGGGGCTAGCTTACACTCCCTTTACAACCAACTTAAACCCCATCTCCTATCCAGCACTGAGCAGTGAGTCAGCAGGAACCTGTTTCCATATAGCAAAGTAGCTTTGGTGTATGCGACTTTGTAAATTCCTGGGTGTGAACCTGAGCAAATTACTCAATCCTTCTAAATCTTAGTTTCTCTAGCTGCAACATGAGGATTAAAAAACCTAACAGGGTCATTTTATAGCATAACATGGGTAACTCATTAACACAGTACTGACACACAGTAAGTGCTCAATAAGTTATGGGCAACCCATTAAAGTAGTAGAGTGTATCCTTAAGGACCAAGTGATGAAAAAAAATCTAAAAATGGGAAATGTGGAGCTTAAATGACAAAAATGACTTTGTCAGCAGTGATTGTAGTGTGTGTGTGTGCGTGTGTGTGTGTGTACAGATATGCATGAACTGGGAAAGAACATACACTTGTGTTTTATTTAGTGTGTTTCCTTCAGGGATGCTTCATTATAGACTGAGTGGCAGGGTCTTTGGCAATTTATGGACACATATGCTGTTGAGAATGCCAGCTTTGAATCCCTACTGAGGAGAAAGCAAAATCCAAAGGAGCGGAAGGTACTGTGGTCAGTTCATACATTAAGAAAATCAGTGTTAGAATCAAAATCTGCTGAATAGCTGAGCCCTTGACCTGAAAACACGGACGTTCCAGTGCATCCCTCCCACTGGTGACACTCCATCCCAGAGGACTTTGCACCATGTCCTGCCAGAGGCGCCCTCTTTACCCAGAGATGCTAGGGGACAGAATGGTGTGCCCCCAGTAGCCAATTCATTCAAGCCACAGTCCTAGAACTAAAAGTCCTCCTGCTCAGCTGGTCTTCATTCCATCAGTTTTTGCCCCGAGAGTCTAAGGTGCCAGCTGTCAATATTGAGGGAGGAAATAGACAGTAAGCACAGAGCTGGTGCTAAATTTAAACAAAAGGACAGAATAACAAATAACCAAGGTCTTTGGGACTACATTTCTGAGATGTGCGAGGTGGCCAGGTTTAGTTATACTCTGTTGCGGGTAGACTTGGAATTATAGAACTCAGTGAAGAAATCTAGAGCTGATTTTGGCTTCCCTTCAGTTGAAAGTGGTTTTTAACTATCAGAAGAGTGACTACCAATGGGGTGCGGGGAGGGGGCTTGACTTGACAAGGCCCATGAGGGAAGTTTCTGGAGTAATGGCAATGTTCTGTATCTTGATAGGGGTTTGAATTTCACAGGTGTGGGTCTTTGTTAACCCAAAAATGTACACTTAAGATTTGTACATTTCCTTGTATATAAATTTTAGACTAAAAACTAACAATATTGAATTCTGGTGGGTAGACATGCAGAAATATGTAGTATACTGATGGCTGCAGTTTACTTGAAATGTATTAAATCTGGATTAATGAATGAACGAGAGGGATAGATGTCATACAAACTAGTTGGATGGTAATGGTAATGGTAAAATCTAGGAGGTGAATACACAGATGTTTATACTAAAATTTAACATGGCTATATATTTGAAAGTTTTCATACAATTTAGGAGTTATGCAATGCTTTATCAGAAGCAAATAAATTACTCTGCACTGCGGGTGTGTGCAGCAGCCCTGAGGGCTGTCACTGGGAATACAGAATTCCTTCCAGTGTGCCCAGTGCCTTCCTTTTGACTATTGACCTCCTTTTCTGGCACAAAACCTGTGTCACATGTCCTCTCTCTTCCTCGACACCTACATAACCATGCCCTCAGCCTCTGGGCAAAGATGAATAAAAAACAGCCTAGGGTACTCGGCTACCGAGGTCTTTTTGAAGACTCAACCCTACATGAAGTCATGGTAAATTGGCAGCATGCCTTTCTGTGCCCAGACAAGACTATAAAAGCTCAACTATTAAAGAAAGGAGAAACCCTAGTTGCAATAATTTTATATAAACTGCTTAGAATTTAAAATTTTAAATTATAGAAAAGACTGTCTTCTAATAATGGCACGGAGAGATTATCAGTATTTGCCTCTTATTTCTACTGCTCAAGGGGAAAGAGCTTAACATTTGCTTAGCCCTGGAAAAGGAACACGTGTTTTGCATACACTGGCGCCCATAGTTCTCATAGCCCTACAAGGTACGGATCCCCATTATCCTTTCCTAAGAAAGCTCATGGTCATGGAGCCAATAAGCAGCAGATCCAGGATTCAAACCATCGTCTCATTTGTTCAAAACCATGCTATTTTCACCAAAGCACATCTCTGACATTTAAAATAGGTTATGATCTGCAAAGCTAATACAACAGCGGCATTTCGCCAGGACTTGACACAATACCACTGGTAAGGAAATGAAATTTCTAAGAGTTTCTTGTTCTGTTTCAACTATTTTTACCAAAACACCACCAACCAAAAGGTATTTTTTAAGTTTACACTTCCCCTAAGTTTTAACAAATGTAACAATACTTGGACAACTTTTCCCCATTTTCTGTAGTTTTAGGGGCAGTTTAGGGTTTAACAAACCTTCTCAACTAAGGGGACTTTACTTATGTCAGTGTTGCCTGTTCATAAATTAGAAACAGAGGGCCCAACAACCCTGTAATAATTTTCCTTATCATGCTTAAACTAGCAGATAAAAATTCTTATCCAGTGGATTCTGGAACCTTTTTCCATTAACCCAGATTCCTAAACTACAGAAACATCCAAATAGGTGGCACTAACTGTGCTGGCTATCCTGTTTTTATTCATTTTCTAGCTTTAGTCCAGTGACTTAGGTCTAAGGTCTTAAGTCTCCTACTAGGGTTATAAATATGAGAGGAATCTAGCGTCATATTGCAGTCAAATCATGCCTTGCCTTCTATGTTTGTGGAGAATACTTATTGCAGCTGCCCCTCTGTAGAAAACAGGGTTGAAATCTCTAAGAGGTAGGTTCTGCAGGCATGCTCAGGAATGTTTATCATACCTCCAACCCAACTGCTTTTCCATTTGGCCAGCCTCTGCCCCCATACTAAAACAGGTAATAGAGGAAGGCTATAGGATGGGGGAGGGGGGGGTAGGCAAAGCTGCAATGTGTTTCCTGAGATAAGCAACAATAAAGCCTAATTTTTTTAAAAATTTAACAGGAACCTACTTTGATCTATATAGGCCCAGAAGAAGCCAGGGCGACTCCAATGTAATCTGATGTCAACATTAATATAATTTAAATCATTCTACATATTTAAACCTAATTCAAAACACAAAGTACTCACATCCTGCAGCCACACTTAACTTCTGTTCTACTCAGGACTATCCTGCTTTCCCCCTCAATTCTGTCCTTTGGAGACATATGGTTCTAAATATAATTTTTTGTTTTACTATCTAGAACTTCGGTATACTCTAGCTTTGAAACAGTAAAAGCTGCTTCAAAATAAAGATCCCCCACCCCTGGCCAGGTAGCTCAGATGGCGAGTCCTCCCCGTATGCCAAGGTTGTGAGTTCTATCTCCTGTCAGGGCACATACAAGAATGAACCAATGAATGTAAGGTAAGTGCAACAAATAGATGTTTCTCTCCCTTTCCTCTAAAATCGATCATTTTTTTTTTTAGAAGTTATTTCTGTGCTAAGGTTTGATATTAAGGGCAGGAAACAAAATTCTTTAGGCTTTCTTTCAAGTGCTGCTCTGCCAGACCCATGCTTACAATGCTTTCTGGAACAGCTGAGCCATTTCATACTCCTAACAAGTTCCTGTGGAGAATCTCATACAGGTGATACATAACCATCTTTGGATTTAGTGTGGACCAAGAAACTAGATTCTTTTCTGTCCAGAAGCATAAATTCTGATGTAATAAAAGATGTCCTTGAATTCAGGCTGGAAGTGGGTAAACATGTCAGTCCCGAGTCTGCCAGGGCACTGCTGGGCAGGGCTTCCTTTGCGTGGTGTCACAGTCCTTGACTTTTTTTTTCAGTTATGGAACAAAAATATCAAAACCGTGACTTTTCAGTTTAAATTATTTTCACCTATTCAAAAAATGATGCCACCACCTAACTAATATTCTTCAGGAAAATGTGGCTTTCATTACCAGGACAGGAACTGGCCTTGGCAGAGGAATGACCAGTCTCCTGTCCAGCCTCAGTGCACGCTGTGATAGGCAGCCGAAAGACTGATGTTTTGAAAGCCACTGCAGAACAAACTTCTTCTCAAGCTGGAAATAAGGTTCATGTGGTTCAATGTGACATTTGGAATCCTGACATGGTACAATACGTGGTGTTGGAGCTGATGAGCCACCCTGACATCATGATAAATGCAGCAGCTATTTCTCCCACTGAAAGATGGAATGAAAGCCCATCACGATAGTTCTGAATGGCATGGCCATCCTGACTCGAGATTGGGAAGCAACTAAAGCACAGAAAGAGACAGCATTTCTTGCTATCACCTCCATCTATGCTGTCAGGCTTGCAATGCCCAGAACTTCAGCCAAAGCCAGAGTGGAAGCCCTGAACAAGTCTCTTGTAGCTGAATGGAATATGGAATGCGATTCAACGTGATTCAACAGGGACTATTCAAACCAAAAATGCCTTGAGCTGTATGGACCCAAATGGATCACTTAAGAAATGGTCGACAGCCTGACCAGGCGGTGGCGCAGTGGATAGAGCGTCAGACTGGGATGCAGAGGACCCAGGTTCGAGACCCCGAGGTCACCAGCTTGAGCGTGGGCTCATCTGGTTTGAGCAAAAGTCTACCAGCTTGAACCCAAGGTCGCTGGGTCCAACAAGAGGTTACTCGGTCTGCTGAGTGCCCGCAGTCAAGGCACATATGAGAAAGCAATCAATGAACAACTAAGGTGTTGCAAGCACAATGAAAAACTGATTGATGCTTCTCATCTCTCTCCGTTCCTGTCTGTCCCTGTCTATCCCTCACTCTGACTCACTCTCTGTCTCTGTAATAAATAAATAAAAAAAAAATAAAGACTTAAAAAAATACTTAAAAAAAAAAAAATGGTCGACAGAATTCTGTGCTTGGCTGCGCACTGTGGAAGAGCTTGCCCATCTTGCCACTTTCCTGTGTGATTATGCTCTTTGAATTAATAGGGCCATCATTAGATTTGATGGTGGAGAGTATTTCAGGGGATTCAATGGCCTGAGAAAAGTCACGAAGGAGCAGTGGAATACCATACGAGGGCTGGTCAGGAAAACAAAAGGCTCCTAAGACCTCTCACCTTCATCTTGGTTACTATGGAAATAACACAAACTGCCTATAACCTTTTGAATATTTTCGAGTCTAACAAATTATTTTTTTAAAAATTTAATTAAAAAAAATTGACATGTCAATAGGCCTACGGTTGAGGTTAAGTTAGACAAATATGGTGCGATCGTGAGGACTGCAGTGTCAATGGGATCTCAAGAAACCTGGGCTCTGTTATAGTTCACGACCAAGCTCCAGCTGACATGTTCTTAGAAGGTGGGGAGCCACGATATAATTGTGGGCTAATTATGAAGGCCTTTCCAGACTTAAATGAAATGTCTAGTTAAATATGTTAAAATGTTCATTTTCTTTTTATCATAATTCTTCTCATTGTGGAGCTTCACTCCTTTCTGTTCTAAATGAGAAAAAAAATGCTAAATAAATGGGTTCAGTCTGGTTTTGATTTTCTCTGGTCCATTCTTTATTCTGTAATCTGTGCTTTGAAATTAATCCTTACATCCTTTTAGCTCTGAAACCTAAAATTTGGTCGCACTATTTGAATACAAACTCTGGTGCATCCCCGAGAAAGCAAACTTCAAGGAGTCTGGAGAAAATCTGAATATACCTGAGAAGTAAGATGTTTTTCTAGCTTCTCCCTCAGGGCCTAACCTAATAGTGCTATATTTCAAAGGTCACAGATTTCTCAGAAGCATATCTTAGTATTAATCATTATAAACTTTGTGAAATAAGGGACTCTGTACCTCTACATTTAGGAACCTCAATATACAAATGTATCACAGACAAGTACATCTGCCTTTACCTTGTCAGTAGTAAATCCACAGTGGGAACAACTGTGACCCTCTTTTCTACTAGAAATGTTCAGATTCTCATCAGATAGGGGATAAAAAAAAAGAGCAGAAAAAATAGGTTTAAAAAACTGGAAGAGCTATCTTAGGGCAATTAATCCCAACAATAAGCCTAGAGGTAAGAATGGACTTAAATTTCGAAAAATGTTCCATGTTGATACTGTTTTCACATTGTTTCCAGGTTTACTGTCTCTAGAACCTTTCCAAATATTTAAGTCTTAAGAATCCTGGCGACCTATAACTGCTTGCAGTCATGACCTTGATATGAGAAAAGGGAAATCTCAGTAAACCACAATGTCAGGTCTGTATAAACTTAAAACAATTTCCACTGTGACTTCAAACTGATGTAAAACTCCCTCAATTTATACCTTCTTCAGACACTTTTTAGGGCCAGTTAACCTGTTTCTTATACGTTAAACAATCTCATATCATAAAGTATAACTTTTATTTTTAACTAACCTCACATCTATTTGTTTTCCGCCATCATTCCCTTGGCATTATTACTCAACCAAGCAAATTAAGCATCCTTTTAAAATGTAAATGATAAAAATACAAGAGACAAATGGCCCTACAAATATTCAGGGTATCTTCAAGTTAAACTGTCCTCAAATTCAAACAGAATGACTAAACTGTAGAAACAAAGCCTGAGTGGTGGACTATGACAGGAAAACCTGGGGGGGCACCGGTGGGAAGGCACCTGGTCTCATGGGTTTCATCTTTCTGTTTCTGTACAGTAGCAACTGCCCCAAAGAACCTGACCAGACAGGAGGGGCCAGCTGGTTGATGAGACTTCATTCACTTCCTAACCGTGTTGTAGAAATAAAATGGGACCCAATCCTAGGAGCATGCATTTCTATACTAAATGGTTTTGTGTTCAATAGGTGTTTAAACTTATTTATAAATCAGTTGAAAGCTGAAAGCACCAGGAAGGAGGAAGGTAGGAAACTTTCTCCTTCTTCTTCTGGAGTCCTGTCCAAGTAGACTGGTAAGGCAAATATTCATTATGGATTATAACTCACTTTGCTTTGGTTTTAGAGGCTTCCCTTAAGAAAAAAAGAAATTTGTTAATAAATGCTTAAAAAAAGAAAAACAGAACAAGGTTAGATTATTAAGACAAGTATAAATTACAAAAGTACAAGTTGAGTCTTTCTCTAGTTAATCTCAACATGTTAAAGAGTAACAATACTTCCCCACCTAATCCTGCACTGTTTCTATTCTTGAGGTATAATTAGACAACACACACTTGACTGCTTACTTAGTATGTGCCAGAAATCACCCTAATCATTTATATGAAGAATCTTAAATAACTATACAAAGAGCTAATATTACTTGTTTTTATAGTAACGGAGCCTAAGGCTTACAGGTTTCTAATATAACCTTCCCAACATCACAAGTGATGAGATAATGAAACCAGAATTGGAAGCTCAGTAATCCATACCGTATTTTCATTTTCCAAAACTTCAAAATTCTTTCTTTTAAAACCACCTTTAGCACTATATTCTCCCACAAATAACAATATTAGTGCTCCTACCACTACTTGATTTAAAAGAAAAAGTTATAATTTGTAATACTTTTCTGTATTTTTATCTGTAATATCAGTAATTTTGCGAGCATCTTAAGAAAATATTAGTCATAAAGCCAAATTAACTATAATCATCAGTACATAAAGGAAAAACTTTTATAATACAAGCTGGGGCAAAAGTAGGTTTACAGTTGTTCATATAGAAAACGCAGGAATTATTAACGAATAGAATAAATTGATTCACATCTCACAACTGTAAACCTACTTTTGCCCCACCCTGTATATAAACCCCAGTTACCAACATACTATAAACCATAAATAAATTCCTTGGGATTATTCATTATTTTGTCTAGCCCTTAACTCTTCTCACAGTACCTAATACAGTGGTACCTTGAGATACGAATTTAATTTGTTCTGTAACCGAGCTCGTAAGTCAGTCAACTCGTATATCAAACTGCTGAAACTGGACCCATGTGCCAACGCGCCAACTAGTGGCAGCTTCCTAAATCACGACTCATTTCTCGGAATTTCGTTTGGATCCCAAACAAAAATACGGACCAAGTCGCAGCTCATATATTTAAAAATAAAAAAAAATATTCGTACATTGGTCTGTTCGTATCTCAAGGTACCACTGTATATAGCATGTACTAAAATATTTGTTAGATATACTGAAGTAGAGCAAATAAATAAATTGGCACAAATTTTATATTCAAATACTATGAAATTTTCAGGAAACAAAGTCTGCTTAAAATTATTTTGTGATTTGAAGTGGGGAAAAAAGACAAAGCCATAAATGCAGAGCTTAGCAATTACCAGGTTGAGGTCATCATTACAACTACAATAAAATGTACTGGCTCTCCATTGTAAATCACTGAAAGAGCAAAATAAGGTAGGTCTGTTAACATTAATGCAAGTTTTTATTCACAAGATAATAAAAAGGTGAATTCTAACAAAGGAAAAGTTTACCAGTTATCCACTCTACAATAAAAAGTGGAACTGGAGACCATGTGTAGCACATAAATAAACTCTTTTACATTTCTGAATAAAGCTGTATTCGCTTCCGAGAGAGCCATTTCTTAACTTTTGCTGATAAGGCTTTGTAAATCGCACTCAGAAACGTTGACAATACACAAAACACACACACACACACACACACACACACACACACACACACACACACACCACACACGCACGCGCACATGCACGCACATAGCTCCTCAAAGTCTCCAGGCTGAGTTTTTGCAAGTACCTAGGACCCTGTAACTTAAGACTGCCTATTTCTCCATGAATCAATCTGAACTGCTTTCACTAGGTTTACCTCCCATAATTTTTAACAATAATTATATCAATGTTTATAACTTTATAACTCTCTCAAATTATACTTTATCTGACACGGTAGTTTCAAAAAAATAAATATTCAAGGCCTTAGTTTTAAATTTTCCTTCATTGTAATGTACAAAGTTGCTAACAAATATTAACAGGACTACCCTAAAATAAAGCAAATGTAGCTTTCTTCTAAAAATCACTTGTTATGCTAAAAATCACATTCTATTCTGTAACTCTGGTAAAGATTTCTTTTTTTATTGGTAATAAAACAAGACTTTAGGATGATTCAGTCCTTGGAAAATCTTAATGGCAGTCACTCAATAAAAAAGCCAATCATTTCTGGAATCACAAATACCCACAAATTACTGTTAGCTTTGATAGAATTTGTTTTTAGGGTTTTGTGGCATTTTTTTGGTAATTATTGCTTTAGTTAGCAATATCTGAATTTAAGACAGAGAACATGTCCCACTAAGCCTTATTTTAAATATTTCAAAATGTACAGAGAATAGACTCATAGAGGCTGTAAAGCTGATGTCTTAAATAACTCACCCATGAAAAGGGTGCAGGCAAGCTAGAGGATATCCAAAGACATTTTTGCTCTAGGAATAAATGCCCCTATTTTTCAGTATGTTTCCATTCTTCAATAGGAGACTTGAGCAGCTTAACAGTTTTGCTATAAAAACAAACCACTCTTGTTAACAAACCAAACATATAAAAGGAAACCGATAAAGAACACAGTTTTCACAGTTAACAACAAATAAAAGTGCAATTAAGTGTTCAAGTACGAACATGTAGTTTAAAAACTACACATGAATATTTGGCATAGGTCATCTTTTCAAAGCTCTCCGAGGGTCCCTGCCATTACTTATTGTGGTTGTGACCTTCTGATTATTAGCTGTTCTTGGTAGCTGTGAGTTTATAGGTCCCCGGCCATTGCTTCTACCAGCATATGAAAACTGGCATTCCCTTGCTTCTGAGACAGGCTGAACCCCATTTCCTAAAAAAAATAAAAATAAAAATTCATCATCATTTTCAGATACTGATCGACAGAGGTACACCTATTTGAAGTTCTAACACATGCTATTTAGTACAAGTAATATTAGGGAAAACAAATGCCCTTTTTTTTTTTCCAACTACTGGGAAAAAACTCAATGTGGGTTCTAGGTTTTTTTTCTAACATATGACTGTAGTAAATATTTTAACTTGATCCTGTATTAACAGGGAGAAGAAAAAAAGAGCATAATATAAGAAATTGGTCAAGTAGGAAAAAAGTATAGATAATACATTGCCTACATTATAAGGGAAAAAGCAAAAGAGACAGGGCAAATGGTGAGACTACTAGCATTTGGTTCAAATATGGTTACTAACACTTCTAAAAGACAATGTAATTCTAACTTTCTGAAGGAAAGACGGCAGTTTCTCACAATGTAATGAATACCACGTCATCAAAAAGACTGTCCTCAGTTATTTAAGACTTCAAAAACCTTTAACATGGCTGCAAGAACCATTAACATTACAGCTGAGGGTATTTGAAGGGTAAAGGCTAATATTTTAAAGAGGCAGCTATCAACATGTGAAAAATTAGGTGAGTTATTAGTCTGAAGATAAAGGCTTTCAGTGCATCAAAATTACCAGTAATTCTGCATCTATCATAATCACTAGTTACAGATATTTTATTGAAGTCAATGGAAAAACAACATGACACATCACCAAAATTTAAGATTTCTATATCACCATAATTTACGATTTCTATATTATTAGCCAAGGTTCATCACTGTAGTCCCAGTAACTGGCCCAAATATTTAAATATAGAATGTGCTCAATAAATTAGTTTAAGAGGGTAACTGCTCTCTAGAAAATCAGCTATTTGGGAATTCCCTGTTTACCAATAGTTCCCTTTTGGAACTAATTTATGCCTAACGACAACTTTCTCCTCTAAAGCTTAAAAAATATATTCTCTTACACTCAAACCTGATTAAATTATATTTATAAAAAAAAAAAGGGTCTCACCCACTGGTCCAAACGTACCTGTACCCATATTATTATTCATGGAATTATTCTTCTGTTCACTATGTGCCTAAAAAAAAATTTTAATTTATCCAAATGAAGATTAAAAAAATTTAAAAAAACCACATTTACATTATTATAATTGTATCCATTCCGAGTTTTAATTTTTTAAACAAAAGTTTTAAAGATCTGTCCAGGTTCATTTAATTATTAAAATATTTGTGAATGTTTCCCAAACTTTCATCTTACTGTATTTCTTGATATTATTCCCCACTCTGCAAAGTGTTAAATGACACATATACTTAATATATGACACAACAGATACATATTCAGACTTATAATACATAAAGGATAAAAATGAATTAAAAAAAAGATTCCTTTTTATATTTTCTTCATGCTCTGGCCAGCTAGCTCAGTTGGTTAGAATGTAGCCCTGATATGACAAGACTGTGGGTTTGATCCCCAGTCAGGGCTCATACAAGAATCAACCAATGAATGCATAAATAAGTGGAACCACAAATCAATATTTCTCTCTCACCCTTCTTTCAAAATCAATTTTAAAAAAATGTAAATTGTCTTTATTATACTTTGGGTATGACAGGGTTGGCAATCTCACCGTGTTATTATAATGCATGATCAAAATTAGCCTAATCACAAAAATAGACTATACTTTTAGATAAATTACCCCTTTGTTTTGTTGTCCTCGATAATCTGGATTGGGTTCACTGAAATTTGGCACTTCTGAATAAACCATACAAAATCTGAAAGAGAATAAAGGACAAGTTAAACGACTTCTTAAATAATCAACCTTTCTTTATATAATATGCATAACTTACAGGAATGAAGAATTTAGGTATGAGATGAATTAACTAAAAGCAACACTAACTCCATTTATAACAGAAACTTCCTAAATGCTTATGTTCCATGAAAATAACAAATATTTGATTGATAACAATGTATGAAACATTCTATTTTCTATTTTAATTCTGTGCTGCAAAAATAAATCGTGTCAAAGATCAAGGACCTAGAAACATTTGTCCTGTTTTTTCCACATAGGCTGATGCCACTGAACCATGTTTAGGGTTCCAGAGTGGGTTTTCCAGCTGTGGTAATGGATTAGCACTGATCCATTCACACACTCTCATCCAGTCCCTCTTTGAGCAATCACTGTGAATCTGCAAAGATAATCATTCAAGGTTAACAATGGGTTCTGCAGGCATGAACAGATAAATGGCTATCAGTTTATCCTAATGTTTCTCGTAAGTTGACTAAGGCATGTATTAGCATTACACACAAGCTCTTCACCCCTCTAATAAGGATTTAGAACTAGTTTTGGTAAATGCTAAACTGACCCTGACAAAGTCAGGTCACTAAGAACTGTGTGACCTTCAGTGGTTCTTCACTTAACTGACCTCCATTATTATAAATACTTCTCTATACATGAAGGTCAGGACAGGATCCTAATCTTTCAATAATATTAATGTTAAGCCCTTCATAACACATTGCTCTAAATACAAACATTTATAAGTGATTTCCCCCCTAATAAAGACAATGTTACCAATTTCTGATCTTTAAAACCTGGCAAGATTGTTTATTTTTCCAAAGTATCTTATCCCTACAGTAAGAAAGAGAGCATTTATTTATTTAGTGGGTGCCACTTATGGCTTCTCTTTCAATATCCTCTGATTTAATGGGCATGAAGTAGAAGTCTAAGCATTAACCAAGTAGAATGGACTAATGATTTGACTTAGTGCCGACCCCAAACTTTATGAGTACATCCCAAACGTCAAGGCTAGCATGGAGGCTGAATTACCTTTACACCTCTAGAGAGGCAGGTTCCTCCAAGTCAGGGTGGAGGTTACCAAGGTAGTAAGTAGCGCATGGAAACTCTCAATGCCTGTGTGGTACCTAGACTGTGGATAAATACAGTACTTCATTTGTCATTGCTACAAGTCCTCTTACCATGAGTACATATTCACCCAGAAAGAGAGAAAAAGAAAATCTGAACACATGGCCAAAAAACCCACACCTAGCTTTTTATCTGGCAATTCACTAGAAGACAGAACCTACCTCAAAGGCACTTCTGACACCTGAAAAATGTATATTCCCAAAGCCTACAGAAATGGTTCCACTGGGGCTTGTCTCAAGTGCAGCTTCTTACTGCTATTTGCCAGAATAATCGACATTCTCAACCATAGAAAACTGTACTGATAGCTGTTCAACTAATACATACATGGAAAGTTTTCATAGCTTGCTGAAGGCATTTGGGTTACCAGTCAAAAACAAACCAAGGAAAATGTTTATAGTTTATACCTATCAGTTATTTTAGTAAATATTATTTGTAATTTATTCAGTTATACAAAATGTATTTAACACTTACTCCCCGATTTTTTGAAGTTCTCCACCTCTTCCAGTATAAAGTGTCAGACATCCTTTCCACATGGATGCATACCTAGAAAGAAAACATCAGTTCTGTAGAAATCTGTATATTGCCTTCTACTTAAAGCAAGTAATTTTTTTTTTCTTAAGTGAGAGGAGGAAAGGAATATGAGACAGATTCCTGCATGCATCCCGACCAAGATCCACCCAGCAACCCCCATCTGGAGCCAACACTTGAACCAACTGAGCCACTGGCTGCAGGAGGGGAAGAGGGAGAGAAGGGGGAGAGAAGCAGATGGTTATTTCTCTTGTGTGCCCTGGCCTGGAATCGAACCCAGACATCCATACACTGGACCGATGCTCTATTCACTGAGGCACAGTCTAAATCAAGTTAATCTTTATACCGTAATTTTTGTATTAGGTGCAGATGGGGACCAAGCTCTGAGTCTACCACAGCAAATCAAATATAATTAATTAACCTAACTTGGATTAACTTGTTAGTTAGTAATAATACAAAGAAAACTCTACTGCCAATTTTTTTTTTTTTCCTACTGCCAAATTTTGACATAATCATCTAAACTAGTGCTTTTCAACCACAGGACCAGTCCTCCAGAAATTTCGTGACAGTCCGTCAGTGTTAACTACCCTAAAGTTGTATGAAGATTATAGACTAAATGATCTTAAATTAGCTTATGCTCAGGGTGATTTCTGCCTGTGGTCCCTGAAATAATTCTATTTTCACTGGTCCTCAAGTGTAAAAAGGTTGAAAATCACTGATCTAAACTGTAACTAACTCTAGAAAACACAACATTCTTGTTTGAGCAAAACAAGAATTATTATACTCCAAAGGTCACATCTTCAGTCAGTTATCAAAGGGAGAACTTACAATTGCAGGGATTCAAGAAAAAGTTCTTTTTCAATCACAGAATATATTGTATATATAATCAACATCCTAATGTTGACTTTTATACTCATTTCCTTGGTCTAGTAAGATATTGATATAATTGTTTTTTCTTTTCCTCCAGAATACACATAGGGTTCCCAAGCTACAGGAAATTTGGTAAAATTTAATCAAGGGGCTAAAAAACTAAGTTTACAAATCTTTCACTCATCTATCTGCCTTTCCAAATTTGCAACTTTTAACACCAAGTTGGCTGAACATTTACTTCCTTTTTAAAATTTTAATGTAGACAGCATCATTAGAGAAAATGACCATACACATAAATCTAAGAAAAAATGTAAATTAATAAATATTATAAAAACCAGTCCAAAGTTTGGTTTTCAGTGGTTGTTTGTACAACTACTATGTTAATGACTTAGAGGCCATGGCGGGTTGGCTCAGTGGTAGAACATCGGCCCAGTGTATAGATGTCCTGGGTTCAATTCCCAGTCAGGGTACACAGGAGAAGCAACCATCTGCTTCTCTCCTTCTCTCTCTAGCCCACGCCCGCAGAAATGGCTCAATTGGTTTGGGCGAGCTGGCCTCGAACACTGATGATGGCTTCATGGCCTCTACCTCAGGCACTAAAAAAAAAATGGCTTGGTTACTGAGGAACAGAGCAACAGCCCCAGATGGACAGAGCATCACCCCCTAGTGGGCTTGCTGAGTGGATCCCGGGCAGGATGCATGCCGAAATCTGTCTCTCTGCCTCCCCTGCTCTCACTAAAATAAAAAAAAAATTTTAAATTAAAGTTAATGACTTATAGTAAATTATAATTAAATATTGTTTAAGTACAGTGATAGTTTATCTTTTATATAGGTAATAAAAATTTGCTAGTTCCACATTACACATTTTTCTTCATTTAGTAAGGGTTATTTATTAAAGACTCCAACAATTTTGTTAGATAAAAAGTGACTTAGGAGACAGTGCATTAATATTTCACCTTGCTAAGTAAAATTAATGCATATTTTGAGAAAAAACTTGAAGTTACTACAATTAAAACATTTAACTTTTACTTATTTTAGGACTGAGAGCCACATTTGCAGTTTTCTGATAAACAATCAATATTCAAACTACCATTGTTTAGATGTATATCTTTCTTCAAAAGCCACTTTTCTTAGATTCAACCAGAGTTAAGGGCCTTACAATGGCTCAGACTCTACTGGATGCAATATTTTATTAAGTAAGGTATAATTATTCCCATTTTATAGAAACAAAGTATAAAGTATGTAACTTCAAGGTCACACTAAAGTTAGGACATAAAGTTTCTTCAGTTTTGCTTTTCCTTTAAATTGTATTCCTTAGTAACCATATTCCATAAAACCCTACAGATAGTATCAAGGTACTGAATTCAAGTTTTCTAGTTTTTTGAATGGACACATCTATATATTTTCTCTAACTACAAAGTATGAAATATTTGAAAGGAGATGGTGTTTACAGTATTTAAAATACTTTAAATCACTAGATAAGATACTTTGGCAGCCATAACAACTTTAGTTATGCAAATCCTCACCACACCCTCCCAAGTAGGAATTCTTTTGATTAAAGACAGGGAAGTGTAAGACACAATTAGTGTCATAATGAGTCACTGTAAAAGAATAAAATGTCTAAGTTCTGACTCCCACTTCCTTCTTTGATACTCTGCCTCACTTCCTGAGGATGTAAGGCCTGTAAGATATTATCAAAGGGTTCCTACATTCAGACTTATCCATCACTTCTCTGAGATTCTACTCACTATGCCAACAACATCCACTTTTCCTAGTTAATGACCAATAAATTATTACTATTCTATTGACCACAAAGTTTCCAATATCTATTTACAAAACCCTTTTCTTGCCTTTTATCTTCCCAAGATTTGGTAAATTTTTAAGGCAGTCTAATTACCAAACAAACAAAAAAAGGTTATGCTATTCTTAAAAGCCAATCTTCTGACTTTTTTTGATATAGATGTCTTTCTGCCAAATATTTTCTGCACATCATTCTGTTTCTGCACCACACTGATCTTACAGAAGTAGGCACAGGAAATCATTTCGAGAATGTGCTTCCCATTTATTGTAAACTTCCCCTGTAAATCAAATATGGACAAATAAAATGTTGGCAGGATTTCAAGTCATTTAAAAGGGAGAAAAAAACCTGATTTTATTAAATTATTTATGAAAAAGATAAAATAGTATATTAATCTGATCAATCTACTGTAGACTAAAAAAATCCCAGAACAGTATATAAAAATCTATTTAACCTGTAAACTGAGGCAGGAGGTGAGGGGTGTAGATTCTCGGCTAAAACTGACTACTTTTAAAGGGCAAGGCTGTTACATCCTAACGCTATCCACCATCCGAAATTAAAATCGAAGGGGCGCAAAACTCCTCCGGAGTGACCCACAGAATAGAAATGGAACTTTAAAACTTTCCAAGGTCCCGGTGTCAACCAATACCGATTCCTGAGGCTGCAACTTGGAAAGCACTGTCCTCCACTCCACCCACTTTTATGCAAACCTACCCTCTGGTTAACCGAATAATATCCCCTGGTTGTATAAGACCTCCGATTTCATCCCACACGGAAATAGTGATGCTCCCCGTTTTATCTGCTACTTTGCATGATCTCACTTCATGGCCGTCTTTGGTTTTGGTCACGCGTCCTGTGAGGATTTAAAAATCAAAAGAGGAGAGGGGGGTGTATTAGATAGATAATAAGGACTTTCAAAAAGGCTAACTCTTGCTCCAGGATCTTAATTCACGAGAAAGATAATAAAAAGTCGAGCCCTGATTCTCGCCGCAAACATCCAAGCCGGGGGGTGGGGAGTGGGGGGGGGGGAGCACAGTACCACGTGGGTGGGGGAGGGGAAGAGAAGAAAGGGGGAACGGAGCCCCCAGCTCGCGGCGGCGGCACCCTTCCCTCCTGCCCCGCGACGCACAGTGGCGGCGAGATGCGCTGCGGGCCCAACTTACCTATCTCCAGGACAATAAAGACGACATTTAAGTTTTTCAGTCCGGGCTTAATATCTTTTATAAAAATAGGTGGGTCGTTTACCCCATTCATACTGAAGCAAGTGCGGTTACGGCTGCGGAGACGCGGGTGGGAAGGGAGCGGGACAGAGCTTCCCACCCTCCCGGGCCAGGGGCGAGGGCAAAGGGGCGACCTTGGGCGGGGACGGCCAGAGAAGGGGCAGAAAGCGATTAGTCAGGTATCAAGGAAACTAGCCGAGATGACACTGAGCTTTAAAAAAAAAAAAAAAAAAGGGAAAAAAAATGTCAAAACAAAACAAAACAAAAAACCTCACAAGTTCACAAGAAAAAAAGAACCACTCCGCACACCAACCCCGCTCCCAACCGGGCAACAGGAAGGCAAACGTGCGAAATGCCCCCTTCTTTGGATAAAAGGCAGAAAAAAAGCGAGGGGACGCCTCTGCCCTGAGTCCCGCTCACATACACATGGGCGCGCGCCCAATCTGCTCGGGCTCCGGGAAGAGACCTGCTGTCACAGCGCACCGGGAGCAGAGACCGAGCTCCTGCACACACGGCGTCCCCACAGCGACTGCCGAATGCGCCCGCGCGCCCGCTGAACCCTCCGGGGTTCCCCGCCCCTTATGGCGTCACATGGCGTCGGCACGCCCACTGCCCCGCCTACCAGGTGCCGGGGCTGGAAAAGGCCGGAGACTACAGCGCAGCCTCCCTCGCTCCTCCCGGGCTGTCAGTGCGGGCCCCGCCCCCTCGTCCTTCCAATCGGCTCTCGGCACCGCTCCGCCCTCCCACCGCTTCTGCAATCGCTGCGCCGCGACAGCTTCGCTGGGCTTGGTGTAGGTTCTCTCTGTTTCCACCAGTCACTGTCACTCTTAGGGTTTTCTTGGGTTTTTTCCCCTCCTATGAGTTCAGTCCTCCACTTGGGCCCTGTAGTCCCGCAGTCACGGGGAACGGTTGCCGTGTGCTGCGTATGGGACCCAGAGGGAACGTCAAAAAGTACGTGGTCCAGTAAGAACAGGTTCATGCAATGGTGGCTGGTCGGGTTGAAGGAGAAAACCAAGAAGAGATAGGTTCTTAACTGCCAGTCTGGGATTTTAGGACCAGAGGAAACTTGGAGATCATTTCAACCGCCTCATTTTAACCTTCTTTAAATTGAGATCTGGAATGGTGAGGTAGGGTCACCCAGCAACTTCTAAGCAAGTAGAAGTCCACAAGACTGACTTGGGCTTTCACTTTTCACCCTGTATTAATTAGGTGGATAGACAAGGTGTTAAATTGCTGAGTTAGCTTATAGTTTTTCATTACCCCTTCCCTCTCACCCCTTTGATTAGAGCCATTTGCTTTTCTTCTCTAGGCTTTATATATAGAGATAGATAGGCTATATTTGAGAGTTTTAGGTTCAAAAAAAAATTGGTCAGGGACAGAGATTTCTTACATACTCCTTATCCCCACTTATACTTAGTCTCCCCCATTACCAATATCCCCCACCTGACTGGTTCATTTATTACAGTTGGTGAGCCTACATTTAACACATCGCTATCATCCCAAATCCATAGTTTACCTTAAGGTTCAATCTTAGTGTTGTAGATTTTTATGGGTTGATACAAATATATAATGACATCCACCATTAGAGTATACACGGTAGTTTCACTGCCTTGAAAAATCTGCCACCTATTCCTCCTTTCCTCTCCCCTAACCCCTGGCAACCACTGGTCTTTTTATTGTCTTCATAGTTTTGACTTTTCTAGAATGTCATGTATACTGCTCACAAAAATTAAGAGATATTTTTAAATGAATTTGAAGCAATAAAAGAAGCATTTGGGGGTTTTTTTTAATTAAACAAGAACATCAGAAAAGCAAAGGACAAGTCAAAGAAAGTTGTTCAATTATGCAAATGAGATGCAAACCAACTTTTATTTCATTGGTGAAAATGCACTATACAAAAGTACTGGAGTATCTGCACGTTTCCTGATCCCTTAATTTTTGTGAGCAGTATAGTCGGAATCATACAATATATAGCCTTTTCAGACTGCCTTCCTTCACTTCATGATAATATGCATTTAAGTTTCCTTCATGTCTTTTTATGAGCTATCAAGTCATCAACTTCTTTATAGATATAAAAAAAAATATCATATAACATGTGGGAAACACTGAAACATTATAACCTGGGGAGGACAAGGAGGTGAATAAAGTTTTCTTTATGCCAGGTAGTGAAAAAAGCATGACTTTAGATATAAACCTAGGCTCACACTGTTTACTAGCTGTGTGATCTTTAGACATTTGATTTAGATTTCTAGTTTAATTTAGTCATCTGGAAAATAGAAGAATGTTTTCTTTAGAGGATTACATGGACTATAAATAAATTATTCAACAATTGTCTAGCAATGACTAGTTACTCAATAAATATTTCCCCTCACCTACTTTTTTTATTGAAGAAAAGAAAATAATACTTTAAATTGTGGTTATTTAGTCCTTTCATCCATCCAGTGCTGACTGCTGATTATTATCCCCATTTTACCCGTGATGAAACTCACCAGAGACCACAGAGCTAGAGAAGAGTCAAAGTGGGTTTTGGATCTAGGCAATCTTGACACCAGAGCCCTGCAACTTAAATTTTTTTTTTTTTACTTAAATTGCAGTGATTAAACTATAAAAGTCAAAAGCAAAATGAAGAAATAAAGTATTCGCAGTAAGATCTATCTTGCTGGGCTTTAAAGAATCATCTAATTAACTATTTGTGATAATAACAGACATGTTGAGAAGAATGTCAGAGAATTTGCATGGCAGAAGCCTTAATTTTTTTTTTGATTCTTTCTGAATATTTTTAGATCAACTGCCACTTTCCAGACATCTGTAAACAAATGGCATAGATATATTAATGCCTGAGAAAAGAGTGTCAAAATCACAACATTAACAGGAGAGTCAAGACAATATTAAGGAGGCAGAAGCTTCCATTTCATGCACAAATAAGGCCCAGGGTGCCAAAGACATTGATGTAATGCTAGAAAGTGGTGTAAAATATTAAAAACATGATTTCAACATCGAATATATAATGAAACATGTCATTTAATGGCAGAACAATATCCAGCCTCAGGGCTCACAAAGATTCCCAATCTGAATCAGAAGCTCTAATTCTACCGTGATTATCTCGTAGGACATAATGCTTCAATTGGATTTTCATCAACATTGGCAAAAAAACATTCTTACAGAATCAATATTTAAATGAGACCTTTTTTTAAAAAAAAAAAGTTTTGACAAGATCTTTACAAGATTAACAGTGGACAGAAAACCAATTAAGAATGTTGAGCAAAGTTGTGGGCAGAAGTTTGGACAAAGAAAGTTAGCACATTCAATCAATCATTCCCAAAAAAAGGGATTAGGTAGGGGGAGGGGGAGGAGGAGAGACACAGAGAAAACTAGATAGAAGGTGACGGAGGACAATCTGACTTTGGGTGATGGGTATGCAACATAATTGAATGACAAGATAACCTAGACATGTTTTCTTTGAATATATGTACCCTGATTTATTGATGGCACCCCATTAAAATTAATAAAAATTTATTTATTAAAAAAAGGGGGGGGATTAGGTAGGGTTGCTCAGACCAATTTTATTGACATTTATGAAGGAGAACCAAACAGTTAGGAAACGAAGCCCCACAAGAGCAGAAGCTAGTGCTCAGAGGAACAGCCCAGCCCGCCCCTACCCCCACAGAACAGAACTTGGGCCAAATATCTACTTCCTTCCCTACTAACTAGCAGTTCTCAGACAGGAAATGGCAACCAAGTATTTCTCATTTACCAAAACTAAAGACACTCTTGAGAAACAAAATGATGAGGGCAGTATAAGAACTCTTCAACCCAGGTCAGTTGGTTTCAGCTATCCCCAAATCACTCCTCAAGGGTAGTGGTTAATAAAAAGAGACAGGAGCTGTCCAGAAGAATAACCATTGTCACTCAGATAAACTTTTCTTATATTACCATTCAATAAAATAAACAAATTCATCGCTCTTCTCAGCCAGTTAGGTCATGAAGATTATACAGTGTATTGCTGAATCTTGACTATATTCACAAGATGGCCTACTTCCTTCTAAGAGTTATTCTTAGACCTGGCCGGTTGGCTCAGTGGTAGAGCGTCGGCCCAGCATGCAGGAGTCCCGGGTTCGATTCCCAGCCAGGGCACACAGGAGAAGTGCCCATCTGCTTCTCCACCCCTCCCCCTCTCCTTCCTCTCTGTCTCTCTCTTCCCCTCCCACAGCCAAGGCTCCACTGGAGCAAAGATGGCCTGGGCACTGGGGATGGCTCTGTGGCCTCTGCCTCAGGCGCTAGAATGGCTCTGGATGCAACAGAGCGACACCCCAGAGGGGCAGAACATCGCCCCCTGGTGGGCGTGCCGGGTGGATCCCGATCGGGCGCATGCGGGAGTCTGTCTGACTGCCTCCCTGTTTCCAGCTTCGGAAAAATGAAAAAAAAAAAAAAAGAGTTATTCTTCAGATTTCCCCATTTTCATAGCCCAAACATAAACTTATTCTGAGATGGTGAGAGGCTTAGGTTCAGAATCAACACCATTGCTCCATGTAAAGAAGATATTGCTTAGTCACCAAGTACAATACAGGAGAGCATCCATTAGAATCCTGGAACATAAGGTTTTAGTCATCTAGGTCCTTGTTGACAAAAGTTTTCTTGTAAATTTTTCCTGCTTGCCACGCACTACCCATACTTACTGCCATGTTCTGATTTCTGGGATCACTAAGTTTATTTTCACTTTCTTTGCACTGTCCATCAATTTAAAACTATTATAACGTCAATAAAATGAGCACTGTTTGATACCAGGCATTTTGTGTGATGAAACTTAACAATAAAAATTTAACAAGAACTACAATGTTCTCACATGATAGAGAGAGTCCATTTTGTAGCATAACTAGGCAAGGTTAAACAGAAAGTATTAATATTCTTAAAAATATTTAGCCAAAGGACTCACAAGTAATATTTAATAATATTTACAATAGTCACACAAACCATCTCTATAATGATAAACACTAACACACAAGGAGCATTTGCTATGTGCCAGACATTTTACATTCATAAGCTCATTATACTTATTGATATATTATCTAATAATTAATATATGTGAAATGGATTTTCTCATTTTATATTATTATGCAGCTGGGATTTAAAACTATTACATGCAATAACTTTTTTTTAATTTTTCTTTAATTTTTTTATTAATTTTTAGAGAGAGAGAGTGAGGTAGAGAGAGAGAGAGAGAGAGAGAGAGATAAGGGGGAGGGAGGAGCAGGAAGCATCAACTCCCATATGTGCCTTGACCAGGCAAGCTCAGGGTTTTGAATCGGTGACCTCAGTGTTCCAGGTTGACGCTTTATCCACTGCACCACTACAAGTCAAGCCCATGCAATAACTTTTTTTACAAAACAGTTTATTTACTTTAAAAAGCACAATTTTGGCCCTGGCCAGTTTGCTCAGTGGTAGAGCATCGGCCTGGCGTGCAGGAGTCCCAGGTTGGATTCCCGGCCAGGGCACACAGGAGAAGTGCCCATCTGCTTCTCCACCCCTCCCCCTCTCCTTCCTCTCTGTCTCTCTCTTCCCCTCCCACAGCCAAGGCTCCATTGGAGCAAAGTTGGCCCGGGTGCTGAGGATGGCTCTATGGCCTCTGCCTCAGGAGCTAGAGTGGCTCTGGTTGCAACAGAGCAATGCCCCAGATGGGCAGAGCATCACCCCCTGGTGGGCATGCCTGGTGGATCCCGGTCGGGCGCATGCGGGAGTCTGTCTGACTGCCTCCCCGTTTCCAACTTCAGAAAAATACAAAAAAATAAATAAATAAATAAAAAGCACAATTTTTGGTTATCTAAGTGGATAATTTGATTTTTTTTAAGGCTTTGTAGTTCACAGTGATAAGTGCAGTAATATTTTATCTGATCTCCAATGTCTAATTGTGTGGGGACAGTATAGTCAAATAATTTTGTAGTTTCCCTTGGGAAGAAATGCATCCCTAAATGGGCACATTCAATCCAGCTGTATTATCTTTTCAATGATGGAGTGAAGAACGTTGGCTTCTATGTTCTCAATTAGCAATAATCACACCTCGGATAAACTTCATTGGCTACAATACCACCACTGATAAAAACTCGGCTTCTGTGTTCTAAAAAGTTTTTTTTCCAAGTACACCAATACATGTAAGAGCTGCCTTAATTTATTGTTTATTCTGCTGAAAAAAATTATTATTATTATTATTTTTTTACAGAGACAGAGAGAGAGTCAGAGAGAGGAGGGACAGATAGGGACAGAGAGAGATGAGAAGCATCAAACATCAGTTTTTTTCGTTGCGACACCTTAGTTGTCCATTGACTGCTTTCTCATATGTGCCTTGACCACGGACCTTCAGCAGACCAAGGAACCCCTTGCTGGAGCCAGCGACCTTGGGTCCAAGCTGGTGAGCTTTGCTCAAGCCAGATGAGCCTGCACTCAAGCTGGTGACCTCGGGGTCTCGAACCTGGGTCCTTCCGCATCCCAGTCCGATGCTCTATCCACTGCGCCACCGCCTGGTCAGGCTGAAAAAATATTATTCACAACTGAACTAACTCAAAACTAATAAAACAATTATTTCTTTATTGCTGGAAGATTTATCTAATTGTAGTATATATTATAGTCCTCATACACAAAAGGATACTGTAGAAATTGCTATAAATTATATGCACAAATAGAGCAAGAGAAACCTTCTGTAGGATCAAAAGTCCTTTTCATATTTCATGTCTAGATGCTTCAAAAAGAGTTGCTTGCTACTATTTGCTGATATTTCCCAATACAGTATACTATGTTGCTATAGACTCAATGTTTGTGTCCCCCTCTAAAAAATTCATATGTTGGCCCTGGCCGGTTGGCTCAGCGGTAGAGCGTCAGCCTGGCGTGTGGGGGACCCGAGTTCGATTCCCAGCCAGGGCACATAGGAGAAGTGCCCATCTGCTTCTCCACCCCCCCTCCTTCCTCTCTGTCTCTCTCTTCCCCTCCCGCAGCCAAGGCTCCATTGGAGCAAAGATGGCCCCGGGCGCTGGGGATGGCTCCTTGGCCTCTGCCCCAGGCGCTAGAGTGGCTCTGGTCGCGGCAGAGCGACGCCCCGGAGGGCCAGAGCATCGCCCCCTGTTGGGCAGAGCATCGCCCCTGGTGGGCGTGCCGGGTGGATCCCGGTCGGGCGCATGTGGGAGTCTGTCTGACTGTCTCTCCCCGTTTCCAGCTTCTAAAAAAAAAAAAAAAAAAATTCATATGTTAAAATCAAATCCCCAATGTGATGGTATTTGGAGGTATGTGGGACCTTTGAGTGACACTTAGGTATCACACATGCACACATACATATATACCAGTAAAACACCACAAAGAAACAGCAAATACTTCCTACAACCCCTAAATGAGAGCATTACCCTATGAGCATAGAATGTCCAAGTTGGAAGAATGTTTACAGATAATGTATTCTTAATCTCTTTATTTTGTAGATGAAAAAAAGAAAAAAGAAAAGGCCCAGAGTTGTCAACAAAATTACCACCTACAGCCCCTACTGAATTAATGGATTTCAGTAATAATCATCATAGACCGCTAATATAACAAGAGAGACAACCAGTCCAAACCAATTAAATCAGAATCTCTGAAGGCAGAACTCAAGTATCAATATATTTTAAAAACCCCTGGGAATTATAATGTGCAACCAAGTCTGAGAACCACAGCAGGTTAGAAGAGATTATATATATATATATAAAATATATATATAATATATATATAATATATATTATATTATATATATTATATATAATATATAATATATTTTATAATATATATTATATATTATATAATATATTATATACACACACACACACACACACACACACACACACACACACACCATTTTCTTTGTTTTCCACATACCTATTCATACTCTGTGTTGGTCAAAGAAGTTTGTAAATATAATGTATATGTTTGCTCGCTTATAGTTTGCATTGGGTATGGGGGACAGGCTGTAAGCCAGCAGGATCATTATAGTCTAAAGGCTTAGTTTAAGACTAAGCCTTTCCCACCCTTTTAATACTAAGATCTTTTCAAAACTAAGCTTTTCCCCACACCCTTGACTGTTGCATGATGTGGATGGTGTACTTTCATGAGAAATCCCATTATGCCTCAGATAAGTGACTTTGTATCAGAGACTTCCTTGTTTGTATATTGGATTAAAGGTTTTAATTTCTACACTATAAAATGGGGCAGACTGGGCAGAGGATCCTGTGTTGGAGGAGAGCAGAGAAAGGCCACGTGGAGGAGAGGAGAAGCAGCCAAGATAGCGGAGTGCTGAAGGAGAAGCCAGTTTGGGCAGAGTTTGTGCAAAGAGAAGGATATGAGAAACAGAGGTAAATAAAGCTGGTAAAAATAAAAACCTTTGATTCTAAGAAACTCGGATAAGTCGGTGGCTCTGGGAGCCCTGAAAGGAAAGAGAAGTGTTTCCCACTATGTGTATTTCTTGCCTGCTGGGTGCAAGCTAGGATTAAAGCTAATGGCCTACCAGTTCTTGGCTCCGTTGTTTCATTACCATCTGTCCAAATCAAATCTGAACCTGCACAGGCCACATGGCTACTGGCTTTACACTCTGAAACAGCGTTTTTTTTAATATTAGCTTTGGGAATCCTGCATTGGGATAAATTTCGAGAAGTGAAATTACTGAATATGTAGTTAAGACTTCAGATATGTATTGTAAAAGTACATGTCAGGAATTTCGAAGTGATTTACATTCCCATTTATCCTTTGTATGTTTATTAAATTCATTAATTTATTCAACAAATATTTATTGAGCAACTACTATGTGCCAGCACTGGGACCGCATCAGTAAAAAATTATAAAAGCAAAAATCCCTGACTGCATAGAGCTTATATTCTAATGTAAGTAGACAGGCAATAGACACAATATATAAGTAAAATCATATGGTATATTAGAGGGTGATTGTTGGAATCCATGGGAGTCCAAAAGACCAGAGTAACAGGCCTTATTGAAAGGAAGAAAGGAACCCTGCTGGGCACTTCTCCCGGGGAGAAGAGCACCGGTTACAGACTAGGGGTGAGTTATATAGTGTTTGGGAGAGCCTGAGGGGATACTGAGGCAAAAGTCCTGGTATGTCCGGAATGCTCCTCCTTGGGGGACTTGCCAGCTTCTTGGAACTCCTGTCTCAGGGGCAATAGTCCAGTAAGGGTGAGGTCTGACAGATAAGCAGAACATCAAGAGGGCGGTTTAGAATTCACATATCTATCAGTGATGAGTGAAGAAAGGAGGGAATGGGGATTTAGCAGAAATGGCTGCAGACAGTGGGCAGGGAAGGTGATATCTGAGTACAGATACAAAGGAAGGGAGGGAGCCATTGAAAAGGCCTGAGCTGCCTGGCTTTCTCCCGAAACAGTAAGAAGACTTCTGTGACTAAAGCAGAGTGAGCAAGGAGTGTAGACTATGAGGACCAGGAGGAGCCATTATAATGAAGACTTTGGCTTTTACTCTGAGACCAGGATCAGTTGGAATGTTTTCAGCAAAGAACTGACATGTTAATCTGACTCGAGAATCACTCTGACTGCTAGGTGGAGAACAGAAAGATCAGGATGGAGGCAGGAAAGTCAGTTCGGTGGTTATTTTATTAATTCACTTCAAATGTATGATAGTTTGCTCCAGGGTGGTAGCAGTGACAGTGGTAAAATGTGATCAGCATCTGGATCAGTTTTAAAGATAGAGCCAATCCATGCTCTATCTGGTTGGAAGTGGAGTATAAGAAAATGAGATTAAGTCAAATATGACTTCTAGATTTTGGTCTAAGTAACTGGGTGATGGAGTTGTTATTCACTGAAATGGGGAAAACGAGAAGTAAAACAGTTTTGGGGGAGGTGAAAAGAATCTTTGAGAGGTTGTTTTAGGAGAACCACTTAGACATGAAAAACAACGAGGTAGGAAGAACACAATAAGGGGAATGGTGTGCTAGGTATGCCAGGTTAATCAAATGTTTCTGGGAAGAGGAGATGTTGTGTCAAATGCTGCTGATAGATCCAGTGAGATAAAACTGATAGCTGGATTTAGCAAAAATGAAGGTCATTGATGACCTTGACAAGCAAGAGCAGTTGTAATGGAGTTGGTGGAGGTGAAAACCTGAATGAATTAAGTTAAAGACAGTATAGAAGTCGAGGAACTGGAAATGTCAAAGCAAGTATATATAGCTCTTTCTAAGGCGACTGCTTCAAAGAGAACAGAGAAGCTATCTTTTCCTATGGTTTCTTCCATTTGCTTTTTTGCTTGAAGGAGTCATCCCATAAAGCAATACATAAACTTTCTATATATTTTCACCAACTTTTTTTTTTTAAAGACTTTATTTATTCATTTTAGACAGGTGTTGGGCAGATAAAATGTATTATGCTCACTTTGTAAAAGATAACGCTGCCCACGTGGAGGCCGTTGCCCAGGTGATATTAATGTGTGTTGGGGGCAGGCAGGATCATTGTAGCCTGGGGCTTGGTTTTGGGATTAAGCCTTTCCCACCCTTTTTGATGTGGGGCGGTACAATCCAATCATGCCTCAGAGAAGTGACTTTGTATTAGAGACTTCCCTATTTTGTATATTGGATTAAAGGTTTTGAATCTACACTATAAAATGGGGCAGAAAGGGAGCTTGCTCTCTTGGTTCCTGGGATGATTAGCATGAGAGAGCAGAGGGAGCAGAGCAGAGAGCAGAAAGAGGCCATGTGGCCAGGAGAAGCAGCCAAGATGGTGGAGTGCTGAGTGAGATGCCAGTTTGTGCAGAGTTTGTGCAGGGAGAAGGAAGGAGATGGGGAACTGAGGAGAATAAGGCTGGTGAGCTAGAAACCTTTGATTCTAGGAAACTCGGATAAGTCAGTGGCTTTGTGAGCACTGAATGTGAGTGGGTTTTGGAGCCCAGTGTGTGTTTTTACTTGCCTGCTGGGTGCAAGCTAGAATTAAAGAAAAAGGCCTATCAGTTTTTGGCTCCATTGTTTCTTTACCGACTGTCCGAATCCAATGCGAACCTGCATGAGCCAGGCGGCTGCTTTGATTGTGGCAGCCCTGGCTACTGGCTTTACAACAGGAGACAGAGAGAGAGAGAGAGAGAGAGAGAGAGAAGGGAGGAGCAGGAAGCGTCAACTCCCATATGTGCCTTGACGAGGCAAGCCCAGGGTTTTGAACTGGCAACCTCAGCATTCCAGGTTGACGCTTTATCCACTGTGCCACCACAGGTCAAGCTTCACCAACTTTTTATGGTTGAATTTTTAACTCTTTAATCTATCTGTAGATATGCTGTGATACAAAACTTTAATGAAATATTTACCCAAAAGTTTTTTTTCCCCCATGTTAATTTTTAAAGAAACAATTTCTTACCTTCTGTTGGTCAAATAAGTTTGTAAATATGATATATATGTTTGCTCACTTATAGTTTGCATTGTGTGTGGGGGACAAGCTCTAAGCAGGTAGGATCCTTATAGCCTAAGGCTTAGTTCTAAAACTAAGCTTTTCCCCACACCCTTGACTGTTGCATGGTGGGGTGGTGCACACTTATAAGGAATCCCATTTATGCCTCAGATAAGTGACTTTGTATCAGAGACTTCCTTATTTGTATATTGGATTAAAGGTTTGGATTTCTACACTATAAAATGGGGCAGACTGGGAACTTGTGCTCTCGGTTTCTGAGATTAGCTCTAGAGGGGAGAGCAGAGAAAGGCCACGTGGAGGAGAGGAGAAGCAGCCAAGATGGTGGAGTACTGAGGGAGAAGCCAGTTTGTGCAGAGAGAAGGAGATGGGGAATAAAGGAGAATAAGGCTGGTGAGGTACAAACCTTTGATTCTAGGAAACTTGGATAAGTCAGTGGCTTTGGGAGCCCTGAATGGAAAGGGAAGTGTTTTCCCACTGTGTGTATTTCTTGCCCACCGAGTGCAAGCTAGGATTAAAGCTAATGGCCCACCAGTTCTTGGCTCCTTTGTTTCATTAGTTCTTGGCTTCTTTGTCTGAATCAAATGGGAACCTGCATGGGCCAGGCGCTGTGATGGTGGCCATGGCTACTGGCCTTACACCTTTAGATTTGAAATTTCTTTTAAATATATTATTTTATTATTTTTTAAAGATTTTGTAGGCTCTATTTTCAGTTTATCACTTCAAAGTCACTGATTTCTCTGTTTATTCTCAGTATTTCACATGCTTTCACTATTACAGATTTATAATTTTTCAGCATCCAATAAGGTAAATACTAACATTCAGACCCTTTTTTAATAAACATTCTTTAACCATTTTTACTTATTTTTCTATAAAATTTTATTATGACTCAAAACAGAACCCCTCTCAGGATAGGGCTGGAATTGAAAGAAACCTAAACATTTAATTAAAAATTATCAATTTATAATATTTAAATTTCCCATTCATGAACCATGCTATGATTCTCTATTGTTTTAAATCTTACTGAATTGATTACTCATTTATGGGTTTTTTTGTTGTTGTATTTTTTCTTTTTTTTTTTTTTTTGTATTTTTCTGAAGTTGGAAACGGGGAGGCAGTCAGACAGACTCCCGCATGTGCCTGACCGGGATTCACCCGGCACGCCCACCAGGGGGCAATGCTCTGCCCATCTGGGGCGTCACTCTGTTGCAACCAGAGCCATTCTAGCACCTGAGGCAGAGGCCACAGAGCCATCCTCAGTGCCCAGGCCAACTTTGCTCCAATGGAGCCTTGGCTGCAGGTGGGGAAGAGAGAGACAGAGAGGAAGGAAAGGGGGAGGGGTGGAGAAGCAGATGGGCGCTTCTCCTGTGTGCCCTGGCCGGGAATCGAACCTGGGACTCCTGCACGCCAGGCTGACGCTCTACCACTGAGCCAACCGGCCAGGGCCTCATTTATGTTTTTATACACTTTAAATTCCTCTGAGATACACTTTTGCTTTGATTTTGATTTTGTTAAAGTGATTCCTCAAGTACATCCCCAGAAAGAAAAGCAGAAGGTAACTTTCTGATGCTTTACAAATACAAAAATATCTAATCCCTTTTTCTCATATATAAATAGTTTGGGCAGGTATAGGGTTTTTATATTGTAATTCTTTCCTCTTAATATGTAATCACTAAGGCTGATGGAAGGAATGTTTCTTGAAACACTACTATTAGAAGAAAAAAATAGAAAACAACCTAAATTGCAAAAAAAAAAGAAGAGATATATTAAATAAGTTAGTGTATCATTAGTAAAAAAGTCTATAAATGATTTTTTTAATGAGGGAAATAAACATCTATTGAAAAGAAAACAAGTCCAGGAGAAAAAAAAAAGGAGACTGAATAACAATATATCATATGTACTGTGATTAGATTTTTGAAAAATAAAATTCTATAAGGATATATATATTATATACATGTTATATCTATTTTTATATCTATATATCTGGAAGAATAGGTGCCAAATATTAACAAACCACTATGGAAATTAAGATTAATGCATGGAGGAGGAAGAACTTTCACTTTTACTTTATATACTCTAAATTATTTGAAGTTTTAAAATTATGTCTTTTTTTAATTTTTACTTTTTTTATTTTTTTTTTTTTTACAGAGACAGAGAGTGAGTCAGAGAGAGGGATAGACAAGGACAGACAGACAGGAACGGAGAGAGATGAGAAGCATCAATCATTAGTTTTTCATTGCACGTTGCAACACCTTAGTTGTTCATTGATTGCTTTCTCATATGTGTCTTGACCGCGGGCCTTCAGCAGACCAAGCAACCCCTTGCTGGAGCCAGCGACCTTGGGTCCAAGCTGGTGAGCCTTGCTCAAACCATATGAGCCTGCGCTCAAGCTGGCGACCTTGGGGTCTTGAACCTGGGTCCTTCTGCATCCCAGTCCAATGCTCTATCCACTGCGCCACTGCCTGGTCAGGTTAAAATGATGTCTTATTACTGCTTTGGGTATACCTCAGTTGGTTAGAGTGTTGTTCTGATACACCAGAGTTGTGGGTTTGATCTCTGGTCAGGGCACACACAAGGATCAACCAATGAATGCATAAGTAAAGTAGAACAACTAATGGTTGTCTCTCTCTCCTTCCCTTCTGAAATCAATAAATAAAAAGTAAAATGAAATAGTAAAATTATGTCTTATTACTAATTAGCAGGTATATAGTTTTGTATTACCAAGGTACACATTTGCTTTATCTTTTCCCATGCCTTTATTTCACTTGATACTGTTAACCACACTCCCTCCTCTACAAACACTGCATTAAATGCCTCTTCTATGAATTCCCAGGATACACTGTACTTACTCCAATTATAGAACTTTTCACTTTAACTTATAATTGCCTATCTATGTTTCCAAGTAGAATGAAAAGTCAGATACTTTCCTTATTTCATCATTTTATATCATACCTTACAAAGTACCACTTTTATAACTATTAGTTGAAAGTATTGCTATGATTTGAAAGAGAAAGTGTATCATCTAGTTCTCTGGAAAGTGAAAAAGGCAATGTTCAGAAGGTAGTAAAGGGAAGCGACATAGGCAGGGTGGAAAGTCCTGAGGGTGAGCTGTGTTCATTGGTTGAGCTGCCAAACCACCATGGGAGTAGTTCCCTTAACTGTAATCTAAGTAGGTCAAAGGAAACAAGGTGGAGACTTGTGAGAGAAACCACACAAGAATAATAAGGAGGTAACTGGTCTTCTCCAATGGGGGAATTCCACACTTAGGTAGGAGAATATTATGTAAATGTATTTCTCTGACGACCTAGTAGTCATCCTAAATGAGTGGGATACATAGCAGTAGCATGGAACTTTTAAAGGGTAAATTGGGAGAAAAAAAAATTGGGAGTCAAATATCACTGTAAAAACAAGGGAGAGCAGGACTTGCTTATTAGGTTAAAGACTAAGCTGTCCCCCCAAAAAAATATCAAAAGTATACATACATCTATAGATAGAGGCTTAAATAACATGGAAGTTCATTTCTTTCTCATGTCACTATCCCAATGTAAGCAGTCCAGCTTGTCAAAGAGACTGTACTTCACAAAGTCACCCAAAGACCCAGATCGCTTCACTATTCCTTAAGGTGATACTTTTATCCTCACAGTAGAAGTTAGGTTGTGGGTACATTCAGTGTTCCAATTTGCGATTAAGGGAAAATGGAGGAACTCAAAGGCAAGTGGCTTATTTTTTAAGGTAGAGATGACCTAGAAACTACATATAACAATTTACATATAATCATTTCTAGTTGTGAAAAGAGGCTGAAGAGGTAGTCGGTAGTTGTGCAGCCCATGTGAAATTCCCTAGTGTAATTTTTATTTCCATGTAAGAAGAGAAGTATGCATTTTGATGAAAAACTAGAAGTTTTGCAATATAAAAAAATTAATATTGTGTTTATAACCTGAAACTCTAGTGATCATCAAATGCTTGTCTCAGACTACTAATCCATGTGCAGCACAAAAACCAAGGACAGTGGACAGAACTTAACGCTAACTATATTTCATTTAAGCAGTTGTTCTTTATTATGAGTTAACGTCCTTATTGTTCTTTGTTAAAATGTCTATAATGCATGATGATGATGGTAGATAGCATTTCACACACACCCCCGAGGCTCTACAAAGTAAAACGTTGCAAAATTTGAAATGCAATTTAAATCTTCTTGGTCTAACCTCCATTTGTATACAGTATGTGTTTTCTAAAATGTAACCACATATACTAACATTTCTCAAAAAGAAATGTATGAAAGCCCCTCAAATAATGCAAGCTCTCGTTGAGTTGTTTTTTTAATTTATTGTATTGACACGGTTCCAAGTGTCGCCTCAATATAACACCCTCTACACACTGCATGGTCCCCCCGTCCCCCAGCCGCTGCACCATGCAGTCTCTTTCCAAAGTTTCTTGTCCTTTTTATGAGATAATGTATTTTCTGGTTTTTGTCAAAATGTCTGTAATGCATGGTGATGATGGTAGATAGCATTTTAAATATCTTTTTTTTGGGGGGGGGGTAAGAGGGAAAATATGTTTATTAAAGCTGGGGACAGTGAAATAGGACGAGAATGGGACAAAAGAAGCAACAGGAGAGCCTCAGCACGGCTCCTTTGGCTCACTGAGCAGTCAGAGTAAAAGCAGCCCTGTAGACAGGTTTAGGGGTTAGCCTAGGAAGAGCTGTTACTGCCCGTTGCTTCCCTAGTTGCAAGTCTCAAGGAGACCCTTAGAGTTTAGAAAATGTGTACCCAGGAGAAGAAGAGGGAAGAGGGACAGGAGTGGGTATGCTCCCCCGCATCAGTGTCCTTTCTTTTCTCCTTCTTCCTCTTCCTCCTCCCCCTCCTCTTCTTTCTCCTCCTCCTCCTTCTCCTCCTTCTCCTCCTCCTCCTTCTTCTTTTGTTTCTTCTCCTCCTCCTCCTCCTTCTTCTTCTCTCCTTCCTTTTTTATTTAAAGTAAAATTACCAACATAGCCACTCCCCAGTTTGTGGATGTATATTTGTTAATATTTTATAGATTCTTGAAAACCAAGCACAGAAGGTCAGCAGAGAGGCCAATGGTTAGGACAGTTATTATCTTACTACTCCTTCAACACTGAAGTTGGCATCTCACCCCCAGGGTAAGTTCCCTAACTCTGCCCACAGGATCCACCATCATCTGTATCCCTTTCCATAGCCAGTTAGATCTCCCTCCTCTGGACTCCTTCCTCTGTTTCCACTATAACATTTATCATATTGCAGTGTATTAAAAGTTAATGTCTTTCTCCTCTACTTGAATATGAGCACCTCAAGAAAAAGAACTATATGCTCATTAAAAGTACTAATTCTTTTTCAACATACACACACAAAACCCCTATATTAGTTCACTAGGACTGCCATGATAAAATAATATAGACTGGGTAGCTTAAACAACAGAAATTTATTTTCTCATAGTTATAGTCTAGAAATCCAAGATCAATGTGTTGTCAGAATCATTTTCTAAGGCTTCTCTTTCTAGCTTGCAAATGGTCACTTTCTCTCTGTCCTCACATGGTTTTTACTCTGTGCCCACAGATCCCTGGTGTCTCTTTATGCATCCAAATTTCCTCTTCTTTTTGGATTAGGATCCACCCTAACCACTTTATTTTAACTTAGTCACCTCTTTGAAGGCCCTATTTCAAAACCAGTCATATTCTGAGGCACTGTGGGTTAGGATTTAACATACCATTTGTGAGAAAGGGGCACAATTTAGCCCATAATAACATCTTTATAATCTTTGCTGATTTAAACAGTAATCTATGTTTTTAAAATCAAATTTATACAGAAATATATATAAGTAGAAAGTCAAAGTCTCCTATCATTTCATCCCTCATGAAAAGAGCTCTCAACACTTTGGGATAATCAATGTTTCCTGAATAAGTGAGTGAGCAATGGTATGGTACCCACATTGAACCTGAAGAGAAAGATGCACCAAGAGCTAGGTGACTTTCTCGAGATCATAAAACTACTTAATGAAAGGAGGACCATAACCCAGTTCTACCAATTTCTCATTTAATGTTCTTCCTACTGTCCTATGCTAGTACTTTTTAATATTCATTGTAATTATTGAATATTCATGTTCCTCATTTTTCATGGTAAAATTGAAAATTTTATATTTCACTTTTAAACTTACCAAGCCTAATAAAATTTAAGTGCTCTTCATTTACATTTGCCCTTCTCTTTTTGTAGCAAAAAAACAGATGCTTGCTCAAGATTAATTTTCAGCCTGACCAGGCAGTGGCCCAGTGGATAGAGCGTCGGACTGGGATGCAGAAGACCCAGGTTCAAGACCCCAAGGTCACCAGCTTGAGCGTGGGCTCATCAGGTTTGGGCAACGCTCACCAGCTTGAGCCCAAGGTTGCTGGCTTGAGCAAGGGGTCACTCGGTCTGCTGTAGCCCCCTGGTCAAGGCACATATAAGAAATCAATCAATGAACAACTAAGGAACCGCAATGAAGAATTGATGATTCTCATCTCTCTCCCTTCCTATCTGTCTGTCCCTCTCTCTGACTCTCTCTGTCTCTGCCACAAAAAAAAATAATAATTTTCAGTTTTCTATTACTGCATAACAAACCTTGTAAAAACTTCATGACTTAAAAACAACAGCTATTTTACTTTCATGATTCTATAAGCAGGTCATCTGGGAGTGACTTCTGATGGCCTTGCCTGCAATCACTCATGTGGCCTCACTCACGTCTAGCAGTTGGTGGTGGCCCTGTATGGGAGTGCTTCTGCTGTCCTCCATGTGGTTCACCTCCTCTGCTAAGCTACTCCAGGCTTCAGGGCTTGGCGATCTTAGGGTTCCAAGAGGGTAAGAGTAGAAAAAGCAAGGTCTCTTACAACCTACTACAATGAGCACAGTGTTATGGTACTTTTATTTCATTCCGATGGTCAAAGCCAGTCACAAGGTCAACCCTAACTCAAGGGGTTGATGGATAGCCTATGTCTTTCAATGAGAGGAGTGGCTAAACACATTGCAAAGAAGCATGTGGACACAGGAAAATGTGATTCATGGGAGGAGGTGGCCATCACTATAATGTTTGTCCATAGCTGACATTTCTCACAGAATAACCTTCTGCTTTGCCAGCCTTCCTGCCATGCTCATGGCTTCCTTTAAA
Source organism: Saccopteryx leptura (assembly GCF_036850995.1). Classification (NCBI taxonomy): domain Eukaryota; kingdom Metazoa; phylum Chordata; class Mammalia; order Chiroptera; family Emballonuridae; genus Saccopteryx; species Saccopteryx leptura. The sequence goes on along the minus strand of NC_089509.1, from coordinate 77,926,297 downwards.
CAAAGTGAATCATTCATATGGTATCATGCTTTGTATTCTGTAACTCCCACATGACTTCAAGGAGTTAGACTGGAGATTAGTATTTGCATTAGCAGGGATTAAGGCTAACGTCAAGTGAAAGAAAAACCCCACATGGCTGTGCTTAAACAAAATAGAAGTTTATTTCTGGCTCTTGTCAAAATTCAGAAGTCAGTTCCTCAGAATTAGTATTGGCCTCCAATTATCTGGCCACTTCTATTTTGTTGCTCCATTAACTGCATCTTCTATTCCTAACATTGCCGCATGATTCAAGATGGCTGCCAAGTATTACAGCCCATTTTATCCAGCAGAAAGGAAAAAACTGTGGGGAAAATTGCATCAATTCTAATTACGGATACATCTTAGAAGTCACACACCCAAATTCAACTTATATCCCATTGGCTCATACTTAGTCAAATAATGACAGCATGGGAGGACTGGGAAACATACTTTTTATTTTTAGTGGTCATGTGCTCAGCCAAAATTCGGGGGTTCTATTACAACAGAAGATCAGAGAGTAAATATTGATGGATTATTAGCAATCTCTACCATAGTGCTTTATCTATACAGAATTTGTATACTGTACATGAGCATGTAATGTGGCCTATATGACTAATATGCCTAACAGAGATCTGTCATTTATTAATTCATTCCTTCTGCAAACATAATCTTTATTGAATTCTTTCTATATGCTAAGCACTGCTTTAGTTTCTAAAAAAGAGAGCACTGAACAAAACAGATTCTCTGCCTCCATTTAGTTATACTATAATTTGGAAAGATAGTCAATAAACAAGAAAACAGTACAATATAAAGCATTTATAAGTGTTGTGAATAAGTAATTTAGACAAATGGATAGATAAAATGGCCTGTAGGTAGGAAGGGGTATTTATTTTAGATAGGTGGCATATGAGCAGGGACATGAATGAATGAGGTGAGGAGGAAGAGTCATGCTGATATCTGGGAGAAAAGACACAGACAGAGGGAACAATAAGTACAAAAACCTTAAAGTAGTGCTTAGAATGTTTGAGGAACAGCAAGGAATCTGGCATAACTAGAACTAGAGGCGGAGGAGTGACAGGAGATAAAGAGATAACCAGAGGTCAGATTCATAAAAAGGACTAAGTAGTGGGCTATGAAAAAGATATTCTTTCTTCAAAAGTCTAAAAGTAAAGTTGCATCTGAGGTCCTCAAGATCACCTTTTGATTCAAAGATTTGCTAGGAGAATTCACAAGACTCAGCAGATGGCTGTACTCAGTGTACACTTGGCTCCTGGCTGTGATGGTGACAAAATACATAGCAAAATCAGCAAAAGAAAAGGTGTATAAGGCAAAATCTACAGAAAACAGTTATAAGCCCCAAGAGTCTTCCTTCACTAGAGTCACACAGGAGACACTTAATTCCTCCAGCAATAAGTTATAACAATAGGTATGAAATACTGTCTACCAGGGAAACTCATTACAAACAATTAGCGCCCAAGATTATATTGAGTACTGGTCACATAGGTACCCTCTTACTGGAACATACCAAATTCTTGATTGTCAGAAGAAAAGCAGGTCTTTAGTATAAACTATATTATTTGTATAAATGATTTAGTCATAGTGAGCCATACAAATTTAGCAAATGGTCAGAAATCTGAAACCTAAGTACTCAGATGCCAGTCAAGGGCCAACCTTGCAGGCAGGTCTTTCTAAGAATGGTAGTCTTGGGCCTGTTGTTGTTAACTCTTTCCTGTACAAAAGCACACAGTGAATGATGCAGGAAGCACAGTGGCAATAGGAACCAGGAAACTAAGCAGGGACCAAGCAGACTCCAGTGAGGTAGTAGAAGCAATGTGTAAATCGAATCCGTGAGATAAATAAACTGAGAAGTAGACAAGGGACAGTAATAACAGCAGGAGGAAGAAGCAGAGAAAGCAGCTTAATCGAGTGAGTGAAGGAAGAACTAACATCCCCCATTTGGAAATGACCCCAGTACTGCTTATGGGACTTTACAATTGTTATTTGATCCTGGAGACCAATGAGCAATGCTTTGGTTCTTCAAAAGGCCTGATTGTTTCATTAAGATGGTTTCCCATACTTGCCTCCTAATTTCCTTTTCTCTCCTTGTAATAAACTCCAATCACCCAAGATCAAAGGCATCTCTGTGCTTTCTGAAACCTCAAAGCACCTCACTAATATACCTGGGTTGTAAGCCATTCAAGGCATAGACTTCATAGGAAATAACTATTATGGTGGCCAAGAGATCACTGGCCAACTGGATGAAGGACCAAGATTTGTAAGACTGCATGAAACCTTCTCCTACCCACCACCACAAGGCCATGTTCCAGCACAACTGTGCTCAGATACAAAGAGCACTTTCATGCTTTTTAAGTTTTCATCATATAGTTCCCTCTGTCTAAAATTCCTAGTCTGTTCATCCTCAAAAAATACCTAGCTCAAATGCTCTGAAGCCTCTCTGACCAGCTTTCTCCCCACACTCTTGCCTGGTCCCTCTAGAATGAATCCTTCCCTCTGTACTGCTCTCTCAGCTCTTAATACATAATTTTGTAGTAACCAGTATAAAACATATTGTCATCAGTATTTATGCATCTGTCTCTGATGTAAATTATGTTTCTAATACTTAGCATAGTGCTTCACAAATGATATTTCTTTAATAAATGTGTATTTGGTAAATGAATAAGTGAATGAGCCAAGAAACAAGTTCTATTAGTCATATACTGAAGAGTTCTGATCTCAGGAGTCAAGGACAAAGCTCCTTGATCAGTTCTTAATTCTCATGTTTAAAACAATATTTGTTATCCATTGGGGTACTTATTATTTTCCAAAATTATATTGCTTTTGCACTACATTAATTCTTTGAAGGTGTTATTACTTTATAGATGTTAAAGAGCCATGTTAGCATTGATTCTAATCATTTCCCTCGTGAGGAAACAAGTTATTTTTTATTTTTATTTTTTAATTATGGGAGGACCTAAATATTCCTCAACTAAAAAGTATATGCCAAATATACTCAATTTTGTGGCATCTGAGCATGTTTATACAAGTAGACACACAGAATCACTTTCCTGCTATGAATGTACTATTATTGCTAGTGCCTCATATATATGTGCATATTCTTTAATTAAACTGTTCAAAAGGTAATAATTTTAAGTAGTTTTGTTTTTATGATCCACTATGTATGGCAATGAAAGTAAATTCCCTAAGAAATTTTGAAATAAAACCAATTCTTTTTCTATTTATTTATTTATTTATTTTGTGGCAGAGACAGAGAGAGTCAGAGAAAGGGACAGATAGGGACAGACAGACAGGAAGGAAGAAATGAGAAACATCAGTTCTTCATTGAGGTTCCTTAGTTGTTCATTGATTGCTTTCTCATATGTGCCTTGACCGGGGGGCTACAGCAGACCGAGTGACCCCTTGCTTGAGCCAGTGACCTTGAGCTCAAGCTGGTGAGCCTTGCTCAAACTAGATGAGTCTGCGTTCAAGCTGGCAACCTCAGGGTCTCGAACCTGAGTCCTCCACATCCCAGTCCGATGCTCTATTCACTGCGCCACCGCCTGGTCAGGCTGTAATAAAACCAATTCTAAAAGGCCTAATCATGGTTTTAACAAATGTCAAAGAGAATCCAAATTTGTTATTCTTTCTACAGATCTCTTTTGAATAGTGGCCCTATAATATCTGATAATATATTTTATAGCTTTCCTATACTTCTCTGAGAGTTATTAGAATCAAAGCCTTTGGTTAAATGCTTTAATGACATGCTGTTGTTAACGTATGAGAGCTTGCGAGAACTAACAAAATGGATTCCCAGAAATTGAAAAGAGATTTTATCTTTTAAATTTTATCTTTCAATTACAGTTTACATTCAGTATTATTTTATATTGGTTTAAGGTGTACCACATAGTGGTTAGACAATCGTATACTTTACAGTGTTTCTCCGAATATTTCCAGTACCTACCTGGCACCAAACGTAGTTATCACAATATTATTGAATATATTCCCTATGTTGTACTTTACATCCCTATGACTATTTTGTGACTACAAATTTGTATTTTTTAATTTTATTTTTATTGATTGATTTTTTTTAGAGAGAAAGGAAGAGAGAGAGAAGAGAGAGAGAAACACTGATTTGTTGTTCCACTTGTTTATGCATTCATTGGTTTATTCATGTATGTGCCCTGACCTGAGATAGAACCCACAACGTTGGTGTATTGGAACAATGCTCTAATCAACTGACTTACCCAGCCAGGGCTGAATTTGTATTTTTTAATCCCTTTACATTTTTCACCCAGTCCCTCAATTCCCTTTTCCTCTGGCAAGCATCAGTCTGTTCTCTGTATCTTTGGCTCTGTTTTATTTTGTTTGCTCATTTATTTTTATTAGATTTCACATATAGGTGAAGTCATATAGTATTTATCTTTCTCTGACTGACTTATTTTTCTTAGCATAATACTTTCTAGGTCCATCCATGCTGACACAAATAGTAAAATGTCATTCCTTTTTATGGTTGAGTAATAGTCCATTGTATATATTCACCACCACTTTTTTTTATCCACTTAATTACTAATGGGCACTTGGGTTGCTTCCACATAGTGGATATTATAAATAACACTGGAATGAACAGAGGGGTGTATATATTCTTCTGAATTCATATTTTGGGTTTCTTCAAATATAGTCCTTGGAGTGGAATTGCTGGATCAATTTTTAGTTTTGTGAGGAAACTGTACTGGTTCCATAACGGCTGTGCCAATCTACATTCCCACCAACAATACACAAGAATTCCCGTTTCTCTACACCCTCACCAATACTTGTTATTTGTGGATTTGTTGATGATAGCCATACTGACAGGTCTGAGGTAATATTTCATTATGATTTTAATTTTTATGATGATGGAAGTGACAATAAGCGTATGATCATATCTCTTGTCATCTGTATGTCATCTTTGAAGACCTGTCTATTCATGGACTTTTGCCCATTTTTAAATTGGATTATTGTGTTTTTAGTGTTGAGTTGTATGAGTTCTTCATAAATTTTGGATATTAAGCTCTTTTTTTGATGTACCGTTAGTGAATATCTTCCCATTTAGTATGTTGGCTTATCATTTTGTTGAATAGTTTCCTTTGCTGTGCAAAAACTTTTTAGTTTGATGTAGTCCCATTTGTTTATTTTTTCTTTGTTTGTTTCCCTTGCTGCGGGAAATATACCAGAAAAAAAATATTGCAAAGAGAAATGTCAGAGATTTTACTGCCTATGTTTTCTTCTAAGTAAGAATTTTATGTTTCAAGTCTTACAGTGAAGTCTTTAATACATTTTAAGTTTATTCTAGTATATGGTGTAAGAAGGTGGTCTAGTTTGATTTTCCATGTATCTTTCCAATTTCCCCAACATCATTTATTGAATAGACTGTCTTTATCCCCATTGTATGTTCTTCCCTCCTTTGTCAAATATTAATTGCCCATATAGGCATGAGTTTGTTTTGGGGCTCTTTATTCTATTCCACTGATCTATATGTCTGTTTTCTTGCCAGTACCATATTGTTTTGATTAATATGGACTCATATTATGGCTTGATATCAGGTAATATGATTCCTCCAATTCTGTTCTTCTTTCTCAAGATTGCTGTTAAGGGTCTTTTGTGATTCCATATAAATTTTTGGATTATTTGTTCCAGTTATGTGAAGTATATACCATTGGTATTTTGATAGCGGTTGCATTGAACATGTAAATTGCTTTGGACAGTATGGACATTTTATTTATTTATTTTATTTTTTTACAGAGACAGAGAGTGAGTCAGAGAGAGGGATAGACAGGGACAGACAGACAGGAACGGAGAGAGAGATGAGAAGCATCAATCATTAGTTTTCCATTGTACATTGCAACACCTTAGTTGTTCATTGATTGCTTTCTCATATGTGCCTTGACTGCGGGCCTTCAGCAGACCGAGTAACCCCTTGCTGGAGCCAGTGACCCTGGATTCAAGCTGGTGGGCTTTTGCTCACCAGATGAGCCCACGCTCAAGCTGGCAACCTCAGGGTCTCGAACCTGGGTCCTCTGCATCCCAGTCCGATGCTCTATCCACTGCGCCACCGCCTGGTCAGGCAGTATGGACATTTTAATGCTGTTAATTCAACTTATCCATAAGCACAGTATATGCTTGCATTTGTTTGTATCTTCACTATCTTTCTCCAGTATCTTATAATTTTCTGAGTCAGCTCTTTTAATTCCTTGGTTAAATTTATTGCTAGGTTTTTGAGTTTTTTTGTTTTTTGTTTTTTGTTATTTGTTTTTTTGGATGCAATGTAAATAGGATTGTTTTCTTACTTTCCCTTCCTGATAGTTTATTATTGGTGTATAAAAATGTAACTGATTTCTGAATATTTATTTTGTATCTTGCTACTTAACTGAATTCATTTATCAGTTCTAGTAGTTTTGTAGTGGAATCTATAGGATTTTCTATATACAATACCATTTCATTTGCAAATAATGACAATTTCACTTCTTCTTTTCCAATTTGGATGCCTTTTATTTCCCCTTCTTGTCTGATTCTTGTGACTATGACTTCCAGTATTATATTGAATAATAGCAGTGACAGCGAAATTCCCCATCTTATTCCTGATCTTAAAGAAAACACTTTTAGATTTTGCCCATTGAGTATAATATCAGCTGTGGTTTTATCATGTATGGCCTTTATTATGTTGTGATGTGTGCCCTCTATTCCCACTTTGCTGAGAGTTTTTATAATAAAAGGGTGCTGAATTTTGTTAAATGTTTTTTCTGTATCTGTTAATATGATCATGTGGTTTTATCTTTCATTTTGTTTATGTGGTGTATTACATTTATTGATTTTCAGATATTGTTCCAACCTTACAACCCAGTAATAAATCTCACTTGACTGTAGTGTATGAATGTTTTAATTGTTGCTGATTTCAATTTACTAATATTTTGTTGAGGATTTTTACATCCATGGTCATGAGGGATATTGGCCTATAAATTTTTCTTCTTCATAGTATCTTTATCTGGTTTTAGAATTAGGATAATGCTGACCTTGAAAATGAGCTTAGGAGTCTTCCCTCCTCTTGAGTAGAAATTTTTTTTAAAATTTTTTTTTCTGTGGCAGAGACAGAGAGAGTCAGAGAGAGAGAGACAGATAGGGACAGACAGACAGGAAGGGAGAGAGATGAGAAATATCAATTCTTCATTGAGATTCCTTAGTTGTTCATTGATTGATTTCTCATATGTGCCTTGACCGGGGGGCTACAGCAGACCAAGTGATCCCTTGCTCGAGCTAGGGACCTTGGGCTCAAGCTGGTGAGCCTTGCTCAAACCAGATGAGTCCACACTCAAGCTGGCAACCTCAGGGTCTCGAACCTGGGTCCTCCACATCCCAGTCCGACACTCTATACCAGAGGTCCCCAAACTACGGCCTGCGGGCCGCATGCGGCCCCCTGAGGCCATTTATCCAGCCCCTGCTACACTTCCGGGAGGGGTACCTCTTTCATTGGTGGTCAGTGAGAGGAACATAGTTCCCATTGAAATACTGGTCAGTTTGTTGATTTAAATTTACTTGTTCCTTATTTTAAATATTATATTTGTTCCCATTTTGTTTTTTTACTTTAAAATAAGATATGTGCAGTGTGCATAGGGATTTTTTCATAGTATTATTTTTTAATATTTTTATTTATTGATTTTTAGAGAGAGGGGAGAGAGAGAGAGAGAGAGAGAAGGAGGAGGAGTAGGAAACATCAACTCCCATATGTGCCTTGACCAGGCAAGCCCAAGGTTTCGAACCGGCAACCTCAGTGTTCCAGGTCTTTGCTTTATCCCACTGCGCCACCACAGGTCAGGCCCATAGTATTTTTTATAATCCGGCCCTCCAACGGTCTGAGGGACAGTGAACTGGCCCCCTGTGTAAAAAGTTTGGGGACCCCTGCTCTATACACTGCACCACCACCTGGTCAGGTTTGAGTAGATATTTTTTAAATAGCATTATCTGATATAGAAGTTCATTAGAATTAAATTTAAATTTCCAAGATTCATCATCTAAGAGAGGGTTTGCAAATATGTCTGGTGTGATTGGAGCCCTGTATAAATTTCATGTGTGTCATGAAGAGGATGTTTCTGTGGGATTGGAGAAGGAAACTAATATTTTTTGAGCGATTTTTTTTGTGTTTATGTCAGGCACATATACACTTTCATTTCATCATTATAACACCCATCTAAAGTGGGAGTCTTATCCACATTTTACAAAGGGTAAAATGAAGTTAAGAGAGGGAGGCTCCAGTTGCTGCATAGAAGAACTGCATAGAAGAACTGGACTTCCAACCAAGTTTCTGTAACTCCAAAATTTGTGTCTCTACCACCCAATATAAAAGGCAAGGTTATCACATCACAGCATACAAAGAGCTCTAAGTAAGTGTAACCTATTCTGGATATTATCCCCAAATGTAGTGATCTTTTTGTGTAACCAGGAATAAATATGCTATAATGCCAATTTACTAATACTATTCTACCTAGCCATAAAATAAAACTAAATAAGAATGTACCAACAAAGTAAGCTTATAAAAGAACTTCTGTAAAATATTAAATCCAGTTTGCTGCTCTTATAACCATAATTCAATATTACTAGTTTAGTGATAACAGTTATGTATTCTGTAACAAATCAAAAGTATATAATCAATCCTGCATTTTCACCTCCAGCCAAACTCTTGTTATAGTTAAAAGGCCTGTTCCCCTCTGGCTGACACAATCAAGGATTAACATACAAGCAAGAAGAGTAAAAATAAGTGGGAGCTACTCCTCAGCCTCTCTTTCCTTCTCCTTGTTCCCCCCGTGCTGAGGCATGCAGTTCTGATTCTCTCTCAAGGCCAAGAGGACAACCTGACTGTGGGAATCTGTAAACACTGTTACACAAAAACCTTAATATATGTTACTTTCTAGCTTCAGTTCCTGTAACAACCGATAGAACCGATGCTGACCTTCGGATGTGCTAGCTCCAAAAGATGCGCTGACCTTCAATCATTTATCTGAACAAACTGGCTTGCCTTGCACTAGCCCCTTCTCAACAAAGAACTTTTAACTCTCTCCTTTTGATTCCTTTATTATATTTGTATTTATTCCCCCTCCTTACCAAACCCTCCTGCCTGCACCAAAGGGGAGAGATGGGTTTTTGAGGACAGGAGTCCCCCCATCTGCTCAGTTGGCCAGCACTTGAATAAACCTCTTTCCTTTGCACCAGCACCTGTCCCACAAGTATTGATTGTTTGTTACAGCAGGCAGCTGGAATTGCGGGTCATTTTTCTGGTTAAACTTAAAGAATAAGTTTTTCAAAAATATTTGAACAGGGGTCAACAAACTATGGCTCGAACCTGTTTTTTATAAATAAGACTTCATCTGGATAGTGCCACACCCATGTGTTTGCCATGTTGCCACTGGCTGCTTCAGAGATGCGAAGATAGAGCTGAGGAGCTGTGACAGAGAACACATGGTCCACAGAGCCCAAAATACTTACTATCTGACCCTCTACAGAAAAACTGTGCTGACCTCTGGAATAGAACCTTTGTTAATCAAAGGACCTCTATCCCAGGGAGAGAGGTTCAATGTTAGGCACGCACTGGAAAGTTGTTCTGCTACAGAAGTGCTGGAGGATTTGCAGACTCTGCCCCAACCTAGGGGAAATACTTTGCAAAATGAGTCCATTTTCCTTGCTCTGACCTATTGTCCATCAAGGAATCCCATTACAAATACCGTTCTCTAAGCACTGTGATAACTGAAAACATGTTTAAAAAGATAAATAAATAATAGTCGCTATGTAAACATAGCCTGACTATAAATTAATAGAACAGAAACAGAAAACTAAACAGCAAAACTTTTCAAGGTTGATTTAGGCTCCCTATCTGTGAAGCAATTAAACATTGGCAAGGGAGATGAGATTATAGTTTAAACGAATTTAAGCTAACCACTGGCAAACCAAAAACATGACAGCTAATCTTAATAAGAGTTCAATAGATATTGAGATGCTAACCACCATATTTACTATAATGAACATGATTTTCTGATAAAGGAAGGGTCTACTAAGGCATAATATGAAAAAAATACAATCTTAATCAAAACAATATAGTTTGTCCTTATTCTCCCATTTGATACTCGTAGATTCAACAGCTCATAAATGGCAGAAATGTTCATCCCATAATAATAGCTTAACAGTTTAAAGGGTATTTCTAGAAATTTTAAAATTTCTAAAACTGAGAAAAAAATTTATATAGTTTCTTGACTTTTTTCTTATTCCATTGATAAACACTTCCTATGCCCAAACTCATACCCTACAAAACCATTGCCTTTTCTTCATTTTCTTCCTTTAAATTAAAAAATATACTTTTTTTTTTTTACACAGAGACAGAGAGAGAGTCAGAGAGAGGGATAGACAGGGACAGACAGGAACGGAGAGATAGGAAGGAAGCATCAATCATTAGTTTTTCGTTGCGCGTTGCAACACTTTAATTGTTCATTGATTGCTTTCTCATACGTGCCTTGACTGCGGGCCTTCAGCAGACCAAGTAACCCCTTGCTTGAGCCAGTGACCTTGGGCTCAAGCTGGTAAGCTTTTGCTCAAACCAGTTGAATCCACGCTCAAGCTGGAGACCTCAGGGTCTCGAACCTGGGTCTTCCGCATCCCAGTCCTATGCTCTATCCACTGTGCCACCGCCCGGTCAGGCAAAATATACATATTTTTGAGACAACACATTCACATGATTAAAAATCCAAAAGGTTCCAAAGTGTTTCTAGTGAGACATCTCTTTCCTATCTCTGTTCCCCGGTCACCCAGTTTTCTATTCTCCTTTACCAGCAAAGTTACTATTTTCTTGTGCATCATTCAAGAGATAATCTATGTCTCTTTAAATAAATAGGTATGTATATGTATGTATGTACGTATATACTTTTCCCCTTCATATCTTTTTTACAGTATTCTACACCTTGCTTTTTTTCCTTTATAATGTATCTTAGTGATCTTCTCATAGTGATCCATAACTTGCTCACTCTTTTATAGGTCTTTATAATATGTATTCCATTAGTGGCGCAGTTTATTTGATTAACCCCCTATTGATGGACATTTGAGTTATTTCCAGTATTTTGATATTGCAAACAATGCTGCAATATATAAGCCAAGACATGTGTCATTTCACACATGTGGAAGGGTAACTACAGAATAAATTACTGCCTTTTCATCTTTCACCAAAATCTCATTTTCAGTTGATTAGCAGTTTTTGCACTGGGTGGGAATACTCACTAAAACACCTTAATCTTTTGTTTGTTTGATATAAAGGACTTATTCATGTCATAGGCTAAAATCAACTCCAAAGTATATATTCCACACACTAATTAACACCAAAATTCTGTTATCTGGCTAAGAATAAATCACTTTCTTAAGGCTTCACTTGTATTGCCAGAACTAACAATGAGACATACACACGTACAATAATAATAGCATTGACTGCCTACGAAGAAATTTAAGAACAGTACCAGGAATATGAGCCACACATGTCAGGCAGTTTTCCCGCCTTGTTCATAGCATAGCAATTTATTTTCTGGCCTCAGACCTTCCCCCCTCCCCCCACAGGTTGACATTACAGCAAAATCTCTAGGTTTATGGACCTTCTGTGGAAGCTTACATAATCCAAAACTTTGTAAACATTTCCTGTCAGAAGTTTTAAAATTGTAATCTGCAGTATATTTCATAAGCTCCAGTTAGCAAGGAATAGGTAAGCTGAATGCATTATTTTCTAGTTACCAGTACATTGCAGAAGCCAAGATACTCTGAACGAGTTCCAAACAAGGAATTTAATGTGGTTTCTATTACCCCAGATCTTGTCAATGAATGTTTTACTCAACGCCCCTAAGGAGTTAAGTGATGGGATATAATAAAAATAATAGCTAACAGTTATTGAGCATTCACTATAGGCCAACCATTAAGTGAAGAACTTGACATGCATTCTTGTTTTGTACTTTAGTCCATTGCTGATTTTAGCTAGGGTTACAAGAAGTTCATTCCTTCCCCTCTGCCCTTCCCAAAGTAAACCCTAATCCCAGACTCTCATTTGTCCTAAGAGTTACTAAAGTGAGAATATTCTTGTAGGAGGGAACAGTGTAAACTGAACCAGTCTTTACATATCATTGTGACTGATTTTATCATACTCTTCACAGGATAGCATTTTAATGGGGAGAGGGAATAATTGCTCAGTAGATGTATTGTAGGGTGGGTACAGACTGCCCTGAGAAGGGTCACTAAAAGACAAGATTTATATACCATAAAAGCTAAGTTTACCTCAGACAAGTACCCGGAATGGCCCCTCTCCCAACTTTAACTCCCCCTTATGAATAAATGGGAAAACGAAGGCCAAGATGGATTTTTGACTCTGCAGTGTTATGATAATTAACTTGATTTAATAGCTCATCAAGTATCAGCATGCTCAGGGATCAGTAACTTATAATCAACGCATTAGACAGTATTTGGAAGTTGCTTATGGGTATTTATGAAGGCTGTTTGGGATTATACCTTTTTTTTAATACAATCAGCTTGAAGAACAATTTCATAACAGTTTGTTTTTCTAAAATAATTTCCAAGAGTTGATCCTGATCTTTAAGCACAGACCTAAGGTTATCTCTTACAGAGGCATAATTTATCATGGCCTAAAATCACTCAGACTGAAGAAGACCTCTGACTAATTCTGTGAGGGGTGGGCAAGTGGAGTGGAATGCTTGAAAAAGTAGGTCACACAGTTAATTGCACACAGTTTAGCCCAGAATTAAGCAAAAGGCAACCTCACTCTATCTCTTTGATCTGTAGCCACTTTGAAACTCTGTCACTGGCAGCAACTTGGGTTTTGAGTGTTCTGAGGCCTGGCAGGAGTCTGGGCGGGGCTGTATCACTATGGCCTCTCCTTGCTGGCTAAGTGCAGCTTGCTGATTGAATGTCCCTGACAGAAGGAGAAGAAAATCCTGTGAGTGTCCCACTGGCTATAAACCCTAACGACCCTAACTGGAAGCATACAACTAGGCTGTAATTACCACGTCCTCTCCATTATTTCCAGAGAATTACCCAGGAACATTACTGAAAATGAACAGTCTTGTCCAGTCAGCTCCCGTTTTGTCAGCAAGGTTAGAGCCCTGTGAATTTCACAACTTTGGCAGCTTCTTGGGAAATGCGTTATGAGTTTCCAAATCTCTTACTCAGCCTTGATAAGATTCCCAAGTGATTGCAAAAGTGAAAATAAAAGCCAAAAAAGCAGACTTGCCCTGGCCAGTTGGCTCAGCAGTAGAGCATCAGCCCAGAGTGTGGAAGTCCCGGGTTCGATTCCTGGTCAGGGCACACAGGAGGAACATCCATCTTCTTCTTCACCTTTTCTCCTTTCCTTCCTCTCTCTCTCTTCCCCTTCCACAGCCAAGGCTCCATTGGAATAAAGTTGGCCCGGGCACTGAGGACAGCTCCATGGCCTCCGTCTCAGGCACTAGAATGGCTCCACCCTCAACAGAGCAACACCCTAGATGGGCAGAGCATAGCCCTCCTGGTGGGCATGACTGGTGGATACCGGTGGCTTGACTTGGGGTGGTGAACATGCAATACAGTGCACAGAAGATGTGCTGTAAAATTGTGCACCTGAAACTTTTATAACTTTATTAACCAGTGGTCACCCCAATAAATAATTAAATTTAAAAAGAGGAAAAATAAAAGAAGAGCCTTGGTGTTTATAAGTAAGACAGGGAATAAAAATCAAATGCAAGTGACCTGGACTTTATAATCCTATGGACTTTGGTGTACTTAGTGGAACCCACAGTCCTTATATGGAAGGAAGAGATACATACTGTTAATGACACAGGCTTGCTCTTGACATATACCTCAGTAATTTATGCAATGTTAGAACTGGTAGGAATTCAAAGACCATCTCCTCCACACCTTAATATTATAAATTTGAGATCAGAGAGATTAAATCCCTTATTGCTGGGCACTCAGTTCATATGGTAGAATGAAAAAAGCTTGAACTTGTGTCTTAACCCTTGCCCTTTCTGGTTGTAGCTTTTAGATGAGCCAATGAGCCTCAGTTTCTATATTGGCAAATTGGAGTAATTTCTACCCCAACAGCTGTGAGTGTTACTTAATAGAAACAGTAAGAAGCCTCTAGGAACTTAGAAATACATTGGCTCTCTCAGAATCAAATTAGTAAAATTCACATATAATAGATGAGAAAGTTACCTTTAGAAATAAATCATGAAATTGTAAATTTATGACAGAAGAATTTTTTAAATGTCTATTTCTTCTGATATTATAGAGTACTACATGTCTATTACATTTTTAAAAATCCAGACAATAAAGAAAAAAGTGTGGACTACTCATAATTCTGGTGCACGTACTGTTGCCCTTCGATTTACAATGAGATTATATCTCAATAAACCCACTGTAAACTGAAAATCTCATAGGTTTTCAAAAATACATTGAATACATCTAACCTACCAAACATCACAGGTTAGCCTAGCCTACTTCAAGGTGCTCAGAACACTTGAATTAGCCTACAGTTGGGGAAAATCATTTAACACAAAGCCTATTTTATAAATAAGTATTGAAGAGATCATGCAATTTATTATGTGTATCTCTTCGGCACCATTATAAATTGAAAAATTACAAGTCAAACTATCGTAAATCAGGAGCTAACTTTATTTCCAAGTATGTTCTTGGAGTATTCCTCATACACGTGTGGATGAGATCATGCTATATCTGCTTTTGACACCTAACATATTATTGGGATAATTTTTCAATGTGTTTAACAGCACTCAGAATTCCAAGAAAAATGAATTGGACATAACATCTGGGGAGCTGATCTGATCTGAAATATCATTATAATTTGATAAACCTGGGAAAGATTGAGAGAATAAAGTAAGATTGATCATCAAGAAACAAAGCAAAAAGAAGCCTCTAAATATCAGATTATAGGCCAGGAAGGGTGCTAAGACTTGACAAGTTTTACTTACTTTCTTCCTTTCAACTACACTTCTAAAAATAGGTAGCATTACTATTCTCATTTTTCAGATGAAGAAACTGATGCTCAAAGAAATGAATTTACTCAATATCACACTATTAATAAATGTTAAGAATAGGATTTGTACCTAAGCAATATACTTCCAGGGCCTGGTTTTTTAAATTTGTGGTTTATTTTTACTGAAGTTACACACATACACACACACACACACACACACACACACACACACACACACACACAATTTAAATAATCAAATAGTTCTTCAAGGTTTGTTTTGAAAACTACAGTTCCTAGCCCCTACCTCTCTACTCCATTTCTCATAACCTAGAGGCAACGACTTCCATTCTTGCCTCCCCTTCAACAGCTGATTCTTAGGGTATGTATCGCCATATTGATTAATAATGTGCTTGAATTGTTACTTTGTGGGGTTTCAATTTTAGGTGGTCTCTATTGTTCTCTCACTTAGAGGATGAGGATTTAACCTTCTGTCTCCCTTATTCACCACGTCCACCAGGAACTATCATCCTCTCTGCCTGTTCTCTCAATTCTGCCGTGGTCTGAATGATTGTGTCCCCTAAAATCCTATGTTAAAACCCAATTCCCAGTGTGATGATACTTGAGGATGGGGCCTTTAAGAAGTGATTAGGTCATGGGGTGGAGCCCATAAATGGAGCCCTTATAAAGAGATCCCAGAGAGCTCTTTCACCCCCTCTGCCATATATGGTTACACTAAGAAAACCCTATCTAAGAATCGGAAGTGGGTTCTCATCAGACATGGAACCTGCCAAGGCCTTGATCTTGGACTTCTAGCCTCCAGGACTGTGAGAAATAAGTTTATGTTGTTCATAAGCCACCTAGACTAGAGTAATTTGTTATAAAAGCCCTAACAGACTAAAAGTCATACTGGAGTTTTCATTATACCTAACATTCGGTGTTCACATCATTATGCACAGGCAAATGCTATTCACCGCTAATACCTGTAGCCCGTCGTGACTATCCCACCTCCTATTTTCCCTGGAATTATTGCCGTGATCATTTTACTATTGTTTGCTTAGTTTTCTTTGTTCTTATTACAAATCCAAATTTCTTCCACAGTTGTATAAATCCACTTTCAATACTATATTCAAATGCACTAACGACTCTAACCATTTTATCATCTGGTAAAAAAGCACCTTTGCTCCAATCTGGGTAAGGTGCTCTCTAGCATTAGCTCCATTAAGAGACTGGAGCTCTTTAATCCTTATTCTGGGAATTCTCCGCACCTCTCTTTAGTCTTGTATCTTGTTTCTTGAATCTTGTATCTTTCTTCCTTTCAGCATATGTCTTTGTTTTGGTGAAGGTCACAACTCAGGAGCTTCCTGAGAAAGAATGCAAAGCCAGTAAGATTATTTTCAACCTTGCATATTTGAAAATACCTTCATTCTACACTTTCTCTTTTATGTTATCGAAATTCATTATTTTCTGAATTTAGAAAGCATTTTCTCCATTGTCTTTTAGCTTTATATCTTGTTATTGAGAAAAAAGATGACATTCTGATTCTTGTTTTGTTATATTAAAACTGTTTTGTTTTGTTTTTTTCTGGAAGTGCGTAGTCATATCTTTTCTACTTTTTGTTGTTGTCAATAGTTTTTGCTTATTCTTCGGTACAAACTTACTGAATGCTTACTGTGTGCCAGGTATTATTATAGGTGTTGAGAATATGTCAGTGAAAGTTTTGCTATGATAGTCTCAGGAAAACATCTACTTTACCCCTTGTTCTGGGAAGTTGGTGGGTCCTTCAATCTGGAAACTGAGATTGTAAGATATTTTCATTAATTTTTTTCTCTGGTGATTTTTTTTGTTGTTGTTGTTCTCTGTTTTCTTCCATAATTCTGTTATTGAGTCTCCAGGACTGGTCCTCTAATTTTCATTTCTTTTCTCTCCTTTATCTGTATGCTAGTATATCTGTCTGTATTTTTTTACTCTACTTCCTAGGAGATTGCCTAAATTTTATCTCCTAGCCTTTCTATTGAATTTTTCATTTCTAATGTTATATTTTCAATATCTAAGTTTCTTTTGAGCCGGCTGAATGTTCCTTTTATAGATAACCCAGTTATTATTTCATATCTTCTTTTTATCTCTGAGGACAAAGTAGTTTGTTTTCTATTGGCAGACCTTCAAGTTGCCTTTTTCTGTTTGTTTTGGTCTCTTTCATTAATAAGCATTCCTTGAATACCCGGTGATCATGGCTGTCTAGTCGTATTACATATAGGACATTGACAAGAAGAGGCTCTGTGTGTATAAAGGGACTCTTCATTGGGTTTGCTACAGGATGATATGGAATAGGCCAACATACTGGGCCTAAGTCAGTGTACTTACTTCCTCTTAGGCTGATTGGATTACTCAGAGAATTCTTTCAGCTGTCTGCCAAGAAAACATAAGCCTGGCTAATAGAATTCTAGAAGCCAAGTGGAGGAAGGAAATTGAAGAAGTTTAGGTACACAATTTATATACGTATGCTTAACCCTCACTCTTCAATATTGTAGCCCTAATCCTTTCCCTGCCACCCCATCCAAAGTCCTTCTGTTTGTTCTTACCATAAGAATAATTCTTCTATTTCATTCTGAATGAGAGACAAGAAGTTTTCTATTTGCAAGGAACAGTGGTGGGAAATTAGAGATTTACCAACTGCTTATAAAGACTTTCTACCAAATCTTTTGTGTAATGCCTACCCTCATTCCCACTTCCTGAGATACCTATTTCTCCAATATTTTAGGGATCTAAATTGTAAGTTGGGTTGGTTATCATCAAATTTAAGATTCAGCTTTCCTGAGTGTCCTAATTCAGTTACTACTTGTCTGTCTGATTCCTAGTTTCTAAAATGTTAATTCTGTTATCTCTTTTCCCATTCCCTTTGTCCTTGTGCATTTATGTTTTATTTAAAATCATTTTACTATTCTCTTAGCTGGGTAAAGGAGGAAAGGGATTTGAATGCTTATGTCGAATCTGACATCTTTAATTGGACGACTCCAGATCCTACTCTATTATCAAAATATTTTAAAGAAGTTTGCAAGGTTTATTCTAACTGTTCTCGAAAGTCAGATACTAAATTTAGCAAGCACAAACAGAGTCACTCAAGAAACATAGCCATAGTTGGATGAAATGTCCGTTAACACTCTCCATCTTTTCTTGTTTTGATTCCTTGCTCACCAGAAATCTATTTATATGAAACTTAACATGTCCAAGTTAAAATTCATAATCTAACACCCAAATGACGTTATCTTACAATGTTTACCATCTTATTAAATAGTACCTTATTCATTCATTTACTCATGTCGAAAACTTGCCATCCTAACACTTTCTCTTTCCTCAGTCCCCACATCTACTCATCATCAAATCAACAAATCCTGCCTATAAGTATTTGTGACATGAGTTCACTTCTTTTCATCTCTACTGTGAATACCCCTTTCAAGTTACCAACACACATCAGTTATATATCTACCATTGTCTCCTAACCGGCCTCCCTGCAACCATTTCCTCCCATTACCTACCCATTTCCCACACGGCAGTCATACCTGCACAAAATGCAAGTCAGATCTTGCTCTATACGATCTCCTTAAACTCTTTAATTATTCCCCAGTACTTTAAGGTAAGGACAACAATCCTTAACAATGCCTGTAATGGCCTGCAGGGACTGGCCTGTCTCCTTCTCTAGACTTACCTAGTGATACTCTTCCCCTTGCTGTCAGCTCCCGAGCCGAGCTAACTTACTGATACTCATTTTTTGCTGATGTTCTTTCCTCCCCTAGACCCCTTCAGGCGGAACAGCTCCCTCTTACATCTGTTCCCAACAGCCTAAGTGTCCCTTCATTTGGCCCTGACAATAATCTACATATTCCTCAGGGCTTGGTTCTAACAAAGTCACTTCCTCACACATGCTTCGTCTATTTATAGCACTTATCTCACTTATTATGTAGACCTTTGTTACTTATGACTATTTTATTAATATCTATCTTCCCCACCAGAGAATAAAGGACCACCAGAACCAACAGTGTGTCTATTACTTTTCCCCACTATTCTCTCAGGACCTGGCTAATTGCTGATTGTTCCTCTAAGGGTTGATTTAAAAAGAAAACGTTATATGAATCTTAGCTCACATCTTTCTCAAATGCAGAATTTCAGTATACTGACTATCATACAATATTTTCTTTAAGATTCAAGGCCATCATAATTTAAAAAAAACATGGTGTAATATAGTAAATTTCTATTTTTTAAAGTATATAACGATATCAGCCATTAAATTAAATAACTTCAGACTGATTGTTCATTAAAAAACTGAGGTAATTTTGAAGTTTTCAAAAGGGAATTTGATTTTTTTAATGTTCAGTAGAAGATTAAGAGGTTGGTTTAATTACTATTACTACTAGCAATAATTGTTCTTATCACATTATAATCATTATTATTAAATACTTATCATGTGCCAGTAGTAAGTAAGCAATAACTCTAAATATATTAACTCATTTAATCCTCATAGCAATCCTCTGACTAGTAGTATTTTTCTTTTACCAATGAGGAAACTCACACAGGTTAAGAAAACAATTAAGGGCCCTAGCTGGTTGACTCAGCAGTAGAGCTTTAGCCCAGCATGCGGAAGTCCCAGGTTCAATTCTTTTTTTTTTTTTTTTTTTTTTGTATTTTTCTGAAGCTGGAAACGGGGAGAGACAGTCAGACAGACTCCCGCATGCGCCGGACAGGTATCCACCCAGCACGCCCACCAGGGGCGATGCTCTGCCCACCAGGGGGCGATGCTCTGCCCCTCCCGGGCGTCTGGGGCAGAGGCAAGGAGCCATCCCCAGCGCCCGGGCCGTCTTTGCTCCAATGGAGCCTTGGCTGCAGGAGGGGAAAGGAGAGACAGAGAGGAAGGAGGGGAGGGGGGTGGAGAAGCAAATGAGCGCTTCTCCTATGTGCCCTGGCCGGGAATCGAACCCGGGTCCCCTGCACGCCAGGCCGACTCTCTACCACTGAGCCAACCGGCCAGGGCCCCAGGTTCAATTCTTCATCAGGGCACACAGGGGAAGCGACCATCTGCTTCTCCACCCCTTCTCTCTCTCTCTCTCTCCCTCTCTCTCTCTCTCTCTCTCTCTCTCTCCTCCTCCTCCTCCTCCTCCTCCTGCATCCCTGGCTCAAATGGTTTGAGCAAGTTGGCCTCAAGCACTGAGGATGCCTCTATGGCCTCACCTCAAGCACTAAAATAGCTAGGTTGCCAAGCAACAGAGCAGCAGCCTCAGATGGGCAGAGCATTGCCTGGTAGGGGGGTTGCCAGGTGGATCCTAGTTGGGGAGCATACCTTGTCTCTCTGCCTCCTTGCTCTCATTTAATAAAAAAATGAAAAGAAAAGAAAAAATTAAGGAAGACTCAAAGAAGAAATTGGTTTATCTTTTTCTTTTGTATTTGTTTTTATTTTGAAAGTACATTTATTAAAGCTGGGGACAAATGAAGGTCTTAAGTAGAAGCAACAGGAGAGAACCTAGGAAGGGCTGCTCTGCTTTGGCTTTCTAGAAACATTGTAGAAAAGAAGTGAGCCATGGCGGGGCTGCTGTCACCTCACTGGAAAGTTAGAAAAAAAGGAGGCCTTGGAGACAGGTTTGGGGGGTTAGCCCAAAATGAGCTGCAGCTACCCAATGCCCCTCAATTGCAAATCTCGTGGAGACCCTTAGAGTTTAGAAGAAAAAAAGTTAGAAGTTCATGCTCAAGAAAAGGCATGGGCATGCTCCAAAGAGAGCCCAACTTGATTTGTTAAATAGATGCCTAGATGACATAGAAGATAAAAGTAACTGAAGCAGGAGAATAAAACTCTTTTGAAAGTTGGTAGGCAGCTAACAAGATAGAAGATTCAAGGCTCCATATGGAAAAAAAATATATTTTAAAACTAATGATTGAATGTTTAGCTAATACTCAGATAATAATTCTATGCAACAATACATTATTTCTAGAAAACAGTGGATGGTTTTTTTCAAAACATTTCTTTTTCATTATTAGTTTCAAAAAGTATCTGCCTTTTATTTCACAAATAAGTAGCATCTTTCAATTATTAAAATAACTGTGATTTTTGTGTGATATCCAAACAACATATGGTTTAATGTACAACTGTTTGAAAATATTTTATCTATGGTAGTGAATTTTCTCCCTAAAAAAATATACATAGGCCCTGGCTGGCCGGTTGGCTCAGCGGTAGAGCCTCGGCCTAGTGTGTGTGTGTGTGTGTGTGGGGGGGGGGGGGCAGGGTTTGATTCCCGGCCAGGGCACATAGGAGAAGCACCCATTTGCTTCTCCACCCCCCCCTCCTTCCTCTCTGTCTCTCTCTTCCCCCTCCCGCAGCCAAGGCTCCATTGGAGCAAAGATGGCCCCGGCGCTGGGGATGGCTCCTTGGCCTCTGCCCCAGGCGCTAGAGTGGCTCTGGTCGCTGCAGAGCGACGCCCTGGAGGGGCAGAACGTCGCCCCCTGGTGGGCGTGCCGGGTGGACCCTGGTCAGGCGCATGCGGGAGTCTGTCTGACTGTCTTCTCCCCGTTTCCAGCTTCAGAAAAAAAAAAATACAAAAAAAAATTGTATAAAAAATATACATAGTCTTTTTTTAATGAATTCAAATACTTTTGGGAAGTTACCTGCAAATGCCTTATTACTGAAGTGTGCAACCTTTTATGTGTAGTTGATTTACTCATAAAAGTCTTTGCTGTCATTTGTTCTTCCAATTTATTCTAAGCAATCTAGAGTAATATAGAGTCACACTTTTTAGTATAACAGTTATTTTTAAAAAGGAAAGCTATATAAGATTATACATCATGATCAAGTGGGATTTATTCCAGGGAGGTAAGACTGGTACAATATTCACAAATCAATAAATGTGATTTATCACATAAACAAAAGGAAGGAGAAAAATCACATGATTATATCAATAGATGCAGAAAAAGCATTTGATAAAATCCAGCACCCATTTATGATCAAAATTCTCAGCAAAGTGAGAATACAGGGAACATATCTCAACAAAATAAAGGCCATACATGACAAATCAACAGCCAACATCATACTCAATGGACAAAAGTTAAAAGCAATTCCCTTAAAATCAGGAAAAGACATGGGTACCTCCTTTCACCACTGTTATTCAACATAGTACTAGAAGTACTACACATGGCAATCAGACAAGAAGAAAAAATAAAGAGTATCTAAATTGGAAAAGAAGAAGTAAAACTGTCATTATTTGCTGATGACATGACACTGTACATAGAAAATCCTAAAGTCTCAGTCAAAAAACTATTAGACCTGATAAATGGATTTGGCAAGATGGCAGGATATAAAATAAAAATTCAGAAATCAGTTGCATTTTTATACACCAACAATAAACTGTCTGAAAGAGAAATTAAGGAAACAATCCCCTTTACTATTGCAATAAATAAATAAAGAACCTGGAATCAATTTAACCAAGGAGGTAAAAGACTTGTATTTGGAAAATTATAAGACATTGAGAAAAGAAATCAAGAAAGATGCAAACAAGTGGAAGCATATACCATGCTCATGAATAAGAGGAATAAACATCATTAAAATATCTATACTACCAAAAGTAATCTATAGATTCAATTCAATTACTATTAAAATACCAATGGCATACTTCACAGGTCTAGAACAAATATTCCAAAAATTTATATAGAATCAAAAAAACAACAACAAAAAAACCCCAAATAGCCTCAACAATCTTGAAAGTGAAGAATAAAGTGGGAGGTATTACACTTCCTGATATCAAGTTATACTACAAGGTCATTGTAATCAAAAGAGCTTGGTATTTGCATAAGGACAAGCATACAGATCAATGGAACAGAACACAGAACACAGAAATAAACCCACACCTTTATGGTCAATTGATATTTGACAAAGGAGGCAAGAGTATACAGTGGAGTGAAGACAGGCTCTTTAACAAATGGTGTTGGGAAAATTGGACTGGTACATGCAAAAAAGTGAAACTAGACCACCAATTTATACCATTCACAAAAATAAACTCAAAATGGATAAAAGACTTAAATGTAAGTTGCAAAACAATAAAAATCTTGGAAGAAAACATAGGCAGTAAACTCTCTGATATCTCTTGTAGCAATATTTTTGCCAATATATCTCCATGGGCAAGTGAAATAAAAGACAAAATAAACAAATGGGACTATAGCAAACTAAAAGGTTTTTGCACAGCAAAAAATACCATTAACAAAATAAAAAAGCAACCTACACAATGGAAGAACATATTTGCTGATACATCTAATGACAGGTTAATAACCAAAATTTATAAAGAACTTCTAAAACTCAACACAAGGAAGGTAAACAATCCAATTTTAAATAGGCAAAGGACAAAGGACCTGAATAGACACTTCTCTAAAGAGGACATACAGATGGCAAATAGGCATATAAAAAAATGTTCAATGTCACTAATCATCAGAGAAATACAAATTAAAACCACAATGAGATATCACCTCACACCTGTCAGAATGGTGCTTATCAACAAATCAACAAGTGCTGGTGACAGAGTGGAAAAAAGGGAACCCTCCTACACTGCTGGTGGGAATGCAGACTGGTGCAGCCACTGTGGAAAATAGTATGGTGTTTCCTCAAAAAATTAAAAATGGAACTGCCTTTTGACCCAACTATCCTACTTTTAGGAATATATTCTAAGAAACCCAAAACACTGATTCAAAAGAAGATATGAACCCCTATGTTTATTGCAGCATTGTTTACAATAGCCAAGATCTAGAAAGAGCCCAAGTGTCCATAGTGGACAAGTGTATACATATTTACAATCGAATACTATGGCAGCTGTGAAAAAGGATATCTTACCTTTTGTAATGGCATATGGACCTGGAGATTATTATGCTAAGTGAAATAAGCCAGGCAGAGAAAGACATTTGTCATATGATCTCACTTATTTGTGGAATCTAATGAACAAGATGAACTATGGAATGGAATAGAGACAGAGGGGGGGGGGGGTCACAGAGACCAGAGGGATAGCTGTCAAGGGGAAGAGGGATTAGGGGACAGGATCAGAGAAGGTGAAGGGACTAGTGAAATTATGTATACATAACACATAGATATAGATAATAGGACAGCAAACCCCAGGAGGAAGGGGTGAGGGGATCAGGGGAAGGGCAGAAATGTGGTATAATGGAGGGGACGCACATTGTTGGGGTGATGGTGTTATATTGAGTGGGACACTTGAATCCATGGTAACATAATAAATTTAAAAATTAATAAAAAAATTTTAATTCTAAAAGAAAAAAGGAAAGCTATATAAAAAGTCACTTAATATTATGTGCCACCTGGTTAAATATAAAATTTAAGGGAATACTTAAGTTGTGCTATAGTAAATTAAATTGTACTATTTTGTATTTGAATATTAAAAAAAATTAAAATAGTTTAAGTCCTAAAAATTCATATACTTGTAATTTTAATGTAAAATTTGTTATACAGTTACTACCTTTTTTATTAATCCAAGGTTTATAAGTGAATATGGGATACTTAAAATGTGGTTTAGTCATCAAGCCTGGAGAGTATGTACAATGTCAGTGTATAAGAAAAGAATTTATATTTTTAATTATCATATACATTAAAATAAAAACTGAATTATTTATCTACATTTAAAACATTTATATTTATAATATAAAAGAGTATATAAACAGAAATAGTATTGAAATACTGTGCTTCATTTCTAACTTTGAGAATGTTGGTCAAATAAGTTTGTAAATATGATGTATATGTTTGCTTGCTTATAGTTTGTATTGGGTGTGGGTGGACAGGCTGTAAGCAAGCAGGATTCTTATAGCCTAAGGCTTGGTTTTAGGACTAAGCCTTTCCCACCCTTTTTGATGTAGTGTGGTGCACTCTCATGAGGAATCCCAGTATGCCTCAGATAAGTGACTTTGTATCAGAGACTTCCTTGTTTGTATATTGGTTTAAAGGTTTTGGTTTCTATGCTATAAAGTGGGGCAGACCAGGAGCTTGCTCTCTTTCGGTTCCTGAGACTAGCATTAGAGAGGAGAGCAGAGAAAGGCCACATGGAGGAGACCAGGGGAGGCAGCCAAGATGGTGGAGTGCTGAGTAAGAAGCTAATTTGTGCAGAGTTTGTGCAGGGAGAAGGAAGGAGATGAGAAACAGAGGTGAATAAGTCTGGTGAGCTAGAAACCTTTGATTCTAGGAAACTCAGATAAGTCAGTAGCTTTGTGAGCACTGAATTGAGTGGGTTTTGGAGCCCAGTGTGTGTTTTTACTTGCCCACCAGGTACAAGCAAGGATTAAAGCTAATGGCCCACCAGTTTTTGGCTCCGTTGTTTTTTTACCGACTGTCCGAATCCAATGGGAGCCTGCATGGGCCAGGCGGCTGTGATGGTGGCCCTGGCTACTGGCCTCACAGAGAATAACACTGACATAGTTGTTCTCATAAGACAATCATTGTCCTACCTTTAATTTAAGGGATTTTCTTCCTAACACTGGGTTTTTAATATACAGAATTATTTTGAAGAATTATACAAATTTTGTTTTTTTATTACATTTCATTAGTGTGTAGAGTAATTTTATATTACATTTTTATGTTGAATAAGGAAACCTCCCTCCTTTAAAATACATTAATGTGTTAATAAATGTCTCTAATTTCACTTCTGGAAATATATCTGAAGAACCCCAAAACACTAATTTGAAAGAATTATGCACCCTACATTTACTGCAGAATGATTTACAGTAACCAAGATTTGGAAAGCAGCCCAAGTGCTCATCAATACATGAGAGAATAAAAAAAAAATCTGTGGTATATTTACATAATGGAATACTACTTGGCCATAAAAAAGAGTGAAATCTTACCCTTTGCAAAAGCATGAATGGATCTGGAGAGCATTATGCTAAGTGAAATAAGCCAGGCAAAGAAAGACAAGTACCATATGATTTCACTCATATGTAGACTCTAATGGACAAAATGAACTAACAAGCAAAATATAGACAGACTTTTAGATAAGTAGCAGGCTGAAAGCTGTCGGGGGGTGGAGTACTAGAAAGGGGTGGTGGAGGGATTGAGCCAAAAAGAAAAAAAGAAAATCATGGACATGAAAAATAGTGTGGTGATTGCTGGAGAGAACGAGAGGTGAAGGGTAAGTGGTGATAAACGGAGACTCGACTTGAAGTGGTAAACACACATTATAGTGTACAGATGATCTGTTGTGTAATTGTGCACCTGGAACCTGTATAATTTTGTTAACCAGTGTTACCCCAATAAGGAATGTCTGCCTGAGAGTTAATCTGAAACAGTATACTAATACTTTTTATCTAACTAATATATAAAGTGGCTTGAACATAGAAAATTCATTTTGGACAAACCCCACTGATTCTTTTCCCTTCACTTGCTAAGCCCTTTCACTATTCACTGCAGGAAAAATAAGAAAGGTGAGACAATTGGAAAATATGTAGAGTGAACGATTAAAACAAGATGTCAAATTCTGAAACCTTCAACAATGACCTAGACTGCCACCCACCCTCCACCCTCTCCACTTGAAAGTTGAAGTTTCAACCTTTGCTGATCATCAGAATCACGGGTTGCTTAAAAGGAATTTCTTGGCCCTGGCGGGTTGGCTCAGCGGTAGAGCGTCGGCCTGGTGTGCGGAGGACCCGGGTTCGATTCCCGGCCAGGGCACATAGGAGAAGCGCCCATTTGCTTCTCCACGCCCCCTCCTCCTTCCTCTCTGTCTCTCTCTTCCCCTCTCACAGCCAAGGCTCCATTGGAGCAAAGATGGCCCGGGCGCTGGGGATGGCTCCTTGGCCTCTGCCCCAGGCGCTAGAGTGGCTCTGGTCCGGGCAGAGCAACGCCCCGGAGGGGCAGAGCATCGCCCCTGGTGGGCGTGCCAGGTGGATCCCGGTCGGGCGCATGCGGGAGTCTGTCTCTCCCCGTTTCCAGCTTCAGAAAAATACAAAAAAAAAAAAAAAAAAAAAAAAAGAATTTCTTGGCTGTGGTTCCTAGAATGAGTTAGATTGGGACCTGGACAGAATTTTGAAAACTCACCAACCATCTGATGATTCTGATCACAACATAGGTTTAGAAAAAGCTCATGTTGCCTCTTTCCATTCCATTGGAGACTCTGAAATTAAAATAATTTTAGCTACCAGCATTTTTCTCCTTTTAGTTTACCTAAAAGGAACCTAGTCTCAAGGGAAGTTTTCATGTGTCCATAAATATATTTGCCAACAAGTGCAATGTTGGATAACCAAACTTGATACAGTTGCAGAATTACTGCATAAAGACATTCTTTTCTGAAGACTATTACCCAGCCTGGGAACAGTGATCTGCTACCCACATGTTAAGTGGTTTTCAGAACTCAGCTGCTGCCTTTGGCTGTGAGACTCACTTCCCCTTAGTTACTCTTAGGTATGTGGCAAAAATATCAGTATTGCCTAATTTTCCATCTATATGTGGATGTTTTAAAAACGCTGTCAGTATTCAGCCTTAAAATATATTAGTGTATTGGTTTTTCAGTAAAAGAACTATTTTGAATTTTCTATTGAATCAATATGTAAGTAAAGGAATATTTATTTCCCTTTCTAAAATTATACCAGTTTTAATACTTTTAAAAATTGAATTGTTTTAAGTTCTTTTTCCTTTCTTTTAGTTTATTAGGAAAATATTCTACCATGATCTTTTACATAATGGTATCCAGTGCAAATACAGTGCCTGACAACTTAGGCAAAGCTTTCATTCATTCATTCACTCATTTATTTATTTATTTATTTATTTATTTATTTATTTATTTATTTATTTATATTTTTCTGAAGCTGGAAACGGGGAGAGACAGTCAGACAGACTCCCGCATGCGCCCAACCGGGATCCACCTGGCACGCCCACCAGGGGGCGACGCTCTGCCCACCAGGGGGCGATGCTCTGCCCCTCCAGGGCGTCGCTCTTTTGAGACCAGAGCCACTCTAGCGCCTGGGGCA
This sequence comes from Saccopteryx leptura, assembly GCF_036850995.1. Taxonomy (NCBI): domain Eukaryota; kingdom Metazoa; phylum Chordata; class Mammalia; order Chiroptera; family Emballonuridae; genus Saccopteryx; species Saccopteryx leptura. The sequence continues at coordinate 77,898,273 of NC_089509.1, read as the reverse complement.
GAGGCCAAGGAGCCATCCCCAGCGCCCGGGCTATCCTTGCTCCAATGGAGCCTCCGCTGCGGGAGGGGAAGAGAGAGACAGAGAGGAAGGAGAGGGGGAGGGGTAGAGAAGCAGATGGGCGCTTCTCCTGTATGCCCTGGCCGGAAATCGAACCCGGGACTTCTGCACACCAGGCCGACGCTCTACCACTGAGCCAACCAGCCAGGGCCTAGGCAAAGCTTTTACATGCTGTTCTTCCATCTTTAAAAAACATACAGTATTCATATCACATATAGATTTTTTCACTGAATATTTTAAAAAGTAGGATCTGCTACAATAACTTTTTTTTTTTTTAGGTAAGAGGAGGGAAGATAGTAAGGTAGACTCCCACATGCATCCAGACTGGGATCTACCCAGAGGCAACCCTGTCTGAGGCCTATGCTCCAGTACAGAGCTATTTTTAGTGCCTGAGGCTGCTATGACCAACAGAGCTATCTTCAACACCCGGGGCCACACTCAAACCAAGCGAGCCACTGGCTGTAGGAGAAGAGGAAGAGAAGGGGGAGGGTGGGGAGAATCAGATGATCACTTCTCCTGTGTGTCCGGAAATTGAACCTAGGACATAAATACACCAGGCCAACACTCTATCCACTGAACCACCAACCAGGGCCTACAATAACTCTTCTAAATTTATTTTTAAAAATTAAAATTGAGATTTTAAAAAGGTACCTTAAATATACACGCACTACCTTAGAAAACTTTAGCTACTGTCAATATAGTTCTGGTATTTGGGAAATTATTAGTTCCATTCAAAAATATGTCTTATGCTTCCTGAGAATTTGTGGCATCATAAAGCCTATCCAAAGTAAAAGAAAAAAAAAGTTAGGAAGCTGTGGGTCCAAGTGATAGAGTTAGTGTTCACCCCCTAGGTAGTCAGACTCTAGAGCCTCTGTGTTTAATCTTTTTAATGAGAAAGGCTTTCTAAGAAGCCACAAATTTGACCAAGGAAAACTGATCTTAAATTTTGGAAAACCTTGATTTGGACACAAGAAAGAACCATTTAGAGACACTAAACACTGAAATAAGCTGCATTTTAAAAGCTGCATGTCTATACTGTTTAACTTTGAAACCAGAATAGACAGGCCTATAGCCCTGAAGGGTCAGTTAATCATGTGTTTTAAGAGCAGGGTTTAGTCCCAATGATCTACTGAGGTCCCCACCATTACTCTAATCTGACAGGGTGTTTAGTGCTGAGTTATCTCTTGCTTTCAACCTTCTCCTGGGTTGAAAGTTTGGCTAATGTAGTCCACTTTGCATTATCTCAGGTTAGGCCTTTGCTTAATGACTTGCTGTGTTAACAACTTGGCATACACTTCATCCACAGTCAGCACTTACTCGTTTAATTACTCGCTTTGTTGACATTATACCATCTTTAGGGAAATACTTTGAAGTCCAAAATTTAACCAACCCTTGTGGTACCAATCCTGCCAGCCCCCCTCCAAAAAATATGAGTTCATAAATGATACTGAAGAGAAAAAAAAAGAAGAATTTTAAAAAATTGATATAATTATCATGAGGCTTTTGATAGACTCAAAGAATATACAAAAAGGTGAAAGAAGACAGTGTGACTCAATAAATCAGAGTGACAAGAGTCTCTAGGAATAGTGTTAGAAAGACTAAATCATTCTATAGAATATCTTGAGGCTTGCTAAAAATATGCTAAAGATACTTTGAAAAAATAGAATATATTAAGTACAAAGAGAGCCCAATTTTATAGAGCAAATGTTGTATGTGTTAGCAGCTGCTGTGTAAAGAAAAACATTCTGGAATTGGGGTCCCCTCATCTCTTCTGGGGACTCTCCCTGGAGCTACCCTGATTCAGAGAGGCCTTTATTCTTCAATCCCCATAAATAGGGCAAATCCCATTGACCTTTACTGTGTGCTGCGCTGCAGGCTCAGACATGTTTTTGAGGAATATTTGTCTAAAGACCATAAAGCCTTCAAATCTGCTGTGCTCAACTTCACCAAATGCCACATGTCTAAAATAAGCTGCATTTTAAAAGTTGCATGTCTATTCTGATTAACTTTAAAATGTTATTGATTGATAATAATAATATTGAAAATATTGATTATCATTCCCCAAATACACTGAAGTTCTAGTTTTGGGTTTTTTGGGTTTTTTTTTTTTACAGGGACAGAGAGAGAGAGAGTCAGAGAGAGAGGGATAGATAGGGACAGACAGACAGGAACGAAGCGAGATGAGAAGCGTCAATCATCAGTTTTTCATTGTGACACCTTAGTTGTTCATTGATTGCTTTCTCATATGTGCCTTGACCGCGGGCCTTCAGCAGACCGAGTAACCCCTTGCTTGAGTCAGCGACCTTGGGTTCAAGCTGGTGAGCTTCTTTTTTTTTTTTTTTCCTCAAGCCAGATGAGCCCGCGTTCAAGCTGGCAAGCCCGGGGTCTCGAACCTGGGTCTTCTGCATCCCAGTCCGACACTCTATCTACTGCGCCACCATCTGGTCAGACTGAAGTTCTAGTTTTAAGGTTTATCACATTAGGAATTATTAGTTCAATGTCTGTCTCATGCCCAAGTTTACTGTAGATTCTGTCTTTTCTATAAGCAAACAAACAAAACAAAACAAAAAACACTTCTACTGAATCATTAGAAGGAGATGGGAAATAATAAATTGTATGTTTTTTGAACCCCAGGAAAATTCTCTGCAGCATTATTTTTGGCTCAGATAACTATTTTTTTTTTAAACCCATAGCAGGGAATTTAATCAGGTTTGTGGAATTTGAGATCAAAAAGTCAGAGACACCTCTGTGCAATAACCTTACTCAATGGGCTTCTGTAATGTTTTAATAAATGAGAGCACTTGATATATATAGCCACTTAGCAGTTTTGATTATCTTCATAAGACAGTGCCAGTCTCCCAAAATGACCAGCAATTTTACTCTATATAAAGATGATTGATATTATCATTCCCCAAATACACTGAAGTTCTAGTTTTAAGGTTTATCACATTTGGAATTATTAGTTCAATGTCTGTCTCATGCCCAAGTTCACTGCAGACTCTGTCTGCCTAAAGTTGAATTATGCCTTAGGAACTGTGTGACACAATATCCTGCTTCTCCCACTTTATACCCCAATCCCTTCCCCATATCATAATTTTTTATGTGGCCCAGGAGATTATGACTGTCATTTCTCTGTTGTATTCCCCTAGTATTTAGTAAAATCCTTGCTATAAAGTAAATGCTCAATAAATAAGTTGGTGAATGAATGAAAAAATAAATTAATGACTTGGATGTGTTTTCTTTCTTTCCTCATGACCCTAGGAAGGTCATTTAATCATTACGTCTCCAAATCTGGCTGTATTTCAGGGTCACCTTGGGGATTTTTTAAAAAACAGAAGTTTGTCCCCACCTCCAGGTATTCCAAATAGTAGTTTATAAAACTCCTACAAGTGGTCATGATAAGCTGTTAGGTTTTAGAAGAAGGGATTTAACCTATTTGGCCTCATTTTCCTCATCTGGAAAACAACTGGTCCTGCTGCCTCACAGAATGTCATTAAGATCAAATGTGGTAGCCTGACCGGTGGTGGAGCAGTGGATAGAGCATCAACCTGGGACACTGAGGTCTCAGGTTCTGAACCCTGAGGTCGCCAGCTTGAGCACGGGCTCATCCAGTTAGAGTTTAGGCTTACCAGCTTGAGAACAGGGTCACCAGCTTGAGCCGCAAGGTCACTGGCTTGAGTAAAGTGTCACTGGCTTGGCTGGAGCCCCCAAGTCAAGGCAGGTATGAGAAGTAATCAATGAACAACTAAAGTGCCACAACTACAAATTAATTCTCTTCATCTCTTTCCTTTCCTGCTTCTGTCTCTCACTAAATAAAAAATAAATAAAAATAAAACGTGGTAAACTGCAAATTACTCTAGCAAGGCAGGACAAGACTTGAGGGAGATCAATTAGACCTGCCAGAGAGAACCAACACGCAATAGCACAACCCAAGTGCTTCCTCATGACACATACATGACTTATCAAATTCTAAGATTTAAATAGGATCTGAATGTTTTCTGAACAAATCAACTCCTTACTTTTTTGCCTATACATCTTCTACATCTCTGTTGGGCAAATAAGTTTGTGAAATCTGTATTTTGGGGGTTTGCTCACTTTTATTGTTAAAAATGTCTCTGCCCATGTGAATGGCCATTGCCCAGGTGATACAGCTAATTACCTTTCTGCTCAGGAAGGGGCTTGGTTATGCTACTATGTGCTGGAGGAGGGATTTTCATACCGAAAAATTTTAAAAGGAGTTGCTAGGAGGCCATTTGGAGAGAGAGAGGCCACATGGTTGCAGGAGGAGAAACAGCAGCTAAGATGGAAATGTGCAGATGGGGAAAAGGAGGGGACTGAGTGAGCTGGTGGGGGCCTTTGACTCTAGGAAAAACTGGAAAGAATGGGTTTCGGTACCCGTGTGTGTGTTTTTTACTCGTTGGCTGGTACGAGTCTAGAATAAAGGTAATAGCCCACCAGTTTTTGGCTCCGTTGTTTCATTACCGTCTATCCAAATCAAACGAGAACCTGCATGTGCCAGGTGGCTGTGATGGCAGCCACAGCTACTGGCTTTACAATCTCCTTTCTGCTAAACTTGGCAATAAAGCACCTCTTCTACATAAAAGTAAGGGAAAATTATTGGAAAAACAGAGTGGCTTAGGGAAAGACCATTCACTTATTCTTGCCTTTATTTCTCCACTTGCTCCACTGGTCATAACTGGTCATTTCAATCTCATGAAAGGTGTACTTCAGGCTACTAAGTCCCCAATCTAGTACAAACACAATGTTGCAGGCATCATCAGCACTCCACTCAGATTCCCTGGTTCCCCTTTCTTGTTGTTATGTGTGCCCATCCTTCAGTTTCTGCACAGCTAGCTTTAATATAACCCACTGGCAACCTTCTTTCGAGCTCCTAATTAGGCAGGATACACTGGTGGCCAGAAATGGGAAGGAGAGAGTTGATGTCCACTAAGACAACTGGTAGTAACTCTTGAGGATGAAAGCCCTGGTCACATGCCTTGAGACAGAATAAACTATGCATTGTCATTTACACTTCAAGGCTCCCATGGGGCTAGGCTGAGAATGAGACCTCACTTGAAATCACACCTTTATGGGTTCTTTCTCTTCTCTATTTACTTCCCCATACCCTTACTGGTTTCACACTTAAGAACTTCCTCACTAATTATTTTCCCCTCAAAGTTTCCTCCCAAGATCTTCCTCAAAACATCCTCATCTTGCTCAGCTCTAAGTACTATAATTTAAAAATAACTTTTCATCTGCATTTGTGTACTGAGATGGAGTACGTATCGTGTTCATAATTGCTAACTCAGTTGATTTCATTTTGTGATCTTAACTTCTTTGCCTATCTTATTAATTCAGACTATGTCTCTCTCTCTCTCCCTCATTTTTTTTTTGAGGTGTAATGTACATACAGGAAAGTAAATAAATCTGAAATGTAGAAATGTACAGCCTAATGGATTTTTACATATATACCCATCCATATAACCACCAACCAGATCAAAGTAGAGAACATTACCAACACCCAGAGGCTCCCCATAGTATCTGCTAGTCAGCAGTCACCACACCCAAGTAGCTACTATTCCAATTTCTATCATCATAGATAAGTTTAACCTGTTTTATACTTATAAATGGAAACATCCTGTGTGAACTTTTTGTGTCTGGCTTCTTTCATTTGCCCATCCATGTTGTGCATTTTGTTCCTTTTTTTTTCCATTTTTATGTTATTTTTCATTGTATGGATATACCACAATTTATTACTTATTCTGTTGTTGATGAAAATTTGGGCTGTTTGCAGTTTAGAACTATAATATATAAGGCTGCTTGCTATGAACATTCTTCACATGTCTTTTGGCAGATATAAGCACTCATTTCTGGGTGTGTGCCCAGGACTGGAATTGCTGGGTCAGAGGTTATATTATTGACTAGCTTTGGTTGCTGCTATAGCAAACATATGAACTCTTTGCCATATTTGGGTATATTTCTCCCTGGTTGATTGCTTTCCTTGTTAATTACAGTTATCTTCTTTTTCCCCAAGTTTTATTGAAATATAATTTTACACATAAAATTCTCTCCATAATTTTAAGTGCAAAGTTTTAAGAATTTTGGCCAACATTACAGTCATAAAGCCACCACTACAATCAAGATACACAACATTCCCATCACCCTAACTATCTTTATTTTAACATAGAAATGTTTAAACACTTAACACAATCATGACTTATCTCCCACTATTTCTCTATTTATAAAATACTTCACCTATTCATTCTTACAGATGAACTCTAAAATTACTCTGCAATGTGTCAGACCAAGTGCCATTGTCTTCTTATCTAGAAACACAAACATGTAATAAATTTATAGTCTTAACTCTTGGGTTGCACATGGCAGCATAGGCATACCATGCATTTACATGCTGGGTGGCATTAGGTTAGCCATTAGCCTCTCTGATATCAGTTTCTTTTTCTGTAACACGATTACCATAATGGTGCCTGTGCCATGAGGTTGTTGTCAGAAGTGGTCAAGATAACTAATATATTGTGAGGGCTTGCTGTTTGCCAGGCACCGTTCTCAGGACTTTATTTGTAGTGGCTTATTTAGATCTTACAACAATCCTGTGAAGTGAGTAAGGAGAACCAAAGCTCAGAGAAGTTAAGTAAACTGAGGCAGGCTTGAGCCGTGTGCTGGCCACTGCAGTGCTTCTCTGCTTCTTACGTAAGAAGGCAACATAGGGCAAGATGAAACACAGTGCCTAGCTTCAAGTACACTGAAATGCTAACTTTTATTAGTAGTGTTCTTCTTCCATATACACTCAATAAAGTGAAGTAATTGTCTTCACATACATCATGCACCCTTCTCTTTAAGACTACTCATAAATATTTTATGCCCTTTCATGCTGTCGTGCCTGGGCTATCTCTTTCTCCCATTATGTTTTCTCATTGGTTATTGGAATGCAGTGAAAGCTATTGACTCGTTTATACTGTGTAGCTACAAGAACTTCAGCAGCACAACAGAACCACTTAAAATGCCCTTCCAAAAAGCAATTTTCATTATATATAGTGCTTTTTTCATATCAAATGAAGTTAGTAGATTGGTAATGAAGAAAAAAAAAATTGACCTGTGGTGGCGCAGTGGATAAAGTGTCGACCTGGAAATGCTGAGGTCGCCGGTTCAAAACCCTAGGCTTGCCTGGTCAAGGCACATATGGGAGTTGATGCTTCCTGCTCCTCCCCCCTTCTATCTCTCTCTTTCTCTCCTCTCTCTCTCCTTTCTAAAATGAATAAATAAAATAAAAAAAAATAAAATTTAAAAAAAAAAAAAGAAAAAAAATGGAGATTAGAAAAAACATATGGTCAAAGAGGAAAAGTAGAAAGAAATAGTATACTCATCTGAAAATAATAGATGAAAAGCCATAGCACCCCCCCCCAAAACCACTTTATTTTCTAGCTCCTTTTCAATGTGATACTTTAAAACAATATTTACAGTTTAAATTGACTGTAAATTTGTTGATGTCTTCTCACCACTTGGGAAATTCTAAGATGAGCAAATACTTCTTTCTATCTAGATGGTGGTATGTTTTATCATTTTAGTAAATCTGATTAGAAAAAAAAATGGACCAGGACATAGGTATTTCTTGTGAAAAAAATTATTTTTTTCTTAAATACATAGCAAACATTGTACTTGTTGGGGGAGCAGGGTAAAAAGATCCTCTTGGGAAAAGCATTCCATTGTTTTGACTTTTGTATAGTAGCTATATTTAAAAGTTACTATGTCAGCTCTCTTGAGAATATTTTAGAGCCAGTGAAGGTATGCCTGTGTTAATGTAATATAATGGACATCTACTATCAATTAAGAAGCTAATGGGAGAAGATACTCAGTCAAAGAAGAACAAGTAGAATAACTCAGTGAGGGTTAATCAAAGACCTGTTTACAAAAAATGGGAGCAGATAGAGGAATGACCAGGGATGGTACAATATGCTAGGGGCAGTAATAGTGAAACTGTTACCACCCAAGACCAGAAACGAAAGGGTAAAGGAGCAATGACAGGAACTTTGAGGGCCTGTAGATAAGGCCACCTTATGAAGGTTCTACAAGGACAAACATATCCAAATCTAATGGTAAGCCTAATGTATACTAAAAGGAGACTTATTTACAGCACAGAAATGATGGTATTTCTCCATAGCCACTCAATATATTTCTTAAAATTAATTTTACTAAACATAAGAAACTTAGCAAACATACAGGGTTAGGCAAAAGTAGATTTACAGATTTTTATGTGGAAAATAACACAATAATTTATAAATAATAATACAGGAATAAACTGTGTTTTACATATTTAAAACTGTAAACCTACTTTTGCCCTATCCTGTATTGATCAAAACTTTGTGTTTGTAAATGATAAAAACTTAAGTCAAACTGGCTTTAAAAAGAAAGAGAATTTATTTGGTCACAGTTGCCAAACCCAGGTATGCAAGTGTCTTCATATATATATAGGTGGATCCACGAGCTCAAACAACTGTAAATCTCTCAGGATGAGCAACTGTGAGAAGAACGCTAGCAACCCTCGGCCTTCTCACTCACTTCTCCCAACGGTAAAAGGAGTGATCTGGGTCGGTAGTACACTGGTACAGAGGGGGTGGGTAGGGGCTGAAAGCTGGTAGCAACTTAACAAACTATAGAAATGATCCCTGAAAGTATAGTCTTTCTGGTAGCAACTTAAGTCACCAAACCATGAACCAAGGCCTAGGAGAGAGTTCTCCAGCTGGGAATTGGGAAAAGGATCTGGAATGTGGGCGTGGCTGCACTCTTCCAGTGCCGTTCATTTTGTCTGACCAGGTCATCGTTGTCCGCTTTATTCTCCTACTTTGTGCTAAGCAGTTAGCAATGGAGGGCAAAGTCTAAAGCTTCCAGCCATGCCAGTGACTAGCTGTAACTCAGATAAACTAAGGAGTACAGTGTTACAAAGTCCTCTTGGGCAGCAATTCAAAGACATGAGCTCAGTCAACTTCTCAGTAATAATACAGCTTCTCAGTATTCCTAACCTCTGCATCTATCTCTCAATTCATTCTGAATTTATATTTTGGACCCCTAAAATTCCATCAACACCGTTATCAAGATACATTCTCTTTCTATCTCTCAACAATGCCTTCCTTTCTGTGTTTCACTCCCAGGCAGATTTTCCTCATTGTGGAGTAAAGACGAAAAACAAAGTTCAAGGTTTATATTGACCTTGGAGCTCACAATTTCTGTGATAAGGATAACTCTTTCATGATAGCTCTAGCAAAGATCAAGGGGGAATTTTTTATTGGTTCAGCTTGGGTCATATGCTTCTCCGTGGATGGGAATGGAGCACCCTGATTGGCCACACCCTGATAACTTGACTCTCCCAGTTGCTGGGAATGGGTTAGCCTCCATTTAGGTTTAAGCATGAGAGATATGAATGGGTAAGAGATTACACTCTGATGCAGATTGAGGACACATATTAAAACTGGTTTTGTTCCAGTAGTTTGCTAAGGACTTTGAAAAGCTTTAAAAATATTTTTCTTTTATTCTTACTGGTTGTCAACCCTGGGTATACATTGGAACCACCTGGGGAGCACTCCGGACCAATTAAATCAGAGTCTCTTGGGGATGGGAACCTAGTATTGGTATTTCTACATCTCCCAAGGAGCTGCTTATATGCAGCTAGGGTTGATACACAAATCAAATGTAAAACATCGTTTTTTAGGCTGGCTTTGACTAAGGATGACATTTGTTCTGTAGCTAGCATTAACTTGTTATTCAAAATAGGAAGCCTAAGAGTAGGAGATTCTGGAAAGACAGAAAAAACTGAGACATAACTTTGGGTTTTATTTCTTTTTCTGTATTTCTACATAAAAGCAGACCAAACAACTAAATAGAAAAACCAAAAATCCATAAACAACATATGCAACCAAGCTGAACACGAGATATGCCACAGACCATGAAGTAAAAGCAAGTGATGGCACACCACAAGCAGTGTCTTCGTGGATGAATGCAGAGAAGCAAATGGGTGTCAAAAGGCGGTGAGACAAGGAGACCACAAAACACTGGATTTGAGGACAGCAGCTCCTTTCCGGAAAGGGCTCCACCCAGAGGAGAGAAACTCCTGGAAGTGGAATAGGATTGAGCAGAACAGGGCCAATTAAAAAAAAATGGAAGAAGGAGCAGTTCCCACCAAAATAGGGGGAGAAGACGAGTCAGAAGCTATCATAAAACATTCAACTCCAAAATATAGAAGGTTAATATGCTAAACTTTAAGACATATGCTAATATCTTTAGTGGTAAAATTTCTGAAAATTTTTACTTCGATTTTAGATGCTTCTTATTTATTTTTTTTTCCAGTGAGCATATATTGCTGGAACAGTGGGCATATATTATGTGGCATATATGTGTTACAAAGGGCATAGATTTATTTAAATTATAATATATATTTAAATTAATATTGCAAATTAATACTCTTAAATATGGGTGCTTGAACTAGCTTGTATGTATATCCCAAAGGCAGTGCAGTTGGACCTACTTGGAGATCATCAAAGTGAAACCCTGTATACCACAGAACTGTATACCAGACCGGATAACTGAGAGGAAAGGGAGACCTTCCAAGAAATGCTGCATGAAAACAAGCTGCTGGCACTATAACCTTCCACTGCAGACAGGGTATGACTTAAACATTGAAGGCAATGCATGGTAACTAGCTGAATGAATGAGTCTGAAGTATGAATGAATGTAGAACGTAAAAAAAAAAAATGTTGTGCTCGCTTCGGCAGCACATATACTAAAAAAAAAAAAAGTTAAATTAATTTTTAATGAACCTTAGAAATCAAGTAAGCATTTCAGGAAAATGAAAAAACTAGAACCTAGAACTGAAGAGCGCTGTATAGTGTTGGACTAAATTCAGTTTCAATAATTAGATTTGCCTGAATAAGAAACTCTAAAATCAGCTCTCAATCTTTTCTGTACTGTGATAAACACATGAGACACTTCATGAGCATACGTAATTTCTCACCATTTTCCGCATATTTGCTATAATTTCAGCCTCCTCTCTCTCTTAAAGCAACATATTAGGATGCAAGTGAGAGATTTTAAAGTCCCCTTTATTTAAAAAAAAAAAAAAGAGAAAATCTTGGGAAACTTCAGTATAACCATTGTCAACAACTTTGTAGTGATTAAGGGTTTGGCATTGGAAAGGACCTATGTTTGATAGATGATCCAACCATTTCCTCCATCAATATCTACAGGCAAATTACTTTGCCTGTCTAAGCCTCATTTTCTCCATTTGTAAATGGGGTTAATAACTGTACACATACTGTTGCGATAATAAAGTGAAACAATGAATGTAAAGCATTTGGCATTATACCACCATGTTGGCTATCAATAGCAACAATAACATATCATACTAGTAACAACCTCAGTATGGCAATACACTAGGATGAAGGGAAAAAATAGCATTGAAAACCACTAATCTAAATAGTCTAAACTTCATTCTTAACAAAACTCTAATTCTTTCTATATTTTCCTCATACTGTACTTAGGTTAAGAAATCATTTATTACTCATTTTTAAAAACTATGAGTACCTACTCTGTGTAAGGCATATGCATATTTGATGGCAATTAGACAGGAAAGATATTAGGTTTATTAGGTTTTCTCCCATGTTATTGAGCTTTTATTTGCATGTTATTTGTTTCAGGGTACTTCTCAAATGAAGGGTGATTTCAAAGCCAAAGTAACACCCCAAAGGGTGGAGACCTGTACAGGCAGTTCATCTTCCGCCTCAGAGCCTTGGCAGGACAAGGGCGGGCTTCTGTGGGGCAGGGCTGAGCCTTCAGGGCTGCAGCCTGGAGCAGCTCCCCATCACAGAGGTGGGAAGTGTGTGGGACCACAGATTCACCAGCTGGTTGCAGAAAAGCCCAGTTCCTCTTTTTTTTTTTTTTTTTTTTTTCTTAAAGTGAGAATAGGGGAGATAAACAGACTCGCACATGCACCCAGGATCTACCAGGCAACCCAATGCTCTGCCCATCTGAGATCATGCTCACAACTGAGCTATTTTTAGTCCCTGAGATGGAGGAGCCATCTTTAGTGTCCAGGACCATGCTTTCAAACCAACTGAGCCGTGGCTTCGGGAGAGGAAGAGAGAGAGAGAGAAAAGGGGAGGGGAGAGGTGGAGAAGCAGATGGTCTCTTCTTTTGTGTGCCCTGACTGGGGATCAAATCTTGGAGTTCCACAGCCAGGTCTATGCTCTACAGCTGAGCAAACTGGCCAGGGCTCCGAGTTCCTCTTAACACACGTGTTTCATGTTGTCCATGCCCTGAGACCTTGGTAAAGAAGCCACCCTCAACTTCAGTCTCTGGACTCAGCAGAGTACTGTACAACAACCCGTGGTTTCCTGTACAGGGTTGCAAATGATGTGGTTTGGGTGATTTTTTTCCTCAGGTGGCTCAATCTACTGGTGGGTTTAGAGTTTGTGTGGACAGACTTAGAACCTGTTTTGCGTGGTGACATTTTCATGTCTGCAATCTTGCCAGTCATTTTTGTCTACAAGCTGTTGGCCCTGAGAATTATGTACATTTTAATTACGAGGAGCGCTCAGCTCTCTCTAAGAGGAGAGTCAAGCAAGCAGCTTATTTACTTCCCACTGGCAGGCTTCTGAGCAAACAGCTTAGCTAGGCTTGCTGAGCCACTGAACCAAAATAAAGCAACTTGCAGAAGAACAGCACTGTGTCCTTATTCACCAGTTTTGCCTCTCTTCTGCTGGGGCTTCTCATGGGAACCAAAGCTGAAATGAGCTGCTCTATGTAGCAACCAAAATACTGCCTCCTGTTTCCCCTCCCTTTTCTGCGGATGAAGCAAACTTCTAACATTCTATTTGCGTATATGTTTTGCACTCATCTACTGAGCACAGCAAGGAAGTGGGTTTGTTCCCTGTGTGCCTTTTCAGATTAAGTTTATCCCTTTAATCGTTTAACCTTTTCTTTGTTTACAAAGAGACATTTAAAAATATTAATTAGCCTCCTCTAAAATAGACAAACATTGAACAGAAAGCAAACTGCCCTTGAGGACGCTGGCCTGGCCCATCATTAGGGATTAGTCACTGAGATATATTGAGACCTAGAAGAGCCACTGCCACGGGAGAACTTGCTTGCCCTAACACTAAATAATCCCACGCTGCTCCATCCTGAGTTCTTGCTTCTCTCTCGACATCTCTCCCTTCCCTGACCAGCTGCCTGTCTCTGACATCCCCTTTCTCCACTTCTAACATACTACTTCTAATCTACCACGAACTGGGAAATCAGATAGCCCTGTTTCCTAGAACTAAATGAATGAACTGCATAAACTTCAGAGCATATTTGACTATTACTTAAGATCCTTTTGGCTTCAAATAATTGAAAATCCTGACTCATCATGGCTTAAACAACAAGGATATTTATTGTCTCACTGAACAAGGAAGCTTCAAGGAGGACGGGGTTCAGACATAATATTTGGGCGCTACTGCTTCATTCCTGGATAAATCTATCAGCTCTGCCTTCTTTCGTGTCTGGCTTCATCCTCCAGCTGGTGGCCACATGGCTGCAGTGGTTCCAGAGGCCCATCCCAACACAGCAACTTCCCAAGGGAGTAGAGAAAACATCTCCTGCATCTTTTTGAGGATAAAGAAACCTTTTCCAGAGGCTACCCAGCTGATTTCCTCCCCAGGGTCCTGAATTGACGAGGGGGATGGAATTCTCATGATTGATTGGACTGTTTAGCATCCACTCTAGACCAAATTGGAATTTTCTTAGAAAAAAATAGACACTGGGAAGGGATCCAACAGTGTATGCAAGAAATTAAATTATTTGTGCCCTGGCCAGATAGGTCAGTGGGTTAGATTGCCACCCTAAAGCACATAGGTTGCCAGTTCAATCCCCGGTCAGGGCACATATAGTCACAGATGTTCCTGTCTTGCTTCTGCTCTCTCCCTTTCTCTCTCTAAAATCAATAAAATAAGCATTTTTTAAAATTACTTGTTTGCTTATGATTTTTTAAACAATTTTTGGAGCCCTGGCCAGATTCAGTGAGTTAGAGCATCAACCCGATGCACCAAGGTTGCAGGTTCGATCCCCGGTCAGGGCACATATGGACAACAACCAAGGAGTCCATGGATCAGTGACGTGACAAATCAATGTTTCTCTCTCAAATCAATGAATAAAATAAAAAACCACAATTGTTGTAGATTTGCAACTGTTTGTATAATCAGTTCAGATGTGGGAGAGATTACTTTTAGAAAAATGAGATATTATATTAAATAAAATAAAATGGTGACCAAAGATATTTATTGAAAAACTAACTTTGGGGCTAACTGTACCCATATAAATGGAGACCCAGTTTTGTGGTTGCTTCTCTATGAATATAATAGCATTTAAATGATTCAGTCTAGAACGAGAGACTACAGAGTTGATTACAAAGGCATGGCAGAGGAAGGAGCTTGGAAGAGGTGGAGTTGTAGAGGTGACTGTGGCTTTTCATGAGGGCCAGATACTCTGCAAATAAATACAGTTCAATGTATTAAGCGACAGGGAGATCTCAGGAACCAATATATTTTTCTTTTTTTAATTTTTATTAATTTTAATGGGGTGACATCAATAAATCAGGGTACATATGTCCAAAGAAAACATGTCCAGGTTATCTTGTCAGTTATGTTGCATGCCCATCACCCAAAGTCAGATTGTCCTCCGTCACCTTCTATCTAGTTTTCTTTGTGCTCCTCCCCCTCCCCCTTCCCCTCTTCCTCCTTCTCCTCACCACCCCCCACCCCCCGTAACCAACCACCACACTCTTGTCCATGTCTCTTAGTCTCATTTTTATGTCCCACCTACATATGGAATAATGCAGTTCTTGGTTTTTTCTGATTTACTTATTTCACTCCGTATAATGTTATTAAGATCCCACCATTTTGTTGTAAATGATCCGATGTCATCATTTCTTATGGCTGAGTAGTATTCCATAGTGTATATGTGTCACATCTTCTTTATCCAGTCTTCTATTGAAGGGCTTTTTGGTTGTTTCCATGTCTTTATTTTTTATTTTTATTTTTTTACAGAGACAGAGATAGACAGGGACAGACAGACAGGAACGGAGAGAGATGAGAAGCATCAATCATCAGTTTCTCTTTGCTCGTTGCGACTTCTTAGTTGTTCATTGATTGCTTTCTCACATGTGCCTTGACCGTGGGCCTTTACCAGACCAAGTAACCCCCTGCTGGAGCCAGCGACCTTGGGTCCAAGCTGGTGAGCTCTTTGCTCAAGCCATATGAGACCGCACTCAAGCTGGCGACCTCGGGGTCTCGAACCTGGGTCCTTCCGCATCCCAGTCCGACGCTCTATCCACGGCGCCACCACCTGGTCAGGCTGTTTCCATGTCTTGGCCACTGTGAACAATGCTGCAATGAACATGGGGCTACATGTGTCTTTAAGTATCACTGTTTCTGAGTTTTGGAGGTATATACCCAGTAGAGGGATTGCTGGGTCATAAGGTAGTTCTATTTTCAGTTTTTTGAGGACCACCATACTTTCTTCCATAATGGTTGTACTACTTTACATTCCCACCAACAGTGAATGAGGGTTTCTTTTTCTCCACAGCCTCTCCAACATTTGCTATTACCTGTCTTGTTAATAATAGCTAATCTAACAGGTGTGAGGTGGTATCTCATTGCAGTTTTGATTTGCATTTCTCTAATAACTAATGAAGATGAGCATCTTTTCATATATCTGTTGGCCATTTGTATTTCTTCCTAGGAGAAGTGTCTGTTCATGTCCTCTTCCCATTTTTTTATTGGATTGTTTGTTTGTTGTTGAGTTTTATGAGTTCTTTGTATATTTTGGATATTAGGCCCTTATCTGAGCAGTTGTTTGAAAATACCATTTCCCATTTAGTTGGCTGTCTGTTTATTTTGTTGTCAGTTTCTCTTGCTGAGCAAAAACTTCTTAGTCTGATGTAGTCCCATTCATTAATTTTTGCCTTCACTTCCCTTGCCTTTGGAGTCAAATTCATAAAATACTCTTTAAAACCAAGGTCCATGAGTTTAGAACCTATGTCTTCTTCTATATACTTTTTTTTTTTTTTTTTTGTATTTTTCTGAAGCTGGAAACAGGCAGAGACAGTCAGACAGACTCCCGCATGCGCCCGACCGGGATCCACCCGGCACGCCCACCAGGGACGACGCTCTGCCCACCAGGGGGCGATGCTCTGCCCCTCCGGGGCGTCGCTCTGCCATGACCAGAGCCACTCTAGCGCCTGGGGCAGAGGCCAAGGAGCCATCCCCAAAGCCCGGGCCATCCCTGCTCCAATGGAGCCTCGGCTGTGGGAGGAGAAGAGAGAGACAGAGAGGAATGGGGGGGGGGGGTGGAGAAGCAAATCGGCGCTTCTCCTATGTGCCCTGGCCGGGAATCGAACCCGGGTCCCCCGCATACCAGGCCGATGCTCTACCGCTGAGCCAATCAGCCAGGGCCTTCTTCTATATACTTTATTGTTTCAAGTCTTATATTTAGGTCTTTGATCCATTTTGAATTAATTTTAGTATAAGGGGACAAACTGTAGTCCAGTTTCATTCTTTTGTATGTGGCTTTCCAGTTTTCCCAGCACCATTTGTTGAAGAGGCTTTCTTTTCTCCATTGTGTGTTGTTGGCCCCTTTATCAAAAATTATTTGACCATATATATGTGGTTTTATTTCTGGACTTTCTATTCTGTTCCATTGGTCTGATTGTCTATTTTTCTGCCAATACCATGCTGGTTTGATTGTCATGGCTCTATAATATAGTTTGAAGTCAGGTATTGTAATGCCCCCAGCTTAGTTCTTTTTCTTTAGGATTGTTTTGGCTATTTGGGGTTTTTTTGTTTGTTTGTTTGTTTGTTTTTGTGTTTTTCTGAAGCTGGAAACTGGGAGAGACAGTCAGACAGACTCCCGCATGTGCCCGACATGGATCCACCTGGCACGCCCACCAGGGGCAACGCTCTGCCCACCAGGGGGCAATGCTCTGCCCCTCCGGGGCATCGCTTTGCTGCAACCAGAGCCACTTCAGCACCTGGGGCAGAGGCCAAGGAGCCATCCCCAGCGCCCAGGCCATCTTTGCTCCAATGGAGCCTTGGCTGCGGGAGGGGAAGAGAGAGACAGAGAGGAAGGAGGAGGGGATGGAGAAGCAAATGGGTGCTTCTCCTGTGTGCCCTGGCCGGGAATCAAACCCGGGTCCCCCGCACGCCAGGCCAACGCTCTACCGCTGAGCCAACCGGCCAGGGCCTATTTGGGGTTTTTTATAGTTTCATATAAATCTGATGATTTTTTTTGTTCCATTTCTTTAAAAAATGTCATTGGAATTTTGATGGGAATTGCATTAAATTTGTATATTGCTTTGGGTAATATGGCCATTTTGATTATATTTATTCTTCCTATCCAAGAAAAAGGAATATTCTTCCATCTCATTGTATCTTTTTTGATTTCCCTTAACAATGCTTTGTAGTTTTCATTATATAGGTCCTTTACATTCTTTGTTATGTTTATTCCTACATATTTTATTTTTTGTTGCAATCATGAAGGGGATTATTTTTTTGAGTTTGAGGAACCAATATATTTTTCTTAAAGCACATCAGGTAGGAGGCCTTAAGACTTATACCCCCTTTTAGGGGGTAAGCAGTCATGGATAAAGGAGGCAAATTTTTTTTATATCTTATCCTTTTGTCTTGTAGCTCTGTGCATACTTCCAACATCATTCTTACTACACTGGATTACAGTCTTTGATTTTTGGTTGCCTTTTCCCCTAAATCCAAGTATCTTGGCAATGGAACTAAGTATTACTTATTTCTGTATCTACAGAGTCATGGTGCTTAATGATTACACGGGAACAAAATTTTTGTTGCGTCCACAAAAACACTTGTTCTTATCTAATGCAAGTGTGCTGATCTCAAATCTGACATTAGTTTTTCTTGTAAAAAACAGGTTTTTTACAATTCAAAATTTTAGGTTTTCATCTTATTGTAAAATTTTCAACATTTAGTTTAATATAATGAAGTATAGAATGTCTTCTTGGGCATCATCTTTGTGAAAATATAATAATTTATATAATGCAGTAGATATACTAATACACTAAAAGATATGATTCCATCAGAATTTATCTACAATTTTGAAATAGAACATATTAAAACACTTATTTTAATCATAAAATTTGTGTAAAACTTATTTAAATTCTACTTAGGCAAAAATATGTGTTTGTAGCTCTTACATTTATGTACTTGTTTAGGACAATCTTGTTTGATGCTCCAGCAGTAGTCTGCTCATCACTAACAGCTCCAAGATTTTCGGGAAACTTATCAAGGTGACTGTTCAGGAAGTGAATCTTAATGCTCATGTTACATCCAATGTCACGGAAAGCCAACAGCATACTTTGAACAAGAAGTTCATAGTTTTCTGCTTTTTTGTTGCCAAGGAAGTTCTCTGTAACTGCCACAAAAGACTGCCATGCTGCTTTCTCCTCCTTATTCATCTTCCTGCCAAATTCTTCATCACATATGAGGGTTCAAATTTGAGGTCTATAAAATATACCTGCTTTTATCTTCTCAAAAGACAATGCAGGAAAAGCAGGAATAATATGTTGAAAGCATTCACTTTCTCTATTCAAAGCCTGAACAAACTGCTTCATTAAGCCAAGTTTGATGTGAAGTGGAGGAAAAATAATCCTATCTCAATTAACTACAGGTTCATTCACAATATTTTGCATCCCTACTTCCAGAGCTTCACATTTTGGCCACTCCTTCTGTGTCCAGTGTTTCTCCCAAGCTTGGCTGTCCCACAAACACTGGAAGCAAGGATACTTCGTGAAACCTCTCTGTTGTTCTAGCAGGAAATTTACCATTTTAAGATCCATACAAATGATCCAGTTATGCTCCTCATACTTCAGAAAGTTGAGGACAATTTTTATGTCATTATAATCTTCTTGCAGATGAGTTAAATAACCAATTGGAACTGCTGAAAATAGGCAATATATGCACGTGTCACAAATGATGAAATATTGTGCCTTTGACGTTGAAGTAACAGCCACATATATAACAGAAGGTGTCAGGACTATTCTTACATTTACGCCTACTCAAAGAAGCCATGATTCAATCTTAAAACAAAATAAGAAGGTGTTTTTATCAGATAATAATTTTTTACATTTAAAAACAACTACAATTATGTAAAAGTGATGTTTGTAAAACATTAATTGCCTTGTGGTTATGTTCAATCCAAGAGTTGTAGACCTTTAACTCCAATTTAAAAACCAATGCATGCCATTAACTGTAACAAAAAGAAATTAATATTGCATAAAAACTAGAGCATGCACCAAAAAATAGATTTCAGATTTTGAATCAGCGATGCAGGAATATATAGAAACAGTTCTAAAACCTCATTCAACAAAAAATGAAAAAAAATTTATTTTCCAGTGTTATTTGTCAGGATGGGTGAATAAATTGAGGGGGAAATTAAGGATATCAAAGCAATCAATGTTTTGTTCCAGCTCACTCATGAAGTTAGCTGCACAGTTAGGATAGAACTGTAGTTTCCAGGAATATTTTCTAATCCACAAATCTGCTAGGTCTGCACAGATAAGTTTTTGTTGGAGATTCTGTTTTTAGAAAATGTTCTAGAGATGACGTCAGAGTAATGGCGGGGTAGGAAGTGATACCAATAAATCTCCCCCAAAACTCAACAAGATCTTCAACCAGAAACAGAAAAACCTATCCTTGGAGCCTCCAGATGTTTTGCAATACACCCGAAGGTATGGTCGAGCAAAAAATTGGCTAAATATATAATCAAACCCCGAAGGAAATAGGGAGTAAGAAATGCTCCGCCTTCCTCACTAACCTAAACAGGGTGGCTTTCACTGGGAACTGAGAATATAGAAACTAAGGCAGGCAAAGGGGGTGAATAGATCCAGGCCGCGGCACAAACGGCCGAACCAGGCTGTGGCACGGAGATCCAAGCCGAGGAAAAACTGTTCCTGTGGCAACCCAGGCAATACAGCTAACACTCGCGCCAAACCCAGACAAAGATAGAAAATGTTCTAGGCCTTGGCCAGGTATCTCAGTTAGTTGGAGCAGTGTCTGGATACACCAAGGTTATGGGTTTAATTCTCAGTTAGGACAAATACAAGGAGTTACCAATGAATACACAACTAAGCAGAACAACAAATGGCTAAGTCGGTACCCCCCCCCTTCTTTTGCTCTCTCTTTAAAAATCAAATTAATTAATGTTCTAACACAGTTTATGCTAGTGTGTGTGGACACTAGAAGCAAATAGACCCTGAAATCACAGCATCAAAATGTGCAGTGTTATAGAAATGGAGATATGGTTCAAAAAAGCTATCTTATGAGAAATAAAGACTCTCTTCTCCAAGGCACCACTGATTAACAACCATTTAAGAGACTGGGTCCTTAAGCCTGTCTCTTATCCCACCTGCACCCCTTGTCCTGTGTACAAAAGGCAAGCTGCTGTGAACACGCGATAACATCTAGTAGAAGCCTCTATCACTCATTTTGGCTTTGTGACTTCTGTGGAAACTCAACATCTTGGAGGATGAAAATTTTCTATTGCCAAGTTCCAGTGTCACTTCAGGTTTTAGTGAAATCATAGTACAGTCTTTTCTTGGACCAGAACCAGGCAGGAAGTCTCAGTCAGTTACAGCCAGAGCAGCACTAAAGCTCAATTTGGACTAACTGCTTATTCTTTTTGTTTTTTTCAGGGGTCAATGTAATGATTCTATATTTGTATGTATTGTGAAATGATTCCCTCAATAATCTAGTTAACATCTGGGAAAGCACATATGCTTGTTCCAGTTTATATTTAACCAGAATTCTACCAGAGCCACATACCTGTTAAGCATTCATTCTTCATCACAGAACTGAACTTCTGCTCATCCCCAGAAAAGGACCCATTTCACTGAATGTTGGGCATATCCAGAAGGTAGACTAAATTGGCTCCAGGACTGAAGAGAGCATCCTTTTGCTTCACATCTCAGGGCCCTTGTCAATTATGAACACATAAAGCCCTGGCTGGAAATGCCAAGATGTTTCAAATTTTACAAACTGCAGCACATAATTTGGCTGAAAACAATTTAGCTAAATGAAATTTGACTACATATAAAGTGCTTATGTGTATTCAGTTTAAAAGTAATTTGGTCAATAGGAAAATTGGTATAATAATACTTATGTGAAAATCAGTAATTTGGGGATATATACCATGTGGTGGCTTTATAGTTCTCTGAATCTTAAGCATTTTTTTTTCTGTTATCAGAACCAATTATTATTCCTTTTTCTTTTTTTTCCCAAAAAAATGTTTTTTGCCAAGTTTTTACTTATGCTCTCTTTGCTTCTTACAATACTGAAAAATTAGAAAAGAGAATTGTTTAACAACAACAATAACCTTAGAGCAGGGGTCCCCAAACTTTTTACACAGGGGGCCAGTTCACTGTCCCTCAGACTGTTGGAAGGCCGTACTATAAAAAAAACTATGAACAAATCCCTATGCACACTGCACATATCTTATTTTAAAGTAAAAAAACAAAACGGGAACAAATACAATATTTAAAATAAAGAACAAGTAAATTTAAATCAACAAACTGACCAGTATTTCAATGGGAACTATGCTCCTCTCACTGACCACCAATGAAAGAGGTGCCCCTTCCAGAAGTGCAGCGGGGGCTGGATAAATGGCCTCAGGGGGCCGCATGCAGCCTGCGGGCCATAGTTTGGGGACCCCTGCCTTAGAGTGACATTGGTATAAAACCAATGTTACTTAATACAATATAACTATAAAAATACATGCAAAAAGGGAGTTATGAACTTAAATTTACCTAGCTATCAAAACTTTGAAACCATGAATTATTTCCTTTAAGCCTTTTTTAATGAGCATGTGCACACATGACGCACACATACATCTCACCGCTATGAACAAGATCATGACATAACAATGTTTTATAACCTCCAACACAACTTATATAAGCATGCCACAAACTATTGGACATTTAGGTAATTTTAAATAATAATCTATTGGCCAAAAACAAATTAAGAACTATTAGAAGGCTAAATAGTAAGGGAAAAGCCTACTATATGGATACAAATGCTTAAAGCCACATGAAGGGTTTTGTAAAACCATTCATGATTATTAATACTAATTACTGATGTTTTTTAAACTTAGTTTTCACATATTCAGAATTTTAGCCATATTGTCCTATTGGCTGGTTTTCTTTGGATCACATTCTTCAGTTTCTATTTGCTTATGGCCAAATCACTTTTGAACAAATTATTAGAAGGCACAGTTCAATTTTAAGCTAGATATCCTTCCCATGTCAAAGCTGCCAGAGACATCTTCATCAGTCACTTCCAGCCCATTTATTCTGAGGCACACAACCTCTGAGTGGCCAGATTAGTGACATACCCTGGACTTCATTCCAAAAAGAATTTTAGGTGACTTTTCAAAATATATTCAAGAAAACAAAAATAAAAGTAGAGCACAATTGGTGAAGGGTACACAAGAACTCTCTATTCTGTGTTTGCAAATTTTCTGTAAGCCATAAACTAGTTCAAAATAAAGCATTAAAGAAACAGCCTGAAATAAAAATAGAAACAGATTGGAGAGAAATCTTTCCCTGAAATTAATAGAAATCAACTTCCCACCCTCCCACACATAAACATACACACAAAAATAGGTAGTGATGAGACCAATGTGAGAATTAGTACAGAAGCAACATGTTATAAGGTTTTACACAGTTATGATGGTTGAACTGCACCAAAGTAAAAAGAAAAGGTGATCATTCTAAGAACCACATTATCATCTGATAAAAATAAATGTACCGGTTAAACAAGAGAACAAAAGGTTTCCTGCACTTAGGTCCAAAAGAAATTGTTCTGTGGGTTCCTCTGAAGTGAGAATGAAGTGCCGCAGCAGTCAACATTCTCAACACCCTAATTCCAAGTAAAACAGTGTCCTGCTGAAGCAGGAGTAGGATCTGGATTTATAAGCAGGAAGGGCAAAGCAGTTAGATTTATTTAATAATCATTTGCAATGTTAGAAGTATACTTGAAACAATTTTCTCTTCAAAATAAAAAAAAAACACCTTAATTATGGGGATAGGTGATATAAAGAATGTTTCAAGAAATATTAGTATAACTGCCTTATTAGGAAGATTTAAAAATGAATTAAATACTAGACAAGACAAGCAGAAGTGGTGGACAAGTGGAGATTGCACAGCTATTAGCTAAGAGCAAAGAGCAAGACCCAAGGCAGATGAATTTTAAGAAGAAATGGAGGGGCATGGTGTTCCTTTAAAGTGCATAATGTCCTCCATTCTTCCAAATGCTGCCTGCACTGTTTAATTGCTGGCTTCTCACTGTAGTCTATTAAATGGTGGAGGGGAGACTCAGCCATCTCGAGCAAAATCAGGAAGTAGCACAAGCTGCGTCTCCTATGGCTTCCTCCTAGTAACTTTCTCCTCCCCTGACATAAAAGAATGTTGCAACTGTACGAAAAGAAAAGAATGGAAGCATTCAGCCTGCATTTCTGAGGTCCAACCTTAACTAGAAGGATTCAGAATACAGTTCTGAAGAATAATAAGGTCACTGGGAAGTGTGGAGCCCGGGAGCAGAGGCAAACTCTCAAAGGAACAGAATCAAGCCAGTGGAGCACAGGGGGCTCACGTGAGCTCCAGCTGAGAAAGAGAAGGCAGATCCCAGGGGTTCCTTATTCACAGTGCCTTCCCCTGGCAAGCAGCGTGTGAGAGAGGGCCTGTTCCCACTTCAGACCTACATGTTCTCAGGCCCACTCACCCCAGGAGATCTCATCCTCATGTGGTATTTTCTTACCCTATAGTGTGAAGGAAATTTAACCAGAATTGGCCCTTCCGAGGCTGCCAGAAGTCTATCCCGGAGTTTTATGGGGATTGGGAGGGGAAAGGGTACTATCTAAGGACCCAAGCTTCCTAGTGACAACCAGAAGACTTAAAGCCCAGCCAGCCTGAGCACAGGTCTAGCCCTGCCCTGCCCTTGCCCCTTTGTCTTCTCTTCCCCTCCGCCCCACCGTGCTTGGCATGCAAAGTTCATTCTTACTGCAAGTTCTTCAGCTTTTGCCCTGCCTGCATTGAGGTCTTTTCATCTCATGCCCCCTCCTCGTGTGCCCACACCAAGCATGGCCACATAGCCTTCCTGTTCTGGACTGCTCCTCATTCAGCCTCCAGACACTTGTCCTGGTTCTTTTGTGAGTGACGGGGGCAGCTGCATGGGAGGGAAAAAGGAAGCGAAACAGGGTCTCAGCCATGGGCCTTGGCAAGTAAGGAGGAAACAGGAAATTCTAAGCTGCTGATGACAACCATGATGTCCACTCCCTCATAATTCAGATTCAGATAAAGAAGTTGAAGTCTCACATGCCTTGTTCCAGATTATTCGTTTATTTATTGTCAAAGTCAAGACTAGAATTTAGCTTCCGTAGATACCACCCCATTGAAGTGGCTGCGTCCATCACGCCACACAGAAGAAACAGAAGAAATACCATGATCTTGACTGAAATGTCCATGCTATAGGAGTTTGGGAGAAATGTTGGGAAGGCCTTACACTGAAACTGTTTATAGCTACTATGAAACCAACAAAGAAAAGTCTAAATTAATATTTTTAAAAGCTTGCCTTGTCCATATAAAATAATATTAATTAGGGGCATATCCACACAGAACAAAACATTCTGTATCATTCACTGGTGTGAATATTGACTGCATATTTTCTTTTTTCTTTTTTTTAATTTATTTAATAATTTTATTTTTTTAATGGGGTGACATCAATAAATCAGGATACATATATTCAAAGATAACAAGTCCAGGTTATCTTGTCGTTCAATTATGTTGCATACCCACCACCCAAAGTCAGATTGTCCTCTGTCACCTTCTATCTTGTTTTCTTTGTGCCCCTCCCCACCCCCTTTCCCTCTCCCATTCCCCCCTCCCCCCCGTAACCACCACACTCTTATCAATGTCTCTTAGTTTCACTTTTATGTCCCACCTACGTATGGAATAATGCAGTTCCTGGTTTTTTCTGATTTACTTATTTCGCTTCATTGACTGCATATTTTCATAGCAACAATCAAGTAGGTGAAATTTCAGCACTAATTTTGCATTTCTTCCTGAAATTAGGCATTGTTTTGATAAACTTGGTCAACTGAAAATATTCTCTCTATATCTGTCAAGTTAGGGGAGGGGAAATGGGGAGTTTTTTGTCAATGGGTATTAAATTTTCTATTTGAAAATCGAATCACAACACCTATGTATAGACATCAGTTTCTAGAAGAGGAGTTATTTTTAAATAGTGCATGGGGGTCAATAAACTATATGATCAGAGTTGTCTCCCTTGCTAAGAAAGTAATCTGATACACACCAAACAATTTAACTAATTAGTCCAATTAAACAAATAGCTAGCACCTAAGTGTTAGCTTCTGTGGTACACAAAAAGATGCTGCTGTCACAGAGGTAGCCATTGAGAGGGGATGATCAGAGAAATGCAGGGAGCTACAGGGAGTCAAAGGAACATTTGTTGGAAAAATTGTGCTAGAATAAATGAGAGATTTAGGAGAAGAAGCCATGGAGGTAGATGCTTGAGACGAGCCTTAAAGGATAGGAGAAATTGAAGAAACATTCCTAGGCTTTGCTCCAGAGCAGACACATTCAGAAAAAGCAAATATTTAAGATAATGACTTTTTAAAATTGTGTAAAATATTTTAATTTCACTTCTTCTAAAAACACATTGCTTTCCACTGTGGTAAACTTATCCAAGTTCTCAGGTCAGCCATTTTAGGCAGCCTTCTAATATGAACCCAAAGAGAATTTCACCAGTCTGAGGACCTTTTGCTTTTGTGTCATATACATGACTTCCCCTCCCCCCCCCCCATTCCTGTAGCTCACATTAAATCTATCTTCATTTGTGCTTTTACTGAGAATAGCTTTACTTATTACTTCATTCATTCAACAAATATTTATTGAACAACATCTGTTGTGTTTCAGCCACTGCCAGGTACTAGTAATAGAAGGGTAAATGCAAATCATCTGGGAAATGCAAATCAAAACCACAGTGAATCACTTCACACCTGTTAGGATGGCTGTTAAAAAAAAAAAAAAAAAAGGAAGATAATTGTCAGTGAGCATGTGGAGAAAAGGGTATCTTTGTGCAATGTTGGTCAGAATGTTAAAATGATGCAGCTGCTAGAGAAAACAGTATGGAAGTTCCTCAGAAATTAAAAATAAAATTACCATATGATCTACCAATCTAGTTCTAGGTAATTATTCAAAATAATTGAAACCAGAATCTCAAAGAGATGTCTGCCCTCCTATATTCACTGCAGCATTATTCATAGTAGCCACGGTATAGAAACAACCTAACAGATCAATGGATAAAAGAAGTGTGGTCTATACATGCAATGGAATAATATTCATCCTTTAAAAAGAAGGAAATCCTGCAATATGTGACATGATGAACTTGGAAGACATTATGCTAAGTGAAATAAACCTGACACAGATGGACAAATACTGCATGATTCCATTTACATGAGGTAACTAAAATAGTCAAATTCATAGAAACAGAGAATAGAATGAGAGTTGCCAGAATCTTGTCTTAAAGGAGAGGGAAGTGAAGAGTTGCTTTTCAATGGGTATTAAGTTTCAGTTATGCAAGATGAAAAATTTCTATTGTACAATATTATACCCCTAGCCAACAATACTGTACTGTATACTTAAAGCCTTGTCAAGGGGATAGATTTTATTTTAAGTATTCTTAATTAAATTTAAAAAATTAAGTGTGGATACACCTTTAAAAACTAAGTATACACAAGAGAATCAAAGAACACAAAAACCGAAAGGTAGCTGATGTCACAGGGCAGAGGAACTAGACCACCAGGCTGAAACATTCTTTAGAGGTACTGATGGAAGCAAATTAAGCCACCCAGACTATACTCTCAGGTCCACTATTATTTAAGTACTCTAAATTATAACAGTGTGCACTTTCTAATTTGCCAGTTTGATACACACACACACACACACACACACACACACACACACACACAAAACCAGTGTATTGCTTTTCCCCTGAGGCTGGAATAATATCACAGGCTCATTGCCAAAGTTCCTGCTCTCCCAGATCCAGGCTGTTCCCTTTAGGGAACTGCTATCTTATATCTGGCTGTTCAGGAGCAAACTCCAGGATATTCTGCACAAACAACATTAAAAGCCCAAGTTAAAACCAGGAGGTTCCTTATGGGCTTCTTATTCGGTTATGGCCCAAAGAGAGGACATTTAATAAGAAAGAGATTGGTGGTCAAAGAAATGATCTCAACCTTTAAGGTAGGACTAGCCCCTTTTAAACAAAGAGTATCTTTGTCTCCTGGGATTGAGATAGTCCGATATCCTACATTCAGTCCAGTCCCCCCCCCCCCAGCATGCAACTGATGACAGAGACACACATTCCTCCATAGGAACGTCATTCCCTCCCAGGGACAACTATGTGCAAGAAAGGGTGAATAAGTCATGCCCTTTCCTGCAGTCTATGTAATTAATATGCCTACCACTGAAGGAAAATCTGTCAATGCATCTGCAGATTTCTTGGGCCTGATCTGGCCCTTGTTTCCTCCAACGACATATTTAGCCACTCTCCTCATCCACGAATAAAAAGAAGAGCTGTGACTGAGTGACATAAAGCCACATTGGCATTTTGTAAACAGACAAGGAAAACCAATAGCTAAATATAGCTAACAAAGTCCATTATTTGTGTTGTTTTTCAAAAAGTTTTACTGAGGTATAATTTACATACCAGAAAATTCACCCATTTTTAGGACAACAATTTAACGATTTTTAGTAAATTCACAGTTGTGCAAAATGTACATTCTATAACTCCAGAAAGATTCCTTGTGGCCATTTATAGGCAATCCCTTTTCCTATCCCTTGTCCCCAAACAACTACTTTTCTTCTTTCTGTCTCTCACAGTTGGCCTTTCCCAGAAAATTCACATAGATGGAGACATACAACACGTAATTGCTGTGTCTGGCTTCTTTCACTTAGCATAGTGGGATCACGGCTCTTCTACATTGTGGCATGTATCAGTGCTTCTTTACTTTTCATTGCTGCAGAGTATTTCATTGTATAGATACATTGCATTTTGTTCTTTTATTCAGCAGTTGATAGGCATTTGAATTTTTTCCAGTTTGGGACTGTTATGAATAAACCTGTTATGAACATTCCCCTACATCTCTCTCTATGGACCTGTGTTTTCATATCTCAGGGGCAGATACCTAGGAGTAGGATTGCTGGTTCATATGACAAGTTTATAATTTACTTTTCAGAAACTGCCAAACTATTTTCCAAAAGTGGCTGTACCATCTCATGTCCCACCCATAATTTCTGAGGCATCTAGTTTCTCTACATCCTCACTAAGAGTTGTTGTCTATATTTTTTACTATAATCTTTTTAGTGAGTTCATTTGTTTTCAAGACTCAGATTTTTCCTACCCCTCAAGTCAGTCCTAGAAACCAGCCTGACTAAGCAGGGGCTCTGGATCATAACAGGCCAAAGCTTTTGAGACTCTGTCAATTTAGGGAAGAGTTTGGTTGTAGGAGATAGACAAGTCCATGTTGGTTATTATAACAAAAAAATGGGTAGAGCAAGGCCAGACACCTCCACTGTCCAGCCTCTGCTGTCTAAGGCAGAAAAACTAATTCTTCTAAGGACAAAATGTTTATTTTACATCACAAATATCTCAATTAATTAATTAATTCTCATGCAGAAATTAATGAACACTTATGAGCACCAGTAGTGAAGAATAAAGGTATTTCTCAGATACTAACTAAGATGACAGTTAAGAAACATATTCTGACTATTTTAAATAAAACATTGTATTGGGGGATAGAAGAATAAACCAAAATCCCTGGTTAAAGATGTTAAAAATCTGCTCAGTCTGGTATGTGGAAATGGGGGAAAGGAGGAAGAAAGGGGAGGGGATGAAACGATCGCCTCTCTTTGATAAAAAGTACCTTGGCATGTGCCTAAGAAGTGAGCATGTATGCATGCAAAAAAGGAGGGGAAAATTAATCTGGAAACTTAATGACTATAAACCCAAAGTCAGCCTGTATGTACACGTTACGAATTCTGAGAGTTTTAAACTGCCCTCAGCCTTAAGGAACTTGTGACTAGATTCATTTCAGAGCCCATTGCCCATGACTTTAAAGCTATTTCAGGGTTTATCAAGGTCTCATGCAATTAATTGGGGAAGCCTGGGAGGTGGCAAACCTGAAAAGTGAGGCAGCCTTGTGACTATGTTCTACAGGCCTGCCTTGTGCCAATGGAGAAGGGATTCCATAGGCATCTCCATTTCTTAAAGAATAGCATTTCCCACTATTCCTGAGCTGTGAGCCAGAGATGTGCTAGAACCTTCTGAAGTCTGATCAGCTAGCAAGGGCACATCTCTCAACTCCACATTATTGAGACCTAGAGCCAACAAACACTAGGAATGAGGCCTTCCTCCTCACCAGGACCTCCTGAGAACCTGTTAAACATTTTTCAGCACACCACCACAGTGAGCTGTGCAAACTCTCTAGCAAAGCATTCTGGGTGAGCTTCCTTTAAGAGTTCTGAGGGTCACCCCAGAAGGCACCTGCAACGGACACTACAGAAGGCTCAGATGGTTTAACAAGTAAAAAACAATAGATACATTTGCCATGGGGAGTGGCCATTGGGAATTAAGCTCATAATCTTGTAAAACAGACAAAAACAACTTAATAATAAGTATGGTAGGAAACAAAGGGGATCAGAGGCACAACATGCACACTGGAGATGATTCAGGGGAGGGGGAGGCTGAGCACATGGCACATTCTTGTTCAGGGCCTCTCACAGCTCAGAACTGCCCAGGGCACACCCAGTTTTGAGGTTCCTGGTACATTAAGAAATGCCAAACAAGGTTATAAAGACTGTGGTAGAGTTTAAATGTTTCCACTAAACGTATTGCTATGTGTAACACATGTACATATATACAAATACAATGCTATATATTTGCACTATTCATAAAATTATTATAGAAGTTATTGAAGTTTTAATTTAAGCCGTACCTACTGCACACTACACAGTGTATCTTCAAAGTTGTCTGATGGACATCTTTGAGATTAGTGAATCTCAGTGATGACTTGTCAAGCCTCACTGGGTGGTTAATTTAAAACCTGAGAACCTCACTGAGCACCATAGGGACAGAAAAGCCCTGGCCCCTAAAACCCTTTTTTAATGCTCTCATTCAAGATTATAATTTCGTTATGAATTTCAAGCAGGGCTGGTCTGCCATCTGTACAAAGAAGCAGTTAGCCAGTAAAAACTGGGAAATTTAAATTTTGCATAGGTGAATTACTCTAGTAGCTAAAGTTTTATCTCCTTCAAATGTCTAAACAATTATTTAATGGGAAGATTTCCACAGTCTTCTGCTGTGGGTTTTTTAAAGTAACATCATCTCCTCTTGACAAGTTGGAAGTATTGTTAGTATCTGCTTTCATTGGACTACGTGGCAATTGGCAATATAGTTCTGCCCTTTTAAGGTTTTTCTGCTGCTCTCCAGGTGCTGGAGTCACTTCCTCCTGAGGTGAGTGTGTCTGCCCGCCCAGTGTGTGTGGCTTTTTCTTGATTGGCGGTTACTCTACACCCTGGTCTATTTCAAGTTGGGAAATCAGATAAGCAGCTTGTTCACATTTTTATGTAGGATCTGTAAATGAAAGAGGAGCCTGCACATCTGAACCTAAGGACGCTCCACAGTCAACTGTGCACTGACTTTGAGGTTTGAGCTATATTTTGGAGCTAATTGTTGTTGCTGGAAACCGGGTATCAGTATGAGGAGTTGTTAATATAATGTGATGGGCTGAATTTTGTTCCTCTCCCCCAGGTTTACATATTGAAATCATAACCCCCACTACCTCAGATGTGATTGTATTTGGACAAAGAGATAATTGAATTAAAATGAATCATTAGAATGGGACTAATCTAATAGGATTGATGGCTTTATAAGAAGAGAGTGGGTCACAGGGACACAGAGGGGAGACCTGGTGAAGACCCAAAGAGAGGAGGACCTACAAGCTAAGGAAAGAAGTCTCAGAAGAAACCAGCCCTGATGACACCTTAATCTTGCACTTTTAGCTCCAGAATCATTAGAAAATAAATTTTCTGTTGTTTAAGCCGCCCAGTTGGTGGTACTTATGTGACAGCCTTAGTAAACTAAGATACTAGCTGTAGGGCCAGTGGCCGCGACTGTCATGGCCATGCGGATTCACACTGGATTCAGACAAACAGTAAAGAAACAGTGGAGCCAAAAAGTGGTGGGCCATTCCTTTATTAAAGTCTCGCACCGACAGACAAGCAAACAGGCAGGAAAAACACTTCCCTTTCATTCAGGGCTCTCAAAGCCCTGACGCATTTTCCGGTTCAACAACCAGGAGAATCTTCTCCGGTTCCTCCTAGAAGCAAAGGCCCCACCAGTCTCAGCGGAGCTCACAAAGCCCCTCAGCTCTGGTTCCCCATCTGCACACCTTCTCTCTCTCTGCAAAACTACGAGGGCCCACACAGACCCCTCCTCCTGCAAGCATTAGCAAAACAATAGCCCCTCTCAAGCAGGAATGCAATCCGAAATTTGCAATCAACTGCCATGCTCTGAGGGCAAGCTGCCCAGTGCCATTTTTTAACAATAAAAGTGAGCCAACTCAAAAAATACAAATTTTACAAACTCATTTGCCCAACATCAGCCAAGCAGCTTTTGTTCCTGTTGTGTATTGTCCTGTTATTACATCTGAACAGAGACCAGTAAAAACATCCATCCTAAAGGCTCTGCTCACCAAGTCCTTGTCTCAGGACAACTCTGACTTAAGCTGTTGGTAAATTATGGCTAATACTGAGATTTTCCGGTAGTGTGGTTTCAATTCATTTAGGAGCAAGACAGTGATGATGGACACTGGAGACAGAAAGAGAAATAATCTTTCAAGTATGCAAGAATAGTAAATAAGAGAA
Organism: Saccopteryx leptura; assembly: GCF_036850995.1. Lineage (NCBI taxonomy): Eukaryota > Metazoa > Chordata > Mammalia > Chiroptera > Emballonuridae > Saccopteryx > Saccopteryx leptura. The sequence continues at coordinate 77,866,148 of NC_089509.1, read as the reverse complement.
AAATGTTTTACCTACAAGAAGATGGATTCTGAGCTATTAGTTAAACTTTAAGAAAAAAGTACCAAGAATCATTGTCTATTCTTTCCTAAATAAAGGAAATACATACATTATACATGTATACATACTAATACATACATTAGTCCAGCCCCAGATGGATAGCAGAGGTTCAGAGGTTGCAGGTTTCATCCCTGGTCAGGGCACATACAAGAACAGATTAATATTTCTGTCTCTCCCTTTCTCTATATATATAATCAATAAATAAAAATTTAAGAAAATAGGCCCTGGCCGGTTGGCTCAGTGGTAGAGCGTCGGCCTGGCGTGCAGAAGTCCCGGGTTCGATTCCCGGCCAGGGCACACAGGAGAGGCGCCCATCTGCTTCTCCGCCCCTCCCCCTCTCCTTCCTCTCTGTCTCTCTCTTCCCCTCCTGCAGCCTCCCGCAGCCCAGGCTCCATTGGAGCAGAGATGGCCCGGGCGCTGTGGATTGCTCCTTGGCCTCTACCCCAGGCGCTAGAGTGGCTCTGGTCGGGACAGAGCGACGCCCCCTGGTGGGCGTGCCGGGTGGATCCCAGTCGGGCGCATGCGGGAGTCTGTCTGACTGTCTCTCCCCGTTTCTAGCTTCAGAAAAAAAAAAAATTTTTTTTAAGAAAATAAATACATCAGTTCAGTTAACTACTAAGACCAAAAACGTTATAACATGGATAGTTTTATACACAAAATATTTTTTAAAGCATAAAAGTAAATCACTAGGGTATCCTCAGAAAAAAATCACAGTGAAATATGAACATGTGTGTGAAATTCTTTTTTGTTTGCTTGTTTGTTTTTAAGAATTTATGTATTAAATTATTAGAGATAGGAGAGAGAAAGGCAGCAGTGGGTGGGAGGGATGGGAAGCATCAACTTGTACTTGCTTCTCATATGTGCATATGTGCCTTGACCAGGCAAGCCAGGGGTTTTGAACCAGTGACCTCAGCGTTCTTGGTCAATACTTGATCTACCGAGCCACCACAGGTCAGCCAAGTGAGTGAAATTCTGATTTCAATAAGTTAAGAAAGATATTGAAGAAAAAGACCTAGAAAAACACAAAAATTAAAAGAGAAAGAAGGGAATTAGAAATATAGATAGAACCAGGAGAAAGGGAGTGAGAAAGAATAGAATCACGGTTTTAGAAATTATACACATGAAGTTTGTTTATAAGAAAGGCTGGTTCTCGAAAACCCCAGTGTCAGACTTATTGAAAGCCATTTAAGTTTAAAAAGTATTGTTTTAAGATAAATAAGAGATAATTACTTTTTGCCTAATAAGTAAAAGACAATATTCTCAATTCTTCCATTTGTTGATACAAAAAAAAAAAAAAAGTACATAGATTTGAAGCAGATTTGTGTCAACATATGGGGGTCTGGATAATGTTACTAGAAACTGTGGATATTTGGGAAGTTCCTAATCAGCCAAGATTGAATCCTGAGTGAGCAGGCCCATTCACCCACCACTGGTCTGAGAGCCACTCTCTAAGGTAGAGCTCTGTCCTCACAGGGCACAAAATAAAGACACACCCGAAGTCTGAGCAGGGTAGAGGGTGCCCAGTACATGAAGTTCCAAGTCTTTACATATTTCCAGGGGACTTTGTCTTTTATTTTCTTCCTAGTGCTAAAATTTTTCTGTCTTCTTAGAAGTGGTAGCAATATCGAAGAATAAATAGCAAAAATATGTTTTTAAAAATATGTTCTTAGATATTAAAGCAGAAAAAACTTAAACCAACCTAGAGCCATATGCAGTCAGTTCTCTCTCATCGAAAAGGACTGGCCTTGTTTGCATCGTGCCTGGCAGGTGCCCAGATAGAACCTATCTGGCTCAGGACAGTTATCCCTGGGCTCAGAGATATGCCTTGTAGACTTACTCCAAAAAAAATGAACAGGTCCAGACCTGGCATGGCTGACATTAACATGTTGGAGCAACCGGCTGACATAACACATTAGTTCTAACCCTCAGCACCTGCAAACAAGGGAAGCCAGGCCTGGCAGAACTACAGAAAGGTCAAATTCCAAAAAACCTGACAGACTGGAAACACAGTCACTGATGAACATGACCAGGTGTCCATAAATTGACCACTTAACCTCACCTGATTTTACATCTCTAGTGACCAGAATGGCAGGCACTTTAGCCACATAATTCACCTACTTCTGAGCTCTAATTAAAGTCTGCTAAGAGCTTTATGATCTATCTGCCCAGGAAACTATTCCTGAATGCAAAAGCACTCGGCCACAGTGCTGCTGTTATTATTTTGTTGTCGTTTGTATTAGTTGTGTTTTGTAATAATGATTCAGAGCACAACTATCTCTGAGGGTTGTTTTTGCTGTTCGTTTGAGGGGGTGGCAATTACTGTAACGTGCCCTTCTTCCCTCCTGACAATGCAGCAGGGATGACAGACACGCGCGGAAACCTCCATCCCCTCTCCCCGAGCCTCCTCTGACCGTGGAAGCAGGTGGAGGGTGGGGGTGGAGGGTGGAGGTGCTGTCTCTGGACCGTCCCTGACGGTTCTTCATGTACATGCATGCATTGGTTTGCATGGAAATCAAACCCAGGTTCTGATCCAGAAAACTGTTCAGTTCATATTCTCTGGCTTGAGAGTTGAGTGCTGGAACAAAACAATTGGCTAGGGAACAAAGCTAGACATTCTGCTTTCTGATTCATTTTATTCAGAACCTGAAAGACACACCCATTCCCACACATTCAGTCCCACGCCATTATTTGGCTCTCAGATCCTTCAAACCAGCTTGGGGGTGAAGAATACAGAGTCAAACCTTGAGCTATGCAGTTCTCAAACTTAAGTAAACACAAAATCTTTATTTGGAAGAAAATTAGAGGTCTCTCAGGTCCAGATTTCTACACAACATCTGAATTCCCTTGATAACATTACCAATAAATGGTCATCACCGTTTGTCTGAATACCTGAAAACAGGAGGTAGGTTTATTTATCCTGAAACTAATGAAACATCAGTATCAGAGCTTCTCCCTTGCAGGCTCCTCTTCTAAGTTCTGAACTTAACTTTGTATCCATCATGTGTATTTATTGTCTTGAAGAGAACCCCCAAAATATATGTTTCAGGTACTGTAAAACGTGAACTGGGGACAGTAACTCCAAAGGACAATCCAAAGTACTTCTTTACATTGAAATAAAATCTGCCTCCTTGCAAGTACCCCCCAAATGCCAGAAATGTGTTTTTGATAATACAGTGGTATTTCTGAGATTGGGTGTATTCATTGAGTGAGTATTTAAGAGGGTTATTTGCAAGTTCTACATTTAGATTTAATACCAATTGCTCTTTCGTGCCCCCAATAACCTCACTCAGGTTGCTCCCTCTTCCTAGAAGTTCTCACGCCATCTTGTCTGATTATCTTCTACTTTGTTTTCAAATCTCAATTTATACCTCCTCAAGAACATCCTCCTTATCTTTCCTGACCAGTAGAGTCCTCCTGTATATAGCGTCATCACACAAGCCTTCTTTATGGCACATATCACGCCGTAATTTCACTCATTTCTTTGATTACTCTCTAACCTCCCCCACTCTGCCCAATGCAAATATCTGTCCGGCTGCTTCACTCTTGTATCTTTCACTGTACTAAGCTTCAGCTGCAAATATAACCTACTCTTGAGGTCTGTGCGTCCTTCTGGCCAATCACTGAACTTGAGCTGGTCTTGGGACCCTCAAAAGACCATGAAAATACCAGTCAAAAGAAAGCTAGATGTTATCCATTGCTGTATAACAAATTACCCTAAAAGTAGCAGTTTACAACAACAAACATTTATTATCTCATGTTTTCTGTGTGTCAGGAACCTGGGGTGGCTTAGCTGGGTGTTCTTACTAAGGGTGTCACACAATCTAGGAGCCAGGCCTGGCTGGGTCTCAGGGATCTGTGTCCAAGCCTACTTATCTGATGGTTGGTAGAGGCCTTCAGTTCCATGCCACTTGGATCTTCATAGGGCTACTCACAACATGACTTCCCCCAGAGGAAGTGATCTAGGAAAGACAGACAAAGAGAGGGAGCCTAGGAGAGAAGTCACAGTCTTTTATAACTTAATCTCAGAAGTGAAATATGCCTGACCAGGCAGTGGCACCATGGATAGAGCGTTGGACTGGGATACCGAGGACCCAGGTTCGAGACCCTGAGGTCGCCAGCTTGAGCGTGGGCTCACCTGGTTTGAGCAAAGCTCACCAGCTTGGACCCAAGGTCACTGGCTTGAGCAAGGGGTCACTCTGTCTGCTGAAGGCCCGCGGTCAAGGCACATATGAGAAAGCAATCAGTGAACAACTAAGGTGTCGCAAAACAAAAAACTGATGATTGATGCTTCTCATCTCTCTCTGTTCCTGTGTCTGTCCCTGTCTATCCCTCTCTCTGACTCTCTCTCTGTCACTAAAAAAAAAAAAGAAAGAAAGAAAAAAGAAAAAAAAAAAGAAGAAGAAGCGAAATAACTCCATTTTTACCATATTTTATTAGTTACACAGTCCAATTTTGGTACAATGTGAGAAAGGACTATGCAAGGCTGTGTATACGAGGAGGAGGTATCACTGGGACCATCTTGGAAATCAAGGCTGTGTATACCAGGAGGAGGTATCCCTGGGACCATCTTGGAAAACAAGGCTGTGTATACCAGGAGGAGGTATCCCTGGGACCATCTTGGAAAACAAGGCTGTGTATACCAGGAGGAGGTATCCCTGGGACCATCTTGGAAAACAAGGCTGTGTATACCAGGGGGCGGTATCCCTGGGACCATCTTGGAAAACAAGGCTGTGTATACCAGGAGGAGGTATCCCTGGGACCATCTTGGAAAACAAGGCTGTGTATACCAGGAGGAGGTATCCCTGGGACCATCTTGGAAAACAAGGCTGTGTATACCAGGGGGCGGTATCCCTGGGACCATCTTGGAAAACAAGGCTGTGTATACCAGGGGGAGGTATCCCTGGGACCATCTTGGAAAACAAGGCTGTGTACACCAGGAGGAGGTATCCCTGGGACCATCTTGGAAAACAAGGCTGTGTATACCAGGAGGAGGTATCACTGGGACCATCTTGAAAAACTACGTTAACATCAGACAAAGTGGATTCCAGAAGAAGGGAAAGGAGTGAAATTTTGTAACAGTCAATTTCTCAAGAAAGTGAAAATCCCTAAATGTGTAAAATGAGCTTCATGCCTAATTCTAGGGCTCAAATACCGGTTTTCTCCATCTGTGTTTACTGTTTTAAACGTTTTCTGTAGGGGACACTTGGCACATTTCTAAGCTTACCCATGCCTCGTCCTCTTCATTGTAGTCACCATCAACATCAAGGTAATCCAAAAACTAATGATTTTTTCACAAAATAATTATGGAGATACTGTAAAAAAATAAAAATGTATGTGCAAATAGTTCTTCTTTAAAGCTCAGTGGGGAAAAAGTCACCCAGGTGTTAAGAAAGGGCATGGAGATTTCAAGAAATCAGAGTTTGGCAAGGCAAGCAGGAAATCATAACCACAGATATGAAACAAGTCCAAGGCAGGAGAAGGTAACAGTGAGGCAATGGATATTTTAAATGGTTGCTAAGCCAGCAAAATTTGACACTGATGATGTCTGGGAAGTGGAGAGAAGGCACTGGCACCTCCATCACCCAGGACGTCGCACGGGGGGCTGAGACTGTGTCGTTCACCGCTGACATCTGGTGCTGAGCACAGTACTGGGCACGTGAATAAATTAATACGAATGGTTATCTCTTTATGGAAAAAACAAGTATAATCGGAACAATGGGAGCGCCTGCCAAAATGTACCAATGGCTTCAGAGGCATCATTTAAATAAGGATTCCAGGTGCCAACTTTAATGTTTATCTGTTCCCAAATTCTAATAGCTTGTGATAAGAAGAAAAGAAAGATCTGAAAGAAAATTATACACAAAAATCAAAATAGGCAAATTTCAGATTTCTGCTGGCTTTTAAGACTCTTCATGATCTAGCTTCCACTTACTTTTTTAGACATTTCTGTCGGTTCTGTCTTCTGGAATTCTGCCGTTCCAGTCACCTTGACCCAATACTATAAACATGTTTTCGTGCTTTAATTTATACATTTCCCCCTGCTCTTTAATATCTGTGAAATCAAGAAGATTGTGACTGGTGCACTCTCACTCCTGTTCTTCCCTCACAGGCATGGATCCCCTAAACTCCAAGGGACCCCACGAGGCTGGTGACCAGGGAAGCAATGGGCAGTGGCAGCTCATCCCTGGCTAACCCCGTGAACCTGCCCCCACGGCCTCCTTTTCTCCGACATTCCTGTGAGCTGAAGCAGCCCAGCCTCGGCTCACCCCTTTCACTGGGCCATTATTTCCCAGCGAGCCAAGGCAGCCCGTGTAGGCTCTCGTTGCCTCTTCTGTCCTAAGCCCTTCCTTGTTTCACTGCCCCCAGCTTTACTAAATGTACTCTCAAAATAAAAATTAAAAAACTTTTTTGAGCACTGGCCAGTGGCACAGTGGATAGAGCATTAAGGTTGCCAGTTCATCCTGGGGTCATCAGTTCAACCTTAAGGTTGCTGGTTTGAGCCCTAGTCAGGGAAATATGATAAACAATCAATGGGCGGACAACCAAGTAGAGCAATGAGTTGATGCTTCTCTCCTTCTCTCTCTCTCTCTCTCTCTCTCTCTCTCTGTCTCTCTCTCTCTCTCTCTCTCTCTCTCCCTTTCTCTCTCTCTCTCAAAAAAAGAAAAAGTGTTTGACAGTCAGTGTATTTAGATTATGGCCCTCCTTTAAACATGTCCCATTTTTTCTTCTCTCAGAGATTTGGCTCAAGGTTGTTTTTTTTTTTCCTTTTTTTTTTTTACATCAGTGGAAATCCAATCAATCTTTCCAGACCCAATATAAATTTAAAATCTCCTTTAAAACCTTTCTCATCAGCCTTTCTAAAAGTTAATTTACTTTCTTCTGACCCACACTGGTACTAAAATCTAAGTTTATATATTCTGTAATTAACTACTTAATATTGATGTTATTTGTGTCCCTGTCTTATTTCTCTTTCCAGATTATAAGAACACAGAGGGGAAAACCCTGCCTCTTACGACCTTGCCTTCTCCATAGCAACTAATACATAGTTTTCTCATTTTGATGATCAGTAAATATTACTTCAGTGAATGAAGAAGTAAGTCAATGACTATGCACAATTATGCCTAAACAATATAACAATACAAAACAATATATGAGATGTCCATGGTACATGGTTAGAGAGGGAAGAAAGCAAGCTTCAGAACAGTATGTATGCAATGGCTTTATTTTTGCTCAATTAACAATTCCTTCATTACCTTACAGAATATGAATATCTGCATATCCATAGAGAGTTGTTTGGAAGAACACACGCCTAATGGTTAACATCAATTACCTCTGGAAAGTGGGATTGAGGTGATGAAATTATGAAATTTCACAATAGATTTTCTTCCTAAAATGTGTCTATTACACACACACACACACAAGTATATTATTTGGCTTTGGATTAAAAAAATATCAGCAAAGCATGTAAATTAGTTTTGCAATAAAAATAAAGGGGAGGCCCTAAGCTGGATGGCTCAGAGGTAGAGTGTCGGCCTGGCGTGCAGGAGTCCCGGGTTCAATTCCCAACCAGGGCACACAGGAGAAGTGTCCATCTGCTTCTCCACCCCTCCCCCTCTCCTTCCTTTCTGTCTCTCTCTTCCCCTCCCGCAGCCAAGGCTCCATTGGAGCAAAGTTGGCCCGGGCACTGAGGATGGCTCCATGGCCTCTGCCTCAGGTGCTAGAATGGCTCTGGTTGCAACAGAGCAATGCCCCAGATGGGCAGAGCATCGCCCCCTGGTGGGCATGCCGGGTGGATCCCGGTCGGGCGCATGCGGGAGTCTGTCTGACTGCCTCCCCGTTTCCAACTTCAGAAAAAAAAAAAAACTTACAACCAAAAAATAAATAAATAAAGGAGAGGGAGGCCCTGGCTGGATAGCTCAGTTGGTTAGAGCATCCTCCCAATAGGCCAAGGTTGCAGGTTCTATCCCCAGTCAAGACACATACAAGAATCAACCAAGGAATGCATAAATAAGTGGAACAACAAATTGATGTCTCTCTCTATCTCTCTCTCTCTCTCTCTCTGTTTCTTTGTCTCTCTCTAATATCAATCCATAAAAATATTTTCAAAATTTAAGGGGAAGGGAAGGAAAAGGCTGGCTATCTTTCAGGTATGTAGCTTTATGGTAAAGGGTAAAGAGACAGCCCAAAATTCAATACATAGAAGATTATGAGTTATGAGATATGACAACTAAGACATATGATTAATTCAAATAAAAGTTTTTGTATCCAGTTGTAACAGAATTCTAGGACCTTTTAAATTGGTTGATTTAAAATCCACTATCACACAAAACAAAGTGGAAAGTTCAGGGCAGTTGGCCAGAGTAATGAAATAAGTTAACTTAACAAAAAAGGCTCTTGCTTATATAAAGGTATAACTGAAGCAAATTTCTACTCAAGAAACACATTTCTCAAATGTGTTTACCTCAAAAACATGGCCTTATCAGAGGTACATTGCAGGTTGAGAAAATTGTACTTTCCTGTAATCCTTACGACACCATTGATATTAAGTAAGCACTCTAGATAAATGAGATATTTGTGTCTTTACCATTACCATTAGTAACAATTGTTAACTTTTTAATTTATTTTTAAATATTATACCAAGTGTCTTATGGCTTTATTTTATTGGTGCCTCCTAAGAACCTTTTGAATTACTCTCCTTATTCCACAGATAAGGAAACTGAGATTTAGATAAATTCAGCCAATAATGAAGTCACAATTTGAACTCAGGAACTTTTTTTTTTTTTAACAAGGAAAGAGAGAGAAATGAGAAGCATCAACTGGTCATTGTGGTACTTTAGTTGTTCATTGATTGCTTTTCATATGTGCCTTGACCGAAGGGGCTCCAGCCAAGTTTGTGATCTCTTGCACAAGCCAGCAACCTTGGGCTCAAGCTAGCAACCATGGGAGCATGTCTATGATCCCACGCGCAAGCCAGGGACCCTGTATTCAAGCTGGTGAGCCTGTGCTCAAGCCAGCAATGTTGGGGTTTTGTGTTTTTTTTTGGTTTTGGGGTTTTTTTTTTTATTTTTTTCTGAAGCTGGAAACGGGGAGAGACAGTCAGACAGACTCCCGCATGCGCCCGACCGGGATCCACCCAGCACGCCCACCAGGGACGACGCTCTGCCCACCAGGGGGCGATGCTCTGCCCATCCGGGGTGTCGCTCTGTTGAGACCAGAGCCACTCTAGCGCCTTGGGCAGAGGCCAAGGAGCCATCCCCAGCACTCGGGCCATCCTTGCTCCAATGGAGCCTTGGCTGCGGGAGGGGAAGAGAGAGACAGAGAGGAAGGAGGGGGTGGGGGTGGAGAAGCAAATGGGCGCTTCCCCTATGTGCCCTGGTCAGAAATCAAACCCGGGTCCCCCGCATGCCAGGCCGACGCTCTACCGCTGAGCCAACCAGCCAGGGCAATGTTGGGGTTTTGAACCCAGGTCCTTAGCATCCCTGGTCTACAATCGATCCACTGTGTCACCATTGGTCAGGCTGAACTCAGAAACTTTGTTAATTGACGCCAAATCCTTTACTTTTTGCCTCTCCACAAATGCGTCTATTACATAATCATACCTATTATTGTTAGACATCCTATCATTCCCTATTTCACCTTTTTAATTCAGTATTGTGTGAAGATATACGCTTACTGCTCATCTCTGTGCCAGTATAACTCGAGAATGATCATCACACTTCTCAGATCATTTCTTCTATCCACTCAGTTTCCTGTTTTTGTTAGAAACATAATGAATATTCTGCTGGAAGGCCTGACCAGGTGGTGGCATAGTGGATAGAGCGTCGAACTGGGATGCAGAGGACCCAGGTTCAAGACCCCGAGGTCGCCAGCTTGAGCACGAGCTCATCTGGTTTGAGCAAAAAGCTCACCAGCTTGGACCCAAAGTCCCTGGCTTGAGCAAGGGGTTACTCGATCTGCTGAAGGCCCACGGTTAAGGCACATATGAGGAAGCAATCAATGAACAACTAAGGTGTCGCAACGAAAAACTGATAATTGATGCTTCTCATCTCTCTTCGTTCCTGTCTGTCTGTCCCTATCTATCCCTCTCTCTGACTCTCTCTCTGTCTCTGTAAAAAAAAAAAAAAAAAAATAAAAAATTCTGCTGGAAGGCAGATGTTCCCAGATAGTACTATTTTCCTTCGCTAACTTGTAGTTCCACAACTCCTTAAACCACCTCCTTTCTGAACAGTCCATACTTTCAGCCTTACTCAGTATGTACAGAGAGAAGTGTGTTGGTCATTGCATAAAGCAATGCAGGTTCACAATCTCTTATCCACCAATTTTGAATTTCAGAGAGATTTAAGACGTTTAATAAATGAAAGACTTTTCATAACTCATTTGGCATCAAAGCCTGACCAGACTCAACTGGCAACAAAACCTGCCCTGAACTGACTTGAGGCTATTTAATCTTCACTGATCACAGTGCAAATGTTCACCCATTTCACTGCTGAACTATCAATTTGTTTTATTATAGGGTGTTGCTCAGACCTCACTCAGGGTTTTATATAGAGAGGGTATGTATATTTCCCTGATTATCTACCCAAGATCCAAAAAGTTCTAAATTGCACAATGCTTCTGGACTTCAACAGTTTCAGATAAGTAATTTCATAAGCATAATTTCTTTCTTTATTCATCACTGCTTTTCTTTAAAGAGTTAAAGTGTTCAATGTTTTCCCAGCCTAATAACTTTGATTTGATGAATGTCTATGGTCATGTTATACAAACACTTTTTGACTAGAAAATTTAGGTGTTACAGTGGAACCCTTTTATTTCCGTTCAGAAGTCATTACACAGTGCCCTCCCCCACTTGCCAATTGTTTCATTGTTCATTGATTGTGAGCCACTATGACATTTTCCCCCAAAGGATTAATTACCCCAGCTCCACCTTAGATAGTGTCTAAGCAGGGGAGACCGCTTTATCAAGACATTGGCTGGGTGGTTATTTGATTAACTTTTTTGCAGCATGTAAAGCAGTTTATAATTCCATATCTGATCACATTCACCATAACGTAATGAAAATTAAGGAGATGCGTATGGGCCTTAAATTTCTGACCTGGATTTTTAAAATCTGAATGTTCCAGGTATATTTACACAAACCCATACAGTTCATTTTCCCATTCATTTGCCATGTGCCTGTCTGGCATTTTGGCATGCTTTCTTAACCTTCGGTGTGAAACCATAGTATTTGAATATCCATTAAAGCTGGCACTTGAGAAAATTAAAAATTGCCACAGAATTATTATTCATTAAGTGAAATTTTCCATGATAAGTGTCTGAATGATGAAACTGAATTCTAAGAGCTAAGGAAAGATTTCCAAATGCAAGGAAAGGAAGAAAAATCACTCCTAACTTGAGGCCCTTCTTCGCTTTTTTGTGGTAAAGCAGTTGCTATGACAGTAGACTCACTTGGAGAACACGTACCTAAGTGCTTAAAATAGCCAAAGAGTACTTTTCACCAATGAATCAGATTCTGCAGAGAATTGCTAAGTCTTACGGCATTTATATGAGCATTGTTTTAGCAATTAATAACTAGAATACATAGTAAAGTTGAACATATTCTATGGCTTAGGGTTTTTAAATTTTAGCAGGGGAAAAAAAGAAATTTCTTAGTGTCTAACCTATCCACATATAAGTGCTTGTTATTTTATAAGCCTTTCATTTGGTTCAAGTTGAAATAATCTTGATTTTCAGTCCACGCTTTAAACGCATTAATTCTTATAACATCTCTGTGGCATAAAGGAATGCAATTGTACCCATCTACCAAGGACTGATTAAAGTAAAGATGCCAAATATGTTTCTACATTAAATTTTTCATTCAGAAATAAAACTGAAGACCTCAGACTCTTGGCTAAGTTATTGCTTTGTAATATGACTGCTTTTCTCTACGTGCCAGGTTATTCTCGATGATTCTCAAGGTTTGCCCTTTGTCTTCACAGGATATTTGTTGGGCAAGCAGTGAGGCTGAGGACCTAAAGAATGCATGAGGAGGGCATTGGCTCCCTCAGCAAATGGGGGCATGCAGTGGGGCTCCTTGTGGGTTAGCAATAGCACTCTGAGTTTCCGTCCTCATTAGCGAGCATCCAGGGCAGGAGCGCTCCTATCTGCCCTTTCCCAAGCTCTCCCGGCTGCTCCCGCTCCTGCGTCCTGCAGTTTCCCACATCAGCCTTCCCCGTGCACAGTCCCTGTTCTGCTGCCAAAAGCAATAAGTGGCCTGTCAGACTTGATGTGCATGGGGCTATTACCAAATGGAAACTGAAAGCCAGACATTTTCTCTCCGTGAGCTACCAGGCTATTTCAGAAAGAAGTGCCAGCTTCATCCTTTAGCAAAGGTCCTCAAAAGGTAATTGGAGAGTGCAAGGAAAAACCCTTAAGAAAATCCGAAACAATTTGCTGTTGTTGGGGAATTCTGAAAAGAGAAAACGCGCTACAGACTTTTCTATTTCTCCTAAACACCTGTACACTTTTTTTAAGCGCTAAGCACATATTTTACTAAATGGGAACTTCATTCAAGTTCTCTCATCTTATAATATGTATTCATTTCTTACTCTACTTCCACTTAGTAAGTTTTTGTTACCGTAAATATAGCTATAAGGATACAGGAAATCCATTAGCACTTCTTATCCAATGAGTCAGCACGCTGCTTACTAACACCAGGAGAAGCCAATGAGCACTACAGGCGTGGCCTGCCCTCGGAAAGTTACATTGGGGATACCAGAGAAAGCCTGAGAGCAGAGCCGTCAAAACAAGTCACTGGTGGAGGGCTGTTTTGAAGGCTTGGCATTTGCTAGAAAAAAAAAAAAAGAGGGGGGAATATGTTAGTCTACATTAGATATTCAAGATCAAGTATCAAAATGAAATCGTATAATAGGCTTTGGCATAACCCCAAATTTGAATTATAGGGGATAAATATTCTTGGCATTATACTGCAGTTTTTTGGAAGAAAAGTTCTACAAAAGAAGATTCTAAAGCATTGTCTAAGATAATACTCAAACCACAGGTTGAAAAATTAAAATATTTTAAACTTTATAATAAAAAACATGCTAGTTTTCTGTAGTCTTTGAGTGGATTGTAGCCAAAGATATATGTGAAGCAATCAGTCACTTCAAAGTGATTGCCCCTGTTGCTCATTTCTGCAGTGATGATGTAAGGGTGGCAAGAAATAATGGCATTTTTTTAGATATTTTTTATTGATTTTATTGTTTGTACATAGATTCTAGTGTCCTCCGAATGCATCCTCCCCTCCCCCGTGTTCCCTTCAACTCCCCCTTGCCCCCCTCCCAAAAACTCCCTCCCCGCTTCGCTGCAGGATTTGCTTTTCTGCTCTCTATAACGTTGTGTTATGTGTATATAATTTCACCAATCTCTTTTCCTTCTCTGATTCCATCCTCTCATCCCCTTTTCCTCTGTCTGCTTCCCCTCTGGTCCCTTTGATCCCACCTCTGCCTCTGTTCCATTCCTCAGTTCACACTGTTCATTGGATTCCCCAAATGAGTAAGGTCATATGATATTTTTCTTTCTCTGCCTGGCTTATTTCACTTAACATAATAGTTTCCAGGTCCATCCCATGTTGTTGCAAAAGGTAAGATTTCCTTCTTTTTTATGGCCCCGTAGTACTCCATTGTATATAATGACCACTGCTTTTTAATCCACTTGTTCACTGATGGACACTTGGGCTGTTTCCAGATCGTGGCTATTGTAAACAATGCTGCCATAAACATGGGGGTGCATTTCTTTTTTTGAATCAGTGATGTGATGTTCTTGGGATATTGTCCTAAAAGTGGGATGGCTGGGTCAAAAGGCAGTTCCATTTTTAATTTTTTGAGGAATCTCCATACCGTATTCCACAGTGGCTGCACCAGTCTGCATTCCCACCAGCAGTGCAGGAGGGTTCCCTTTCTCCACATCCTCATCAGCACTTATTACGTGTTGTTTTGTTGATGAGCGCCTTTCTGACTGGTTTGAGGTAACATCTCATTGTAATTTTAATTTGCATTTCTCTAATGTTTAGTGATGTTGAACACTTTTTCATCTGCCTATTGGCCATCTGTATGTCCTCTTTGGAGAAGTGTCTATTCATTCTTTGCCCGTTTTTTTATTGGATTTTTTATCTTCCTGGTGTTGAATTTTACAAGTTCTTTATAAATTTTGGTTATTAACCCCTTATCAGACGTATTGGCGAATATGTTCTCCCATTGTGTGGTTTGCCTCTTTATTTTGCTCATATTGTCTTTAGCTGTGCAAAACTTTTTTAGTTTGATATAGTCCCATTTGTTCATCCTGTTCTTTATTGCACTTGCCTGTGGAGATAAACCAGCAAATATATTGCTGCAAGAGATGTCGGAGAGCTTACCGCCTATGTTTTCTTCTAAGATGCTTATGGTTTCACAACTTACATTTAAGTCTTTTATCTATTTTGAGTTTATTTTTATGAATGGTGTAAGTTGGTGGTCTAGTTTCATTTTTTTTGCAGGTAGCTGTCCAATTTCCCAACACCATTTATTAAAGAAATTGTCTTTACTCCATTGTATACCCTTACCTCCTTTGTCAAATACCAATTGTCCATAAAGGTGTAGGTTTATTTCTGGGTTCTCTGTTCTGTCCCATTGATCTGTATGCCTGTTCTTATGCCAGTACCAAGCTGTTTTGAGTACAATAGCCTTGTAGTATAACTTGATATCAGGGAGTGTGATACCACCCACTTTGTTCTTTTTCAAGATTGCTGAGGTTATTAGTGTTCTTTTTTGGTTCCATATAAATTTTTGGAATATTTGTTATATATCTTTGAAGTATGTCATTGGTATTTTAATAGGAATTGCATTGAATTTATAAATTGCTTTGGGTAATATAGATATTTTAATAATATTTATTCTTCCTATCCATGAACACGGTATAAGCTTCCACTTGTTTGTATCTTCCTTGATTGCTTTTATCAATGTTTTATAATTTTCTGAGTACAAGTTTTTAACCTCCTTGGTTAAATTTACTCCTAGGTACTTTATTTATTTTATTGCAATAGTGAAGGGGATTGTTTTCTTAATTTCTCTTTCAGACTGTTCATTGTTGGTGTATAAAAATGCCTCTGATTTCTGAATATTAAATTTATATCCTGCCACCTTGCTGAATTCATTTATCAGGTCCAGTAGTTTTTTTACTGAGACTTTAGGGTTTTCTATGTACAGTATCATATCATCAGCAAATAATGATAGTTTTACTTCTTCTTTTCCAATTTGGATGCCTTTTATTTCTTCTTGTCTGATTGCTGTGGCTAGGACATCCAGGACTATGTTGAATAAGAGTGGTGAAAGGGGGCACCCCTGCCTTGTTCCTGATCTTAAGGGGATTGCTTTTAATTTTTACCCATTGAGTATGATGTTGGCTGTGGGTTTCTCATAGATGGCCTTTATCATGTTGAGGTACGTTCCCTGTATTCCCACTTTGCTGAGAGTTTTGATCATAAATGGGTGCTGGATTTTATCAAATGCTCTTTTTGCATCTATTGATATCATCATGTGATTTTTCTCCTTCCTTTTGTTTATGTGATGAATCACATTGATTGATTTACAAATATTGTACCAGCCTTGCCTCCCCAGAATAAATCCCACTTGATCATGATGTATGATTTTTTTCATGTATTGCTGGATATGGTTTGCTAATATTTTGTTGAGAATTTTAGCATCTAAATTCATCAGGGATATTGGCCTATAGTTTTCTTTCAAATTTTATTTATTTATTTATTTATTTATTTATTTATTTATTTATTTATTTATTTATTTTTTACAGAGACAGAGAGTGAGTCAGAGAGAGGGATAGACAGGGACAGACAGACAGGAATGGAGAGAGATGAGAAGCATCAATCATTAGTTTTTCATTGCGCGTTGCGACTTCTTAGTTGTTCATTGATTGCTTCCTCATATGTGCTTTGACCGCGGGCCTTCAGCAGACAGAGTAACCCCTTGCTGGAGCCAGCGACCTTGGGTCCAAGCTGGTGATCCTTGCTCAAACCAGATGAGCCCGCACTCAAGCTGGCGACCTTGGGGTCTCGAACCTGGGTCCTTCCGCATCCCAGTCCAATGCTCTATCCACTGTGCCACCGCCTGGTCAGGCAACCTATAGTTTTCTTTCTTCATATTGTCTTTGTCTGGTTTTGGAAAAAGCAATGGCATTTTGTCTGACTGTCTTCCAGGGCCTAATTTTTGCTAGTAATTCTCATTCTTTCTCCTATTTCCTGTGAGCTACAGACCTCCTCACTTCTAGGTTAACTGATACATTATTTCTGAGGAGATGCTGTATCACCTCTCCCTGTAAGCCTCTCTTAACCAACTTCCCTATCAGGAAAATTGATTTGCTAGATATTTTGAAGATCTAGATTTATTTTTGTTCTCTGCTCAGAAGTTACTAATACAAACCCATATGGCTCTACTACAATAAAACTACTTTGTCTTGAGCCAGCCCACACTTTGCCAGGAAGGATTCCCTAAGACCCATTAAACAACCTGGTTCTGTTTTCAATGTCTCTGTAGGTGCAGGTTAAATATTTTTGCTAATGTGGTTGTCAAGAAATTGTGTTTCAGTCCTGGACTGAGAAACAGGTATCAGGATCAACAGCTGTAGCAATGTAACCCCCTCCAGACCAAGATTAACAGGGCCCAAAAATTAACCATTCAATCAAGGGGCTCCTGGTCTTACAGTTAGTTCTAAAATGAGACAGAGAAGAAGAAATAAGTTTGGAGAACTGCCTGGACACTGCTCTTGAATAACCACGTTAGCTCCTTTTAATTATTTATAACAAATAGATATAAATCTAAATAAATATCAAGGCAGCAAGGAAAATATTAGCTCAAGCTGTGAAGGTACAGGGGGATGTGAGGCCAGAGACAAATAGCCATCAGAGGCCAGTGAACAGGCCAGGCCAGGAGAGCCAACTGACCCCTGTGGGGCAGTAAATAGACTCTAAGACAATAAAGAACTGCCCCTTTCCAGCATAATCTCCTCAATGGCCAAACAGATTTACATCAACAGTTAATGTCAGTGGCAGGCCTCAGTATCAAAAATTAATTTTTTGCCTATATAATCTTTATTGATACATATCAGTAGCATTTGCTCTTACTTATTATTCCTAACATGTTTATAAGTCTCCCTGTGATACTAGTTTCTATTTAGAAGTTACTTTTAGCCCTGGCTGGTTGGCTCAGTGGTAGAACATTGGCATGAAGTGTGGATGTCCTGGGTTCGATTTCTGGTCAGGGCACACAAGAGAAGCAATGATCTACTTCTCCACTCTTCCCCTTCTCTCTCTCTCTCTCTCTCTCTCTCTCTCTCTCTCTTCTCCTCCCAGAGCCATGGTTCAAGTGCATTGGCCCTGGGCACTGAGGATGGCCCCATGAAGCCTTCACCTAGGTGCTAAAAATAGCTCGGTTGTAAGCATGACCCCAGATAGGCAAAGGATCAGCCCCAGATGGGGGTTGCCAGGTGGATCCCGGTTGAGGCACATGTAGGAGTCTGTCTCTCTATCTCCCCTCCTCTCACTTGAAAAAAAAGAAAAAGCAATTTTTAAAAAAGGAAGTTATCATCTTCTGAATTTTAATCAATTATTCCAAATATTATTCCAAACCAGAATTCTTTATTCTAGCAAAAATTTTAAAATGTTTATGCCATTTTTAACCTAGCACAAAAAATAATATCATATTTGCATGCATGAGTGTCTAGGACAGAAACATGCAGTAGGCAGAGCCGAACGCCTGCTGAATTCTGTGTTTCGTCACCTTGTGGTCCAGAGGGCACAGAGGCCTAAACAAAAGCACCAATGGTTTCAGATATTGTGTGCACCCTCCCCATCTTCTCCTTGTATGCATATTTATACATGCATGACACTGTTATCTATAAAGTAAAAAACTGAAAACAATCTAAATGTTCAAAATTAGAAAATATTTTATCTACACTGTATTAAAGCTGATTGTTGGAATATGTTACAGCTATTCTCATGATCTTTATGATTATTATATAATGATGTTGGGAAAGAATTTAAATGCACATTTAAATGAAGAAATTCAGGATAAAAATTATTTGTATGCTTTGATATAACATATGTAAAAATAAATGCACATTGCAGGGGACTCCAAGAACATATGCAATCCTGATAATAGTTGATGTTTTAGGATAGTATGATTATGTTGCTGCATTGTTTTTACACAAAATTAAGTATATTATACATACATACATGCATGCATACAGGTCATTTCCAAGACAGTTTAGGACTTTGCTAGGTCTTAGATTTTAATATTATTAGTTAAAAATAAAAGTCATAAAAAAATCTTTGTCAAACTAATTTAACCTAAGAGAATTTATTGGGATATATCATTGAAAAGTTCAGAAGTTTTCCCACCCTTGAGGTGAGCTGTTCTGGAGACTCATGGGGTCCTCAGTACTGGGACTCTACATCTCCTTGATACATGAATTGGCTTTTGTCATACTTCTTTCATTGTGGCAGAAAAATGGCTACAGCAGTTCCATATTAGATAAGGAGCAAGCTCTATTCTTCTTGCAACCATCAAACAACAATCTTTGCTTCACTCTGATTGGTCCAATGTATTACCAGTCACTGAGACCAGGACACCATTACACTGGCTTAAGGTTAAATTATGTCATCCACACACCAGTTGGTAGTAGGTTGGTTAGTGTTCACAAATATTTGCTGCCCCTCCCAGTGGAAAGATTATACTTTTCCACCTCACTGACATTGAGTTTGTCCATAACTTGTTCTGGCTGTCAACATTCAAACTACCAATGTTCAATTCCCAAAAGTGACATAGTTGTTTAACATTAGAGTTGGTTGCACTGCAGCCATCTTGTCCCTTTTTTTAAAACCAGTATGTGGTTCATCATGCTCTTTTTTCCCCTCTAATATAACTCCAGGTAATATTCCAAAAAGAGGCTTCACTGTCAGCTTGGGTTCAAGAATGAAGAGAATGAAGTAGAGTCACAGCAAATCCACAGTGAATGGGTGGCATGAGCCACACCTTTACAATTATAAGCCGCTGAGATTTGGGGGTTCTTTGTTACTGAACATAACCTGGTCTATCCTGACTGGGCTTAAGTCCAATTTCCTAGCTACGTGACTTTGAACAAGTTATTGATATATCATTTTTCTGTACTTTGTTTATTTGTAAAACAAGAGATGATATGTAAAATTCCTGGTGCATACTCAAAAATAATAGTGATCATAACTATTATTGTTAATAATAAGAATTATAATTCTTACTTTCATGGGGAATTTTATTTTAATTTATTTTAGTGATCTTTAAGGGAGAAAAGGGGCTGTTATCTGAAAAAGAAGGTATATTGCAGGGGTCGGGAACCTATGGCTTGTGAGCCAGATGTGGCTCTTTTGATGGCGGCATCTGGCTTGCAGACAAATCTTCAATAAAAAAAAATAACGTTAAAAATATAAAACATTCTCATGAATTACAATCCATTCATTTCTTACCACTCAAGTTCATGGTTGTGGGTGGCTGGAGCCAATCACAGCTGTCCTCCTTGACAACACCAAATTTTTATTGAATAATGCATAACATACATGGGTCGTAGTATGGCTCTCACAGAATTACATTTTAAAATATGTGGCATTCATGGCTCTCTCAGTCAAAAAGTTTCCCAGCCCCTGGTATATTGTATTTCTTTTTAGTAATACAAAGTTATACACTTGAAGTTTCAGTATATATACTGCTGATCATCTGTAGATAGAATAAAAAAATTCTTCCACAAGATATAAATGTTAGTTCCTTGAAACATTTTTTTTAAGTGAGAAAAGGGGAGATAGCAAGATAGACTCCTACATATGCCCTGGCTGGGATCCATCTGGCAACCTCCATTTGGGGCCAATGCTTGAATCAACCAAGCTATCTGAAGTGCCTGAGGCCAACCCTCGAACCAATGAAGCCACTGGTTATGAGAGGGGAAGACAGACAAAAAGGGAGAAGGTGGAGGAGAAAAGCAGATGGTCTCTTCTCATGCATGCCCTGACCAAGGATTGAACCCAGGATGTCCATGTGCCAGGGCCTCTTATTTTTTGGACCTTGCCAGTTTGCTCAGTGGTAGAGTGTCAGCATCATGTATGGACCTCCCAATTTGATTCCCAGTCAGGGCACACACAGGAGAAGTGACCATGTGCTTCTCTTCCCCACCCTCTCCCCCTTCTCTCTCTCTCTCTTCCTCTCCCACAGCCATGGTTCTAATAGTTCAAGCAAAGCTGGCCCCAGGCACTGAGGATGGCTCCATGGTCTTGCCTCAGGAGCTAAAATAGCTCAGTTGCCAAGCAACAGAGCAAGGGTCCCAGATGGCAGAGCATCACCAGGTAGGGGGCTTGCCAGGTGATCCCAGTTGGGGTGCATGCAGGAGTCTGTCACTCTGCTCTCTGCTTCTCCCTTAAGAAAAATAAATTTAAAAAAAAGAATTAAAACATTTAAACCAAAATTTTATATGGGAAAATGCTTTTTCACATTTAATATCTAAATGTGATATTAGTTATTTAACAGCACAGTTAGTTTCACTGAAGTAATTTTGTTTCTTCTCTGAAGTTATCTATTATTAAAGATAGCCAAACAACAGATTTGAAATAGATAATTTTTCTATTTCATTGTGAAAACTCATAAGTTCCCTGCACCTCTTCCCTCAAAGAAAAATGTGTGTGTGAAACAGAGTCAGAGAAATGCAATTTTAAAATAAAAATTCCAATATATTTATTGTAATATTGTAATAGCTATGTATGGTACCAAGTGGTTATTTAAAATATCAGGAAGGTCACTTTGTAAATTGTATGATTTTTGTACTGTCTAACCAGTATGCTGTACATCTAAAACTAATATAAAATAATATTGAATGACAACTGTAATTGAAAAATAAATTTTAAAAATAAAGTAAACTTTAACTTTATTTTTTAATTGAAATCATAATTATATCTAGACCTAAATCTAAGTTGACCTGGTTTTGTAATCAATAGTTATTTTACATTATGGAACCCATTTCCTATCTTGGACATCCATCACTGACATCTGATATCTAGTACTTTTTTTCAGATATTGTAGGTTTATCTTGATAAATTTTCTGGTATCCAGTAAATTAAGATATGAGGCAATTGTTTGTCTCTTTAGATAAAAATATGTGCTCTGAAAAATGTAGTATAAACTAAATTATGGTTTACATGCATTAGAGCACTAGTTCTTGCACACTGCTGTGCAACAGAACTATAAGGATTACCTGGGGATGGTGTCAGAGAACACAGAGCCTACTTGAAGAAGCTCTTGCTGGCTACATCTAGTAAAATTTGAACATTAAAATCAAATAATAACATTAACATTATATCCCACTGAATAAAATAATAAGTCTATATTAATAATAAAGAAATAAGAAAGGAAGGGAGGGAGAAATGGAGGAAGAGAGGGAAGGAAAAACTCTTACAATAGAATGTCAACTAATAAATGTAGAAGGAATAACGGAATTAGAAAATCACCAGTTAGCCAAGAATCATCAATAGGTGCTAAAACTAATGGGTGGGGCCCAGAGCGTCAGCCTGGCGTGCGGGGGACCCGGGTTCGATTCCTGGCCAGGGCACATAGGAGAAGCGCCCATTTGCTTCTCCACCCCCTCCCTCCTTCCTCTCTGTTTCTCTCTTCCCCTCCCGCAGCCAAGGCTCCATTGGAGCAAAGATGGCCTGGGCGCTGGGGATGGCTCCTTGGCCTCTGCCCCAGGTGCTAGAGTGGCTCTGGTCGCGGCAGAGCGATGCCCCCGGAGGGGCAGAGCATCGCCCCCTGGTGGGCAGAGCGTCGCCCCTGGTGGGCGTGCCGGGTGGATCCCGGTCAGGCGCATGCGGGAGTCTGTCTGGCTGTCTCTCCCTGTTTCCAGCTTCAGAAAAATACAAAAAAAAAAAAAAACCAAAAAAAAAAAACTAATGGGTGAGAGTTTAATGAGGAATAGAGTATTAACATAGTCTCAGGTATCTGCCTATATCATTTCTTAACAGCAAAGAGAAGACAAAGTGGAAAAGACTGGCAGGCACCACCTGTACTGACTCACATGTGGCCCCTCAAGCATCACTATGAGTATTAGTCAGAGTTGTGTATAACAGATAGTCCAGAAACCTCAATGACTCCCAACAGCAAACATTCATTTTTCATCCAAAGGCTGTGCCCTGGCTGTGTTGACTCTGATTCAAGTTCAGGTGTATTCTGTATGTTTCTCATTCTAGGGACAGTGGTTATTTAGACAGATGGCTGCTACCTCATGGTAGATCACAACACTCAAGAAGCCAGGCCAAACTCTGCGTGCACAGGTAAAGCCTCACTCACATCACATCTATTATTCCATTGGCCAAAGCAGATCATGACCTAGGCTAAGGACATTGAAGCAGAGGTGTGTTCTGTGTCTGCTTTACCAGAAGACATTGCAATGTCAAGTATACAAGAATACTGGATGTATAATTCTATTACACAAGCAAGAGAAGCACTGAGAACAGTGATGCAATCTACCGTACTCTTAAAGGCATTCACCAAGAACAGATGTTTTTTAAAAGAACCTTTCTGATAATACTTATGCACATTATGTTAACCCCGCGGCTGACAAACATTTTCTGTAAAGAACCAGGTAATAAATATTGTGGGCTTTGTGGGCTGTACAGTCTTTGTTACAACTCTGATGTTGTAGCATGGAAGCAGCCTTACCAATATATAAACAAACGAGTGTATCTCTGTTTCAGTAAAATTATGGATAAGGACAGTGAAATTTAAATTTCACACAATTTCCATGTGTCACATAATGTTATTCTTTTTATTTTTACTTTTTCAGTCATTTAAAGGTGTAAAAGCTATTCTGAGCTCATGGGCTATACAAAAATAAGTAGTTGGTCAGAATTTGACCCACATGCCATAGTTTGATGACCCCTGTATTAGCCCCTCAACTAACAAAGTATTTAGCATTTATTGATCATAGAAGACTGTATAAATTAAAGAAAAGACAACAACTAAGGAATTTGTGATATAGTTGATGATATAGAATATACAAATAAAAACTGTTTAGGACTCTGAAAAATAATAGATACAATAGCAAAAGTCCAACAGCACGAATGATAGGAAGCATAGTGCTGAGGAGAATTTAGGCACAGTAAGTAGGACAGAATTTCTTGAAAGAGTGAGTTTTATAGATGAATACATGGAACAATTGCCCATTTTCTCTTTATATACAGAAGTAAAAAATATTTTAGAATTAATAAGTAAGAATCTTCTATCTACAGTATTTTATTTATAATTCTTTTCATATACCATTTAAATAAAATATATTATTTTTAAATTTTTCAGTATTATAAAAGTAATCAATAAAATATAAAAATGTTGAAAGTAGAAGGTAAAAGCCTATAGTCCCACCAACCAGAGGTATCCTCTGTTAACAGCATAGTATGCAATTCTAGAATTTTTCTATACACATACATATGTGCTTTATTGTTGTTTATTAAAATATTTTATTATACCTAGCAGTTAGCCTTCTCCTTTTTTTTATTTAGAAGTATATCTTGAACATCTTTCCATGTTAATATAAATAGTGTTATCTCATTTTGTTGCATAGTATTCTTTAACATAAGAATATATTATTTAATGTATTCTTATTAATGTGCATTTGTTTCTCATTTCCCCTATTATAAGTAATATTGTGATAGACATCTTTATAACTAAATTTTTATCTAAATTATTCATTTTTAAGGAAAAATATCTAAAAGTTGGATTTCTGGGACAAAGACTAAGAAATAATTATTTTCAAAATGTTTTTCCTCACACTATTATCTGCTATTAAAATCATGGCAGTCAACATTAGGAAGTTGGTTGGGGATATTAGAGTATGATACATTGACAACATATCATGTGAGAATGTAGTGATGTACATGGTTTATGTATGCGTATGAACAGTGTGGGAAGGGGAGAGAGAAAAGCAGGAGGGAAAGGGGGAAAAGAGAGGGGAGGAGAAAAGAGAGGGAAAGAGTGATAATGCTGCATTCTGCAATATTCAATGAGAGAATCATTCAAATCCAGCATAGAATGATACCAGATATTATACAAGAATTACTGGTTGTACTAGCAAAACCCTTTTTAAATAGCCAGTGATATTAATTGATTTGTAAATGAAATAAAATCAAACTCCTCAAATCAGATAACACATAAATGCTGTAAAAACTTAGTGATTTGTATAGAGTATACAAATATACAAATATCATTGGGACCATCTTTGGAAGATGCAGACTGCCACAGTGGGAGAGGTGGCACGACCCTCTGAAACTAGTAAATTAGTGGGCCTAAGAATTTTTAACTATAATCTATTAACTTTATTTCCTTTTCTCAATAAATCATTAAGAGCCCTGGTTCTCAACAGGGGTAGGTAGGTGTTACAGTTATCTATTGCTATGTAAAAAATCACCCCAAAACTTAGTGAGTTAAAACAATTTGTTATTATCACTCATGGTTCTATACATCAGATCAAATGGGCTCAGGTGGGCAGTTCTCTCATGGAGTCTCTTATACAGCTGCAGTCAGATGTTGGCTGGAGCTGAATCACCCGATGGTTCAATTGGGCTAAGTGTCCCTGACACCTTTAGCGATTGGTACTAGGTGCTGACTATGAGTTGAATGTGTTAACCTGACTCACATCTGTTTGTCATTTGTGACCCTCACCGCATGGTGGCTATGCTCAGAGATGGTGTGACTCACAAGGCCTGTCCCAAGAGTGAGTATTCCAAAAGTTCCAGGTGAATGCGTCAAGACTTCTTATGATCTAACCTTGGAAGTCCCAGAATGATCCTTCTACTGCATTCTTTTGTTTCAGCAAATCACTTCCCAGAAGCGAGGGGAGAAAAATTAGGCTCTATCCAGTGGTGGGATTCAAATAATTTAACAACCGGTTTTCTGTCCTAATGACCTTTTTAAGTATAAAAAAATGCTATCCCAAAAGATAGTTTATTATTTCATGTGTTTAATACTTAAATAAGAACAATTAAAAGAGGTACACAAAACTAGATTATGTTATAAGAATTTTTAAATAGTAATGAAAAAATATTGAATAATACCTGACAAAGAACAATAAAACTGTTATTTAAAATATTTCCATATTGCTTCTTGATTGGTGTCCTCACTTGCAATTTTTTTCACCTATGGACAGAATGAACATTACTACAGGTGCTTAGAATGCACTGTTGAGCAGATGAACATTAAAAAAGAATAAGGAATGTCAACTTGTGATTTCCACATTGGGCAGCTGCCCTGGCACCCACCTTAGAGAGAACACTGATTACAAGTGCCGTTTTAACAATGGGTTTGCCAAACTCAACAATCTATTAGGTATTCTGCCAAACCGGTCAGAGCCAGCTGAATCCCACCACTGGCTCCACCCCTTGATAAGCAATCATGTGCCCTGGAAGCTATCATTGTGACCATCTTTGGAAGATACAGCCTGCCACAGTGAGGGAGATGGCATGACCCTCTGAAACTGTGGACTGAGTTTTTACACATTTACATTTCTCTCTGAAAAGAATCCTGAATAGTCATAGGATTCTCAAAGGACTCTGTTACCCTCTCCCCCCGCCCACCCTACCCCCCCACCCCCCGGCCACAAGTGGAAACAATTTATGGTCTATTACATAAATTTATTTTATATCCTAATATTTTTTAAGGATATTTAATCTCTGCCACTAACTTGGAATTGTTCAGGATCTATGCCATGATTCACTAAGTCATTAATCAAATTAATTTTTTTTAAAGAAGTCCATTATTCTGACAGTATATAAGTTAAATGAAACACACACACTCATGTACATATATATAAATGTGTTTTGAATTTTAAACAGAGGGAGCTCATTAAATTGGGTTTGTATTTTGGGAATATTCCCATTAGAGCTACTTATATCTGATACTTAGAGCGCTCTAATCAGCTGTTCATACCCCACACACAGCTCAGAGAAATTTCTGTTTAGAACCCCGCAGCGCAGTCGTGCACCGTGCAGCAAGCTTTCCGTCACTGAGAGTGAGATTTGATTACTTTATCTCAGCATATGTAACTAGAACTGTTATCATTGGTCACAAAAATTATGCATTTATTTTATCATTTGACTCTGTGACCTCCCCCCAACCCCAGATTCCATGACTGCCTCAGATAAGCTTTATTTGAACTAAAAACTATTTCTGTCTGTTTATGTCCCTCTACTTGCTATTAGTTTCATAAACTTGTCCGTCTGGATTTTGATGAAGGTGGGAAGGGGAGGATAGAGAATTTGAGAAGGGGTGCAGGAATCACCAACTACATTCTTCACAAGAAGTTAGTGGAAGCACTATATCAACCAACAAACCAACTGTACTCTTTTGCTATGAATTCCTATGCAAATTCAACATCTAGACAACTAAGGAAATCTTGTTGCTGCTCTTGTGGAGGTTGATATGTCTCTTAAGTATCTGATACATTCATCTGTCCTATCACTCATTTCTCAAGCAGTACTTTTTTAAAATTTTCTTTATTTTATTAAATTTATTGGGGTGACATTGCTTAATAAAACCATACAAGTTTCAAGTATACAACTCAAAACTTCATCATCTACATAGTACACCATTAACTCACCATCCAAAGTGAAGTCTCTCTCCCCATTTACCCACTTCCACCTCCCTCAACCCCCCTTTTCTTCTTCTCTTCTGACTGTCATATATATTTTATCACTTCATATTTATTTTGAAATATCCCCTAATTTTTGTGCGCAGTATATATATAGATAGATGTTCGTGTCTATGTGTCATATGTGTGTGTGTGTTTGCTTAATGCCCTCACCTTTTTTCACCCAGCCTCCCAACTCTCCTCCCCTCTGACAACTATTAGTCTGTCCTATGTATCTGTGATTCTGTTCCTATTTTGTTTGTTGAATTATTTTGTTGATTAGATTCTACATATAAATGAGATCATATGGTACTTGTCTTTCTCTGACTGGCTTATT
Source organism: Saccopteryx leptura (assembly GCF_036850995.1). Classification (NCBI taxonomy): domain Eukaryota; kingdom Metazoa; phylum Chordata; class Mammalia; order Chiroptera; family Emballonuridae; genus Saccopteryx; species Saccopteryx leptura. The sequence continues at coordinate 77,839,045 of NC_089509.1, read as the reverse complement.
TCATTTAGCATAATAATTTCCAGGTCCAACCACGCTGTCACAAAAGGTAAGCTTTTCTTTTTTTACAGCCATTGTACTATTCCATTGTGTAAATGTACCACCACTTTTTTACCCACTCAGCTACGGATAGACACTTGGGCTACTTTCAAATCTTGGCTATTGTAAATAATGCTGCAGTGAATATACAGGTGCATGTATTCTTTTGAATTAGTGTTTCGGGTTTCTTTGGATATAGTCTCAGAATGGTATAGCTAGGTCAAAGGTGGTTCCACTTTTAATTTTTTGAGGAACTCCATACTGTTTTCCACAGCAGCTGCATTAGTCTGCATTCCCACAGACAGTGCATAAGGGTTCCTTTTCCACATCCCTGCCAGCCCTTCTTTGTTGATTTATTGATGATAGGCATTCTGACAGGCATCAGGTGATATGTCATTGTGGTTTTAATTTGTATCTCTCTGATGATTAGTGATGTTGAGCATCTTTTCATATATCTATTGGCCATCTGTATGTCCTCTATGGAGAAGTGTCTATTCAGGTCTTAAGCCCATTTTTAAATTAGGTTGTTTGTCTTCTTCTTGCTGTTGAGTTTTTAACTTTTTTATATATTTTGGAAATTAACCCCTTATCAGATATATCATTGACAACTATGTTCTCCCATGCACTGAGATGCCTTTTCATTTTGTTGACAGTTTCTTTTGCTATGCAAAAGCTTTTTATTTGATGTAGTCTCATTTGTTTATTTTTCCTTTGTTTCTCTTGCCCGAGGAGATATATTGGCAAAAATATTACTGAAAGATGTCTGAGATTTTATCACCTATGCCTTCTTCTAGGATTTTTATGGATCCGTGACTTACATTTAAGTCTTTTATTCATTTTGAATCTATTCTTATTTATGATGTAAGTTGGTGGTCTAGTTTCATTTTCTTTTGCATGTACTTGTCCAATTTTCCCAATGCCATTGATTAAAGAAACTGTCTTCATTCCATCTTATGTTCTTGGCTTCTTTGTTAAGTATTAATTAACCATAAAGATGTGGATTTATTTCTGGGCTCTCTATTCTGTTCCATTGATCTATATGCCTGTTCTTATGTCAGTACCAGGCTGTTTTTATTACAATGGCCTTGAAGTATAGTTTGATAACAGGTAATGTGATACTAACTTGTTCTTCTTTATCAAGATTGCTGAGGCTATTCAGGGTCTTTTGTGGTTCCATATAAATTTTTGAAATATTTGTTCTAGATTTATAAATTATGCCATTGGTATTTTAATAAGAATTACAATGAATCTATAGATTGCTTTGGATAGCGTGGACATTTTAATGATGTTAACTCTTCCAATTCATGAACACAAAAATTGTTTCCACTTATTTGTGTCTTCTTCAATGTCTTTCTGCAGTCTTCTATTGTTTGCCAAATATAGGTCTTTTACCTCCTTGGTAAATTTATTCCTAGGTATCTTTTATTTCTACAATAGTAAATAAGATTGTTCTCTTATTTTCTCTTTCTATTAGTTCATTATTGGTGTATAAAAATGCCATCGTTTCTGAATATTAATTTCGTATCCTGCTACTTTACTGAATTCATTCATCAATTCTAGTAGCTTTTTGGTGTAGTCTGTAGGATTTTCTATATACAGTATCATACCTGAAAAAAAAAAATGACAGTTTTGCTTCCTCTTTTCCAAGTTGAATGCCTTTTATTTCTTTCCTCTTGTTTGATTGCTATGCCAAGTATTTCTAGTCCTAAGTAGAATAAATGTGGTGGAAGCAGACATCCCTGTCTTGTTCCTGATATTAGGAATAACACTCTTAGTTTTTACCCATTGAGTATGATGTTGGCTGTAGATTTGTTATATATGGCCTTTATTATGTTGATGTATAAAAATTTTAAATTTATTAATTAATTTTTTTAGAGAGAGAGAAAGGGAGGGAGGGAGAGAGAGAGAAACATCAATTTGTTGCTCCATTTATTTATGCATTTATTTGTTGATTCTTGTATGTGCCCTGACCAGGGGTGGAACACGCAACTTTGGCATATTAGGACAATGTTCTAAGCAGCAGAGTTACCCAGCCAAGGCTTACATTAAGGTATACTCCCTCTATTCTCACTTTACTGAGAGTTTTTATCATAAATGGGTGCTGGATTTTATCAAATGCATTTTCTGCATCTATTGATATGATTGTGTGATTTTTGTTCTTCATTTTGTTTATGTGATATATCACATTGATTGATTTACAAATACTGAACCAACCTAGTATCCCTGGAATAAATCTCACTTGATCCTGATATATGACTTTTTAAATGCATTGCTGAATATATTTTGTTGTATTGCTAATATTTTGTTGAGGATTTTAGTATCTATGTTTATCGGAGATATTGGCCTAATATTTTCTTTCTTTGTAGTGTCTTTATCTGGTTTTGGATTTAAAATAATGTTGACCTCCTAAAAAGTGCTTGAAACTTTTCCCTCCTCTAGTTCTTCTTTGAATGTTTGGTAAAATTCACCTGTGAAGACATCAAGTTTAGGACTCTTGTTTGCTAGGAATTTTTTGTTTGTTTGTTTGTTTATTACTGCTTCAATTTCATTAGTTGTAATTGCTCTACTCAGGTTTTCTGATCCTTCCTGATTCAGTTTTGGAAGATTGTTTCTAGAAGTTTAGTCCAAGTTGTCCAATTTGTTGGCATAGTATATTCTTATAATTCTTTGTATTTCTGTGGTGTCAGTTGTCACTTCTTTCATTTCTGATTTTATTTATTTGGGCTCTCGTTTTCTTGATGAGTCTGGTTAAAGGTTTGTCAATCTTGTTTATCTTTTCAAAGAACTACCTCTTGGTTTCATTGATATTTTGTATTTTTTTTAGTCTCTGTTTCATTTATTTCTGCTCTATTCTTTTTTATTTCCTTCCTTCTATTTACTCTGGGCTTTGATGTTCTTTTTCTAGTTCTTTAGGTATAGAGTTAGATTATTTATTTGAGATTGTTCTTGCTTTTTTTTTTTAAAACAACATTTTTTTTTATTATTTGAGTGCATTTAAAGTCTTTTTTTGTGTGGCAGAGACAGAGAGAGTCAGAGAGAGGGACAGATAGGGACAGACAGACAGGAAGGGAGAGAGATGAGAAACATCAATTCTTCATTGCGGCTCCTTAGTTGTTCATCGATTGATTTCTCATATGTGCCTTGACTGGTGGGCTTCAGCAGACCGAGTGACCCCTTGCTCGAGCCAGTGACCTTGGGCTCAAGCTGGTGAGCTTTGCTCAAACCACATGAGCCCATGCTCAAGCTGGCGACCTCAGAGTCTCAAATCCAGGTCCTCCACATCCAGTCCAATGCTCTATCCACTGAGTCACCGCCTGGTCAGGCTGTTCTCGCTTCTTGAAGTAGGCCTGTAATGCAATGAATTTTCTTCTAGGAACTGCTTTTGCTGTGTTCCATGGATATTGGGTTGTTGTGTGTTCATTTTCAATTGTTTCCATGTAGCTTTTGATTTCTTCCTTGATCTCTTTGTTAACCAATTTATTGTTTAATAACATGTTATATAGCCTCCATGTGTTTGAGTGTTTTTTAGGAATTACTTTTCCTGTGATTTATTTCTAATTTTATAGCATTATTGTCTGAGAAGATATTGGTTATTTTCCATGTACACTTGAAAATATATTCTGTTGTTTTGGGGCAAAATGCTCTGAAGATATCAATTAAACCCATTTGAGCTAGTGTTTCATTTAAGGCCCTGTTTTTTTGTTGATCTTCTGTCTGGAAGGTCAATCCATTGATGTCCATGGGTTGTTAAAATCCCTTACTACAACTATATTATTGTCAATCTCTCTCTTTATGCCCATTAGGATTTGCTTTATATTTTTAGGTGCTCTTATGTTGGATGCATAAATGTTGACGAGGGTTATATCCTTCTGTTAGATTACTCCCTTTATCATTATGTTGTGTCCTTCTTTGTCTCTTGCTATAGCCTTTGTTTTGGAGTCTATTCTGTCTGATGTTAGTATTAGTACCTCAGCTTTTTTTTTCTTAGAGGAATCAGTTGTCACATAACATTCTGGATTTTGCTAACTTTTTCAACTTTTTTCTCATTTCCTCTGATTCTATTAATATAACCCAGAAATTAGATATGAAGGCTTAATTAGATTCAGGGCTAATATTTTTGGTGTAGGTACTTTATAGGTTTATAGGAGGTCCTATGTACTTTATATTACATCACACCAGAAATTACCTAATATCTATTTGCCTTGCTTTTAACAATACTGATTGATCAGTGGAAAAATGTGGTAACTGCCTATCTGATTCCTTGTTATAAATTTGAAGTGTGACCTTTTGGGTCTCTCAAAATAGCCAGTTCATCATTAATGTTTTACTTCTTCATTTTACCATCCATCCATATTTACTACCTAAGCCAATTATTAACATTAGACATTGTAAAATGGTGATTTTTCTAATTCTATTATTACTTCAACATTTATTCTACAATACTTTATTAAGAAAAGTTTCTCTTTACCAACTAGAGCTATGTTATAACATACAAATAGAATTTTCTTAGGAGAGGCAGATCGACATACTTCTTGCCCTTTAATTGCAAATTTTCAGAACAAGGAGTTGATAGATTACCTTCAATAGCAACAAATAAATTGTGTTAATTGCTTTGACTTTCTCTTTGAGTATTATTATAAATTCAGGGACATATATTTAATTAATATGTTTCAATTATTGGCTATCATTTTTCTTTTTGATAGTCAAATTGTTCACTTTTGGTTGGTGGACAGCTTCTTTGCTTTCCAGCATAAGATGACCTAGATTCAGTTTGTCATTTGCCACCCATACTCACAACCAATGAACTCTCCAAAAATCAGTTTCCTTTTAGTAAGAAGTCATGTTCAGAGTTTGGGTGCTAACATTCTCATTGTTACTGGGTTTTCATTGTTACAGTGTCTTTTCAGTGGACAGAGCCATGATATATTAACATTTAAAATTTTTTAAGCATTTAAAATTTTTAAATATTTTAAAACATGAGTTCATATTTATATATCAAATTAAAATTTAATCAAAAGTAATGCACTAACTTTTAAAAAATTTTATACTTGTATCTTCTTTCTCTTATGGTGAAAATTATGGTTCTTAACATTATCATTAACCTAATTAAAACAATAACACAATTACTTATTTTTAAGTATAATATATGTAATAATTTTAAAATAATATCAATATAATGTAATAAAAATCAATATTACTACCAACAATAAGACCACTGAATAAATAGGTAAAGATTTCTTTGTGTTTTTGTTAGACTGCATATCACTAACAATATGTAATACAGCCTATGTTCTAAAACACTCAGTGGACTTAAACATAAGTAAAAGCTTTTCCCTGTGGAAGAGGAAAGATCTGACTAGGATAATGGTCCACAGGGCTTCAGTTACCTTGTTTCCTCTCTGAGCCCTGAAAAGAGAGGAGGAAAGGTCCAAGGTGAGTAGAGTGTGGGGATGCATTAGCCTGTTGATGCAGAGTAGCCTGAGACACCCTGAAGCCCTACACTCCAGAACTCTGGGTGCAGTGGCAGCCAAGGATATGTGCCATAAGCAGCACGAAACAAACACAGATGAAATATGAGATGTATGTTTATCTGTGCACAGTGTCAGTGCAGCAGCTGCAAGTATGAGATAGCCAGACACTTGACCACAATGATGGGAAAGTTTCATAGCAATTTGGCACTTTAAAAGAATAAACTGTATAAATGAAAAGTAGGTACTCCCCACCCACCTCCTAGACCATCTGAAACATTTCACTGGCAAGCATGTGGTGCCAGCCTGACATTTTGGGTGCATCAAAATGTCTTGTCATTATTTATCTTGTTCTTATCATGTTGGCATTTCAGCCTCTTATCGTTGTACATGAGAGAAAAGATCCCGTTTCTTTGGGCTATATTTTTCAACCAGTGATTCAGAAGCACTGATATGCTGGCTCTTTTAATTTTGAGCTGTACTCACATTGCTGCTAGGAGGCAACCATAAGGAAAAAATAGAGGAGCTTGGCAGCCCTCCGGGAGGCAGCAGGTGGAAAGAGTGATCAGGAGAAGCGAGGAATAGCTTTGATTCTTTAGGTAAATTGAAATCTGTTTTCTCTCCCTTTGAGACACCACAGACAGTCTTGCTTTCTTCCTTCTCACCTTTCCCCCTTCTGTTTGACTAAACCCCTCTATTCAAGCACAGCAAGGTGAAGCGACTTGCTCAGGTCTGAGTCTCTATCTCCCTTCTAATTAATCAAGCCTGGCCCCTGGGACTCCTGCTCCTCCCACCTCACACAGTCTGCTGCTGTTTTAACCTTGGAAACCTGCTTAGTTCAATCTATCAACATGAACTTCTGGGAGCTATTTGGCCATGTTTTTCTTATTCTTCTAGCCCTTTCTTTTAAAACTTTAAGGGTTTGCTTAAAATAATAGTGTCAATCATTAATGTTCTTAAGTATCCCATAGTGAGTTTAACTTAGAAATACCAGGTCCTCTATCCTGGTATTTAACTTCTAATCTAATCAGATCAAATCTAACAGTGGGGTCCTAGTGATACTGATGAAGAAGTCGGAGGTTGGTACTTCAGGAGAATGGCTTACACTTTTGAGGAGTAGAGGAAATAGAAGAGTGCTCACATCCTGTCTGTGCTCGCCTTTGGGAGAAGCCTCATAGGGACAGGAAATTGACCCATACTTTGTACAATAGAATACTACTCAGCCATTAAAAGAAATTAACTGCCGATACACACAACAGGGAGGAATTTCAAAAGCTCTGTATTGATTGAAAGAAGGTAGAGAGCATACAGTAGAAATCAGATCAATGGTTGTTTGTGGGAGGGGAATTAATTGAGGAAACTTTCTTGGTGAAGAAAATATCTCTTGATTGACAGGGGTTTGCATTACAGGAATGTATGTATTTGTAAAAATTTATTTCATCTCTGCTTTTCACTGTATAATATGGTATCTTAAATTTTTAAATTGAATATACCCATTTGGGGCAATAATATATTTTTTACCAATTTTTAATTTCTTACTGATATATAGTCTTTAAAAGCATGTAAAAGGCAAAAAGGAAACTTTTGCATGCTTTTAAAAGCATGCACTCAATAAAAATATACTGATGACAGCCATGGCCTGTTGGCTCAGTGGTAGTGTCAGCCCGGCATATGGATCTCCCAGGTTTGATTCCAGATCAAGGCACACAGGAAAAGCATCCATCTGCTTCTTCCCCCTTCCTTCTCTCTCTCTCTCCCTCTCTTCCCCTCCCACAGCCATGGCTTGATTGGTTCAAGTGCATTGGCCCTGAGTGCTGAGGATGGCTCTGTGGAGCCTCCACCTCTGGTGCTAAAAATAGCTCAGTTATGAGCATGGCCCTATATGGGCAGAGCATCATTCCAGACAGGGTTGCTGGGTAAATCCTGGTAGGGACGCACATGGGAGGAGTCTTTCTATCAACTGAAAATGAAGAAAAAAAAATGTATTGATGACTAATAACCATTCAAGATTAACTCATTGCAAGAATTTATTTACAAGAAGCTGGAAATATAGTCAAACCCAGCACTGTATACAAGATTAAAATTTCCCAACCCTATAAAAATACTTTTAGTTATCCTTTGTGCTATCAATCCAGTTATACACAGTGGTGGGATTCAGCCAGTTCGCACCAGTTCGGTAGATCTGATACCCAATTTTTTGTTGAGTTTGGTGAACTGATTGTTAAAATGGCACTTGTAATCAGGGTTCTCTCTAAGGTGGGCACCTGGGCAGCCACCCAATGTGGAAATCACAAATTTAAATTCCTCTTTTTTAACGTTTATCTGTGCAACAGCATATTCTAGGCGCCCTTAATAATGTTCATTCTGTCCATAAGCGAAAAAAATTGCAAGTGAGGACGCCAATCAAGAAGCAATATGGAAATATCTGAAATAACAGTTTTATTGTTTTTTTGTCAGGTATTTTTTAATTTATTCATTTTAGAGAGGAGAGGGAGAGACAGAGAGAGAGAGAGGAGAGACAGAGAGAGAGAAGGGGGGAAGGAGCTGGAAGCATCAACTCCCATATGTGCCTTGACCAGGCAAGCCCAGGGTTTCGAACCAGCAACCTCAGCATTTCCAGGTCAACGCTTTATCCACTGCGCCACCACAGGTCAGGCCATGTCAGGTATTATTTAATATATTTCATTAATATTTTAAAACTCTTATAATCTAGTTTTGTGTACCTCTTTTATTGTTCTCATTTAATATTAAATGCATGAAAAAATAAACTACCTTTTGGTATAGCCTTTTTTATATACTTAAAATGGTCATTTAGGGAAGAAAACTGGTTCTTAAATTATTTGAATCCTGCCATTGGTTATATAGCCTTTTCATGGAGTGAAATAAATGAAAACACCCTTTATTACTTTCCTACCAGAAACTGTTACTACACTGAAATTTAAAGACAGAAGGCTGACAGCAAGGCTGACTCAACTCTCAGGATGTATTTTATGAGAACAGCATACTGTTTTAATTTTGTACAAATAAGGAAAGCTATCCTTAAATCCTCAAAAGAATTTTAAAGTTGAAAAAAGAACATATTAGGGCTATTAATCCCATATCAATGACCTCTAAGTGGATAAATATAGGGTGAAAAGTTAGGTATTCTTTTTTTTTTTTTTGTATTTTTTTTTTTTCTGAAGCTGGAAACGGGGAGAGACAGTCAGACAGACTCCCGCATGCGCCCGACCGGGATCCACCCGGCAGCCCACCAGGGGCGACGCTCTGCCCACCAGGGGGCGATGCTCTGCCCCTCCGGGGCGTCGCTCTGCCGCAACCAGAGCCACTCTAGCGCCTGGGGCAGAGGCCAAGGAGCCATCCCCAGCGCCCGGGCCATCTTTGCTCCAATGGAGCCTTGGCTGCGGGAGGGGAAGAGAGAGACAAGAGAGGAAGGAGGGGGTAGGGGTGGAGAAGCAAATGGGCGCTTCTCCTATGTGCCCTGGCCGGGAATCGAACCCGGGTCCCCCGCACGCCAGGCCGACGCTCTACCGCTGAGCCAACCGGCCAGGGATATTCTTCAAAAGAAATAAAATTTACTGAAAATACATACTGGATAATTTTCATATTTATTTTTGTTATAAAAGTATACACTGTCAAGCCCTGGCCAGTTGTCTCAGAGCATCGGACTGGCGTGTGGATGTCCCAGGTTTGTTTCCCAGTCAGGGCACACAGGAGAAGTGACCATCTGCTTCTCTGCCTCTACCCCTTCCCCTCCCTCTTCTCTCTCTCTCTCTCTCTCTCTCTCTTTCTCTTTCTCTTCCCCTCCTGCAGCCATGGCTCAAATAGTTCCAGCAAGTTGGCCCCGGGTGCTGAGGATGGCATCATGGCCTTACCTCAGGTGCTAAAATAGCTCAGTTGCTGAGCAATGGAGCAATGGTCCCAGATGGGCAGGCCATTGCCCAGTAGGGGGCATGCCAGATGGATCCCCGTCAGGGCACATGCAAGAGTGTGTCTCTCTGCCTCCCCACCTCTCACTTAATAAAGAAATACATAAATAAATGAAAATGTACACTGTCATGCCTCAGGCAAATTGGACAAATCACTCAATAGTATTTTTTTAAAATTTTTTAACTATTTTATTAAATTTTTGAAGTTACATTGGTTAATAAGATCATATAGGTTTCAAGTGTACATTTCTATGATACATGATTTGTATATTGTATTGTGTGCCCACTAACCAAATTCAAATAACCTTCTGTCACCATATATTTGGTTCCCTTTACTCTTTACTATTTCCCCACCTTCTTCTCTCTGGTAACCATTAGACTATTGTCTGTGTCTGTAAGTTTCAGTTTTATATCACATATGAGTATAATTGTGCTGTGTTTCTTGTGGTGACTGGCCTCATAACATGCATGTAACTATCTTCTTTTACATTTTTCACCCACTCTGAAGGATATGAACAAAAAATAAATCAATTAACCAAATATGCAAAAATGCAAATCAAACTAAAGCTTCAAGTTAAAAGATAATTTACCGCTAGTGTACCCACAATGCTAAAGATACAAGTTTGAAAACATTCTTTATTCACAGAAATTTCCCAAATATTTTCAATTGTTTTGTCTAGAGAATGCACATATAGAGAAGCAATAAACAATGAAACATTATAGGATAGCCATTGCTGGAGAAATACGGTTGTCTTTTTTCCATTTCTGGAGCTTAAAATTTTTAAAGGGGAAAATATAGAACTGATGAAAAAAGTATAATTCAAAAACTGGGTAAGGTTATAAACCCCTCAACCACATATAAAATTTTTTGTTTTGTAATAAAAGAATCACAGTCTTAACAATTCAAACTCTATTTATTCCAGTGATTGTAAAGTGTGGTCTCCCAACCAGCAGCGACAATTTCACCTGGGAACTTGCTCAAAATGCACATTCTTGGGCCCTCCCCAGGAGCAGCTGAGTTGGAAACGCCGGTGGGGCCTAGCTCTCTGCATTTTAACAAGCCCTCCAGGTGGTTCCGACACAGAGAAAAGTCTGAGAACCACTGATTCATTTCAAAAGTATGTATTCGGGATCCGCTGTGTGCCAGACCCTGCAAAAGACACCAGGGACACAAAAATAACATGGTCCGTAGCTTCATCACAAAGAAAAAGACTATTAGCTAGTAGAATCTTTTTTTTTCTTTTTCTTTTTCTTTTTTTTTTTTTTGAAAATAGGAACATAGGAGATTCCTATGACCACAGGTAGCACATGTAGGGCTTCCAAGGACATAGGAATTCTAGGGATATTGATACAATAATGCTCATTCAGAATCACAAAAAATTTTCAGACCTATGGGTCTCGGCCCCCCCCCCAGACCCGTGGAATCACAGTCTCCTGGTAAGTTTCCCCAGTAATTCTGATGTTTACCCAGAGTCGAAAACAGCTGTAGTTGATGCTGCTGTAGAGTTATTTCAGATTCTGTGCTTTTTACCACCTCCCTCCCATCAGCTTCTTCAGGTGTGATCTGAGGATTATCTGTACTGAGTCAGATCCCAGGGTGAACCACAGGCCCACTGAATCTTTGGGGGCAGGGCTCAGGAATGCACATTTTTTACAAACCTCCAGGTGATTACTAAGCAGACACAATTTGAAACACACTGCCAATGAATCTCCCCAAGGAGCTACTTTTCAATTCTTCACTACAGTCTAGCCTCCAAGGGTCTTTCATCAGAAAATGTTCCCTCCTATTTTATTATCCCTTGCTATATATGATGCAGATGTCCACATCCTAGTTCTCAGAATCTGTGACTCCTACTTGACAAAAAAAATCTTTACAGATGTGATTAAATTAAATATCTTGAGATGGGTGATTACCCCGGATTATCTGGATGAGCTCAGTGTCATCACAAATATCCTTATAAGAGGGAGGCTCGTGGCTCAGAAGAGATATAAGATATGGCAATGAAAAGACAGGAAGAGAGTCATCGAGAGCTTTAAAGATGGTACAATTCTGGCTTCAAAGATGGAGGAAGGGGCCACATGCCAAGGAATATGGCTTCTAGGACCTGAAAAAAGCAAGAGCCAGATTGTCCTCCAGAGCCTCCTGATGGAATGCCACCCCGCCAACACCTTGGTTTGAGCCCTACATTAACCCATATCAAGCTTCTGGCCCCAATTAGTGGTCATTTGTTATACAGCAATGAGAACCTAGTACAACATAGAAAAGATACAGACAGAAAAATAATTTAGGGACAAGCAGTGCTGTAACTGAAGAAGCTTACCTCATTTGGAGATTCAACCACATAAGAGATGACAAATTTAGTGCTCTCTTAGAAGTTTTATTTGTTAAAAAATCTCTTTGACTAGGGTCTTAATTAGACCTAGAGTTACAGTGATCATAAGTAAACAATTCCAAAACCTTAAAAAAATTCTCAGTTGCTTGACAGGACTGAGATTTCTTTTTCAGATTCAGTTTTTACAACAATATCAGAAAATATATGCCATGTCAGTGGTCAAGGCCAGGCAGGTCCACACTGGATTCGGGCAGGAGGTAGAGAAACTGTGGAGCCAGAAAGTATTGGGCCATTCCTATTCGATAGAGTCTCGCAACAACGGACAAGCAAACAGGGGAAAACCTCTTCTGAAGGCAACAGGTGAATGGGCAGCACAAGTGGCCCCTCACAGTGGCGGGCAGGCAATCCGCAATCCACCATCTGCCCCGAGGACAAGCACCCGTGGCACTGCCACGTGCTCACGCACTAATCAGGCAGAGTACAAGCAAGCAAGCCTAACACAGCTGTTTTCCCAACAATATGGAAAACCATCCACTGCGTACAAATAATGGCATCCTTTTCACTAGTGTCTATTCCCAAATAGCTGACAAACCTAAAAATTCTCAATTCAGAGAAAGAAATCAGGAAAAGCATTCATAACGAACATACTTCACACGATACCATCAGTTACATAGTAAAACCTGTGAAGGAGCACAACCCCGGGGAAAAGCCTTCGGAATCCTCTTAAAATATCAGTTACTTTTAAAGATCAAAAAGACAGGTGAAGAGTTGCCATGTTCTCTTACGCACTCATCGCCTGCTCCATCACACCAAGGGGAGGCTGGTTTCTTTAAGCAGGGGGTCCCCCACTTGAGTACGCATCAGATCCCCTGGAAGCCTGGGCAAAACACAAATGGTTGCACCTCACTTCCAGGGTTTCTGACTCGGGAGGTCTGAAGTGGAGCCAAAACGTTTGCATTCCTCATGAGTTCCCTGGCGCTCTCTGCTGCCCGTCTCGGGAGCACACTCTGAAAATTGTTGACTAGCAAAGACTCTCAACACTGCCTGCACATTAGCATCACCTGGCAACTTGTTCAAGTCCTAATGCCTAAGCCACACCCCAGGCAGATTAAATCTGATTTCCTGAAGGTAAGACCCAAGCATCACTATTTTCAAACTCCCCAGGTGATTCCAATGTGCAGCCAAAGCCGCAAACTGCCTAGAACCCAACATAACAGTAAAGAAGGAGATCTAGTAAATGTTAGAGACAAGGGCCAATAACACTAACCATATGATGCCCAACCCTTGGCTGCCCTTGAACCCTAAAATCCTCTCTCAAGCAAATGTTTTTCCTGCATCTGATCTAAAGTAATAAGATGCCGCAGCCTACTGTCCAGTCAAAACATATGACATTTCTATTGCATCTTTGTAATGCCAGTGGTTGAGGCCAGGCAGGTCCACATTGGATTTGGGCAGACAGTAGAAAAACTGAGAAGCCAGAAAGGGTTGGGCCATTCCATTTAATAAAGTCTCACAATGGCAGACAAGCACACAGGTAGGGGAAACCACCTCTCAGGCAAACAACAGCATAATGGAACGGCCCCTCACAGTGGCAGGCAGGCAATCCACGCAGCTGCAATCCCCCTGAGCGCAGGCACCGGTAGCCTAATACGGGCCATACACACGTGGTGCTGCCACGTGCTCACGCACGGATCAGGCAGAGGGCTTGCAGCCTGTCAACCAGCGAGCGAGCCTACCACAGCTGCCCCACAATCTTGAAGCTAGGGTCAAATAGTAACCTGTTGAAAATGATCATTCTAAACACTGCCTGCCTGTTTAAAAATTTATAAGTGTTTTATATTAAATTGTAAGACAAGTGTAATGCCAGTGGCCAAGGCCAGGCAGGTCCACATTGGATTCAAGCAGACGGTAGAGAAACTGTGGAGCCAGAAAGTGTTGGGCTGTTCCCGTTTAATACATTCTTGCAATGACAGGCAAGCAAACTAGCAGGGAAAACTGCTTCTCAGGCAAACAAACAGCAAAAATGGCCCCTCACAGTGGCAGGCAGGCCATCCACCATCTGCAATCTGCAATCCACACTGAGGGCAAGCACGCCCAGCCTTACATAGACTATACACACATGGCGCTGCCACGTGCTCATGCACTAATTATTAGCAAAGTGCTTGTAGCCGGTAAACCAGCCAGCAAGCCTTTAATTTTTTTTTACAGAAAGACAAAAAAAAAAAAGGCAGTTTCTGATATAAAACAAAATAAAAGTCCAGTGCTTTATTTCTCAAATAGCTCAATATTTTCTATTTTTTAGTCAGGTAAATCCTGTGCTTCATATCCAAATATTTCTCTTTCTCACATACACACACCCTGTTTTTATTGTAATGAATATTCATTGGTTCCAAACAATGTCCAATTACTCATGTGTCACCTCTCAACTCAGGTTTTATTATTTGAAATTGATAGTTTTCTACTAATACCTACATGACTAAGAACTTAGAAAATCTATCAATACACGATTTTTGTTCTTTTTTTTAAATAAACTGCACGACAGTACTACTTCCTAACATACAGCTTTTCCCCTGCTGCTTAATGTCAGGCGAGCTCTGAAAATAATTGCCATTTAAGGGGAAGATTTTTTCTTTTGTCTGCCCGCAATAGCAGCGCTAACCTATTAGAAAACTCTGATACATAATCTGATCTAATTACTGATTTTTATCCTAGATTTGATGGATATATGTACAAAGATACTTTACTTTGAGTTTTAGCACCTAACAATAAATATTATAAATCCTCCCCTTTTTTTTATAAATCCCTTAAGCAAATGTTTTGTAACATACTGTAAGAAAGAGCTATTAAAGCCACATTTATTTCTCCCAGACTATTTGATATAAAAGTTTCTTAAATATTTACTTTTCTTTATAAAGAAAATTTATACATTTTTTTTTCTGCTTTTACTTCCTGGTAGGAATCTAGCTTCTAAACCTTCTTTTTTAAGTTTTCTTCAGGTGATTGTGAGGGATAAGACCTGAAGAGTGAACCTCACTCCACATCACCTCTCTCTTTTAGCTCATTTTGTTAAAAGATCCTATGATTCTATATGTTGTATCACAGGGTTGATATCTCCCAGCATACAGACCAGATTTTATTTTTGGAACTTTTTATTAATTAAAATCAACCCATAGAAAAAAATTAAATGAAGGTGAATTATACGATTTACTTCATCAATGTCAAAGAAATTAAAATATGGAAATGTATGTCAAATGGGTTATTTAACATCAAATGAGCTGCACACATGCACATAAATAACTATTTTCAAACTGGAATGGTGAAATCCCTGAATTTATTAAAACTAATGTATCAATACATATATCCCAAATAGAGGTATAAAATTTTAAACTGACTTTTATTTACTTTAACATAAGCTTATTTCCAAAGTGTATATGTTTTTGCTGCTATTTTTCTGATAATATGGTGGCTGAAAAGAATCACATATTCTAGGAAAAGTAAAAGATGGTATCCTCCACCTATACAACCCCAGGTTTTTGTAAATGTATCAATAAATAGGTCCATACCATTAACACTATACCTTAATTGCATTTTTGTTGTTGAATAGTTTTCTACACAAATACATGAATATTTTCATGTTAAAACCACCCTTGTGAGCTATTACAATGTTTGAACATATCCTAATGTATTTAACCAATCCCTTATTGATAAACATTTAACTTAATATAATTATCCAATATTGTAAACAACTTTACAAGAAATAACCATGTAGCATGCATCTAATTATTTCCTTAGGATAAATTCCTAGAAATGGAATTTCTGGGTAAGAAAATATAAATATCTGAAGTTTTGATGTATATTACTTGATTATCTCCAAAAAAGTTATACCAAAGTTTATTCTTACTGTGTATTAAAATTATTTTCTTCCATGTTCACAGGCAGGTTTTTATTTTCTGAAAAGGTTTATGGGTAGATCATAAAATGTACTTGTTTTAAGTATACAGTTAAATAATTTTTAATAAAGAGTTGTGCATCCATCACCACAATCCAGCTTTGTAATATCTCCACATCCTCAAAAGACCCCTAATGCCCATTGTAATCATCCCGCACTCCCACCTGAGTGCCAGGCAACCAGTAATCTACTTTCTGCCTCAATCGATGTGCATTTTTTACATATACCATATAAATGGAATTATACAGTGTAATGCCGGTAGTCAAGGCCAGGCAGGTCCACATTGAATTTGGGCAGAAGGTAGAAAAACTGTGGAGCCAGAAAGGGTTGGGCCATTCCATTTAATAAAGTCTCACAATGGCGGACAAGCACACAGGCAGGGGAAACCACCTCTCAGGCAAACAAATCGCAAAATGGCTCCTCAGTGGTAGGCAAGCAATCCACGCATCCACAATCCCCCTGAGCACCAGCACCCATAGCCTTATATAGGCTATGCACACGTGCCTCTGCCATGTGCTCATGCACTAATCAGGCAAAGGACTTGCAGCCGGGAACCCGGAGAGCAAGCCTAACACAGCTGCTCCACATACAGTATGCAATCTTTCATGTCCGGCTTCTTGCTCTTGGCACAATGTTTTTGAAGTGTGTCCATCTTGTAGCATGTATGAGGATTTCATTTCTTTCTATTGCTGGATGGTATTTTTGATGTCTACTAAAAAAAATCATTTGAAAAAGGGAATATTTTGGACACAGGAGGAATTCTGAAGCCACCTACCTCCAGGGTGGAGAAGCGCTTTGCCTTGACCTTGATTCTACTTTCTGTTAGAAACCTCTTCATCCATTTTCCTCCACGGTTTTTGGTTTCCATCTTGGCTGTATTTGCAGCGGAAGTGGAGACTTCCTCCAGGGGGACTGAACAGCTTTTTCAGTTCATTTTTTGTTCGTGCAGGTTTGGGGAACCAAGGATGATTTTAAGGCTCAAGCAGTGAACAGCTATTTGAGTTCAGGTTTCTGATTTCTTTGCTCCAACATGGTTTTACTTCGTAGGCTACTCATCTGATTGCCTTCACTAGGTCCCACATGGCAGGAACCCCACCGCAAGTTTCTTCCTAAACATAACTATTAATGCTGATTTCTTTCCCTGCTTTCTTCACATTCATGTACCTCTCACATACTACGACTGAATGCCAGCACCCCTGAGGTCACCCAGGAGGCTGGGAGTCTTGGGGGAGGAGACTAAGCCCTTTGTCACAGAGCCATCACTACAGGCATTTCCAATCATATTTCCTATTGTTTGTGGCATAGACATAGTTTCTCCAACTCTTTGATGCCCCTCTATTTTTTCTCTCTCTGTATTTCTTTTTTTTTTTTTTTTTTTTTGTATTTTTCTGAAGCTGGAAACGGGGAGAGACAGTCAGACAGACTCCCGCATGCGCCTGACCGGGATCCACCCGGCACGCCCACCAGGGGGCGATGCTCTGCCCACCAGGGGGCGACGCTCTGCCCACCAGGGGGCGATGCTCTGCCCCTCCGGGGTGTCGCTCTGCCGCGACCAGAGCCACTCTAGCGCCTGGGGCAGAGGCCAAGAAGCCATCCCCAGCGCCCGGGCCATCCTTGCTCCAATGGAGCCTTGGCTGCGGGAGGGGAAGAGAGAGACAGAGAGGAAGGAGGGGGTAGGGGTGGAGAAGCAAATGGGCGCTTCTCCTATGTGCCCTGGCCGGGAATTGAACCCGGGTCCCCCGCACGCCAGGCCGACGCTCTACTGCTGAGCCAACCGGCCAGGGCCTCTCTGTATTTCTTTTTATTTCTGCTTGAAAATCATCCGATTATTTACTGACTCATTTTTTTTTCTTCTAATATTTTTCTACTAGAAACTATACAGTAACAACCAACACACAGCACAAAAGTCTGTTTTCCAAACTCATCCCCTAGAGCTACAGGCTCAGTGAGTATTTGGTCTGTTTTCAAGCTCCCTGCAGTGCCAGTTAAAACACGTAGTTAACCTCCATATTAAATAGGTCTTCATATTCCTATCCTGTGATATATGTTTCCTCACCACCCAATGCCAAGTTCACACATTTTAGTTTTTTATTAGAGAACTGTACCTTATTTTCGATGGCAATATCCCTATTAGTTAAGTTTATGCTAGAACTAAAATGAACAAAACCTCAAATCTCAGCAGCTTAACATAATATAATGTTATTTCTCACTCATATAGTATCAATTAGAGTCAGTGGAAATTACAGGTCATCTTCTCTGGCATCCTTTAGAAAGGATGCTCTGCTGTCTTCAACAAAAACCATCCCAGCTCACCCTGCACTAATATACAGCCAGCAGACAGGAAAGAGAGAGGTTGAGCATGGTGTGAGAGGTGATTACGACCTGCCCTGGAAGCATTATACATCATTTTATCATTTCTGCCCACATCCTTTTGGGAAAGAATTCCTTCTTGAGTGCACACTTAACTGCAAGGGAGGCTGAGAAATGCACACTATTTGTGTGCCCGGAAGGAAAAACCAACAAGCCTGGGGAACAGCTAGCCAATGTCTGCCACAGTGTTGCAGAGAACATTTAGACTTTGACTCAATGATTCCAGTTCTGAGGATCTTTGGGAGGAAAATATTCTGAAGTATAAAGATGTTGATTTGGAGGTCATTGGAAGTCACAAAAATAAATACATAAATAAATAAAACATCCATGTGGAGCCTACTGATGTCATGAAATATTACACAGCAATTAAAAATTATATTTGTTAAAAAATGTTACTCACATAGGAAAATGTTTCTGAGGTAATATTATAAGAGAAATTAGGACACAAATTTGTATACCTACTAGGTGTATATATTTTTAAAAGAGCAGTATAAGTGACTAAAAGAAAATGTGCCGAAATGAAAATACCTGTAATCTGTGTGAAAGGTTAAACTGTCAATTTCTTCTTTTTATGATTCTTATTATACAAATTGCCCAAAATGTAATTATAATCAGAAATAAAATATACATTCTTCTAAAACATACTAAACTCATAGCCATATCTAGGTGTTCTAGTACTCCAACCAAATGTCAAAATCTTTCATAATTAATCCAGTGAAGTACCAATAATAAAATAACATATATTTATCCTTTTTAAAATGTAACTCAATGTTATCATTTAATTATATATTCCAGGAAAATACTTGGACATGGATAAAGTTAAAACAATTTCTTCAGAGACGACTCCACTGTAGGAATGCAATTTTTACTTCGGTATGTTTATACAATGCTTTCTGCTTTTCGTCAAATTTTATTTGCAGAAGTGTCTGCATTTATCTCTAAAGAGGGACCTTTTAGTGTACTTGTGTTTCTCTCTCGCTCGCTCTCCTGCTCTCTCTCTCCCTCCCTCCCTCCCCCCACCCTGACACACACTCCTGCAATATGCCGCCCATAAAAGTACATTGGACTTGGCATTGGCAGATGGTGTTTATTGTTCATCAGGTTTCCAGTAGAAGCTTATTTTGTGTGAAGCCACCTGCTTCTGTACTGGAGGTAGACTGACAAATAAAAGACACCCAAATCACCTGATTATTACCACATTGTTGGTTTCTTAGAGTATAAAATGGATATTGGCCACATTTCATGCACAGTTTCTATCAACACTTCCTTGGCCAATTTTGACTCTTTGTAATCAGATATTCCCAACTCTCAAATACTCACCTAAAATGAAGCTATTATTCTCACCTATATAGGCATACCTCAGAGATATTGTGGTTTCAGTTCTCAACCACTTCAATAAAGCAAATAACACAATATAGCAAGTCACACACATTTGTTGGTTTCCCAGTGCATATAAAAGTTACATTTTCACTATATTTTAGTCTATTAAGTGTGCAATAGCATTATGCCTATAAAACAATGTATACAGCTTAATTTTCAAACATTTTATTGCTAAAATAATGTTAACCATCATCTGAACTTTCAGCCATTCGTAATCTTTTTGCTGGGGAAGGGTCTAAACTTCAGTTTGTAAAAAATGCAACATCCGCAAAGCACGATGAAGCGAAGGGCAATAAAGAGAAGTATGCCTGTGTGTTGTACGGCAAATCTATCGATTGTCAGTGTGTGACTTAAGAACTGTTGTTTTTTCTGTTCACATTTGATGGTTATATTTAGCATGAATAAATGGTTATGTTCATCTGTCTCAGCCATTGTGGAGCTAGGACTGCTTGTCTGAATTTGTGATCAATTAACATTCATGATTAATTATCTCTCTCCCCTTCCAAATATGCTTCTATAGGAATTTGACAATACATGCAAAAAAAAAGGTATTGTGAAAAAAAAAATCAAGGGATAATATAAAGCATGCTTTCTTAATAGAGAAAGTAATTTGCACTTAATTTTTTCCTACTTAAAAATGAATTCATAGTGTTCTATCTTACTCCCATTCTGGTGATTGCATGGATTATCTTCTATTATAAGTTGTATTTATGATTTTCTTTTTCCATTTCAGAAAGAAGAAGGCAAAACTTTAAAATCCAGATATCTTATTAAATACCTTTATAATTATTCCTATGTATAAATATATTTTTATCTATTTTCTGACCATGCTTAATATACAGTGGGTAACTGTGAATAGTAAAAGTATGAAGCTACTAACACAATTCTGGAATCTAATCTTTAATATTTTTTGCCAGGGATTATGTAGAAACTTATAATTATGTTTTACTTTGGATTTACTCCATCTTTACTTTATCTCATATTAAAGTATAATCAAAATCAGCCTGTTTCTGTTGGGTTACAAATCCTCTCCTTAAAGCACCTATTCAAATGTCTCCCCAATTTTCATTTTCTCTGTCTTTTCTTATTATATTAAATCCAGATAGCTGAAAATTGAACCACATAGTAGATCACCATGTTCTTTTAAAAATACAGATCATATCTATTTTTCCTGTATTTTTATATTATCACTGGTTTTTTGTTGTTATTGTTTTATTTGTAAATCCTTGACAGGTTGCAATTAGATTGCTAGTATGCCATTGTAGTATACCAAATGCTATTATTATGATAAAAATAATTTACTTTACTTAACGTACTGCTCAGATAGCTGCTACGATGCCTCTGATACCAAATGTCATTCCCATTCTTTAATTATAATTTTTAATCTTTCCAACTTTACCATTCTATCGGTAGTTATTTTTATTCTAAAATTCAGAAGTCGTCTCAGTTTAATAATGTTTATTAATAAAAATTAGAATATACCATTGCTTTTGTTCCCTCCCTGTTGATCAGTAGGAGTAGCTTTGTTCTTCCCAAACTCTTTGACCCGTAACACATGGGAGACTCTGTGGAGCAGCTTCCCAGATTTTTTTTTTTTTTTTCTTTAAAGCTGGAAACGGGGAGACAGTCAGACAGACTCCCGCATGCGCCCGACCGGGATCCACCCGGCACGCCCACCAGGGGGCGACGCTCTGCCCACCAGGGGACGATGCTCTGCCCCTCTGGGGCGTCGCTCTGTTGTGACCAGAGCCACTCCAGCGCCTGGGGCAGAGGCCAAGGAGCCATCCCCAGCGTCCGGGCTATCTTTGCTCCAATGGAGCCTCGGCTGTGGGAGGGGAAGATAGAGACAGAGAGGAAGGAGAGGGGGAGGGGTGGAGAAGCAGATGGGCGCTTCTCCTGTGTGCCCTGGCCGGGAATTGAACCCGGGACTTCTGCACGCCAGGCCGACGCTCTACCACTGAGCCAACCAGCCAGGGCTAGCTTCCCAGATTTAACATGAACCATTGAATGCATTTCTGAGAGTAGTTGTTACTTGCATTCCAATTAGTTAATGGTCACTCCATTAAAAGTCACATAAAAATAGGGTGTTTCCTTTGTTTCCTTTGTCTATGGCTGTTATTTTTACACACAGTGTAAAATGAGGCCAGGGTCTTTACATCACAAACAATAATTGAAGGATGTATTTAATGAACACGCCTGCAATAAAATAAGAAGGCAAGCCCTGTGAGGGCAGGGACAGTGTCTATCCTGCTTCTCATTAAAACCACAAGAGATACCCCAGTGCACTGGCACATGATAAGTTCTCACTAAATGTGTGTTTGAATGAATGAATGTGCACATGAATGCCCCTCAGTGGTTCACCGGTTCAGTTTTTGTCCTTGCTGTGCACACGGATGAGATTCAATGAAATCTATGCACGTTGGTAGGAGTGAGCTATGAAGTGTAGTGGGAGATTGAATCTAATAATTCCCATTCTCTTTCTCCTAGTAGTGTGATCGGGGCCAATTTGTTTTATCTCTCTTAGCCTTGATTGCTTTATCTATACAATAGGAAAAATAATGCCTACCTCCCAGATTTCTAATGAAAATTAAATAAAACAATATTTGTAGAGTGCCTAGCACCTAATCTGATTTGGACAGTCACAATTATTATCTCAGTAGCAGTCAACATTAAACACTTAAATTTCCCTGTGGGTCTGCTGCCATGGCGCGCGTCTGATGTATGGCTGGGTAACTTTGTGTTGTAGGTTGGGTCCAGGTCAGCTCCCTGTGTTTCTCAGCCAAGAGTGCCACCTAGGGTATGTTTCTCTCATGGTCTTGGCCCAGGTGTGACAGGGCAAGCCTCCTGTACAAACACATTTCAAACCACTGCTTGTGTTATGAAACTAACCTTACATTGGCTAAAACATGTCCCATGGCCATCCCGTGATAAAAGAGTAGGAAAGTGCATTTCTTATATGGGTGTGGGGGACTTCGGGGATAGAATGAATGATTTTGAACAACAATCCAATGAACACATTTTCAATAACTGCAGGTGGATGAGGGCAATGTTTTTTCTCCCATATCCTTGCTATAAGGTAGAATGATACAGTGTAAGTAAGTCTCAGAATTCTGCCACACATACAGGCAAGAAGGCCACAAAAGCAGTCATAAAACTGTTCTATAAACTTGACAAAGTCTCAGATCGCTACCCTTTTAGGTGCTCGGATAGCTCACTGAAGGAAAGGTTTATTATAGTGGAAACATTTATCTAACTTTTAATAGAAGTTAAATGACCAAGATCTTCCAAATCTGAACCTACTGGGTCGGAGGCAGAAGTCAGGAGTACCTTTATGAAGGCTACAGTTATTTGGATTGTGAGATTCTTATACCTTATGAATGCAAGAGCAGCAATACTTGTACAGTATTTTCAGCAAATCCACATTTTCTATTACTATTAATTTTATCAATAAGAAAATCATTTCTAATGACCATAAACATATTTCTAGTAATATAACCATTTAAAAATTCCTTGGTGTTGATTAAAAATTAAGAGATTAGCTGAAGTGTTGGAGTAGTTCCTATGGGAGTGTGGACCTGATTTCTGTCTCTTCAATGTTAGGTAACCATTTCTGTAATGTAGTCTTTTTTTTTTTTAGTGAGAGGAGGGGAGGCAGAGACAGACTCCTGCTGCATGCGCTCCAACCAGGATCCACCTAGCAAGCCCATAGGGGGTGATGCTCTGACCATCTGTGACCCTTGCTCCATTGAAACCAGAGCCATTTTTTAGTGCCTGAGGCAGAGGCCATAGAGCCATCCTCAGCGCCCAGGGCCAACTTGCTCTAATTGAGCCATGGCTGCAGGAAAGGAGGTGAAGAGAGAGAGAGAAAGAAGTGAGAGGAGGAGGAGTGGAGAAACAGATGGGCGCTTCTCCTGTGTGCCCTGACTAGGAATCAAACCTGGGAGATCCATATGCCGGGCTGACACTCCCACTGAGCCAACAGGCCAGGGCCCCCATAGTATATTCTTTTTTTTTTTTTTTTTTTAATGGTATTTTTTTTAATTTATTCATTTTAGAGAGGAGAGGGAGAGACAGAGAGAGAGACAGAGAGAGAGGAGAGACAGAGAGAGAGAAGGGGGGAGGAGCTGGAAGCATCAACTCCCATATGTGCCTTGACCAGGCAAGCCCAGGGTTTCGAACTGGTGACCTCAGCATTTCCAGGTTGACGCTTTATCCACTGCGCCACCACAGGTCAGGCCCATAGTATATTCTTAATCAGAGTACTTCAAATGATAACTCACCATTGCTTGGATATATTCTGAAACTAATACTGTACACTGAAAATAAATCACTGTCCACAGTAAGGTGTTTAAAAGTAAATTACAGACAACATAAAAATAGTTGATGTCCAAAAGAATGTTGATGGGGTGATTTCCTCACCTACTATTTTATGTTCAAATTGCAAGTCACTGTTAGGCTATGTCTCTGGAATTCTTTTTTAAAATGTAAATATAAAATAATCATTTTTTTATTTGGCCTAAGCATTCCCAAAACATCATGTTAATCTTTTATTTACATTGAATTCAGTCTTTTTGCATCATAAAACCAAGGATGTAAAACTGGGCTAATAATGGAGGAAAATGGCAGTTTAAAAATCATATTATAGTTCACGACTCCTAGACTTTATTCAGCTTTCAATTAAGCATAAAGCATTTGAAATTGCATTAGCATTCTTCTTGTCTTTTGACCAAAACAAACTGAGATTAGGACAAATAAATCTATAAATCTATCCTGGGACTCTTCGATAGGCTGTCAGGTTATTTCCCCTACATCAAGGGAACAGAGCTGGCGTGGTACTGCCTAGAATGTTTCTGCTATCTAAAACCTCAGGCATGTATAACTGTTTCTGGTTGTCCATATATTTTGAGACAAAGAAGGGAGGTTTCAGCTGTCTTAAATATTTGAAAGGTTGTCGAGCCAGAGATGGAGAAGAGTTTTCCAGGTCATCCAGAAGACAGAACCAGAGCCCATTAAATCTAAAGGGAGGTAGTTGGACTCAATATGAGGTAAAGAATTGTGCCAATTAGAGCAGTGTGTTTGTAAATACTTCTTTAAGTGGAGGTGGGCCAGGGTGGCCACTGTCTGCACTATGGTTGAGAGGACAGAGTTAGGTGACCTCTAAGAAACCTCCGCTGCTAAGATTCTCTGAGTCCACGAACACTGTTTCTTCACTGGATTTTCACTGGGTGTAGAGCCTTCCTTGATCTATTTCTTTTTCTTTATCTGCCTTCCCTGCCTCTTTCTATCAGAGTAAGACTAGTCAAGAGCCTCTTGCATTGTTCAGACCTAAGATCTGGGTAGCTAGATGACACTGGCTGGCTCTACTGCAAGAGAAATCTCAATTCCGAATGATGACCCTTCAGTTATTGTGTAAATTCCTTTAGAAAGATAATTCCAGTTAAAAGTTTCAGCACATTTCCTGTTTCTGCCTAATCTTTAATTCGCTCACCTAAAAATAGGGATAAGATAAGATTTATGTAAAAGTCATAAGTAGATAGATGGTATTTCACACTCTTGCTTGCAGTCTTCTCTAAAATGGACACGTCTATCATTACAAAAGCCATTTTCTCCTGTATATGCAAATTTCACTCTAAGAAACATAAAATGTTTTAGAGACTTTTACCCTAAATATATGTCTGTGATACTTACATGGTCTCTTTTCAGTGAATGCCTCTTTTTATTGCAATGATGGACACCTTCAGAGTGCAAACACAGGGCGGACCTGATGACATACAGAACCCACAGCACTGTTAAATTACTGGCACTGTTCCCTTCAGTAGTTCCCACACTGACGAAGTGTTATTGAAACTGCTTCAAATCACATGGGTTTAATAAATGCAATTTTGAAAGCTATTATTTTTTTAGTAATAACTATTTCCTTGAATCATCAAGAATACTATCATTTATAAAAGCAAATATCAAAATAGCAATCATTCATTAGTCTCTTAAATTAGAAGCATCAATTACAAAGCATCAGAAAGGCTATCTCTTCATTCAGGGATGGGTGTGTGTGTGGGTGTGTGTGTGTGTGTGTGTGTACACTCATAGAAAATCTTGCTAAATATAAAGCATCCCTGAAATGGGTGAGCCACTCTCTCTATAGCAAATGCAAATAAACAAACACTGAGCCTACTGTGTATATAGTAGAGTTTTTATTCTGGGAACTTCTCGCATATAATCCAACCTCTCCAATCAGAAAGTCATTGTGTTCCATTATTTTATGCAGTAACCCTACAACACTCCGTTTCAGGCAGACCACTGTCATCAGATTATAGACAAAGAGCTCACCCAGCTCTTTACCCAAGTCCACACTGGGTAACCTCTCTTTTCTTAAATAGCTGGAGCATGTATTGTCAACAGTCCTGCAGGGATTAGAGCTCAAAGGGCTAGAGATTCTGTTACAAATTTATCCAAGCCAACATGTTTATTCAACAAATGCCTGAGACTTTTGGTAAATAAAACATTTGAACCATAGACTCTGGGGATTAGAGGTAGATAAGCTTACCTCAGCTTCCCCATATCCTCCTCAACAAGCGGTAGGCTAAGATGAAAGTCAGCCTTAAGCCAAATACTCAAAAATTTAATAGCAAGCACCACACAAAAACAGTCAAGCAGAATTATTAATCTGGGCAAGTACCACTACCTATCCTCAGACACGCCTACAAGGACTTTGCATGAAAGGTTGGCTCAAAGGCAGAAACCATGGTATTCCAACTGTGGGACCTGAAAGTATTCTGATCAGATGGGAATGCTCTGTGAAGTGTGAGACCCAGAAGTGGAAGAGCTATACCTCTGAGGGCTTCTCCAAAAGAATTGGTGGCTGTAGTTGTGGGATTTCCATAAATTTTCATGCAGGGTGGTTGGACTTGCTAATCAATATATATGTTGAAAACCAACCATTTCACCAGCAAAAAATTATTTCTTTCTTCATGTGAGATTTCCATAGCAATATTTGAAGTTCCTGATAATCATTCTGGAGTGTGGATTCTTGATCAGAATACTTCAAATGCTAATAACTGCTGTTAGGATATAATTGAAAAGTTAATTTTATTCATACATTATGCTGTTTATCCTGAAGTATTTTTAAAATAAAGTTTTACAAAAAGGATAAAATAACCTAAAGCCAACTCAGAAATGCTGTGGCTTCATTCTATGTTTATAACTACAGATTGAATAATATTAACAACATTATTGGAAAGCTCAACATTGCACCAGTACTAGGCAAAATGATAAAGTCAAGCTTTCTCTACTCCCCACCTTAATCTTGGTGTCTAAATGACAGAAACAGCATTCCTTCTAATGCTTATCTCTAGGTATTTGCCACCTGTCCAAGTCAGACTTGGGATTCATCTTCACTGGCATTCTTTCAACCAAACAAATACAATAAGGTGGTCACTATTGTGAGTTGAATGGTGACCTCCAAGAAGAAATGTTCATATCCTAACCCCCAAGTAAGTGAATATGACCTTATTTGGAAAAAGGGTGTTTATAGATATAATTAAGAATCTCAAGATGAGGACATTTTTGAATTATCTAGGTGGTCCTAAATGCGATGGCAAGTGTCCTTATAAAAACAAGGCAGGGCCCTTGCTGGTTGACTCAGTGATAGAGTGTTGGCCTGCGTGTGGATGTCCCAAGTTTGATTCCCAGTCAGGGAATATAGGAGAAGCAACCATTGGCTCATTCATCTGTCCCTCATTCCTTCTCCTCCTGCAGCCATGGCTTGGTTGGTTTGAGCAAGTTGGCCCTGGGCGTTGAGGATGGCTCTGTGGCCTCAGCATCAGCAGCTAAAAATACGTTAGTTGCCAAGCTACAAAGCAATGGCTCCAGATGGGCAAAGCATCGCTGCATAGGGGGCTTGCCTGGTGGTTCCCAGTTAGGGTGCATGCGGGAGGCTGTCTCTCTCTCTCTTTCCTCTCTTTTCACTTAAAGAAAAAAAAAAGAGCAAGGTAAGAGATCTGACAGAGAGAAGAGATAGAAAAGGAGAAGGAAGCCATTCAGCCACAAGCCAGCAAATGCCTAGAGTCACTAGAGGCTGAGAGGCAAGGGAGGAGTCTCACCTGAGCCTTTGAAAGGAATGAAGTGTTGCCAACACCTGATGTCAGACCTCTGGGTTTCAGACTGGGGAAAGAATAAAATTATTGTGTTTTCAGCCACCAAGTTTGCAGGAATTTGTCACAGAAGTCTTAAGAAACTAATATAGTCACCAAATGTTCTTTATATTGAAACTACCTTTTTAATAACTGAATCCATCCTTTTCTCTACCTCATGCGACTGACATAATTCAGACCACCATTAATTTTCACAATTCTTTTTACTTTTAAAAAAGTAATTGATATAT
Organism: Saccopteryx leptura; assembly: GCF_036850995.1. Lineage (NCBI taxonomy): Eukaryota > Metazoa > Chordata > Mammalia > Chiroptera > Emballonuridae > Saccopteryx > Saccopteryx leptura. Next base: position 77,811,203 of record NC_089509.1, on the reverse strand, counting down.
AACATATTAGTTTCAGTTAACAATTTGTGTACACTGTGAAATGATCACAAAACATCTGTTACCATACATAGTAAACAAAAAAAAACTTTTTGTGATGAGAACTTATAAGATTTCTCTTAGAAACTTTCAAATAGTCAAGGCAAGATTAACTATAGTCACAATGCTGTACAGTACATTTCATGATTCATTTATTTTATAACTAATATTTGTACCTTTGACCCCCTTCACCCATTTCACCCACCCTCACACCCCCACCTCTGTCAGTCACCAATCTATTCACTGCATCCATAGACTTGGTTCTTCTTTTTAGATTGCACATGTAAGTGGGATCATACCGTATCTGTCTTTCTCTGTCTGACTTACTTCACTTAGCATAATATCCTAAAAGTACATCTGTTTTCACAAATGGCAAGATTTCGTTCTTTTTTATAGCTGCATAATAGTTCATTATATATACCACATTTTCTTCATCCGTTCATCTATCAATAGACACTTAGATTGTTTTCATATCTTGGCTATTGTAGATAATACCGTAATGAACATGGGTGTGTATCTTTTTAAGTTAGTGTTTCAGTTTTCTTTTTTTTGTGTGTGGCAGAGACAGAGAGAGTCAGAGAGGAGGACAGATAGGGACAGACAGACAGGAAGGGAGAGAGATGAGAAACATCAATTCTTTGTTGCAGCTCTTTAGTTGTTCACTGATTGATTTCTCATATGTGCCTTGACCAGGGTTTACAGCAGATCTAGTCACCCCTTGCTCAAGCCAGTGACCTTAGGCTCAAGCTGGTGAGCCTTGTTCAAACCAGATGAGCCTGTGCGCTAAAGCTGGTGGCCTCGGGGTCTCGAACCTAGGTCCTCCACATGCCAGTCAGATGCTCTATAATTTATATATTTTTATATATATATTATATTTATATATTATATTTTATATATATTATATTTATATATATTCTATTTCTATGTATTATATTTTATATATTATTTTTATTTATATATTTATGTATAGATATATAGATAAATAAAACAATGGTTCCCTTGTTTTCCACATCCTCACCAACATTTATTATTTCTTGTCTTTTTGGAAATAATCTAAATGGAATGATATAAGGTTTGATTTGCATTTTCCTGATGATTCGTGATGTTGAGCGCCTTCTCATGTACCTTTTAGTTACCTGTGTCTTCTTTGAGAAAATGTCTATTCTACTTTTTGGCCCATTTTTAATTAGATTATATTTTTGCTATTAAGTGTGTGAGGTTTTTTTTTACCTATTTTACATATTAACCCCTTATCAGATAAATAATTTTTAAGTACTCTCTCCCATTTAATAGGCTGGCTTTTCATTTTGTTGATGGCTTCCTTTGCTTTTAGCTTGATGTGGTCCCATTTGTTTATTTTTGCTTTTGCTGCCTTTGCTTTTGGTGTAGGAGTAAAAAAATTTGTTAACAAGACCAGCCAAGGAGCTTACCAACTGCCTGTGTTCTCTTCTGGTAGCTTTATGGTTTCAGGTCTTACGTTTAAGTATTTACTTGATTTTTTGTGTATGGTGTAAGATAGTGGTCCTCTTTTGTGTGTGTGTAATGTAAGAGTCTAGTTAAATATTTGTCACAAATATTTTGATTGATAGGAAAAGAGGTTGATAGGTGGTAACAAATACAACCTTCTAATCTGAATTTTGCAAACCCTAAACTTTGTACTTACTATCTGCCCTGGCCAAACTGAGCACTGTTAAAAATGAGAAACTGCTAACATATTGGATTGTCATCCACTAAGCTCTTTAACAAGCCTGGCAGTCACTCCGGCCATGCAGCAGAAACGAGCATATTTAATTTTGCATAAGTCTGAGAAACTTACAGATATTTCTCATCTATTCCTTAAATAAAGAAAACAGTGTGCTTCCTTTTTGCCACCTACATCTGATATTGATGCAATGTGCTGAAAACACAAACCTTTTGGAACTCTAAACATTTCTCTTTTCTCCTTGGTCTGAGGAAAAGCTATGACAGAGAAAGGGCTTCAGTGCTCAATGGGATTAACCATATTAATCTCTGAGCTGACTGATTGGAAGGAGTCTTCAGCAAAAACTTCAGGGCAGGAACAGCAAGGAGTTCAACTGCAGTGTTGATAAATGGTTGTTCAGCACCCAGAGAGCAGTTTCCTGAATTCTTCTGAGCTTTAAAGCTTGCAAGAAAAAAAAAAAATCTCTCCATCAAGGTGGGTGCCCATGGGCAGATGTTCCAGCAACTGTACCACTCGACTAAGTCTAGAAATCCCAGTCTCCTGGGGCTAATTAGGTTATTGATTCTCAAGAACCACTTAGCTTCAGGCTAACTACCTACTCCCAGAGACTGAAATCCATTATAGAGTGAATACTGCAGTATGTTTTCCCACCAGCTTAATGTAATTTCAATAGTCTATCTATAATGTAGGTATTTAACAAATGTCATTTCGATGTGGTACTAATTACTGATTATAGGCAACAGTGCCAAGAATGAGCTCTTTAAACCTTCTCCAAGCTTTAGGACACTTCTTCAGAATTTCTCTTGACAGCTATTTACTCATTTTTAGATTCCAGCACTTCATCTCTTCTTTCCCAACATCTCCATCCAGACACTATAATAATAAGACTAAAAACATCACAGCACGTCAGATTTAGAAAAAGATGGTGAGAATTCAGGGGAACTTTCCACTTGAAGCCTCTTCTGTTAATGTCCATCACAGCTTCTCACTACCTGAGAACAGAAATCACAGTGAATGCATCTGTCATAACACAGGCAAGAAATAACTAACTGAATTGTAAAGAAACAGTTGTTATTGTATTCTTTTTGGATTATATATAGAAATCGTCCATCAAGGAGCATGTATATATGCACTAACACAGAGAGACACATTTTAACAAAATAAAATTATACTGTCACAGAAGTGTGACCATAAAGTAATCAGATTCATTTCCTTGTCAGACTGGTGGAAATCATTTGTTATTCTGTACAAGCAGGTATTCTGTAATTGTCCTTCAAATGCAGCAACACTAAAATAACTAGACTCACAAGAATGTCAGAGTACCTTCTCAATGCAACACTCACCCAGTTAGCTTTACAACTCTTACCAATGCTCCCCAGACTCATGCTCCGTGACTACAACGATCAGTAGGGCACAACACATGGAGCCATCTGAATTGAGTAGGTGGTGATCCCTCTCCATTTTGATGATCCAGTTTCAGTTGTTCTGGAAAAGTCCTTTTGTCAGAAGGAAAAACAAGTCCAAAACTTTCTTTCATTTTTATGCCTGACACTTGTATGTCTGAAATCCCTTTAATTACTTACCATTTATGGCTCAGGCACTTTACCCACATTATGACTAATCCCTACAGCCACTCATAAAAGTGCATATTATAATTGTCATTACCATTTACAGATGAAGAAACAGACTCATGAAGGTTAAATGACTTGCTTATAGACTCACATATGATAAATAAACAAAGACTAACCCTTCTGTCTCATCACCAAGCCTGTGACTTAAAGATAAAACCTTTCATTCCCACATTTAACATTAAAATGTAACTGTACATAGCACAAGATACTTAAATAATTCCCCATGCCATGGCTGTCTCGCCTCCTATGAGATACTGTAGAGAGGAGGAAGCAGGTCCGGGGCCGTGGGCATGCAGCTGCCTTCTCACAGTTCTGCCCAAGGAAGATTTTGCATTCTCAGAGCCCTTCCTATTCCATCTCATTGACTGAGGGAAAGGCCTGCTTTAATTCTAGGGCTTCAAGAATAGCAAGTACATCCTCTGAATTCCCCAATTCATTGTGAAAGCTTTGTTAGGAAAATGCCAAGTCTATCAAAGATGAAATAAATTTTTCTGACAGATTGATTTAGACTCATACCTCCCATTTTTTTCAATTGATTTATCATTGCTTGGTTTTTTACAATCCTGATATCTTTGCTTAGCTAGCTCTATAGAAGCAACATTTTCAACTACCAAGTATCATGTCAGGGTTTAGGACTTTCTGTCTGACTTCAAATTTTCAGAGTTTGAAGGGAGGCAGCCCAACAATCACTGAAATGATAATAAACAAAGGGAAAAATATACCAAGTTAGGCTTTATGATTTACTCCCTAACATAACCAAGAGAGAGAAGTAAGCATAAGATTACTTGGATGCTGTTTTTTTGTTGTTTTTGTTCCTATAGGTCAGTTTTTTCAGCTTTGGTTAAATTTTCAGCATCCTTGACTCTCATGTTCTATTCAGTTTCCTCTATTTCTAGTTTTAAGAAAGTCACTGAGAGAAAGTACTGAGTCACAAAATTAAACATCATAAGCCAATAAATGAAAACACTTGTGGGCAAGGTTGTATTTAAATGTAATAAAGAAATTTATCTAGGGGGATTTATCTTTTTATCAAAGTAAAGTCATTCATTCCCCACACCATGGTTGTCTCACTTCATGACTTTTCATATTTGCAACCTAGGTGACTCAAACAAACCAACAGTGGGAGCAGGGGAGGAAAGAAGAAATGGAGGGAGGGAGGGTGGGAAGGGAGAAAGAGAGAGAGAAGGAAAGGAGGGAGGGAGAAAGAAAGGAAGGGAGGGAAGAAGGAAGGAAGGAAGAAAGGAAGGAAGGAAGGAAGGAAGGAAGGAAGGAAGGAAGGAAGGAAGGAAGGAAGGAAGGAAGGAAGGAAGGAAGGAAGGAAGGAAAGCAGGAAAGAAGGAAGGAGAAAGAAAGTAAAAAATATAACAAACACAAAAAAGAAAGAAAGGATTTGGTATGAGTGCCCTCTTCTGGAAACAGATGAGAGTAGTTCAGAATCCCAACACTGCAGCATTCTCTTTCATTAGAAAGCAAAGTGATTCATGCCACTAGACAGAGTCAGGCTACCATGTGTCAGATGCTATTTGGTATTGGCATAATATAGTGAAAGGGGCCCTGAACTTAAAAATCCAAACCTGTTTATTTAAATACAGCCTTCACTTCTAACCTTCTATGACGTTGAACAAAGTATTTACATTGTTTGGTTCAATGTCTTAAATATAGTAGACCACATATCTGGGTTAGAATCACCAGATGTTATTGTTAACAGTGCAGACACCTATGTCTACCCTATCAACTGGAATCAAATGGCAGGAAGAGGTATGAATTGTAATTTTAAATAACCTCCAAGGAAATTCTTAAGTCATGTTCTGGCTTTAGTTATCTAATTTGTACAGTGATCTTATTAATTAGATTAAGTGATAAAGCCCTTTACAGTTTTAACATTTTATAATTTTATAAAGCAAAACAAAAAAGAATTATTCTTCAACAGGTTAACAAATAGTGATATGACCACACAGTGAGTTACCACTCAGTAATAAGAAAGAATGAAGTCTTGATTCACATAATGATGGATGAATCTCAAAATAATTCAGTGAAAGAAAACAGACCAAAAAGAAAATGACTCTACTTAACATAAAATCCTAGAAATACAAAATAATCATTAGCAAGGTGGTTGTAGACAAAAAGGTTGGGATAGAAACAAAAGAAAGGATTATCAAGGGGCACTATGAAACTTTTAGAATAAATAAACTGTTTGCCTGATCAGACAGTGGTGCAGTGGACAGAGCATTGACCTGGGACACGGAGGACCCAGGTTTGAAAGCATGAGGTCACCAGCTAGAGCACAGGCTCATCCACCTTGAGCATAGGCTCATCCAGCTTGAGCGTGAGCTCCCTAGCTTGAGCGCGGGATCACAGACATGACCCCATGATTGCTGGCTTGAAGATCAAGATCTTTGGCTTAAGCCAGGGGTTACTGGCTCAGCTGGAATCTCCTGCCCCCAGTCAAGGCACAGATAAGAAAGCAATCAATGAACAACTAAAAGTGCCACAACTACAAGTTGATGTTTCTCATCTCTCTCCCTTCCTGTCTTTCTCTCTCTCTCTCTCTCTCTCTCTCTCTCTTTCTCTCTAAAAAAATTTTTAGAAATGAAGGACCTGGTCATTATCTTGATTGAGGTGACCATTTCCCAGGTAATTATATATGTCCAAATCTATAAAGCTGTACACTTTAATTCTGCGTGGTTTATTGTATATCAGTTGCCTCTGTGTGGTTTATCATATGTCAACTATCTCAATAAAGTTATTTTTTTTAAAAAAAAGGAAAGAAACTGATTAGGAGCTCTGATAAGAAATGGATTAGGAGCTCTGATATTCAAGAAAATTTCCTGTCCAAGTGTAGCAATTGAGTTGGAGGACAGGGAGGGCACACATCCGTGGACGAAGAGCAGGACATGTTCATTAACCACAGAGGGATTCACAGGCAACAGGCAACCTCCACTTCAAAGGCACTCATGTGGAAGCTCTCGGAGCCAAGCCTGTGCTGTGGTCTGCACAAGCAGGGTGCCAGGAGGCTCTGCTGGCCACCGACCCATCAACCCTAGCTGCCAAGGCTACCATGCACACTCTCCACATGTCCTGGTTCTGCTGCACAGTGGGTCGTGCCTGGAACTGTCTACATGGTTACTTCCCTGCATTGCCCATCACACTCCACCAGGCTGGCATCAGGACTTTGAAATTATAACACTGGGGAGGGTGGTTTCCATTTAAGATGGCCTTGCTAGACCAAAAGAGTCTCAAACTGGAGTCATGTTGAAGACTTGTTCCAGTATCTTCCAGAATATTCCCAGCTCCCAATGTCACCTACCAGTATTACAGTCTCTATCTGTACATTCCCTTCTCTTATCTTCCCAACAGGCTTCCCTTATCCCTCCTACCTGGGGATTCATAAAAAGAAGCAACCTCATTTGGGGCAGAGCATATGCCCTGGAATCGCCCTCACCCTGAGCTCTGAGCTTGGCTTCCCGCAGGCTTGAAAGAACTTTACTGGAAGCTCTGGCAGAAAGTTAAATTGAATGAAGATCTAAATTGATAACATTCCTAGTAAGCCCACAGATGGTCCACTTTAAAGGAAATAGTACCATTCACTTCTGATTAAAATGGAAATTGTCTATAAAGAAGCTTTTTGTTAACAAAGTTGAATGATGGGACTAGAGTAAGAGCAGTTCATTACCTGTAAGCGAAAAAATGCACAAAGCCACCATTCAGAGGCAGTCATGGGGCAGTGATGATAAAGAGATAACTAAAGGGACAACCTTAATTTAGCTGAACAATTCTGGAGATCTTTCAGGGCACCAAAAAGAAAACAAAATCTCCACCCAATACATATTATCCTCAGGCTACCTGGGGATGATCAGACGGGTGTCACATTTTATGCGTCGGTCCAATTACCTGTGAGCATCACAGTACGAATATTAGAAACAAGTTCTTCCCACTGCCTCTAGTCTGATTCTCTGTTTGTGGAGAAGACATTTACTTCTACCCATTTCCTTAGCTCCAAAAGGTTTATCTCAATTAGCAGGTGCATGTTTTACCTGACAAATCAGGGGGAGGCGTGTCTTTGCACAACAGCCCTTCTTCTCCCTTCCCCCGTTTCCACCACACCCCATTGCCCAACCCCAGAAATAATCAACTAGGTAGAAACTCGACACCGTTATTAAAGAATAGAGATTCACTGCTAATTACACAGAAATGGGTGCCAACATTAATTAGACGGTAGATCAGTGCTGTCTCTCTCATTCCTTCCCCATTTCCTTCCATTTCAACAGAGCATGCAGCCTCATTTACAACAAAAACTTTCTCAAATAAGAATTACAGCATTCTAAATTCTCAATGTTAGCCACAGATTGTTCTATAAATTTTGGGGGGTCCTGTTGTTTGGTAAAAAGTACGAGAATCTCAAAGAGCAATGGGAAGTTTGTGGACCAACTTTGGCCCAGCTTCCCCATGCTATCTGCATTTTAGAGATGGGAAGTGCTAACTGTGAGATAAAATGTTTCCTGTATAAATACAAACACACACTATGTATATAGAGATAAAACATTTCCCGCTAACAGAGGCAAGGATCAATTGAGCCTATGTGATGATAAACAATATTGGTTTAGATGTTATGGTCAAAGTTCATCATAACTAAGCAAGATAGCACATCCAAATATCCATATTCTTATCCCTATTGCTGATGACTGAGTATAACCTTGAGAAGGTCAATTACCATCCTTGTAACTCTATTTTCTTCTAACACTCACCAGCAAATTCCTCTAGGTGTATTAAAAATTAACCAGAAACACTTTGATTTCCTCAGATGAAAAGAGATCAGGGCATATTAGTAAAACAAAGTATTATAACTCTTAATCATTGAGATTTCTGAAGACTGGCAGGTGTAATTAGTCATCAGCAAATAAACCGTAGGGTGAGAGTTTTAGTGCAATGCACCAAATTGGACACAGTTACCCGGAAGTTTCACCTGAGGAATGAAGCTGGTAGACACTCACTCAAGCTTTAAAGTGCCCTGCAAGAATCAGGCAGTAATTATAAAATAGGATTCATGAAGAGCTCTTTCAAATCGCAGAGAAAAGCTCCTTTCTGAAGCCATTTGTTAAGTTACTGCTTCTGCCTATTGCCATGGCTGCAATCCCTTTCACGGAGCCGGAAAGGAATCTGATTTTAGCTACATCTTTTTTAACCTCTTACCTTTCCTAGGAAAGAATTTTCTTCAGAAAATATGCAAGTCGAATCTTCTAGTAACAAACACTTTAGAAGGCAAAATCTTCATTGAGAATCTTTTCACAAACTAAGTCAAGAGGCGTTATTAAAAACAAGTAGAAAGGAATGTTGTACTGATCACAGCTGTGGCTGCTGCTCTAAAAAAAATAAGAATGTGGCAGGAAAAAAAATTTCCTGGAAAAATTGGTATTACTGTTGACCCTAGAGATGCTGGTGCTTTGCAAGGGTCTGGGAATAATCACCCACTTGTCTTAACCAGTATGAAACCCTAGGGAGCATTGATGTGGCTCATCACACACATCTGGGGACCCACAAATAAAAGTCATTGACCATCTGGTGCATGATGTGCTGTGTCAGTGGGGAAGTGCTTTCATTGTTTAGGAACACAGTGAGTAATTTAAACTTACTGCAGTGCTCGGGAGCAAGCCATTTACAACGAACTCCCTCTTCCTTCATCCTCACCACCACCACACACACATGATTTTTTGTTTTAATTGCCCTAAAATTAAGACCTTCTACTATTGACATGGGTGTCAGTAGCCCAGGAACAGGTGATAAAGGGGAATTGGATTCTTGAATTTGGGCCTTGGGAGCTGGGAAGAAGTTGGATCTATAGTTCTGACCAGATATGGACCCTAAGGGTGAGAAACCTGGCCAGACCCGGGGGCCAGGGGTAGATGGTGGAAGTGACTAGGCTGCCCCCAGGTGACAAAATGGTCCTCTTTGTAGCTTTGCTCCTTCCTCAAATTCTGAGTCATGTGCCTCAGGATGAGTTGCAATGGTGAATATTCTGGGATTTATTGGGATCAGGAACAAAAATTGCTTTAATGCTCACAATAATACACTTAGCTTTGCCACACAACTTTGGACCTGGAAGCTGTTATCTTTCCTTCCTCCCTTCATGGAACATAATTTTATTGAGTTCCACGGGACCACGATGAGCTACGAGATGGTAAAATGTCTGAGAAGCCATCCTTACTCCATAAGCAAATATCTCTCAAACGTTTATGAAGGTAACCTGATAAGGTAGAAAAAGAAGGGGGAACAAAGTTCTGTGAGCAGGTTGGAGAACAAGGAAGGCTTTATTTTTTCTTTATTCTTTCATCAAAGAAAATCTTACAGAAGAAGGGACCTTTGAACTGTATCTTGAAACTCAGGAACATGTTACCATGTGGGCGAATAGGAGAAAAGCAGAGAAAGGAGAAGGAACGACATAGTCCAAGACACAGAGACCTCACTCCTCTCAGGAAACATCCAATTATACAGGTGGCTACAGAGAAAGTAACTGGGTGAGGAGAGGAGACAAGAAATGAGGCTATAAAAGGAGGCTGTGAACACAACAGGAAGTGTCTTACAGATAGTCTGGAATGTACCCGTTAGACAATAGAGAGCCATTAAGGTCTATTAGAAGAGATAAAATGTGATCAAATTTGTATTTTTAAATAGTCCTAGTCACTCTGGCAGCAGGGTGAAGGACCAGTTTGGATATTGATGTAGCTCTTGGAGGAAAGTAAAGCAAAAGCTGCTGTAGTGTTTGCCAGGTGGGAAATAAGGAGGTCTGGGCCAGGAAGTGAAGGAGTGATAGGTATTTAAGCAATATTTCTAATAGGCAAGTGATAGACTGGGAGACTTGTTAGATATGGACATTGAAGAAAAGAGAGAAGTAGCATGAATCCCAGGTTTCTAGCTTGTGTGTAGACTAGAGGAGTATTCCTGCCACTAATGGGAGAGATGATTGGGGGAATAAGAGATTGGGGGAAGGAGTGTTGAGTCGCTTGCTTTTGGTCATGTTCAGCTTGCAGCTAGGAATAAACAGTAGGCAATAGGAAGTGCAGGGCTGGACCTCAGGTATTTATGACTCTATTTATGAGAAAAATTGAGACTAGGAAATATTAGATAATATGTCTAAGGATTTTTTAGTAGGTGGTAATGTTTTAGTCATCTTACATTCCTGGGTTTTATCTTAGTAACTGAAATGAATCATGTTATTCTATTATCCCAAAACCAGAGAAGGGAGAGAAGGGCAGAACCGGGAAAGCACCAGATTCTAACCAAGCAGAGTGAGATGGAGCCGGCAAGGACCGAGGTAGAGCAATGGGGTCGCTATTGCAAATGCCAAGAAACAAAAATTGCGAGAAAGAGGAAGTGATGAAAATGTCAAATACTTTTGAGTTTAGGAAGGAGGAGAATTTAGCAATCTGGGGTCATTTTTCCCTTCAGCAGAGAGATGAATGTGAAAGCAAGTTTGGAAATGACTAAGAGCAATAGAAGAAAATTCAGACTATGTTTCTAATGAATTTAGATTTACAGAAAGGAGGTAAAAAGGGTTGGCTGTGGAAGGAAGGTTTTCTAGGTTGGGTGGATGATTGTGTTTAAAGGATGAAGTAGACTAGAGTGTGTACGGGCAGAGAAAATGGCTCTGGTGGACCAAGAGAGCCCAGAAGTATAAGTGAGCGGACTGCAGGGAGACGAGCTCAGCCAAGAGGAGCAGTAATGGAGTGACCCTGTGAAGGGACACTCACATCCAATCCTCTGAAACAGGAGGGAAGAAGAAAACATAAACAAGGAGCTCTTTTTAAAAATCAGCACCTAGGCTTATGTTTATTTCTCGATTGCACATCCTGGATTTCTCCAGAAGTGCCCAAGTAGAAAAATCTTCTGTAGCATTTGCTCTCATTGATGTTGAAAAGTCTGGGTTTTCTATTCTATTTGGCACAGGCCAATCTGAGATTTTACTTGCAGCTATGTTCAGGTTTTTATTTTGATCTAGAGTTCTACCTTGAGTTAACAACTGAAAATATCAGAGATAAAGAAACATAAAAGGAAAAGGCATTCCATTTCACCGGTACCTCAGGCTGCCAGGAAATACCGGCACTCAACAGCTGCCGTAAGTGTCACTACAGCCCCTGATGGAAACTCTTCACCTCTTGGTTACGCAAGACCAATTAGGGACCACTGACATAGAAACCACAACAGTGGAGCTCAAAACTGTACAACCTACATCACAGACATAAAAAGAAATTGCTATCCATTCCTCATTTCACATTACAGTCTCTTCCTGAACAGGATCCCTTTTAAAAAGCAAGAATTCTGGCTTTGGGCTTTCATAGCTCCAGTTTTATGATACAGTCTGATCATAGAGGGTTTACTTGAACCACAATTTTAAGTGATAAAGAATTTAGGGTTTTAACTGTCATTAAACTTTTTTCTATAATTTTAAAATAATTATTCTACTTTCTATTCTCCATGTACTTTCCTTATCTGAAAGGATGACAGGTGTGGGGCTCTGACTAACTGAAGCTTTAGTTTGGGTTTTATCTAGACGGGGAAGAAATGAAAAATAATCTGTTTTTCTGAAACCATCTTCGCTCCTAATATATGAGGGTTTGATTAATGTTGCACATATTGCTCTGACACCCCCACAAATGTACCTTATAAAGTTCCGCAAATGGCTAGCAATGAATGCCACAAATACCGGGTGCCTTTGGCTGAAAAAGCCAAGTCCAGGTATTAACACAAAATGTCTCTTCAGTCTCTGATGTTCTCCACAGATATGTTCAACGGCTTTATGGCTTCATGATGTATCCTGCATCGGGATTACGTTGCCATCAACTGTACCATGTATCTGTACCATGTCCAACTTTGCATTCCGTTTATGTTCTGCATCCAAATGTCTTCCTGGATTGACCTTCATTTACTGTTAAACATCTATTCCAAATTATTTTTTAGATAGATAGATGATAGATAGATAGATAGATAGATAGATAGATAGATAGATAGATAGATAGATAGATGATAGATAGATGATGATAGATAGATAGATAGATAGATAGATAGATAGATAGATAGATAGATAGATAGATAAAATTATTCTTTGGAATAAACCAGAGCATTTTTAGATGGAAAATGTTGCCTCTATGAAACAAATCTCAAAACTGGATCTCTCCCTCATCTTATGCCAAGATTTTTGGCTAAGGACACAGGAGATGTCGCCCTCTAATGGAGAAGAGGTTTTCAGGAGCTTAACTGTTGCAGTGTACTATGCTTAAAGTCATTCACCTTTTTGCTATGACTCCATTTTCTCAAACATCCTCTCTAAAAAAAAAAATTTTTCACTTTAAACTCAATTCTAACTTTCTATCTTTCCTTAGAGACCATTTCCATTTTATTTCAAACAAATTTTTACTTTATAAAATTAATATTGGTTAATTGCTTGATGTTCAGAAAACACAAACAGAACAAATAAAAATTCCATGAGTCAGAAACAATTGCTGTTAACATTTTGAACTTTATAATCAATCCTTTCAGTCTTTTTATCCACATCCACATAAATTCACATATATATAATTTTGAATTACTTTTTAAAATGGGTTTTATATATTTTTCTTTTCATTTGATAGTAGATTACAGATATCTCTCATATTGTTTAGATCTTTAATAAAAGAATAATTTCTAAATATAAATGCTTGTTGCAATGAATGAAATAATACAAAGATGCATAAAGGTACACAGACACACACCTATTTATGCTACCTACTTGAGGAAGGTAAAGTTAATATCCTGTTCTGTAACCATGCAAACCTTTCTCTGCCTTTATACAAATTTTCATTCACATATGCAGAGATTCTTGTTTGTTTTTACAAAATGAGACCTTACTCTACACCAGGGGTCGGGAACCTATGGCTCACGAGCCAGATGTGGCTCTTGATGGCTGCATCTGGCTCGCAGACAAATCTTTAATAAAAAAATAATAACATTAAAAATATAAAACATTCTCATGTATTACAATTCATTCATTTCCTACCACTCACGTTCATGATTGAGAGTGGCTGGAGCTAATCACAGCTGTCCTCCGGGACAACATCAAATTTTTATTGGATAATGCCTAACGTACACAGGTCGTTGTGAGGTCAGGAAGTAAACTTCCCTCCTTTTAATCAAGTAGTCAGCTAGCTAATTGCAGAAACCCTTTTGAAGAAGAAGATGGCTAAAAGAAAAAAAGATGAGGAGTATAGTACTTTTCAGCAGGAATGGACAGAGGAATTCGCCTTTGTGGAGAGAGCAGGTTCTGCAGTGTGTCTAATATGCAATGATAAAATTTCATCGATGAAACGGTCAAATATAAAGCAGCACTTCAACACACGCCATACTACATTTGCATCAAGCGGGGGACAGCAGGAAGAAAACATGTCAAGAGCTACTGTGCAGAGTGCAAGCTAGTCAGCAGCAACTCTGTGTTTGGACCCAACAAGGTGACTGGAATTTAGTTAGCTTTGCTGGTGCTTCAGCAATTATGAGAAATGGAAAGCCATTCAGAGATGGGGAGTATACCAAAACATTCATGCTTGATGTTGCCAGTGAACTTTTTGATGACTTTTTGGATAAAGACAAGATAATCAAAAGAATAATAGACATGCCTCTGTCAGCAAGAACTGTTCACGATCATACCATCATGATGGCAAATCAAATTGAGGCAACACAAGTGAAGGACATAAATGCAGCACCATTCTTTTCTCTTGCTTTGGATGAGCCAACAGACGTAAGCCATTTATACCAGTTCAGCGTGATTGCAAGATATGCTGTCAGTGAAACATTATGTGAGGAAAGTCTTGCTGTTTTGCCTATGAAAGAGACAACAAGAGGGGAGGATTTACTCAAGTCTTCAACTGAGTTCGCTAAAGAAAAAATCTACCGATGGATAAACTTATTTCGGTGTGTACTGATGGTGCTCCGTGCATGGTGGGGAAAAACAGAGGATTCATAGCGCTTCTTCGTGAACATGAAAAGAGACCCATCCTAAGTTTTCACTGCATCCTACATCAGGAGGCGCTTTGTGCTCAGATGTGTGGCAAGCAGCTTGGTGAGGTGATGTCGCTGGTCATTCAGGTGGTCAACTTTATTGTTCCCCGAGCTTTAAATGATCACCAGTTTAAAACACTGCTGGATGAAGTTGGGAATAATTATCCTGGTCTGCTTCTGCACAGCAATGTGCATTGGTTGTCAAGAGGGAAGGTGCTCAGCTGTTTCACGGCTTGTCTGAGTGAAATCCGGACTTTTCTTGAAATGAAAAGTGTCAAGCATCCTGAGTTAGCTAACACTGAGTGGCTCCTGAAGTTCACTATCTCGTGGACATGACTGAACATCTGAACCAGCACAATGTGAAAATGCAAGGCGTTGGAAATACAGTCTTATCCCTTCAACAAGCAGTGTTTGCATTTGAAAACAAGCTGGAACTCTTCATCGCCGACATTGAAATAAGTCGTTTACTACACTTTGAAAAACTGGGAGAGTTTAAAGATGCATGCACAGCAAGTGACCCTGCTCAACATCTTGATCTCCAGCAGCTAGCGGGCTTCACATCTAATCTCCTGCAGTCATTCAAAGTGCACTTTGGAGAATTTCGTGAGCACACTCGTCTTTTTAAGTTCATCACTCATCCACACGAGTGTGCAGTGGACAGCGCTGACCAGAGTTACATCCCCGGTGTCTCTATAAGAGATTTTGAGCTACAAGCTGCTGACCTGAAGGCCTCAGACATGTGGGTGAATAAGTTCAAGTCACTGAATGAAGATTTGGAAAGACTTGCATGACAGCAAGCAGAGTTGGCGAGCAAACACAAGTGGGGAGAAATGAAAAAACTACAACCCGCAGACCAGCTGATTGTCAAAACTTGGAACACACTTCCCGTCACATACCACACACTGCAGCATATGAGTATTGCTGTACTGACAATGTTTGGCTCTACGTACGCATGTGAGCAGTCTTTCTCACATCTAAAGAACGTTAAGACCAACCTACGATCACGTTTAACAGATGAAAGTCTCAACACCTGCATGAAGCTTAACTTCACCACGTATCAACCAGACTACAAAGCCATCAACAAAACCATGCAGCACCACAAGTTGCATTAATGGAAGAAGTACTTTATTCATTATTGGTTAGCAATAGCATAACAACGTTATCAAAAAGAATTCAGAGATTTATTGTACTTTAAAAGTGTTGGTCTTACATAAAATGCACACATTTACTTGTATTTAGTGTTAAACATATTGTATGGCTCTCACGGAATTACATTTTAAAATATGTGGCATTCATGGCTCTCTCAGCCAAAAAGGTTCCCGACCCCTACTCTACACAGTATTATGAAATAAACGTTTCACACACAAGATATCAGGGGCATTTCTCCAAGTCAATAAGTCAAGATCCAATTTGTTGTTTTAAAGAGCTGCATTAATATAAACAACATGGATCTACTATAATTAGCCAACCATGGTCCCACTGATGGACACAATTATTTCTAGATTTTTGTCTTATGTACATGTTTTGCTTTCTATAATATAGATTCTCATAAATAGATTGTTGGTCAGAGGATTTCACATTTCTAATTTTTAAACATCTTTGAAGTCTGGGTCAACTTCCTCTGCGAAAGGTCAAAGCAGTTCTCACTCACCAGTGCTGTAGGCACGTGCCTGCTCCTGCACCCTCACCAGCACTGAATGTTATGTCTCCTTTTCACTTGTTCTGCTCTGAGGGGTGAAAAATGCTGTGTGGTTTTTATTCTCATTTGCAATTCTCTGACTAGTAATGTCGTTTTGCATTGTTAATATATAAATACTCCTCTAAAATACATGTTTAAAGTCTTTTGGGGTTTAACATATTAACCTACCCATTGTTTATTTAATCAATCTTCTACTACCAAACACAAAAATTGTATCCAGTTTTTGTAGTTATTAAAGATATTTCAAGTAAACCCCAGGTACATTATTTTGTGTCTCATTAAGTCCTCAGACTAAGTTCCTAGGACTGTTTTGCCATGTTCGTGACCATGTTTATGACCATTAGTAAAGAGCAATGGAGAATGTGGGTGTTCAAGTCAAACTTTTCAGTCTGAAGTCTAGATTTATTGCTCTCTGGTAGGATGACTTTAGGCAAGATGTATAGTCTGTCTTTGCCGCGGCCTCTTTGCCTCTGCAAAATGGAGTTAATAATATGTACCTTCTAAAATTGTTGAAAAACTGAACTTGTTAGCACAGATAAAGCTCTTGGGAAAATGTGTGGGGTTGAGTGAGTGCTGAGTAAGCATTTGCTATTGGCATGAACATGTTCAAGGCTTTCAATGTGTATGGAAAAGGAAGATGAAAGTGAAGTGCTGATCCTTGCACTTGGAGACAATGGATTCCTCCCCTATGCTTACTCATGTTCATGAGCGCAACACTTGCAGTTCTAGGCATTTAGTCTGAGACTATAGACACACCCAAACTCATGCACCTGGATTGTAATTGCAATAGATATTCCACACCAGGGGTCAAGAACCTGTGGCTCGCAAGCTAGATGTGGCTCTTTTGATGGCTGCATCTGGCTCATAGACAAATCTTCAATAAAAAAATAATAATAACATTAAAGATATAAAACATTCTCATGTATTACAATCCATTCATTTCCTACCGCTCGTGTTCATTGTTGCGAGTGGCTGGAGCCAATCACAGCTGTCCTCTGGGACAACACCAAATTTTTATTGGATAATGCGTAATGTACACGGGTCATTGTATGGCTCTCACAGAATTACATTTTAAAATATGTGGCATTCATGGCTCTCTCAGCCAAAAAGGTTCCCGACCCCTGTTCCACACCAAAGTTAGGTGCCTGAACAAAAGATTCAGAGGACGGAAATAAAGGCTATGCCTCCTGCCTTTGATGACTTAGGCAGAAGGACTGAAAGTTTGGAAGGGAAAGTGCATCTGGAACCAGAATGTGCTTGGATGGCCATCACAGGTAAAGACGCAGGGAAGCATGGTGACCCTCGCCTCAGGCTTAGTGCTCTCGTCCTTCACCACATCCCCTCCTCTGAGAGGCCAGAAGGCTCACTGAGCAAGTGGAAAGAGAAGAAGAAAGGAATGAAGGAAGGTAACAAAAACCACTGTCCAAAAGATAGGTGGCCCATTAACCAGGCCTCGGCTGAGAGAAGTGGGGGGAGAGTCTTACTTTGGAAGGAAGGCTGAGGCTTGATGAACGGCTTGAACTGTACACTCTTCATTTCCGAACCTACCCAAGTTCTTCCAGAGGCCACTCTATTCCAGATGAGTCGGCACGGAAAGTCAAAGGGCCGAACAAGTTTGCAGCCAGTGATAGGGGCAAGATTTCACCAGTGAATAAATTCTCCAGGGGCGATAAGAGACAGAAATAAAGAACTCATCATGCTCACTCAAAGGTTCCACATCATAAAACACCACCTTCCGGAAAATCTGTCTCCATTTGCACTCCAATGAGCAGTATACAAGCGTTTGTCTTCCTCTCACCAAGAAAACTCATGATCTATAATTTGGTTTCCCAGACTTTAATTGTGTGAAGAGAATGAACTGAGTGGCTGACGTGGATATATGGCTTGGCAAATATATTTCTAATAGTAAATAAATAAATTAGCGTTCTAATACATCTCCAGTGTGTTATGCGATTAGCTAACATGAATAAGGCCTGCAGAATGCAATCGCTGGTTGAGCTGACGACGTGAGCCCCCACCCGCCCCTCCGAGCGAGCGCAGGACCTGGGTGACCCAGCAGCACCAGAGGTGCTCGGGAAACCAGCTGGCTGCCAGGTTGGCCTCTCTTTAGCACCATTTAAACTGCCAACAGGCAGAACAGCAGGCTCGGAGGAGTGAGGACATGAAATGGCCTCCGGGGACCGAGAAACTGGATGTTCACAGCCTAAGAGATCCAGTGTCTAATTGTAAAGCAGCTAATTGCGGAGCATCTAATTGAGAGGGAGCATGTGAACAAGGAGCGGAAATGAGCCTGACTCCATTCAGCACAGAATGAAACCGGGGCCTCCCTGTGAGCAGCTCCTACCCACCACGTAAAGAGCAGGTCTGCGGGGCTGCATAAAGGTGCTGCCGACGGGGCGTGTGCACATTTCCGTGACAGGCAAACACTACATCAGGAAAACACTTAATCTTCCTGTTATCCCCAGAAGGACTAATAACCAGAGCGAGAGGGAGAGCTGCATTCTTCTTCATTTAGAAACGAGCTACTGCTAATGCCGTGTTCTCCCAGTTTATAGACCAAATACCTGCTCGCACTAAAACTGCCACATATTATAAACCTCACCGGGGAAGTGAATCCATCACATTCTCACTCCCTTAAGAATAGTTTTTCCCTGGAGTACATAACCCATTACTGCATATCTTGTAGAAATCAAATGCAGACTCTATCTTCTGCCACAGAACAAATCGGTTTTGTAGAAAAATGTACAAATCATGACATTTTGTTTTTCTTTAGCTTCCAGGCTTTTATTTTGTTATGGTTATCATTTTGTTCTTTTTTCTTTGTTGTTTTAAGGCAGCAAGTCCCCTGGCATCACTGCCCTTGGATTTGAGCTAAAGAAGAATGTCATTGTCACCTTGATGTTGATGCACAGAGTCAGGGGTGGTGTGAAGGCCAGCTCTGAACCACGATGAGAAGTAGATTGAGGGACCCCCAAAATCCCTTTTATCTACATAGGACCTTCCTCTGGCTCTCTCCTCCTCTTTCACACAGGTTCCTAATGTCATTCCTCCCATTAGGAGGACAATCTCTGCTATGTCACTAGCCCTAGACTCATTGCTGTGTGGTTTCGGGGATTCATTATTCACCATAGTACCCTCATCACGCCCAACTCAGGGTTGGCACACGGAAAGCCATGCATGAATATTTGGTGGAAGAATATATACATGAATGAATGAATGAGTTGAATAAATTTTTAAAAGAACTAGAATAAAAAATAGAATCCAAAGATTGATTCTAATGTTGGGCTTTGAGGAAATAAATACTTGTTGAATGCCTTCTGTGTGTCGGTGATAGGCAAGGCACTTGAAATCTCATTTAATTCCCACACCCCTCAAGTTATACCACAGGCTCAGCAGGCACTGTGTGTATCTGGGCTTGCCTCTAACAGCACACACTGCTGCTAGAAATCAACTTACTGCTATAGAGGTTTAGACACACAAAGTAGTGATGACTTTAAGAAATAAGGATCTCAGCGGTTTCCTGAGTCAACCTCTTTTTTGTGTTTTGTTTTATCACAATGTTCATCCAGGCTGATCAACCCATTGTTTCAAGGTAAGTTGTGGAGGGAAGGTAAGAGGAGTCAGAAGTTATGTGTTATCAGGGAAGGTAACACATAGCGATCATTTTAAACACCAGGGGCTTTCCTCCTTGAAATTTAATATTCTCTTCCTTAATATTGCACAGACACCCTGAAGTTCATTGAATACTACTTCAAAATCTGCTTACTATCCCATAGAAGAAAATGTAACCACCTCTACCGCTTTCACGCCTTTTTTCCTCTTTTTCTAAATGCTACATTTGATCTCCATTTAAACTTTTTGTTCCCTTCTCTATCTAGTCTTTAAAACATGGCCTCAGAAAAACAAAGCCTTTTATGGTGTAACCTTTTTGGTTTTCCCCCCAAAAAATGTTCATCTCTGTATATTTTTCACACATTAAAAAGCGGAAGAGACTGCCCCTGTGCCTCAGGGCCCCTGACATTTCCCTTGGAGAAGCTCACTGGCCTCATTAAGCACAACCCTCTGATTTCATAGTCTAAGAAACCCAGACCCAGCATAGAGGACAAATGCAAACTGGAAGGAGAGCCAGCCCCCTCTTCAACAGATTATTCTCTGTCAACAACCTATCCATTCAAGCCTGCACTTTGCTCAATCCTAACTCAACAGTCAGAAACCCTGAGAAATCGAGAAATCTTCCCCGTGCCTTATCTTGAAGATAAGGCTGTTGTGTTGTCTCTAATACTTTATTTTAGTTAGCTACCGGATTGGTACATTCAAAGTATTGGTGAGGTGCTTGCTTTGACAGCACATATACAAAGAACAGGTGAGCTGTATAGTGCGCCAATGGAAAGCCAAATTTCCTTTCCTGGAATGTTAGTTGACTATTTCTCTTCATATCCTTTGAATGCTACGTGAAGGTTTCCCCTTCTCTTTTCTAACGCCACTCTCTCTTTACCCATCACACACATGGGTGGATGCACGTCTTATCCAACCCCATCCACCAGCCCTTTCCCGCATAGCTCTTAGACCAAGTCAACAGCATTTGTCTTCATTTCAGACCCATTCTTCCCACTCCCACGAAGTTTTGTAAAAGGACCCCATTTCTGGCTCTCCCTCCATCAACCTTAAGTGACCACATCTCTCTCTTTGGACACTAATAAGCATCCCAGCTGCCCTTCGGGTTAGGCATGGCAGCCTAATGCATAACTGCATGACAATGACACTTGTGGACACTTGTCAGGGACCCAGCAGTAGCACTCTCAGAGGCTAACTCACTTCATCTCCACAGTAAACCCTACGGCATAAATGCTACTGTTACCCTCAAACCATCCGGAGCAGAGGGGACAGCTAAGCTGTACGGAGTTTAAGCAGTGTGACGCATGTCGCTCAGCAAGGAAGTAGCTGAGGCAGGACCTGAACACAGGCAGCCAGGCTCCAGGAGCCCCATCTGGACCACTGTGCTGGACCTCTCCACAGACTGAGGGAACAACCAAGAAGGTGGTGACCTCACTCATCGGGCCCAAGAAATAACTACAGGGGGGCCTCGGGTTATGACACACTTCTGTTCCTACGACAGTGACATAATCCAAATTTTGGTGTAAGTCGAAACACAGCCTAGCCTAAGTCACTTACCTATCCTAACACAGCTATAAAACCATAATCTAGAACATAAAAACACAACTAAGCCACAGAAAAAAAAAAAGGACATAGATATATTGTACTGTACATTGTACTGTAGTAACAGAAAAAATGACAAAAAAATGAGTGTAAAAAAAATTCCTTACCTTTATTCCTGTGGTTGGCTTGCACTCTGGAAGGGGCATTGCAAGGTGGGAGAGAGTGACCTATTGGGAGGAGGAAGCTGGAGAGGCAGGAGAACCTGCAGAAGGTGCTGGAGATACTGGGTCAGGTGAATCAGGATTGCCTAAGGAACATGCAGGAGACACTGGAGATGATTCTACCTGTACTAAGTTTTTACGGGAGTGAGCATCATAAATTCAAAACATTATATGTCACGACTGTCTTAACCCAAGGCCCCCTTGTATATATCCACTCAACCCGAGGACCCCCTGTATATATCTACTCGGGTATTATCGAGATCATGAGACAGGACACCACAGCAAATACTTTGGTCTAAGCATTTTTTTTACTGTAACCATTTAAAAGCAACTTTTGTTCTATTGGCAAGAGAATTACAGATTTCTAAAAAGCAGTGGATTCAGGCATAAATAAATTTATTAAAAAAAACTTTAACCATTTTTTCTCTTTTGTAGAGAGAAGAAGGAGTTTTCTGAAGCCCATGGACATTTTCTTGATTGGCTAAGGGCTCTTTCTTCATGCAGACGGACTTTCTACTGCAGGCCCTTATTGTCTAAATCTTGCCTGACAGCCAGTGTTTCACTCATTCTGGGCCCCACACAGTTTCTCATGAAATATTTTGCTTCTAAGTGAGTTGTGGAAATGGCACTCACAAAATGATGACAGAAATACTGCTTTTAAAGCCTACCAGAAAGCTTCATAGTAACAAAATAGAATATATGGGGGGGGGGGGGATGCCTAGTACGTGTCACAGAGATTTATCGAAAATGGGAGAGGATTTATTTTTACCCGAAGCACCAAAATAGACTCACTTAAGACCACAATTTACTCATATACTCTCTTTTGTTTAAAATAATAATAATACTGAAATAATTTCAATAGAAATTATAAAAAATACAACTAGCATTAATTCCAGTGATTTATTAATAGGTAAAAATAAGGAACTAGTAAAAATTTTTAGGAGGAATATTAGAAGAACATTTTTCTTATAAAATTTCAATCAAGGGAGAGTGACAAAAAGACATCCCAGATGTGCAAACCCTTGGAAAATATATCCTGGTACACTATTTCTAAAGTAATTGTTAAGAATGTCTTTCAACAAAATACAAAAAGCAAATCCAATTAAAGAGGAAACCTGAGATCTAACAAACAGGAAAACCAGCCAAGCAGTGCAATACAAAAGCGGAGCCCGTGGTGACAGATGTAGCGCAAACCCCTGAGGCCACACTGCACCATTCAATAGACAGTGCGGTCCAGGGGCCAGAGCCCCGTGATGTGACAAATGACGCATATTTTATTCTAACATTCAGAAATAGCAAAGGCAAAAGAAACTTAAAAAAACAAAACCCAAAATGTTTATAATAAAATTGTGGCCCAGGTGCAAATAAACCAAACACAGTGTGATTCTCAACGTGGTAGAGGAGAGAACCATGTGACCTTGATGATTGGATGGCTCCCCTTACAAGGACATGAGGTTAGTCATAGAGCATGACATGTCTTTCTCTACTGAGCAGTCACACTGCTCTGTTACATATTACATACTCTGTGTAATTATATCACAACCACTCTTATTGACACTTGGAGAACAGAATGTAAATTAAAAACCCTGATGACACAAAAATAAGGGTGTAATAGCCAAAATTGGTGAATTTATGGGAGAGGGGCATAGGAAAACAGAGGGAGATAATTTCCTCATCTTACCTAATGAGAGAAAAGAGACACTATTAAGAAGTAGAGACTTACATGTACTATTTAGTTACAAGACAACAAGTAGAGGGACCTCCCGTTAATAAATATTCCCACTGACACTTGACATAAAATAAAACCTGTCATTTACTTAAGATTTACATTTTCCTAGGGGGAATAAAGCCTCTGTCCCCTCTTCAGAACACAGTTCTCTCTCTAGGTCAGAACTCTTCTGATTCCAAGAAGCTTCTCTGAGTATCCAGACAGTTCAAATTTAGAAAGCACTGTTGATCTCTTCTTGTAACAAGCACAAGTACTAGGATATAAAACAGAAAGTACATGAACAAGAATCATGTTCCCTCACCATCAAACTCCTGCTATTTGGCTGGTATTGCTCAACCCTTCCCCTTCATCCCCCAAGCATACTATGATCCAACTCCAAGCCACCCTTCAAAGCCCATTTCAGCCAATGCGTGATACTCCCAATTGCAAGAGATGTTCTGATGGAAGGGAAAGCTCAGGAATTTATGCGGCCAAAGTGGGTTCCCATTTCGCCTCTGTCACTTACTTCTCTGAAACTTCAAATTATTTCATCTATCACACTTTAGCCTCTCCGTCTATAAAACGGAGGCACTGGCAAATGTCTTACAGGTCTGTATTGATAATCAAGTGAAATTACATACAGGGCTTTTAGTTAAGTGTTTGGCACACAGTAGTTGTCAGCAAATGTTACAGTTTCCCTTCCCTTCATAGACTGAATTTATTGTGTTGAATATAACGCATTTTTGTTTTTCTTTTTGTTTTTAAGTAAAAGGAGGAGAGATAGTGAGACACGCTCTCATATGCCCCCAACCAGGATCTACTCGGTAACCCCATCAGGGGCCGATGCTTGAACCAATCGAGCCACTGGTTGTGAGAGTGGAAGAGAGAGAGAAGAGGGAGAGGGAGGGGAAGAGAAACAGATGGTCACTCCTGTGTGCCCTAACCGGGGATCAAACCCGGGACTTCTGAACTCCAGGCCGACACTCTATCCACTGAGCCAACCAGCCAGGGCCAAAGTGTTCTAAATATATTTGTTCTTTTTTTTTTTTCTCCATTTAAACATCTGTGGTAATCAGTAGGACTTTTTAAAATTGTTCTTTTGGATCTAAATTTGCACGATTCTATGACCAGTGCACTAATTAAACAAAGTAGAGCCATCCTAATTCAGCATCTCCTCTGCTAGACCAGGAACTGGAATGCTGCTGACACCTGGTGGCTGCAAGAGGAATTTGAGGAAGCATTTTATGTGCTTATGTGCTCTAGTTTCAAAGAACCAAGGGCTGCCCTCACCACCATTCCCACCTTCTATGTTAGAGGGAGCGTGGTGACAGCAAAAAGCTTCTGTTTGTTTTCTAAACAACAATGTCTGTAAAGAGGAGTATGTTCTGGTTTGCTTCCATCTTTTGGATTATAAATCAAGGTCAAGCTAATATTGGGCAAAAATGTGAGGTTAGCAAACGTTGACTGTAAGAACCTGAGATTCTTTGCTATTCCTCTGCCCTGTACAGGCAGCCCCTGGGTTATGAACAAGATATGTTTGCAAATGTTTAAGTATTTATATGACAGAAAGGTAAAAATAAATACTGTGCTAAAAGAAGCCTCTAAGTTGCATTGAATAGGTAAATGGACCTGTCCCAACTGACACACAAATTCAACTTAACAAGCTAACATAACAGTACAGACAGAGGATTGCTGGAACTGTCCTTGATTTCCCTTGGCCATCCTATTTGTTCTTCCTCAGATCAAAATCTGTTCAGGAAAAAGAAAAATCTGATGAAATAGTTTACCACCCAGAGAACTTCAAAAAATAAAAATTCTGATTCTGATCAGCTTAGCCTGGGCTGCCTCCCAGGAGAATCTAATGTGTGGCCAGACTTGAGAATGAATGCAGCCCTTCTCAAACTTGGCTGCTTATCGGAATCATTTGGGAAGCATTACAAAATACTGATGCCTGGTCACACTCCCAGAGATCGTGATGTAAGTGGTGCAGGTTGTGGCCAGAGCACTGTATGCTTCTGGAGTTCCCCAGGTGATTGGACCGTGCAGCCATGGCTGAGAGAACCCGGTTGAAGAACATGCTGACAGATGACTTCACACTCACGACATGTGAGGCTGACAGATCGGGAATGTGTGTGTCGCCTGCACCACTAATCTGATAGACACGGGAAAGCAGAGGTACACCTTACATGTTGTCTGCCTCTATTCTTCTTCAGTTGTAAACAGTTTGTGCTGTTCAATAAATATTTGTTCCATCAGAACTGTTTCCTGTCACATATGACAGCTAGCTATCCAGCCTTAATCAACATGATCTATGAAACGAGTTAAATGTGGAGAGAAGACCAAACCCTTCCACCTAAATTCCACCAGATCCGAGCTGGTGGCACCCCTGGGAGAGAGCTCACTCCGGATTGGCCCAGTGACTCTCCAGTCAGGGCAACCTAGCGATAGGATCATACCTGGGGCATTCCGCACACTGGTATTATTATCTTATTGTCACTTCCAGGGGGCAGAGGCCTTCTCTTCACTCCTCTGGGCAACGATAATTTGACTGGAGGAACCATCCCTGAAGCTCTTCTGTGATGAGGCCCCATCAAAAGAAGCAGTTTTCATATTTAGCTCCATTAGCTGGTTTCTACAAAGACCCGCTTAGGCCCAAGATAGAGCCAGTTTTCTATTTCCAACCCCTAAAATAAGTTGACAGGGTTTTGTTTTTTGTTTTTCAACCATCCTTTCCAGTGACCTCTCTGGATGGCAAACAGATTCCTTTTTTGTTTTTAACTTGATCGGGTGAAAGAACGAGGAGAGAACTGTCAGCATCTCCCCGGCTGTGCATTTTGGCAACAGACCAGCTTCAGCTGTTTCATTTACAGCAAGATGGCTGCGGGCAAGTCAGCCTAACGAGGGAAACTAAAGATTTAGAGTTAAATATTAAATTTATCTTAGTCTTTATTTCTTACTGTTCCAACCAATAAAAAACAAAACCCTCTGGGAAATACTAGTGTGAACGTAGGGAGCCTGTGGTGCCGTCCGTACCGCCAGAAAGATAAGGTACTGACCTCTAAATTACACAAGGAGCAGCCACAGCACTGTTTCCTGTGTAGTTTATGCTGGTGGCACAACCTCTGCTAGCTGGGAATGTGACACACTGATAGGGTTCCTGTGGAAAGTAGCTTGGCCTAGGGCCTAGGCTTTCCCTGAAAGGTCTCTCTCTGTCGGGAACTTAGTGCAGTGAATTGGGGTCCTGGGAAAGCAGACCAGCAAGGATGAAGAGGCAGGTGCTGTGCCGAAAGCTCTTTTTGACTCCTGGACCGTACTATTCAAATCCAAGTTCAAGGTGATGGGGCTGTGTCAGTGCTGTCGTCAAGGAAGGTAGACGGCAGCTTACTTCCGCAAACTAAACCCGGCCCTTGGTGTTTTGGTGAAACAACAATCCACACAGTTCCCGATGAACTGAAAAGACAATGTGTTCTTCTCCACCCTCGCTCACCCTGTTGAACTCCTGCTCTGGGTCTTGGAGACTCCTTCTCACTTCTGGAAATCTTTCTCCTTTGGCTGTTTGAAACTCCTCAGTTCCTTCAGCATCTGATTCATACTCTCTCTGTTCTCTATTCTCTCTCCTCTTCCCTCGTTCCCATCATCTGCCTCTAAAGGTGGCCATTCACAGGGTTCTGTCCTGCACCTCCCCCGCTCTCAGCCGTCCTCCCCCAGGCCCTCCTCCACTGCTGCAGTGTCTGCTCCTGCCCGTGTGTCCGTGGCTCTCTGCCTCCCCCGCTCTCCGCCGTCCTCCCCCAGGCCCTCCTCCGCTGCTGTAGTGTCTGCTCCTACCCGTGTGTCCATGGCTCTCTGCCTCCTCCGCTCTCCGCCGTCCTCCCCCAGGTCCTCCTCTACTGCTGTAGTGTCTGCTCCTGCCCGTGTGTCCATGGCTCTCTGCCTCCCCCGCTCTCTGCTTCCCCCGCTCTCAGCCGTCCTCCCCCAGGCCCTCCTCCGCTGCTGTAGTGTCTGCTCCTACCCGTGTGTCCATGGCTCTCTGCCTCCTCCGCTCTCAGCCGTCCTCCCCCAGGCCCTCCTCCACTGCTGTAGTGTCTGCTCCTACCCGTGTGTCCATGGCTCTCTGCCTCCCCCGCTCTCAGCCGTCCTCCCTCAGGTCCTCCTCCACTGCTGTAGTGTCTGCTCCTGCCCGTGTGTCCGTGGCTCTCTGCCTCCCCCGCTCTCCGCCGTCCTCCCCCAGGCCCTCCTCCACTGCTGTAGTGTCTGCTCCTGCCCGTGTGTCCGTGGCTCTCTGCCTCCCCCGCTCTCCGCCGTCCTCCCCCAGGCCCTCCTCCGCTGCTGTAGTGTCTGCTCCTGCCCGTGTGTCCGTGGCTCTCAACGCCGTGCCTCCAGCCCCAACCCCTCCAGAGCCCCAGGTCCGTGATTCCAGCTCAGTCCTCACCCCACGGCGCTGCGATCTTGACCAAACCGATGGCACCCTTTTGCCCCGTGTAACAACTTCCTTCCTGTATCAGCAGCTTCTCAATCTGGAAACCTCCCCCTGGCTCATCACAGTCCTGCCGTGGCAGCAATTTCTCCAAATCCATCTTTTCTATACCTAATAACTCTTCCCTTGGGCTAGTTCTGTGACTTTCTACAGGGTTCTCCTTAACTCCACAATTTTCTCTTTCTGTTTTCCATAATGGTTTATACATTTCTTGCTGAAATAAAATGTTTTCAAACCCTTGGACTTATTGCTGTGTTCGCTGAAGGCATTGGAAAACCTCCACAACAGGCACAGATTTACCAGCAACAGGGCTCCAACCCAGTGTGTTAGCATCGTTTTCTGCCATCCTCTCGTGCTCTTACTGGGCCAAATTCGTTCCATTACCTGAAACACCATTCCATGTTTTCATTTAAAAAAAAAAAATGTGCCAAGCGCCTATCATATCACAGCTCTAAGCTGCTTCCAGGAAATACAGCACCTTTGTCAGCTGTCCTCAGTCCTGGTTTCATTGCACAGTTTTTACAGTCTATCTCAAATCTTTTGATAAAGTAACACGTGAATAACTACAGCCGTTAAATCTGTTGGCTTTGTGGGACGCCGTGTGGTTCGGCGCCTCGATGCGTTTGTGCGTGCTGTTCTTGTTCCCCGCAGTACCCCTCGTCCGGAATTCACCTCCGCTCCCGGCGGGTCACTTTCGCCCACTTCCCATCTACCTGGTGGGCTCCTGCGTGGAGGAGAGGAGTCAGGCAGCGAGGACACCGCAATTTGCTGAGCACCTATTACCTGTCAGGTCCTTTGTTAAATGTACTCAATGCTTTTCTCTCGCTGAACCTTCCAGCAACCCTCTCAGGCAGTTTTCTTTATGTCCTCATGTTACAAAGGAGGAAATTGAGGCTTAGAGAAGTGAAGCAACTTTCCAGTTGAATCCCAGCTACTGGTACTTAATGCCAGCCTTGCCCGGCCTCCCACTTATAACCAGTGACAAGTAAGTAGAATCCAAAATGATATTCGTTCTATGAATGCAGCCGTGTACAGCACGCCTAAGCAGGGCGGGCGGTTGGTATAAAATATCACAAAGGTTGCAGCAGTGGCTGTGTGAGGTGGTGGCAACACTGAGCATCTCAGCCCGGCCCCACCAGCTAGCCTGTCAGCTGCTTGCCTTCCAGACCTGCCTGCTCCGGGCCCCTGGGGCACTTTTCACACATTTCTACTGGAGCACTTATCAAATCATGTAATTTTTGTTTCGCCTGATAGGTTGATCTCCCCAAAAGTAGACATTGTTTTTTCTATATCTGTCAACCTCCCATGCTTAGCAGGGTACCTGGCACATAACAGTGTCTAGTGGGTATTTGATGAATGAAAGAATGGTCTCTGTTCGAGGTGCTGTGGGCCTAGGATATCTGTGGAAACCATTCAACTCTGCCTTTGTAATGCAAAGCGGTCGTAGACAGACGTAAATGAATGATCGTGGGTGTGTTCCGATAATACTTTATTCGGGGACAATAAAATTTCAATTTCATAGAGTGTTTCCATGTCAAGAAATATTATTATTCTTTTGATTTCTAGTTTCTAAGTGTTTTAAAAGTAGAAAACCATTTTTAGAGTGCGCTGGACAGAACAAGCAGTGGCTGGGCTCGGTGCACGGGCCAGTGTTTGCCAACTCTGTCCCGCGCCTTTCAAAAGACCCACCACAGTTTTCAGCCTGGGCTGTTCCACCATCCCACTTATAAAAGCAGCGATAGAGAGGAGGCTGTAGGACACAGCCCACCCCTCAGACTACTCAGCATGCCAGCCCACCAAGCCGTTTCTACTAAATGTTAACAGTTGAAGTGACTGTTAAGATACTCCACCCAATGGCATAAAGTCATCTGATGAATTTCAGAGGAAGCCATGTTTTTCTACACATCAACAAAGTTCCCAGTTACTCTCTTGGGGGGAGGAGTTGAAAGGGTTGCGAAGAGGGTTGCTATTTAAAATTGGGAGCCGTGGGCAGACCGTGAGCGGTTACCCAGGAAATATGCGGGCGTGTGCATTCAGAAAGGCTGCAAGATCCATCAAAGAGCCTGCAGCGTGCAGCCCGTGTGCCAGATAGCTTTTGATCTGTTACAAATAAAGGAATTTAAAATTCCTAAACAAAGCAAAACTCCAGAGGATAGTGCCAAGGTAATGGGATTATAGCACTGAAAACAGGTCAATGGAAAGACACTTGCCTTATAAATCGACACAAATAGCTCAGAAGTGCTGGGCCGCTGCCTCTCTTAACCTAGAAGTGTTTCTGGAACTTGGTAGAGGCCATTCTTTACATTAAACTTATCTTTCCTGTTGAAAATAGGTCTTCATTGCTTCCTGAGTATCTCTCAGCGAGGTCATAGGGGGACTTGCCAGACTTCCAGGCAAGGGAAGGACAAGCTTTGCAATAACACACTGTGGCATCTGTATAAATATACTGCCCACAAATCCACTATTGATCTCATCCCACTAGAGTCCTGACAGACTGAAGAAAGCACATGCTAACATTTTAAAGGAGTTTAGTAAATGGTGTGGCAGTGGCAGCTAACTGCCCCAGCTATACTGGGGGACTGGCCTTTGACTGCTTTGTAGCATAAGGTCATTGCATCAGACTGAGAGGTTCTTCTCTGCTCAGAGAGTCTAGGATAATGATGTATATTCTTACACACGTATAAACTGAATTTCCCCAGATCTCACCAATGTTTGGGTGTGAAAAGGATACAATATTTCTTATTTCCCGTTCTGGCCAAACAGCTTTAACCTGGATCTAATCATGAGGAAAGAAGCAGGCAAATCCCAGTTTTGTGAGATAGTCTATAAAACAACTGCCCTTCACTCTTCAAAAATGCCTCTGTATGGAAGAGAGAACTTTACAAAACACGGAAAGGGGGACATTTACACAATGGAATACTACTCAGCCATAAAAAAGATGATGAAGAAGAAGGATATCTTACCTTTTGAGACAGCATGGATGGACCTGGAGAGCATTATGCTAAGTGAAATAAGCCAGTCAGAGAAAGACAAGAATCATATGATTTCACTCATAAGTGGAATCTAATAAGCGAACTAACAAATGAAGTAGAGACAGACTCATAGAGAGCAGGCTGTCAGCTGCTGGGGATGGTGGCTGAGGGGCTGGGAGGTGGGAGGATTGAGCAAAAAAGAAGGAGAAAAGAAGCTCATGGACACGGACAACAGGGTGGTGACTGCAGAAGGAGAGGGGGGAGGGGGAGGGGAAGGGGAGTGAGGGGGGATAATGGTGGTGGGAGAAGACTTGACTTAAGGTGGTAAACACACAATACAGTGTACAGATGTGTTGTAGAGTTGTACACCTGAAAACCTGTATAATTCTATTAACCAGTATTACAGTACCTTAATAAATTTAATAAAAGGAAACAAATCTTTCCAAATTAAAAAAAAAAAAATTAGGCTGTGGCCAGTTGGCTCAGTGGTAGCGCATCAGCCAGACATGTGGATGTCCCAGGTTAGACTCCCGGTCAGAGCACACAGGAGAAGTGACTATCTGCTTCTCCTCCGCTTCTCTTCTCCCTTCTCTCTCTTAACCCCCCCTCCCCAGCCATGGCTCACTTGATTCTAGCCATGTTGTCCCCCGGACGCTGAGGATGGTTCCAGGGCCCCACCTCAGATGCTAAAATAGCTCAGTTGCTGAGCAGCAACAGAGCATTGCCCCATGGGGGCTTGCCTGGTGGATCCCAGTCAGGGCCTATGCAGGAGTCTGTCTCTCTGCCTTTCTGCCTATCAATAACAATTTTTAAAATTTTTTAAATTAAGCAAAAAAAAAATTGTTATAATGATCCATGGCTGGTAAATTTTTGCATGCATCCAAGGCCATTTCTTCTTGCTCTCTTCTTCAGGATAGAAAAAGAAATGAGGTCAAGAGGATGTTCAGACTAAAGACATAAAAACATACAGTAAGTATTAGGGCACTTGGTGCAATTTGACTGGGGACTATATAGTAGTTAATGTACATGGTATCGTTGCATGTATTACATAGTATATAATAATGATATCTGGTTATGTACCAGAATGCCCTCGATCTTAGAAAATACAAGCTGAAATGTTTAGGGGTAAAGAGTCATGGTGTCTGCAACTTATTTTCAGATGGTTCAAATAACAGTGTGTGTTTGTAGAGTGCGAGGCTAAAGCAAGTGTGGCAAATGTCCGCAGTTGGTGAGTCCAGAGGAAGCGTGTGGACACATCTGTGGTACCCGTCTATCCATTTCTGTGGGTTGAAATTTTCCAAAGTTAAAAGTTGGAATAAAAACATGTCAGACCTCCTTTGAGGATGGAAGAAACGGAGGGAAGCTTAGCCAGAAGGCTTGGGAAGGCCAGTTTTCTTTAAGGGAGGTTGAGATCTCAGGCAGATACAAATAGATAAATGAGATCTTGAGGCTGGGCTAGGCAAGTAAGAAAGTTGAAGGAAGATGCTCCAAGTTCCCACTGTTCTTAGAGATGGAACTAGGAAATGGGGTTCCCTGGGGCGTGGAGAGACCTAACAGAGGAAGAGAAGCCACATTTCCAGAGCTAACTAGAGTGATCACCCACAGGGCAAAAGACTCGGGACTCAGGAAAATACTAAGACCCTCTTAAAGCTGCTGGCGGCATCCATAATTAGAACAATTGGACATCACTCTAAAGCCTAGGGTAAAAAAAAAATTCCAGTCATAAGGGAGCACTGGAGATGTAATGTACCACATGATGACTATAGTTCATACTGCTCTGTGGTACACTTGAAAGTTGCTAAGAGAGTAGCAACTCATCGCAAGGGCAGGTTCTCATCACAAGGTGAGTTCCCATCACAAAGAGAAAAAACGTTTTTGGTAATTATATGAGGTGACAGAGGTTAACTAAACTTATTGTAACAATCTTTTTTTAATATATGTATGTGATTATGCTGTGTTTATTAAACTTATAAAGTGCTGAGTGTCAATTAAATCTCAGTAAACTGGGGGAAAGATTAGGGTAGCCATTTCAAGTGTATAGAGAAAATCTGGACAAATTTGATCAGCAAAGTCCAGAAAGTTCACTGCAGCATATTTAAAGCATCACTGAGTTCGTCTCAAGATGGCCAAGTTACTGAGAGAGCACTTTGGGGAATGTAGGTGAGTGGGACAGAGAGGGAAGACAGGAAGCCAGTGAGGACAGAAATAAGTAGCAGCCACACCTGCTTCAGTGGTGGCCCAATGGGGAGACTACCAGAAGGGATTCCCCACCTCAGCCTAGTGAAGTACTTATTATACACAGTGAATGGAACGATGGGTGCTTTGGGGCAGACACAATAGTCCTCGACTTTATATCTGTCCCTCTTGGAGTTTCCCCTGTCAAATTACAGGAAGCACGTCAGAGACCAAGTCTGAATCTCAAGTCGTAGAGCAGTGGTTCTCAATCGTTAGTGAGCACCCACTCATCCAGAGCAGTGGTACCCAACCCCGGGGCTGCGGACCTGTGCTGGTCCGTGGGCCATTTGGTACCGATCTGCAGAGAAAGAATAAATAACTTACATTATTTCCGTTTTATTTATATTTAAGTCTGAACGATGTTTTATTTTTAAAAAATGACCAGATTCCCTCCATTGCATCCATCTAAGACTCACTCTTGACGCTTGTCTTGGTCACGTGATAAATTTATTCGTCCCACCCTAAAGGCCGGTCCATGAAAATATTTTCTGACATTAAACCGGTCCATGGCCCAAAAAAGGTTGGGGACCACTCATCTGGAGGACTTGTTCAAACCCAGATCGCTGAGCTCCACCCAAGGGTTTCCAATTCACTAGGTGGAGGAGGGGTCCCGAGAACTTGCATAAGTTCCCAAGTGACGCCGCTGCTGCCTGGCGTAGGGGAAAGGAAGTCGAGTCTCATCGCGGACTGTGCTAGCCCTCTGCGAGACAGACAAGGAAAGAGGACTAATCTTTTCTTAAGCTGCTTTAAGACCAAGTTAATGTAGTAAAACCCTGGCTGAGTCTTCAAAAGAGCTGTAGTGGAACAATGGAGCAAAGATGGAGGGTATCCCCTTGCTGCAGAAAGAGAAGGAAACAGTACTCAAGGGGTGGAATTGAAAAGTGAGTGGGACAGTGCTGTCAGGAGCAGACAGCAGAGATCCTTGTCTTCAGCAGGCCCCAGAGGCATGGGCTCCAGTTCAGGAAACTGCCCAGGGCAATTCTCCAACAGAAACCCACAGACCGCACCTGGGAGATGGGATTTTCAGGCCTGAGCCAGCTACCCTGCTGCCTCAACCAATGAGTCTGCGCTGGGAATCCACACAGCCTGCTTCCTAAGGCTTTCCCTGAATCAGGTGAATACCAGCTAAACAACGGGTTAGCAGACTAGTATCTCATTGGTTTTTCACACGATTTTCATTATAAGAGTGCCATTTGTTAAACGTTTGCCAAGTGCTGAACCCTCATCATCACCCCATTAGCTGCACTGTTACAGATAAGAAATCTGATACATGGACAAGAGGAGCGTATTGTTCAAGGTCACGCAATAAGAAATTAGGAAATAAGTATTTCCTCACTTTTCTTCTTGGAAAGAGGAAGTTCCTCATGGGAAACAGGAGTTGGGGGGGGGGGGCGGTCATAAACCAGTAAAAGAGAGAAGGAATGAGGAGCAGGAAGGTCAGCAGGTGATCACTGCAAAGGGAAAGCTTTAGCATTCCTGAAAACTTGTTTTTAAAAATTAACAAACAGAAATCTCATTTAAAGTGAAGTAGGGGGACCAGCAGGGGGAGCTCTTACACCCCACCTCAATCACAAAGCACAGGGAAACTTCCCAACTTCCTTTTCCACATAAGCATTTCCTCTTCCTGGTTGTAGTATACTTGCACGTGGCTCGCCAGGGTTGCCTATACCAAATAAACCCCCATTTTTTTCTCTCTCTCTTTTTGAAGCTGGAAACAGGGAGAGACAGCCAGACAGACTCCCGCATGTGCCCGACCGGGATCCACCCGGCACACCCACCATGGGGCGACGCTCTGCCCAGGAGGGGGTGATGCTCTGCCCATCCTGGGCGTCGCCATGTTGCAACCATCCTGGGCGTCGCCATGTTGCAACCAGAGCCACTCTAGCGCCTGGGGCAGAGGCCACAGAGCCATCCCCAGCGCCCGGGCCATCTTTGCTCCAATGGAGCCTTGGCTGCGGGAGGGGAAGAGAGAGACAGAGAGGAAGGCGCGGTGGAGGGGTGGAGAAGCAAATGGGCGCTTCTCCTATGTGCCCTGGCCGGGAATCAAACCCGGATCCTCCGCACGCTAGGCCGACGCTCTACCGCTGAGCCAACCGGCCAGGGTCCCTAAACCCCCATTTTTGCTGGAAGAAATACCTGGCTGGCTTTTCGTTTACAGTCAACAAAACCTAGCTGCTCCTTCTGAAATCATCAAATGAGAAAATTCACACATCCATCGACTGATCTGTTTTATCTTGGCCTTCTGAGTTAGAAATCCCTTAGGTAAAGCAAATAAAACAGAATCCCTGACTCTCAAGATTCCTCTTAAAACCTGCTGCTCAAACAAGACTGAGCTTTCCATTCAAGCCTGTCTTCAGTACACAGTGTCAACAGCTGGACTCTGGCGCTTTACGGACTGGAGACCCTGTGGAGGGAAGACCATTCTGTGTCCATGGATCTAAATGAGGACCTGAGGGTTGTGTTTTGGTTGGGAGAGGCAGACAGGCATCACAAACGTGAATAAAAGCCTGCATGCAGCATGGGCTAAAAAGAGTTTTGATCTGTTTGTAAAGCTGGTAAAAAACTGCTCCCCGGGAGCCAATCCAAATCCAATGCCGTAATGAAGCATGAACCAGAGAGCAACTTCCCTCCCAGGGAAGCTCTTACACGAGGTGTAAGAAGAACATAACTGGGCTTCTTATGTCTTAACTAGGAATCACACTAACACCCCAAGCCAAGGTTAAAACAGAAACAATGCCTTCAACTTCTACAATGACCTCAAGCGTTGCCATGGTCAGAACTTGCTTATTTGAGTCTTCTCTAGACCCTGGATCATTATGAGCAAAACCAAGAAACATTTGTATATCGACTCTGAAAGGAAATTTTCAGGTCTCTCTTGCTGGTTTTCTTCTTTATCATAAAAGATCAAGAAGAAATGCATTCCAACTTTTTACAACTCAATGGTAAGACTTTATCTCGAGTTCTTACCTTGTAAATTATTGTTTCTTCTCAGACATTATAGTTCCTGGGTAAATAATGGGAAAGGACTGAATAACTCAAAATGGTTAAATATGAATCGAGCTAACAAAGCACTAGATATAAGCATTCAGGAAAGGGGCCCTTTAATTCTCATAGTACTTTCTCAAAAAAAAAAAAAAAAGTCATGAAAAGATGTTTCACCTATCGTGCTGAGTTTCAGGGAAACCATGTGATCTCAAGAGAAATAGGACGGAATGCTGGCCACTAGCACTCACTGAAAATCCGTAGGTCGGCATCTCAAAGTGAAGAAAAGCAAGTTTAATATTTCATGTTCTATTTCAGTACACTCTGCCATATTTAGTTTTATGGTTAAGACCTCTGTGATAAGTCTATATATAAATAGTTTTATTTGTGGTAAGTTCTCTTAACTAGTTGATCACATACCGTTAAAGAGGGGGAAGAAGGTGGTGGGCCCCAAATTGCTGCAAAAATGGCATTAAGCTCGGGACAGAAGCAGGCAGGAAAAGAGTGTCATGAGAAAGAGGACCTAAAATTATATCAG
The DNA here is from genome assembly GCF_036850995.1 of Saccopteryx leptura. Classification (NCBI taxonomy): domain Eukaryota; kingdom Metazoa; phylum Chordata; class Mammalia; order Chiroptera; family Emballonuridae; genus Saccopteryx; species Saccopteryx leptura. The sequence goes on along the minus strand of NC_089509.1, from coordinate 77,774,826 downwards.
TCAGGAGCGCAACCCTCTGGGAAGAGATGGTGGCTTTATAAATCTCTTGTTTCAGCCTGACCAGGCGGTGGCACAGTGGATAGAGTGTTGGACTGGAATGCGGAAGGACCCAGGTTCAAGACCTCGAGGTCACCAGCTTGAGCGCGGGCTCATCTGGCTTGAGCAAAGCTCACCAGCTTGGACCCAAGGTCCCTGGCTCCAGCAAGGGGTTACTCAGTCTACTGAAGGCCCACGGTCAAGGCACATATGAGAAAGCAATCAATGTTTGCTTAGTTGTTCAAAATGAACAACTAAGGTGTCACAACGAAAAACTGATGATTGATGCTTCTTATCTCTCTCCGTCCCTATCTGTCCCTCTCTCTGACTCTCTGTTCCTGTAAATAAATAAATAAAATAAAATTTAAATCTCTTGTTTGAGTTGCAGGGCAAAAACAGGCAGACTGAGCTGCATATGGTTCTTTAAGCCATTAGCTAACTCACTGCATTCAGCTCTTCTTCCAAGCCATTCAATAAGATATGACTTAAGGATCACTGCTAGAATCATAGGGGGAGGAGATCTCCATTTCCCAGCAAAGCCAGACCCTGCTGCCCTTCGCTTACTGCTCCCAACGAGTGACGATATAATGAGTGCGTTTGGGAGGAAGCACTGACCAGGCTCAGCACTGTGTCCTTTAGTCTCCGGGAGGAGCCCATGCTCTGCTGGCTCTCACTTGTCATTCTGTGGGCCTCCAGCCTGCCAGGGGGGGAGGACAGGTATGATTTAGAGTAAATTTTAAGTATAGTAAATTAAATTAAACATATAATTCGAATGAGGAGATATTAGGAAGCCCATTTGGCAAGAGAGCTACCCATGTTTACTGGTCAGCATTGTCTGTAAAAAGGCAGATAGTTGTCATCAGTCTCTCTTCTGAAAAGGACACAGCTATCCCTCACTCCAACAGCTAGAAAATGCAGACATCCTTTTTCTTTAGAGGTACAGCGGCACAATTTGATGTAACTGCTCTCACTAAAGATAGGTCAGGAGGTGGCCCATCACAAATTATGCCTCTGCTGAGAAAGGACATCTCCATCACCGAGGGTCAAACTTCAGTTCAGATCTTCTATCCATGGTTGTGTCTTACGGGGTCAACTTACACATCACTTCTGTCCTGGTTCCGTGCTGCTGCCCCACTTTTGTTTGCCATTCAGGGTGTCCAGGGTTGGACACCATGTGCTCCCTTACTTTTTGGTTCCACATAGATCAGTATCAAGCAGCCATTGGCACTGTTCACGTGCATTTCAGGAACACAGTATTAGTGAACCCCTTTGGTTGAAGCCTAATTTGCAAAACTACTCAAAAGACTAGAAATAACAACATTAACATGCCCAAGTCTTGTGTTCGTCTACTTCATAGGATACCTCAATCTCCATTAACTGTCCCTTTGATCTTTATGACATGTTACTTTCTAGTATTATAAAGAACTCACATAATTAATACTACATACCTGAGAAACTAATATGTATTTAACAATGTTTACGGAGTACCTATAATGTACCAGGTAGAAACATAGACCCTACTTACAAGAAATCCATAGAGGAAATGTCAAAAACAAAAAAATGTAGTAATGCTAAACGTCATAATAGAGAGGAGAAGTGAGCTGTGTGGCATTATTCCAGCTTTCTGAGACAGGTTGTGTATAATAATACTTCATCTCTTAGGTTTGTTGAGAGGATAAAGGAAAAACATATATAGAACCTGGTATGAGATTTTTTTTTTAGTTTCCTAATTTCTTCTACCACCTCTCCTACTCCTTTACCTGTGACAGAATTTTGGTGATTATAGCACACCCAGATAGGATTAAACATTCAAAATCTCAAGAGGGGACTGGTTACTTGGCTTTTCTATTCTGGGTGATGGAATGTGTATGCCATTGTCAAATGGAGTTCATCTGGACCCAAGCCTTTGATTCAAGGAGGTAAGGTTAAGTTTAAATAATTGAACCCACACTATAGGTGAGAACCATGTACAGATAACTAATATACAACCATGTACAACAATTTATAAATAGCATACTTTGGAGTACTACTATTGTATGAAATTCTATTTATTTTTCACCAGGTGTTGCTGAAATGTTACCAAGTGTGACTAAAGAAAAACTGTCCTTACTCTGATCTGGCCCAGACATTCTTGTTTGTTTGTTTTTTCATCACTAGGATCCACAGATTCTCTTTTATGTGCCTGTGCTGCCCTTAGGCCCAGGTAAAAGAGCCCTGGCTAGAACTCAGCACTTGAGAGAATCCCATCCCACAGGGCACATCTGGAGCCCATAACCCCTTCTAGGTCACCCTGTGAGTATCCAGGACCCAGAAACTCCCTGCTCAAATAGCCTCGAGTACACTTCCAAGATGTACATACTTCCTTCCTGAGCTGTCTGTCCTCTTGAGGATGGGACCTTGCCCATGGTGCAGGCAACTCCAGTGCCAGAAGGGTGGCCAAGGGTCAGCTACTAACAGGGCTGTGGCTGAAGTTCAGACACTGGAGCTGATCACATGTGTCCAGGGCTGTGGCTGAAATTCAGACACTGGAGCTGATCACGTGTGTCCAGGGCTGTGGCTGAAGTTCAGACACTGGAGCTGATCACATGTGTCCAGGGCTGTGGCTGAAGTTCAGACACTGGAGCTGATCACGTGTGTCCAGGGCTGTGGCTGAAGTTCAGACGCTGGAGCTGATCACATGTGTCCAGGGCTGTGGCTGAAGTTCAGACACTGGAGCTGATCGCGTGTGTCCAGGGCTGTGGCTGAAGTTCAGACACTGGAGCTGATCACATGTGTACAGAAGGGCTCTTGCTATGTGAGAAGGAACATAGACTGATAAGAAAAGGACGTAGGTCACAGATCTGAGGACAATGAGTAGTCCTGATTTGAACCTGACCTTCCCAGTCTTTATGAAATTGCATTCGCCAAGGTAGGGAGTTAGATCATATTTTACTTATGAATCTTTAAACTTGCTTAACAAAGTTGCAGATATTTAGCTGTATAGTCTGTGGGTCTCCTGTCGTACTCTTGTCCTGGACCCTCCCATCGTCAGGAGCGAGCCTGCTGTTCCGGCCTCTTCTCGGTGTGTGGCTCCTGACTGTTTGCTTGGCTCAGACCCCCCCCCCCCCTTCACTAGCTGTTCCGGCCTCTTCTCGGTGTGTGGCTCCTGACTGTTTGCTTGGCTCAGACCCCCCCCCCCCCCTTCACTAGCTGTTCCGGCCTCTTCTCAGTGTGTGGCTCCTGACTGTTTGTTTGGCTCAGACCCCCTCCCCCTTCACTAGCTGTTCCGGCCTCTTCTCAGTGTGTGGCTCCTGACTGTTTGCTTGGCTCAGACCCCCCCCCCCCCTTCACTAGCTGTTCCGGCCTCTTCTCGGTGTGTGGCTCCTGATGGTTTGCTTGGCTCAGACCCCCCCCCCCCTTCACTAACTGCATGGTATGCTCTGTGTCTGCCTCTTCTCGGTGTGTGGCTCCTGATGGTTTGCTTGGCTCAGACCCCCCCCCCCCCTTCACTAGCTGTTCCGGCCTCTTCTCGGTGTGTGGCTCCTGATGGTTTGCTTGGCTCAGACCCCCCCCCCCCCTTCACTAGCTGTTCTGGCCTCTTCTCGGTGTGTGGCTCCTGATGGTTTGCTTGGCTCAGACCCCCCCCCCCTTCACTAACTGTTCCGGCCTCTTCTCGGTGTGTGGCTCCTGATGGTTTGCTTGGCTCAGACCCCCCCCCCCCCTTCACTAGCTGTTCCGGCCTCTTCTCGGTGTGTGGCTCCTGATGGTTTGCTTGGCTCAGACCCCCCCTCACTATCTGCATGGTATGCTCGGTGTCTGCAGCTGCTCACAGTTCAGGTTTATATTTAGTCTTTATCAACTATATTTGCTTTCCTCTAATGCCCCTAATAAACATCTACTGCTCGTCAGTTATTATGACTTTTTATATAGTCAGGGGTTTAGAGCTTACAGCTTAGTCTCAGAGATGGTCCTGTCTATATTCTACACAGTCTTTTAGTGGAAACGCAGTCTCCAAGCTGAGTATGAGCCTCCAGAGTCATGGAGACATCTTCTGGGGCATTGCTAACAAATGCCCCAGTTGGCTGAGACAAGCTGCGGTTTACAGGTAAACTACTTCACACCTCTGCCCTGGCCTTCTGCACCCCACAGTGCCGTGGGATGGCAGGAAAGGCCCTGCTTACCTGTGCTCAGGGATCCAGAAAGGAGGGAGAATTTAAACTGACACAGGAATTTCTCTCTGTGGTGAGGAATGCTAAGATTATATCTCAAATTTCTAATGTACTAGGTGGATTAATGATAAACACAAAAGAAAAAAAGGAAGTCAGCTACAGAGTTGAAAGCCCCCTCTGAGGGCTGATTCCTAAGTAACAGACAGAGTGGGGGCACGCGAATCAATCAAGCACTGAAAACGAGAAAAGATTTAGTCCTAGCAACATCCCTGTGACTGTGCCACGCTGCTGGGTGATAAAGATGATTCCCTGAGGGATTAAGTTAGAGAGAAGACGGTGGTGGAAAAGGATGATTGTGGCGTATACAGGTTTTGCATTCCCCAGTCCCTGGATAACCCAGAAAGATGGCAGTTGTTTCCAAATCTGTATGCAAATTTTTCCTCCATGGAAGTATCTGAAAGCAAAATTGGTCCACTGAGTTAATCACTAAACAGGGCACTTCAGTATGCTCTAGCCCTGACATCTAATCAGCGATACAGCTGCATTTAAATACTGAAGACTTAAAGGATTCTGGCTTCTGAAGCAAGGGATTTTCTAGATAATCTTGCCTATAAGGTCCTTGACTTGTGCAGTCAACTGCTGCCGACTGTAATCCACAGGAAATTACAGTGCAGTACTTACATATCTGTTGTTCTCCTGAGTATAGGGTTGGGAGTTTTTCATTATAATTAGCATTTGCTAGTGAAAAGCTCATTTCTCAATTTTGCTGTTGACTTGCTAGAAACCAAATTTGCAAGGCTGCATGCATGCCCTTCTCCTCCCCCCTGCGATTAACTCCAGCTCCGAGCAGAGCACTGTGTCACACGCCGCACAGCGGCCCTTAGAACAAGCCGGGAGCTTCTGCACGAAAACCTCCAGGACTGGAGCTCAGGGAGTTCAGGGCAGGAGTTTGCTTTTGTTTGTTTTTTTCCCTGTGATCTCTTTATTCTCTGAATGGAAAGGAATTAACAGAGCAGAAACCCAAATTTTTTTAAAAAAATGCTGAAATTAAAATGCTTCTGGGTTATTGCATTGTAAATTATGCAAATAAAAAAAATTGACTCGTTAGGAAAGGGCAAGCAGCTTCCATTAAATAAGCCTAAAATAAGGAGCTGAGGGATTTAAAAAAACAAGAATTAAAAACTAAATTAAAAAGGAGAGGTAGAAAAGGAAAAGGAAAAGAAAGAAAGAAGACACACAGAGCCATTGCCTCCAGCGCCCCCTGCCGGAGCAGCGGGAATTGCGCTTGTTAGAATGTTGAGCACAATTAGTCTTTAGCTGCTCATTTCGGTTTTGCCCAAGATATAAATGTCAAGTCAAAGCTATTAAAAAGCACATTCTTGAGAAACAGATACTCAAAAGGCGAATTGCCAAGGTAGCAAGTGCCCTGTTGGAAATCATAACTGCCACTGATTATTTGTGGTGGTGTGCTGGCTGGATACACTAATTACTGTAATTCTTTTACAGCATATAAACTCTGGGCTGTTTGATAGCCACATGGAATTAATTACTATAATAATTATCCTCGCCTCCAGGTGACAGCTAACTGAAGTCACAGACTCTGCCCCGCCCTTTGGGTGGGTTATCTCCTCTCAGAAGATGCACCTGAGTGCCCCAGGTCGGTACTTCTTACCAAGGGCCGGGTTTCTCTCGGCCCTGAACTACTTACTACTGCAAACCAGGCGTATGATTTATACTCCATCATCTCAGTTAAAAATAGATATTATTTTCCCATAGGCAGAATGAGTATCTCTGGCTAGAGTAAAAAGCAAGCAGGGAGGGTCTGGATTCACCAGCTGAGCTGAGGGTCCTTGGGCTGTTTTGCATTTTCCACCCTGACTTACCTTGGGGAAGATGAGAAATTCCCATGGGTGTCAGAGCAGCAAATTTCTTCCCCCTCCAGAAAGGAGGCCATGATTTGTTTCCTCCACAGAGCCAGAGCAGTCTTTATCTGAGCCCAGAGCGGGGGTGGAGATAGGAAACCTGATGAAGAAAACAGCCAGGGAAGGGACCCCCCCTGCCCCAGGCAGTGGCAGGAAAAGGCTCGCTGAGGGGCCAAAAGTGCATCTTGTCCAAGGCTCTGAGCTTTATAGAATCACAGAGGTTAAAGGACCTTTCAGCTCCTCATTTTACAGATGAGGAAACTGAGGTGAAGGAGAGGATGAGGCTTCCAAGATCTTATACTGAACTCGATGTCAAAGTCGATGTGATGTGCGTGTAGGGCTCTTTCCATCACGCCCAGCTACACCAGAGTAAGAGAGAATGAGGTCTGCTCTGACCAGGTTGACAATCAAGTAAATGTAACTATTTCTTTTTTAGAAAGAATATGTTGAAAATGAAGCAAGTGGCAGCTTGGGAATAGAACGCAAATGTGGACAGAAATAAACTCAGCCCTGTAGCTAGGGGAAATGAAAATACTAAAGTAGGCAGGCCAGAGGAGAAAGCTGGTGCATTTTTTTAATAGAGCTCCACCTTTTGGTTGTCTCATCCTTTCTCTCGGTTATTTTGCAAGGTGAAGTTCCACAGACGTTGTTTAATGTGGAGAGAATCTGTCCACCTTCCGGCTCAGGAAGAGTGGGTGATGGAAGGTGGTGACTGAACATAGAACATGCGTGCTTTCCACGATTGCTGAGGCGTGTTGCCCGAGCTCCGTAAGTGGGGCCCAGGGTCCTTGTCTGGTCACAAACCAATTAAGTTAAGTGCTTCAAAAATTGCTTTTTATCATCCAGATAAGAAGCAGTTCACAAGTGAGATACAAGGCTCCACACATAAAAGCTTATTCATGAGCCTGGGCCTAGTGACTTAATAGTCACACTAAGACCCGTGTAACATTTGTGAGATGGAAATGAGTTGTCGAAGAATGCGAGGGCTCTGGGGGATTACAGATATTAGAACTGTATTAACAGCTCCTCGTTCTCCATAAAATTGTTTGGGATCACCAGCTGCAGCTCTCTGATAATTCCACTAATGACTGTGTCTGCTGACATCAAAGAAACTGTCCAAGCTGAATGGCTGGGCTGGTGAGAAGGTGCCAGGCCACATCCCACGGCGAGGTCCAGCCGGAGCTGGGCTGAAAACCCAGATTACCTTCAACCTGGAACAACCAGCTGACTGTTGCTTCTTCTCTGTCTAAAATCTCCGCTTCCTTTGGGAGCTGGCCCCCGCAAGCCCTGCCCATGAAGGAACAGCTCTGGTTGGTTCCCTTAGTATAGTACGGGACCGTTCTCACCTGGGTTCTCGTTGATTTTTCTAGCAACTATTTATTGAATACAAACTCTCTGCCTCTGTGGAGCTTGTGTTCTCCTTGCAGATGCAGGCAATAAGCACACAGAGTAACAAGTAAATAATATCATTTCTAATAGTGATGAGTGTCAGGACGAAAATTAAGCAGGGTGGCTGACGGATGCTGCCTGTGGGACTCTGAAGAAGTGACATTGGAGCAGAGACCGGAATCGTGAAAGAAAGTCACGTGTGTGAATGCCTTGAGAAAGAACATGTGACCTGTGTAACCAGGTCCAGCCAAACATTCCCCAGCCGCAGTCATTGGTCCAGAAATGGGTATGCAATTCAAGCCAGGCCAATCAGGAATGTTTTATTTGAAGCCAAAGAGAGGGGCCTTGTCTTTTGAGTTACGAAGAGGCTAACAAAACTCATCTTCTCCATATGCTAGAGAAAGCCCATCTGCGGTCAGAGAGAATGAAGCCAGGAAGAGTGAGTCCTGGGTGCAGTCACACGTGAAGCCAGACCCACCCATGGCAGGCACTTCAAGAAAGGACTTCCTTTCCATTTGAGCAGAGTGTGTAAGCTGTGGTGAGTGTGGACAGCCTTCAGCCACCAGCTTCGCTAGAGGCCACCTAACCTTCAGATTGAGGTCGCTTTCTTCTCAGGTGGCCCGAGTCAATGACTGAGCAAGATGGTGATAGCCAGGGTCACGTTTTTTTCCTCGAGCATCCCAAGGTACAAGTGCCTAGCCCAGAATTCCTCAAGTTCATGGCATCCTTAGTGTCTCGGTCATTTTTTTTTTCATGGCACTACCTAAGCAAAATCAATATCTGCCGATACCTTTTATTAAATAGTAAGAGCCTGTGCCTGACCTGTGGTGGCACAGTGGATAAAGTGTTGACCTGGAATGCCGAGGTCGCTGGTTCGAAACCCTGGGCTTGCCTGGTCAAGGCACATATGGGAGTTGATGCTTCCTGGTCCTCCTCCCTTCTCTCCCTCTCTCTCTCTCTCTCTCTCTCTCTCTCTCTCTCTCTCCTCTCTAAAATGAATAAATAAAGTCTTAAAATTTTTTCTTTAAAAAATAGTAAGGGCAAACAGGTAAGAGTTGTAGTTTGCAGGCTGTCTGACAAATGTTACCGTGATTCCCTAGAGATTTAAAAACAGCCTGCAGCGCCCCTGTGTGTTCTCCGTGGCACCTTGGCGATGGAGAGCACAACACAGGAACCGTGGGCACAACCGTTTCTACCCAGCACAGGGCTCCCCCAGCAGGCAGTCATGCTCCAGAGCCCCCAGGGGCCAGCAGTCTGTCAGATCTGCATCGCACACTGACGGCTCCTTCTGCCCAAGCAGTCTCTCTCCCTGTTCCTTTCACAGGTGTTACAACCCAATAAAACTTTTGCATCCCTAACTCCATCTGTGCACCTGCTTCTGGGAGAAACCAACCTGCAACATCTCATTTTCCCTTTATATTGAATTTATTGGGGTGACACTGGCGAACAAATTTATACAGGTTTCAGGTGCACAGTTCTACAACACATCTCTGTACACTGTGTTGTGTGTTCACCACCTCAAGTCTCCATTATCATCATTTATCCCCCATACCCTTCCTCACTCCCCCATATCCCCTCTTCCCAGAAATGACCACACTGTTGTCTATGAGTTCTTCTCTTTTTTCTTTTGCTCAATCTCTCTACCTACCCCACACACACTCCCCCCACCCCAGACAGAGTTGTCAGCCTGCTATCTATGAGTCTGTCTTTACTTTGCTTGTTAGTTTATTTTGTCCATTAGATTCCACATATGAGTAAAACTGTGCTGTATTTTTCTCTGACTGGCTTATTTTACATAACCGAATGCTCCCCAGGCCCATCCATACTGTAGCCAACAGCAAGATCTCCCTCTTGCATCAGATCTCTTGACTTTCAAAAGGCTGACAGTTACCTGGGACCATTTAAGAGAACTTCATGAAATCTGTTCCCGAGGTCACATTTAATTGATATATTCCAAAAATGACAGAACTGATAAACTCACCAGATCAGATGTCCTTCTACTATAAACTCCTGGCAGTCTTAGTTTTTGCATTGTCAACCCCCAGCTCACTGCTGGTCATAAAGTCAGAGGCAGATTAAGGTCGGTTTAGGCCCCAGGCAGAGAAGAAAATATTGGGCCCTTAAGAAAAGAGAAAGAGACAGGGAAAATAAAAATACATGTTAACCATATTTTTAAAAGATTTTTATTTATTGATTTTATGGTGGGGTGGGGAGCACCATGAGAAGTATCAACTCATAATTGGTTCACTTTAGTTATTTCTTGATTGCTGTATGTGCCTTGACTGGGCAAGCACAGGGTTTTGAACCAGCAACCTCAGTATTCCAGGTTGAACGCTTCATCTACTGTGCCACCACAGGTCAGGCAGTTAACCATATTTTTAAATAAATAAAAAATATTATGTACTATTAATGTTAAAATTGCACATATGAAACCAAACTTGATATCATTAGAATAAAGTGTAAATTGGGGTTTAGTGAGGCCCTTCAGAAGTCGGGGCCCTGGGCACACACCCAGTGCGCCTGCCATTAAATCTGCCCCTGGAGAAAGTGCTCAATAATTAATTGTTGATTGAAGATTTGATGAATAAATAAATCATGTATAAAAATTATATGTCAGCATTATAATCAGAGTCTTGAATATAAGGCAGCTATATCTAATACATTTAATTCTCCTCTTCTGCCAGAGTTCACATGAATCTTCAAAAGTTCTACCTATTCATTATCATTTGCTCTGTAAAGCTATGTCATAAATCAGCAGCAAAATTTCTGACTGAAAATAAGAATTGAGGGAGGTTATTTCTCCACCAAGAGAGTGTTTCATCATTGACCCTAAATGTAACTGCTCTCTTCAGTAATATTAATAATGACTAGGTTGAGTTTTTAGTTAACCTGTAGGAAAGCAAAGTGAATTCCCTAACCCAATCATTAGTGGATAGGACCAAGCTTGAAAACACAGAGAGATAACAAGTTCTGTCTGTGCTCTGTAGTTTGTCCTCAGGGTTATGCCATATTTAGACACATCACAATAAGTACTAAAAAGAAAGAAAGAAAGCCTAAGAAAAAGAACTTTTAATGAATGCAAGCCAATTTGAAGAGAAGAATTTCCACAGAGAGAAGTGTTTAATTCTGTTTACTGGAGAACTAACCTGAAATAAAGCTCTCGAAGCATTTTCCCACATGTGCTTGTCTGTACAAGCAAAAAGATTCTGGCCATCGGATCAGAAATGAGAAAGGGATCGATTGGATTTGGGTTTCCATACATACCAGTTCAACCTCACCTTCCTGGCACTGGCCCTTGGCATCCAGAAGCAGCATGGACCCTCTAACGGAGAGTCCTCTTATAAGTCAGCCCAAAGTGCACTTCTGTTTGTGCTAAATGCTCTTTTAAAGAAAAAGAAATACAGTAGACAAAGCTCCAGGAAACTCAACCCCCTGTTTCCCTTCCCTTTGGAGCCTTCGCGGAAGCCAGCAGGGGAGAGCCACTGGCACCATCACGGCCTAATTTAACACTTCAGTCATTTCTCACACTCTCCTGGAAGCAGCTCGGCTTCCGGCTTCCGGGCTTCCGGCTCAGGTCTATCAGCAGATGCCCTGGGACCTCACACCTGCTGTGATGGAAGATGTGAACACAAGTCAATTAAGTCTATTGTTCAAACGACCTGTTTCTTATACTGATGTTGACTTACTTGCAACTACTTCAGCACAATTTTATTTCCAGAAGTAGACTCTCATCTTCACTCTGGTGTGAGGACCTTCTTTAAAAGTTCATTTTATTTTACACACACACATCTATTGCCAATGGATGACAAGCTGTTTTTTAAAAAAGTATGTGACACTGGTATTTTTTTTATAACCACAAACATTTTTAGAGTAACATCATTAAGGCAAAACTGGAATGAGTGGAATGTTGAAGCTTTAGCATTGTGTGGCCTTCTTACTCAAAGTCAAGACTGAAAACCGCCTTTGAAAGGCTTTCACGGTTGCTGTGGCAGAATGATGCCTGGAAAATAAATGGAAAGTTTAGTTCGAGCAGAAAAATGTAGGCGAGAGACCCACGGAGTGGGTTGTAAAGCATGCAGCTTTGTGTTTCTACAAAAGGATCAAAGGGCGTTTCTTACATTAATTGCTTCTATTTTTGCTTCATATCCTTATTGTTTCTGTTCATCCCAGCTAACTGATGTTCTGGAAACTCTTTGTGTCCTTGTTCCTCTCTAGTTAGATGCCGCATCCTCACTGCCTGGGATCACCTGTCTCCTCTCTGTCTCTCATCAGGGCCTGCAATGCAGTGCCGCGGAGATGGCCAGCTGCCACCCTGGGCCACCCCTTGTCCTCCACAGTGCACAGCTGTTCCTGGGAAGCGGCTAGCCAGCCAGGAACCTCATTTCTCGGGCTTCTGTGCAGTACGTGGAAGCCAAGTGACTGAGTTGTTTCCAATGGAACATGAGAAGGGCGCTCTCTGCTTCCAAATCTGGCCCATTACACTCCTGTGCTCTCACTTTCTACCTCAAATGACTGGATGTTGATGCCCAGTGGTCGGCAAACTCACTAGTCAACAGAGCCCAATATCAACAGTACAACGATTGAAATTTCTTTGGAGAGCCAAAGTTTTTAAACTTAAACTATATAGGTAAATACATTCTTATCGAGGTAGCTCCCACAAGTGGTATTTTGTGGAAGAGTCACACTCAAAGGGCCAAAGGGCTGTATGTGGCTCATAAACTGCAGTTTGCCGACCAGGGCCCTAGGCTCCTCAGTGATTTCCCCTTTAACCTCCTACCTCCTACACTGGCCTTTCTACAGGAAAGAAGTAAACTTTTTTATTGTACCATTGAGATTCTGGGGACTACTATTAAAATAGGTAGAGGGGCCTGACCTGTGGTGGCGCAGTGGATAAAGCGTTGACCTGGAAATGCTGAAGTCGCCGGTTTGAAACCCTGGGCTTGCCTGGTCAAGGCACATATGGGAGTTGATGCTTCCAGCTCCTTCCCCCTTCTCTCTCTCTGTTTCTCTCTCTCCCTCTCTCTCTCCTCTCTAAAAATGAATAAATAAAATTTTTAAAAAAATAGGTAGAGGTATCAACTAATATATCAGATCAATGAAAATCATTAAAGCTTACTACTGTAATTACTCATGCTACAAATATTTTTGAGCACCTACTATATACCAAGCCCTGCACTAAATTTGGGGGCCAGAAGATATATTTATATAATCTAACTTCACAGAGTTTACACAGAAGTTCCTTTATTTTCAAATCATCTTGTTTTCCTAATAGCATCTATTCCACTGAACTTTCCCTGAAATCTCTGAAGTAGGAAAGCCATTTATACCTATGTTATACATCTGGAAATTGCCACCCAGATATGCCACGGCATTTGGGTAAACTGAACCTTCTGACCAATAGAGCATCCCACACAGCATGGTCTGTGGAGCCACCAAGTAGAGTAGAACTAGTTTCTCTGTGAGTCCTTCAAAGTCAAGAACAGAACCAAACTTCCCAGTCACTAAACACACAAGACCTCACACGTTCACTCAGTGATACACTGTGGGTCTGAAGCAAAAGAAAATAACAGTCAATGAATAAATAGAAATAATTTTTTAAGACACAAGAGTCTGTGACACTAGAATCTATGTAAACACAATAAATTTTTTTAAAAAAGACAAGAGTCTGGGTTTTTTGCCTTTTTCCATCTCTTTATATAACCCGTAGAAAGAATTCATTTTAGGGGTCATTTGCGTTTAGCCTCTTGTTCTTGCAATTTTAAAAACTAGCCTTCAAGAAGAAAGGTGGCATAGCTAACTCAGACAAGAGTGAACCCAGATTTGTGAAACCTGAAACTTAAGCATTGGGACACTCTTTTTTAAAGACAAGAATATGCCTGACCTGTGGTGGCACAGTGGATAAAGCATCAACCTGGAAATGCTGAGGTCGCCGGTTCGAAACCCTGGGCTTGCCTGGTCAAGGCACATATGGGAGTTGATGCTTCCAGCTCCTCTCCGCTGTCTCTGTCTCTCTGTCTCTCCTCTCTAAAATGAATAAATAAAATAAATTTTTTTTAAAAAAAATTCATTTAAAAAGACAAGAATACAAAATTACAAAAGCAAATTTGGTCCAGGGCCTAGATAGACTATAAAATTTAAGCTTCACACACAAGCCATAAAAAAATTTAAATAAGGGACTAATTGAAAGAAAGATTGAGAATTTTCTAAATATAATCCGACTTTGATCCCTAGCTCACTTACTTATGAGTTGGTTATCTATAACCAAACTGAGCAATAATTCATTAAAACTGTGTTTTCAAGTTTTTTCTGAACCATGTATCATGTCTCATGCTTTTGTTTTAAATATCTACTTATATCTATTTATATAAGAGATGACAGCATGATATTTTTAATGAGAACACAAATATGGATACTGGAATATAAAATAATAATGATGAAAGTCTTGTCAATTTAGGAAACTTATTTTAACCTGGTTGAAGCTAAATATTTATATTATTATTCTCACTGATTCTTAAACCTGTGGAAAAACCACTGTGCATGTAAATCATTTTTTCCCATCTTCTGAGAATTAATGACCTTATGCTCTGTTGACTTGGGAGAACTCAGTTGCCAAATGAGAATTGTTTACAGTGAACTGTCAGCTTGTAGCTCTTTAGATTCTAACCCGGGAACAATTAGCAGGAGCCCATGGCTCATCTTCACCGCCAAGGGGCTTGGGAAGCCCAGACCTGCAAGCCTTCACCAGCCAATTATATTACCACGAGTTACCCTCAGGAGTAGATTTGTAACCTGGTTAGCAGACACATTTCCACAACTGCCAAGGTGAATGTTGTCCTATTCAACCCATAGCAATCAGCCACAAATTTGAATTGACATTAACAAAAAATTTTGATGTTGCTTATTTGTTTGTTTGTTGCTAAGATCCTAAAAAGTAAAAGGCTACCAAGATATTTTATTTTCTGGATCATAATTTTCAAATTAGTTTAGACAAAGCTATATATTTTAAATAAATTCTAAACTCTACCATGACCAAAAGTCTCGAAGAGTATGTTCTATATGATCAACATATAGGAAACCATTGTTAGATCAGCCCACCCCAAAGTATGTAGAAGCACATTTTCTCTCAACACAGTGAATATGATCATCAACTTACAGAAGTCATTTTTTAAAAAGGCTGTCTCTCTGGTCAACCTACCAAAAGAGCAGATCCCAGAAATTTAATTATTTGGGCTTGGTGTAAAAAAAAAAAAAAAGCCTACTCAATATTTGGAGAAAGATTGTGTGAAATAAGAAGAATGGTCTTCTTTAAGCCCAGAAGTTTTACAAAGAAAGTCTTCCACTTCTATTCAGTCCATATACAAAAATTCACTTAAAACAGATCGTAGACTTAAGTGTATGAGGTAAGCCTATAAAACTCTTCAAAGAAAACAGCATAGATGTTCATGACCTTGTATTGGGCAGTAGTTACTGAGACATACCACCGAAAGCACAAGCAACAAAGGAAAACTTAATAACTTGGATATCATTAAAATGCAAAATTTGTGTGCTTCAAATGATACTACTACCAAGAAATTGAAATACACCAAATGGAAACAAATATTTGCAAGTCATATATCTGATAAATGACATATATTAAGAACATATAAAGAAAACTTACTCCTGACCAGGCAGTGGCACAGTCAATAGAGCATCGGACTGGGACACAGAGGACCCAGGTTCAAAACCTTGAGGTCATTGGCTTGAATGTAGGCTCATCTGGTTTGAGCACAGCTCATTAGCTTGAGCCCAAGGTTGCTGGCTTGAGCAAAGGGTCACTCAGTCTGCTGTAGCCCCCTGGTCAAGGCAAATATGAGAAAGCAATCAATGAACAACTAAGGTGCCATAACAAAGATGTCCCTATCTGTCCCTCTCTCTGTCTCTCTTTCTGTCTCTGTTATACACACACACAAAAAAAAAAGACTTACAACTCAACAATAAAAAGACAAGAAAATTGAAAAAATGGATAAAGGATTTTAATGAACATTTCTCCAAAGTATATATACAAATGTCCAATAAACAAATGAAAAGATGCTCAACATCATTAGTCATTAGGGAAATTAAAACCACAATGGAAAACTAAGCCCCCGAGGATGGCTAAAATTAAAAAGATAAACAATAAAAAGTGTTGAAGTGTATGTGGAGAAATTGGGACCTTCATACATTGCTAGTGAGATTATAAGATCCTAAGTGCAGTCACTTTGGATAGCAGTCTAGTAGTTCCTCAAAAAGTAAAACATAATTATCATACAATCTAACTACTTCACTGCTAAGTAGGTATTCAGGAGAAATGAAAACATATGTTCACACAAAACTCATACACAAACATTCATAACAGTGTTATTCATAATAGTTTAAAAGTAAAAACAGTTCGCATGTCCATCAACCAGTATGTGGATATTTCTACAATGGAATATTATATATATGATGATAAAAAGTAATGAAATACTGATTCTTACTACAACATGAATGAACCTTGAACACAGGACGTTAAGTTAAAGAAATCAGACAAAACAAGATCACATATATTATGTCATTTATATGAAATATTCAAAATAGCCACAACCATAGAGACAGAAAGTAGATTAGTAATTACAAAAGCTGAGGAAGGGGAGTGTTGGACGGATAAAATGTATTATGCTCACTTTGTTAAAGTTAACGCTTGCCCATGTGAGGCCGTCGCCCAGGTGATATTAATGTGTGTTGAGAATCCTTGTAGCCTGGGGCTTGGTTTTGGGATTAAGCCTTTCCCACCCTTTTTGATGTGGGGTGGTACAATCCAATCATGCCTCAGAAGTGACTTTGTATTGGAGACTTCCCTATTTTGTATATTGGATTAGAGGTTGTGAAGCTACAATATAAAGTGGGGAAGAAGCGGGAACTTGCGTTCTTGGTTCCTGAGATTATCATTAGAAGAGAGAGCAGAGGAGAGCAGAGAAAAGCCACGTGGAGGAGGCCAGGAGAAGCAGCCAAGATGGCGGAGTGCTGAGTGAGATGCCAGTTTGTGTAGAGTTTGTATCTGGGATAAGGAAGGAGATGGGGAACAGAGGTGAATAAGTCTGGTGAGCTAGAAACCTTTGATTCTAGGAAACTCGGATAAGTCAGTAGCTTTGTGAGCACTGAATGTGACTGGGTTTTGGAGCCCAGTGTGTATTTTTACTTGCCCGCCGGGTGCAAGCTAGAATTAAAGACTATGGCCTATCAGTTCTTGGCTCCGTTGTTTCTTTGCCGACTGTCCGAATCCAATGCGAACCTGCATGGGCCAGAAGGCTGCTGTGATAGTGGCTCTGGCCGTGACTTCTGGCTTTACAGGGAGATATGAGTATAGGATTTTGTAAAGCCCCCTAGTAGCCATGGCCGCCATCACAGCCGCCTGGCCCATGCAGGTTCGCATTAGATTCGACAAAGGGTAATGAAACAGTGGAGCCAAGAACTGGTGGGCCATCATCTTTAATCCTAGCTTGCACCCAGTGGGCAAGTAAAAGCACACACTGGGCTCCAAAACCCACTTATTCAGTGCTCATAAAGCTACTGACTTATCCAAGTTTCCTAGAATCAAAGGTTTCTAGCTCACCAGACTTATTCACCTCTGTTCCCCATCTCCTTCCTTCTCCCTGCACAAACTCTACACAAACTGCCTCCTCCCTCAGCACTCCACCATCTTGGCTGCTTCTCCTGGCCTCCTCCACGTGGCCTTTCTCTCTCTCTTCTCTAATGCTAATCTCAGGAAGCAAGTGAGAGAGAGAAAGAGAGAGAGAGAGAGAGCGCGCAAGCTCCCAGTCTGCCCCCATTTCATAGTGTAAAAATCAAAACCTTTAATCTAATATACAAATAAGGAAGTCTCTGATACAAAGTCACTTATCTGAAGCATAATGGGATTCCTCATGTGAGTGCACCACCCCACATCATGCAATCAGTCAAGGGTGTGGGGAAAAGCTTAGTCTTAAAACTAAGCCTTAGGCTATAACCACGCTGCCTGCTTACAGCCTGTCGTCCCCCACACCCAATGCAAACTATAAGCGAGCAAACATATAACATATTTAAAAACTTATTTTACCGCCCTGGCTGGTTAGCTCAGTGGCAGAGCGTCGGCCTGGAGTGCAGAAGTCCCGGGTTCGATTCCCGGCCAGGGCACATAGGAGAGGCGCCCATCTGCTTCTCCACCCCTGCCCCTCTCCTTTCTCTCTGTCTCTCTCTTCCCCTCCCGCAGCCAAGGCTCCATTAGAGCAAAGATGGCCCCGGCGCTGGGGATGGCTCTGTGGCCTCTGCCCCAGGCGCTAGAGTGGCTCTGATTGCGGCAGAGCGACACCCCGGATGGGCAGAGCATGGCCCCCTGGTGGGCATGCGGGGTGGATCCCGGTCGGGCGCATGCGGGAGTCTGTCTGACTGCCTTCCCGTTTCCAATTTCAGAAAAATGCAAAAAAAGAAAAAAAATTATTTTACCAACAGATTTCTTTTTGGGTGATGAAAATATTCTAAAATTAGAGACTGATGATGACTGCACAACTTTTTGAATACACTAAAAACCACTAAATTTTGCACTTTAAAGGGGTGAATCTTATAGCATATAAATTATATATAAATAAAGCTGTTATTTTTGAAAAACAAAAACTTACTTTTGTGTAGGGAGGAGAGTCATGATTCCTCTTGGCAGAAATAGTCAGGGCAATGAACACCATCCTGGTGTGGAGCCACCAGTCAACAGAACCTTCTAAATAACTCTCTTTGCTTTGAATCTGAATGAAATTTGGCTCCGCATCTAGGTTTTCTCTCAGAAATAAAGTTTTACACATTTTTTAAACTTTTATTCATTCTAGAGAGGTGAGGGGGAGAAAGAGAGATAGAGAGAGAGAGAGGAAAAAAAAAGAGCAAGGAAGGAGCAGGAAGTATCAACTCCTATATGTGCCTTAACCAGGGAAGCCCAGGGTTTCGAACCGGCAACCTCAGCATTCCACGTCGACGCTTTATCCACTGCGCCACCACAGGTCAGTCCTGAAAGTAAACTTTTTATCCATGGAAGTGACCATTTCACTCCCCTGTCATTTACATATCTGACAAATGTTTTTGAGCCTCCAATGTGCCGTGTGCTGAAATGGACACATAGAATAGTGAACAATACAGCCATCATTCTGCCCTCACAGCTCTCAGAGGGGAAGAGCATAAAATAAATGAAAAACTAATGTGGTAAGGTACCAAAAAGTTAGAAAATTAATATTGATATTTTAGGAGGAAAGGTCAGGCTTTCTGTCCCATCCTTTCCTTGGGGAGGGAAGGGAGAAGAATGTAGAAGCTTCCTGACTTACAAGGACAATGGGTCATTTAGTTTTAACTATAGAATAAAGCAAGGGTCCCCAAACTTTTTACACAGGGGGCCAGTTCACTGTCCCTCAGGTCGTTATAGGGCTGGACTATGAAAAAAAAGTATGAACAAATCCCTATGCACACTGCACATATCTTATTTTTAAGTAAAAAAAAAAACAAAATGGGAACAAATACAATGTTTAAAGAACAAGCAAATTTAAATCAACAGAGTGACCAGTATTTTAATGAGAACTATGGGCCTGCTTTTGGCTAATGAGATGGTCAATGTCCGGTTCCATATTTGTCACTGCTAGCCGTAACAAGTGATACGATGTGCTTCCAGAGCCATGACGAGTGCGTCCCGCGTCACCGGAAGTAGTACTGTACGTGAGCAACACCGTGCTTTGTGGCATCGCCACATACAGTGCTCCTCTCACTGACCACCAATGAAAGAGGTGCCCCTTCCAGAAGTGTGGTAGGGGCCGGGTAAATGGCCTCAGGGGGCCGCATGCAGCCCACGGGCCATAGTTTGGGGACCCCTGGAATAAAGGTTGTCTGAGAAACTTCTTTTCTCTTACAATAAGAGACAGAATTTACATACCACCTTGCATTGATTTTGGCTCTTCCTCCCTTCCTGGAATCCTGGAAGTAACCTACCACCAGGCAAAGGAGGGAAGATAGACACTAAAAGATTTGTAAATGTCTTTGATTGTATTACCTTGAAAGTTGTAATGTTCTTATGGATTCCCTAAACAACTGTTGTAAGCGTGTGCCAGGATGTCATGCTCCCCCCAACCTGTGTAATCAGGGGTATATAGCCAGCCTCTGAGATGTATTTGGCATGCACGATTCAGGTCTGCAATGCCCCATGTTAACCATATGCGGCCGGCATATTTAATAAATCTCCTTTTAATAAAACCCTTCAAAATTCATCTGGACCTGGTGTCTCTACATAAACCTGCAGAAGTGAGGTATGGGTTCTTTACAACAATAATAAGTAAATAGAATTCTGCTTCATTATTTATTGTCTCATGTTGGGCAGATAAAATATATCATGCTCACTTTGTTAAAGATAGTGCTGCCCACGTGGAAGCCCGTCATCCAGGTGATGATATTAGTTGCCCTTATGCTTGGAATGGGTGTAATTATATTAATGTGTGTTGGGGGCAGGCTGTGGGCAGGCAGGATCCTTGTAGCCTGGGGCTTGGTTTTAGGTCTAAGCCTTTCCCACCCTTTCTGATGTGGGGTGGACTTTGTATCAGAGACTTTCCTATTTTGTATATTGGATTAAAGGTTTTGATTTCTAAACTATAAAGTGAGGCAGACTGGAAGCTTGCTCTCTCAGTTCCTGAGATTAGCATTAGAGCAGAGAGCAGGTTGGAGAGCAGAGTAAGATCATGTAGAGGAGAGGAGAGGCAGCCAAGATGATGGAATGCTGAAAGAGAAGCCAGTTAGTGCAGAGTTTGTGTAGAGAGAAGGAGATGGGAAACAAAGGAGAATGACCTTTGATTCTAGGAAACTCGGTGTTGGGCAGATAAAATGTATTATGCTCGCTTTGTTAAAGTGGCGCTGCCCACAAGGAGGACGATAATGTGTGTTGGGGGTGGGCTAAAGGCAGGCAGAATCCTTGTAGCCTGGGGCTTGGTTTTGGGATTAAGCCTTTCCCACCTGTTTTGATGTCCGGTGGTACAATCCTATCACGCCTCAGAAGGTGACTTTGTAGTAGAGACTTCCCTATTTTGTATATTGGATTAAAGGTTTGGATTTCTACACTATAAAATGGGGGCAGAACGGGAGCTTGCTCTCTTGATTCCTGGGATGATTAGCATGAGAGAGCAGAGGGAGCAGAGCAGAGAGCAGAAAGAGGCCATGTGGCCAGGAGAAGCAGCCAAGATGGCGGAGTGCTGAGTGAGATGCCAGTTTGTGTAGTGTTTGTATCTGGGATAAGGAAGGAGATGGGGAACTGAGGAGAATAAGGCTGGTGAGCTAGAAACCTTTGATTCTAGGAAACTTGGATAAGTCAGTGGCTTTGTGAGCACTGAATGTGAGTGAGTTTTGGGGCCCAGTGTATGTTTTTACTTGCCCGCCGGGTGCAAGCTAGAATTAAAGATAATGGTCCACCAGTTTGTGGCTCTGTTGTTTTATTACCGTCTATTCGAATCCAATGAGAACCTGCATGGGTCAGGCTGCTGTGATGGTGGCCGTGGCAACTGGCCATACATCTCACATCAACTTCTTTTCCTATCCAGACCTATCTATAATCTTTATATCTCAATATAATTATTGTACATACATTTAATCTATTAAGATAGTTGCTATAAACACTTTGACTGTGCCAGTCACAAAGGAAGTACTTAGTGACTATTATTATTATAATTATTATTATTACCTCCTGCAGAAATACTTGTGTTATGGTGTGGCACCAAACGGAGATTATTTGGGGCCTTACATTGTGATAAGGTGTCAAGAAACTGCAAAACTGTTGATACTGGTATTTCAAAAAGAAGAGCCAGGCCCTCCTTACCCCTACCTTTTAAGGAGAAAAAAACAAAAAACAAACCCTGGAAGATTTAGGAATGTCTTTAATATGTAAATGACATTTATCGCTACTATGTTGATATGTAAAACAACATTTATCACTACTGTGTTATCTTGTGGTCTTGATGTGTAGGAATGTTTTTCCTTTTAATAGATCTTATAGATAAATGTTGTAAGCTTATCAGTAAATGACTTTTGTATCATGCTCTCCCTCCTTTCCCCCCAACCAGTATGTGATCATGTCTATATAACCAACCTCAGAGCTATGATCTAAGCAGCACGATTTGGGTTAGCTATACCCCGTGTCAGTCATATGTAGCCGGCTTATTAATAAATCTCCTCCTAAAATTTCTTCTGTATCCTGCCTTGGTGTCTCTACGTAACCCGTGGATTAAAGTACAGTACTTTATAACAACATGTGCCTGGTCTCCCTGAAGGAAGCCCTTGGTGCCCATCCTGGTGGAAAAAGGGTGATGTCTGCCGGGAGAAGCGGGTGGGACTTGGGCGGGAGATTGCAGAGGACACCTTCACCCTCTACCTTAACCTTTTTCTTTCATGCCTGAATTTCAAGGACTTTAACTTCTGTTTCCACAATCTACTTAGTATAAATCCTTGGAGAAATTTTTTGAAAAGATTTTTGACCCAAACCTGGGGAATCCTAATGCGATAGGGGAGAGTGTGCTAAGGGTCCTCCTGAGTAAGAGAGGATTAGGAGAGTCCAACAAAGGCAGACCCAGATTTAAGGGGCTCCACCTTCCTACTGGGGTCTCCAGGTGGCTGGCAAGCCACAATATCTAACTCATGTTACTCTCCACAGCATTGTTGGAGGGCAGGTTCCACACGCCCTCTGCCCAGAGGAACCAGGGAAGTTTCAGCAGGGGTGGAGGGGCAGCCAGTGACCTTCCATTAGAGAAGGAAAATGCAGATCTTGGCTAGGCCTGCCCCCTTCCCAAACAGAGATTCCAGCTGTCGGGGGGCACGGGAGAGCAGGAGGGAGCCACTGGGCTGGGGCTTCACATTCACGAAGTAGATCATGGGTCTGTAATCACAGAAATGCACTGACAAGATTGAACATTTAAGCTAAACCAAAATTTTATTTTCTCCTTTTCTTAAAGACAGCACAGCAAGACGGGAGAGAAATGAGAAGCATCAACTCACAGTTGCAACATCCCACTTGAGATTGGGGTGTGCTGGATATTGGACATCACTGCCTGTAAAGCCAGAGGCCAGGGCCACCATCAGAGCAGCCCGGCCCATGCAGGTTTGCATTGGATTCGGACAGTCGGTAAAGAAACAACGAAGCCACAAACTGGTGGGCCATAGTCTTTAATCCTAGCTTGCACCTGGCGGGCAAGTAAAACATACACTGGGCTCCAAAACCCACTCACATTCAGTGCTCACAAAGCCACTGACTTATCCGAGTTTCCTAGAATCAAAGGTTTCTAGCTCACCAGACTTATTCACCTCTGTTCCCCATCTCCTTCCTTCTCCAGCGTCAAACTGCACAAACTGGCCTCTCACTCAATACTCCGCCATCTTGGCTGTTTCTCCTCGCCACATGGCCTCTTTCTGCTCTCTGCTCTGCTCTCTCCTCTCTCATGCTAATCATCCCAGGAACCAAGAGAGCAAGCTCTCGTTCTGCCCCCATTTTATAGTGTAGATTCCAAACCTTTAATCCAATATACAAAATAGGGAAGTCTCTAATACAAAGACACTTCTCTGAGGCATGATTGGATTGTACCGCCCCACATCAAAACGGGTGGGAAAGGCTTAATCCCAAAACCAAGCCCCAGGCTACAAGGATTCTACCTGCCCACAGAGACACACATTAATATCACCTGGGCGATGGCCTCCTCGTGGGCAGCGCCGTCTTTAACAAAGTGAGCATAATACATTTTATCTGCCCAACACTGCCCCTCAGTGGGAAATTAATGAAAGGACATTCTCAGTCACAGACTCTTAGTGTCAACAATGACTTAAGAAGTCATCTAGTCCACCCTTGCTGCTGAAGAGGAAATGCCCCCATTAGTATGTCTGAGAAGTATTCTTCCAACCTCAGAGAAATACATTTATCTGCATAAACACATCACTCTTAGAAAGTAACTTTGCTTGATGGCATTATGCTAATTCCTTTAAATGACCGGCCTTTAGTAAACACATGGTAATAAAATGATAAATTCCCGTAGGCAGACATTGATCATTTCTCATATCCTGGCACTGGAACTCCCTGAGTTTCCTCAGCCAGTTCTACCAAACAAATAAAATTAGAATCACAGCATTTGACAAGCAGTATGATCACAGTCATCATTTAAAAGAAAATAGGAGGAAAAATGTTGGTCAAATAAGTTTGTAAATATGATATATAGGTTTGCTCGCTTATAGTTTGCATTGAGTGTGGGGAACAGGCTGTAAGCAGGTAGGGTTGTTACACCCTAAGGCTTAGTTTTAAGACAAAGCCTTTCCCACCCTAAGTGACTTTGTATCAGAGACTTCTTTGTTTGTATATTGGATTAAAGGTTTTGATTTCTACACTATAAAATGGGGCAGACTGGGAGCTTGCTCTCTCTCGGTTCCTGAGATTAGCATTAGAGAGGAGAGCAGAGAACGGCCACGTAGAGGAGAGGAGAAGCAGCCAAGATGGCGGGGTGCTGAAGGAGAAGCCAGTTTGTGCAGAGTTTGTGCAGGGAGAAGTTGATGGGGAACAGAGGTGAATAAGGCTGGTGAGCTAGAAACCTTTGATTCTAGGAAACTCGGATAAGTCAGTGGCTTTGGGAGCCCTGAATGGAAAGGGAAGTGTTTTCTCACTATGTGTATTTCTTGCTCACCAGGTGCAAGCTAGGATTAAAGCTAATGGCCCACCAGTTCTTGGCTTCGTTACTTCATTACCATCTGTTCGAATCAAATGCGAACCTGCACTGTCCAGGCGGTTGTGATGGTGGCTGTGGATACTGGCTTTTCAAAAGACTACTCAAAAATTAAAACAACAATAAAGAAATTAAATCCACAAATCCAACCTCCAGCCAATCTAAAAGATACTTAAAATTAACTGAAACAAAGAGATAGCTTTTAGAAAGTTTTCATTCTGATTCCAGTTCAAATCAAGGGAGAGATGTTATAGGAAAAAAATGTTCAATTAAAGCAATTAGGGGAACTTTGTTAGGATTACACAATTTCTACATAAGTACAAAGCCTTGATTGAGGGCCTAATTCTTCTTCATGTCTATATTAGATCACTACTAAATTCTTCTTTGTCAAACCTTTCATGAAAACACTAGCGTCTTAAGGAGAATATCTAGGGGGCAAATGAAATGAATTGTTTAGTACTTCATAATTTTACTTTAAAAGAAATCTTCATGTACACTCTTAAAAAGATAGTTTATATCCTGTCAAGACAAATATGCATTCTATAAGCCTTTAGTCCGTGTTTTTAGAAAGCACTTAAATTTCAGTCATTTGAATTTTTTATTCATTTACCCACAATCTCGATTTGGCAGATAATTATTAGAACAAACATACCTCCCCAAGTGCAAGAAGTAATTAACTTTTTGCATTTGATTTTGGGTATTCGTTTTAACATGCAATGTAGACATTTAAACACCAGAGGACAGTGTGTGAATGGAAACAAAGTTCAGTGACTATTCATCTAATTCAATTCATTTATTGAGTACATCAAAGTAAAATCTTAATTTTAAGTCCTTTTCCCCCAAGGACATTTTATTTCATTTCATGCTTCAGAAATTAAAAGTAGAGGTTGATAGAAATGTGAATCATGAGACCAACTAATCAAGTTAATTTGAATCATAATGAAAATTAGAAAGATTAATTTCATAAGCAATCATTAATAATGGAAGCTCTCATGTACGAATAATTAAAGCTTTAAGTATTATATGGTAATTAATTCATTACTATGGGTTGCATATTTTAAAATAGCTCAAATATCCCTTGCTTTGGTGCACTTATTAATAACAATCCTGAGGGAAGAAAAGCTAAAAGATTTCTGTGGAAAACTTTTTTGGATGTGTCTTTAAATGAGCAGGAGAGAAAGTTGAATTAGATGATGTAATAAACAGGCTTTTATTAAATTACCGATCGGTAATTTGTTTTCAAGCATGAATGAAAATTGTCAGCCCTTTGTGAAAAAAGGGAATTAAATTTTTGATGAGAGATGGCTTGAGGTGAAGGATTAATGATATTATTTTATTGTCCAATGTTGAAACTAATATTTTGTATATGTTTCATTTCATTAAAAATTCATTTGGTTTAGAACTAGATTTTAAAAGTAGTCTGGTATGCACTCCCCATTTACTACAGCATATGTTAAAAATTAGCTAGTTATAAAAAAAATAGCTAGTTATAGTTCTCGTTTATAAACTTTCCCATCAAATTCATATGCAAACTTGTTGTTTTGCATTAGCCATGCAAAAATCAAGGTACAGATGTACTTGGAATGTATTTTCTTGTCTCTAGGAATATTATAGTATTGTTATAAAAGAGTTGGTAAAACTATTATATATTTTCTTCATGATGAGATAATCTTTAAAATATAATGTATTTGTATCATATGTTAAAATATATAAAGCACATCAAATATATTTTAATATACAAGTATATAAAATCTAAAATTTTTTTAATATATAAAAAACTTCTTATAGTTAAATAGACCTGACCTTGTTTCTATATTTCCTTCCTCCATTTTGCTGAGTTTTCTAGGTGATCTGAATTGGCCTTGGTCTTGATGCCTTGACTATAATATTTGACTTCTGTAATACTAACTGTATTCATTCCTTCATCCCACAAGCACTTATTAAGTGCCTGCCACATTCTAGTCACCCCTTCTGGTAGCAAAGGGATCAGGGCAAATCAAAAAGATAAGATCTCTAGTTAAGAGATCTAGGCAGAGGCTTGCAAAGGCTGTGTGTTCCTCTGAGAGTCTAAAAGAAGCCTATTACGACCGACCCATTGAGTACACCAAGGAGAAAGCGATGAATGCTGTCAGGTGCCACAGGTCTTGGCAGGCCAGGTAAGAAGCCTTTTTTTCTCACTTCAATGAGAAGCCACTGGAGGTTTTTGATCAGGGAAATGATTTGATCTGATTTACCCTTATAAAGTATCACACTATCAAGGAGGCAAGTTCAGAGGCCATTGCGAAGATGGGACAGTGATTGGACTAGGATTGTGGCAGTAGGGATGACCGGAGCAGATAGACTTAAGACATATTTGAGAATTAAAGCGACTTTTGATGGATTGGCATGGCACGTGAGGGAGAGAGCAGAGTCGAGGATGGCTCCCAGGTTTTCAGCTGAGAACCCTGGTGATGGAGAAGCCTGAGAGAGAAGCAGGTTTGCTGAGGTGGGGACAGCTGTTTTAGCCATCATAAACTTGAGGTGGATATTAAATATTCAAGTAGAAAAATTTAGCTGGCAACTGAGTTAAGGAATCTGAAGCTCAGAGAAGAGATTAGGACTAGATGGCTAGATACAGGTCCCCATGACACCTAACAACTAATGGGAGGAGAGACACACATAACAAATAGTATGAATGGGAAGGGTAGCAACAGACAGAGGAAAAGGGGGCGGCAGTAGTGGGGGCAGTGGGGTGACGGAATGGGGGGAGAAGAGACTTTGCATGGGACATGGGGGGGCACGATGCGATGTGTAGAGGGTGTTATCTGAGTGGGACACTTGAAACCATGTCAACACAATAAATTAAAAATAAAATTTTTTAATTAGAAAAAAAGGTGCAATAGGAGAACCATATCTAAACAAAGGATTCCAGACCAACCTCTAAGAGCTGAAGACTAGTGACTTTTCCAACACAGTAAAGAGTTAAAGAGCTTAGATTACAGACAGGACCTTTACCTATTAAATGATAATTGCATCGGGAAATAGACTCACAATTACATGCACTTTCTAATTCATAACAGCACCCGAGACCACTTTCCTACCAATTACAAAGATCATCCCTCATAAATATTATATGGAGCATATGCTTCCCCAATGGATTGTGATCCAGGAACTAAGCCTTTATTGTCATTCTTTAAATTTTCTTTTGTCAGTAACTCTTTGTAGAAGAGAGAGGGGAGAAAACAGCATCAATGAAACAGGAGTGCTACATGTAGACGAAGAAGCCTATATCATGCGCTTAACTCTCCCCCACACCTCCCCGAAGCTCAAGTTTTCTTTTCTACTCTGGAAACACATTATTATAAATTAAAGCCAATGTGTCAAACCTCGCTTTCCAATTTTTCTTTCTTTTGGTAGAAGACTTAAGCAAAGCTCTCACCACTGTGGATGTCATATTGGTCATAAGTAACAGGACTCTCATGTGTCAGGAATTTAACAAAAACAAGACTTGTTAAGCTTTATCGGCCGTGATTCATTATCAGAATGTTTTACCTTTACCTCTGGAATAAGAAGTTGTACTTCAAGGGGGAGAAAAATAAGAAAATTCTATATAATGGTTCATAATGTCCCTTTAAACTCCAACTTCAGTGAGATTAAAACTGCCATTTTCAAACTAACTTCCTCTACCAAAAGCTTCTCCACACCCAGAAATGAATGGATGAACACACACACACACACACACACACACACACAATACACACACATGCATGCAAATTGACTAAATGCTATGCTTTTTTTTGTTTGTTTTTTGCATATATTTTTAAATTTTAGTTATGCTGTCCCTAGAGGCTGTCACAAAGGAACTAGTTGAACAACACAAAAACATTGGGCATGTAGTTATATTTACTGTGTTGATTAAAGCAACTCCTTTGTGGCCTCTGACTCTAGCAAAGCTACTTAGATGCTTTCCAGGTGGTGCTCAAATACTTCTTTTTTTATTAATCTATTAATTTCTAAATCATAACAGTTGATGATTTGTAACTTCTTGCCTTGCTGTGTCTTTGGATTATACTTACCTCTGGCTGAATCACCTTCCCTCAGCCTCTTCCACCATCCCTCCCGACCTCTGGCTGAATCACCTTCCCTCAGCCTCTTCCACCATCCCCCCTGACCTCTGGCTGAATCACCTTCCCTCAGCCTCTTCCACCATCCCCCCTGAACTCTGGCTGAATCACCTTCCCTCAGCCTCTTCCACCATCCCCCCTGAACTCTGGCTGAATCACCTTCCCTCAGCCTCTTACATCATCCCTCCTGAACTCTGGCTGAATCGCCTTCCCTCAGCCTCTTCCACCATCCCCCCTGACCTCTGGCTGAATCACCTTCCCTCAGCCTCTTCCACCATCCCCCCCGACCTCTGGCTGAATCACCTTCCCTCAGCCTCTTCCACCATCCCCCCTGACCTCTGGCTGAATCACCTTCCCTCAGCCTCTTACACCATCCCCCCTGAACTCTGGCCGAATCACCTTCCCTCAGCCTCTTCCACCATCCCCCCTGACCTCTGGCTGAATCACCTTCCCTCAGCCTCTTCCACCATCCCCCCTGACCTCTGGCTGAATCACCTTCCCTCAGCCTCTTCCACCATCCCCCCTGACCTCTGGCTGAATCACCTTCCCTCAGCCTCTTCCACCATCCCTCCCGACCTCTGGCTGAATCACCTTCCCTCAGCCTCTTCCACCATCCCCCCTGACCTCTGGCTGAATCACCTTCCCTCAGCCTCTTACACCATCCCTCCTGAACTCTGGCTGAATCACCTTCCCTCAGCCTCTTCCACCATCCCCCCTGAACTCTGGCTGAATCACCTTCCCTCAGCCTCTTACACCATCCCCCCTGAACTCTGGCTGAATCACTTTTCCCTTAGCCTTTCATACCCTCCTTCCCCAACTGCCATTTTGATCATGTCACTTTCCCGCTCAGCCATGTTGATGGTTTACTATTTCTCCATTAAGTCCAAACTCCTAAATGTAACACCAGCTGGCATCTCATCAGGTACAAACCCAGCAATCCAGGTAAGCCAAGTTACTGCCGTTGCTGTGCCTTATTTGAGAAGAACTTTCCCGCCACCTCTCTGTTAAGCATTAGGCTTCCTTTAAGATCCAACTGAAATGCATCTTCCAGTGATCACCCTCATCACCAATTCTTTAAAAATATCTTTTTTTTTTTTTTTTTTTCATTTTTCCGAAGCTGGAAACGGGGAGGCAGTCAGACAGACTTCCGCATGCAACTGACCGGGATCCACCCGGCATGCCCACCAGGGGGTGATGCTCCGCCCATCTGGGGCTTCGCTCTGTTGCATCCAGAGCCATTCTAGCGCCTGAGGCTGAGGCCATAGAGCCACCCTCAGCGCCCGGGCCAACTTTGCTCCAATGGAGCCTCGGCTGCGGGAGGGGAAGAGAGAGACAGAGAGGAAGGAGAGGGGGAGGGGTGGAGAAGCAGATGGGCGCTTCTCCTGTGTGCCCTGGCTGGGAATCAAACCTGGGACTCCTGCATGCCAGGCTGACGCTCTACTGCTGAGCCAACTGGCCAGGGCCTTTAAAAATATCTTATGTTCTCTGTGGCTATTAGTAGATTGATCCAGTTAGTGTCATGTGCCCTTGCACCATAGATCTTGTGTTAGCATAGGTTTGTTTTTTTGTTTTTTGTTTGTTTTATCTTTCCCAGTAGACTGTAAAGCCCTCGAAGGCAGCCTCTCTCTCTTTGTTCATCACTCTGTACCCAAACATACAGTAGGTGCTCAATAAATATTTGTTAACCAAAATTATAAATATTGTCTGAAACTTTAGTAGTGAAATTAATTTTATCCTTATCTAAAGAATAACTGTTTTTAGATTATTTACATAGGAAGAATGATCCTTCCTACTTCTTCTTTCAACACTTTAATTAAAAGACTTCTTGTAGTTGTGCTGTGTGTTTCCATATTTCTTTTTTTTTGTTTGTTTGTTTGTTTGTTTGTTTTATTTTTTATTCATTTTAGAAAGGAGAGAGAGAGAAGGGGGGAGGAGCAGGAAGCATCAACTCCCATATGTGCCTTGACCAGGCAAGCCCAGGGTTTCGAACTGGCGACCTCAGCATTTCCAGGTCGATGCTTTATCCACTGCGCCACCACAGGTCAGGCATCCATATTTCTTACTGTTTTCATGCATTCCATGAGAACCAGCAGGCTGTTGATTTCTATGTAAAGAGAACCATGCCTGGGAGGTTTCTAGTTAGACCCCCCTAGTCTCACTTCCCAGTAAACAATGGTTAGACAACAGGAATAATGAGACCTGCTTTTCAGGCTATAGGCATCTATTTCTACCCACTACAGGACTTAGTTTGAGTCATGAGAGGAATTTACCTGTTTTCTTACGCATCTCTAGCCAATAGTGTTATCCATGATATCTTATATAAAGCCTTAAATGTAATAGACACAAATTAACTAGAATCCAATCATTTTCATTTTGCAAAACCGAGTTAGTAGACCCTTGACAGCTGAGCTTGGAATGTTTATACCAGAGATTTCTCTCACCTGAGTGCCTTTTAGAGCTCCCCATGATGGACTGGGAGTGTCACATTTGCCCGAAGTAAAGCCACGGCCTGGGATCCTTGAAATAATCTACACTTTTCTATCTCTCTCTCTCCCTCTCCTCCTGCTTCTCCCATCAATGGGTACCACATCGTCCGCACTCCAAATTCCTTTTCCATTTAGCTATAAATCACATCAGTGCCCAACAGGAAGTGCAGGTCAAATAGCTCTCCTCTAGTCTTTATTTTTTTTCTACTGGTATTACAGAGTTTATGTGGCAACAAAGGATAATGAACTGGGCACCAATTCCAAATTTGCAAAATTTGAGATAATAGATATAAAAAACAGTATTCAGCAGAGAAAAGGCTTTTATAACTGTTTCCAGCCCCAAAAAGTAAGTAGCCATTGTGGTAGGATTCGCTGGACAGCTCAAATCAGGCTGGCAAACAGCAGAGCTTGAGGGAATGCGATAGATGCTTATTCAACTGAGTACAATTTTTGGATGTTCAGTTTCTTCCTAAGTGTGTCCATTACCTTCCAAGAGATCAGCTCTTACCAAGCGGATGAACTGACGCTGTTGCTGTTGACACAGCTGCTGTGTTCTCCCTGCAGGAGGACCAAGGACTGTCTTCCCGAAGGTCGCTCCAGGCAATCGCCCCCTCCACCCACCCACCTTCATAAACCATTCAGATATTTCTCTGCTCAATTATGTGTGCATATACTGCTATTGCAATTATTATTCTCCTAACCAGATGTTATTGTGAATAACCTCAATAACGCTATTATGGTAGACTAGAAACCAGGCATAGGGTTCAGCCAGGATTGCACAAGAGGATTTTGGCAATAGACCCTGTCCTGAAGCCAGGAGTCATTATTACTACTAATAATAGTTATCATTTATTAAATTTCCACCAGGTGCCAGCTGCTTTATATATGAAGTAATGATGAGAGGTAACAGTTGCTTATTACAGGCTAAGTACTGTTATAGATTCTTTACATAAGGTTTCTCATTTAATCCCCCCATAACTACCTTATGAGGTAGATACCAATTGTTTAACACCAGTGGATGTATAAAGAAACTGAGGTGCAGACAGATTAAATAACCTACCAAGGTCACACAAGTAGTAAGTGCTGCAACTTGTACATGACATTTAGAAGATTCAACAATCAGGCCCTTCATGTTATTTTATCATTCCTGTTCAGCCATTTTAATCCTTACAACAACTCTACTTTTACACCCAGTTTGCAGATGAGGAAACGGAGGTTCAGAGACATTATATAATATATGTAGTAGCTGGGGTCCTTCTCAAATCCCTAGGACTCTAAACCTTGGTTCCTGGGCACAGGGCTCTATACCCTAGCAACCTCGGTGGGTGTATGGCCTTAGAAAGAGTGTCAATTCATTGAAGTGTTCTTGAAAAGCCACCACCTCCTTTCATCTCCATTCTCTATCCCCTTTTCATCTCTGAACTCTCACTGCGCCATCTCCCATCATCATACTACTACTCACCGCCTTGTTTCTGTTGGGCAGATAAAATATATTATGCTCACTTTGTTAAAGATGGCGCTGCCCACGTGGAAGCCCATTGCCCAGGTGATGGCATTGGTTGCCCTTCTTGCTTGGGATGGGCATGATTATATTAATGTGTGTTGGGTGCGGGCTGTGGGCAGGCAAGATTCTTGTAGCCTGGGGCTTGGTTTTGGGACTATGTCTTTCCCACCTTTTTTGATGTAGGGTGGTGCACTCTCATGAGGAATCCCATTATGCCTCAGATGAGTGACTTTGTATCAGAGACTTCCTTGTTTTTATATTGAATTAAAGGTTTTGGTTTCTACACTATAAAGTGGGACAGACAAGTACCTTGCTCTCTCTCGATTCCTGAGATTAGCATTAGAGAGGAGAGCAGAGAAAGGCCACGTGGAGGAGAGGAGAAGCTGCCAAGATGGTGGAGTGCTGAGGGAAAACCCAGTTTGTGCAGTTTTTTTGTTTGTTTGTTTTTTTGTTTTGTTTTGTTTTTTTCTGAAGTTGGAAATGGGGAGGCAGTCAGACAGACTCCTGCATGCGCCCGACCAGGATCCACCAGGCATGCCCACCAGGGGGTGATGCTACGCCCATCTGGGGCATTGCTCTGTTGCAACCAGAGCCATTCTAGCGCCTGAGGCAGAGGCCACAGAGCCATCCTCAGTGCCCGGGCCAACTTTGCTCCAATGGAGCCTTGGCTGCCGGAGGGGAAGAGAGAGACAGAGAGGAAGGAGAGGGGGAGGGGTGGAGAAGCAAATGGGTGCTTCTCCTGTGTGCCCTGGCCAGGAATTGAACCCAGGACTCCTACACGCCAGGCCGATGCTCTACCACTGAGCCAATCAGCCAGGGCCTGTGCACAGTTTTTGCAGAGAGAAGAAGATGGGGAACAGAAGTGAATAAGGCTAGTGAGCTAGAAACCTTTGATTCTAGGAAACTCTAATAAGTCAGTAGCTTTGTGAGCGCTGAATGAGTAGTTTTTGGAGCCCAGTGTGTGTTTTTACTTGCTCGCCGGGTGCAAGCTAGGATTAAAGCTAATGGCCCACCAGTTCCTGGCTCCGCTGTTTCATTACCGACTGTCCGAATCTAATGCAAACCTGCATGGGCCAGGCAGCTGTGATGGTGGCCCTGGCTACTGGCTTTACAGTTTCCTTGGGGGAAGGGCTGTATGAGGGAACTCATAATTTATTTATCCCATCCTAATTTTTCACAGTCTATTGTAGCACTTTAGAGTGCTGAATCTGCCAAAAACGCAAACTCCAGGCCCAGACTTGGTGGTTCTGGGAGAGGTACCTGAGGTAGAACCGGGAGGACCCAGGGACGGCATTGTCAGGAGCTTCCCTTGACTCAGAAGCAGGCAGCCCAGCACGGTTCCCACTAGTCCAATATGTCCGTGCTCTCTGGCCGCAGATTTGCTTCAGAGGGAGGGACTTCCCAATGGAAGTTCCGGGCCTGAGTGGGAGAGATGTTTTAGAGCACAAAGGCCTTTGTTGTTGTTTTTTGTCCCCACCTCCCTATCATTTGGATCAGGGTTAGGTATAAATTTTATTTCTATATATTTCAAAGTAAGGCCTTTCAAATACTCTTCTTCCTCTTCTGTTGAATTCAAAGAATTGGTCTTTAAAAATAAGGACAAAAATAAAACCTCAGGTTTATTACCTTTTTGATCATTCAATATATACACACACCCCGTAAGTGAAATAACTAGCATTGGAGCCTATCCTCCCTCTTTAAATATCCTTTCTTAAATCTCTTTATTTTTTATGTTTCAATTATATCTTTCCTTTTAATAAGGCTTTTTTTCCCCCATGCTCCAAAGGGTGTATCCTGAGGAATAATGTAGAGTTCTCAAAAATACTCTTTCTTTACCAATACCCTAAAGTTTGTTTTGAAAGAATTGAGCATTTTTCTCTGTATTTCCATGCATTTTCTTCCCATAATAGTCAATATAAAAAAGCTAAAAATACTGATGATAAGAAAAATATATTGATAGTAGAGAAAATCAAAAATTTTAATGCTAATAGAAGGTTAAACATTAAGCATTTTGGACTGTTAGACATCATACAAAGGATGAAGAGACCCACTCCAAGGAGACTTAATGATTGACAAGGACAACCACAGTATCATAAATAAATTAAGCTAGAATAAATACTAATGTATGCCCTACCTCTTTTATTTTGAGAGCAGAGCTTTCTAGCAAAATCCTTATTAACAAGAAATTGCTTTTGCTACCATGGTGACCTTATAGTTTAAAATGTTCAGTTATTTTTTTCAGCAACTTTGGATGTGTTCTGAAGGTTTTATCCAAACTTTTTTTTCCTGCTACTCTTTTGCTTGACATTTGCATAGTGATTTGCATAATGTTATTCCTGATAGAGCTCTGGTTCTCTGAAGAAGAAAATTAGCAATTATTATTTTGGCAAGGAATGAATGATAGCACAGGATGTTAGCTACCAAGTGCGTTTTAAAACTTTTGAAACGGCATAAAAATGATATGAAGACATGAAGTATTAAAAAAAAATTACCGTCCATCACAGGTGGCACAGATTTCGCCTTCAGTGATTAAGAGTGGCCAGTGAAGGCAGTGGGGGAGGGGCGGCATTGTCAGTTACCAGAAAGGCAGGGAAAGCAGGCAAATTATTCCAGCAAACCATGTAATGAGGGCTTTGTCAGCGCAGAGGGCTGCCATGCTATATGACAGCTGGCACTTAAGAGTTGCACCATTAAAGCAATATAATCCTGTCTATCTGCAGCTCAGCAAAAAGGGGTCACTAATGATCCACTATGGCCCAGAGCAACACTTGGTTTTAGTTACAATTTTCTCTTACTGAAAAACACTATCTACATATATGCAACACACGCCCATTCGCACATACGTTTTTGGGAGGATTGTTTTATAATCTCAATGTGTCTTTTAAATTACTCCCTGTCTTCTTGTGGCCTGCATGGACAGGCTTTCCTGCTCCCTGAGAAAGCAGTGGCCAGATGCACTTTCTCTTCAAGTAATGGTGACAGGCATCAGGTCACATCATTAGCAGGACTGCCACAGACCAAGGGGTGAGAAACAGGGCTGCCAGCAAAAGCTGATTGGCATTGTCTCCCACACCCCAAACATTAAACAACTGGAGCACTTCGAGTGGTCTGAAAGGCCAGGGGTCACCAACATTATTTATTTATGGGACAATAACAAACTCTTTAATAAGAGGACCATTAAAAATAAATTTAAATTTCCTTTTATAACTGAATTTATAGAATAGTTAGAAAATATAAAGAAAAAAACTGTAATTTCATTACCCAGAAGCAATAATAACCTTATAATGATTTCCTTTTATTCTACACTCTATCATTTATTAAATGGTAGTGGCATGCTATATGGCAGTAGTCGCGGCCCTCACGGCCATGCAGATGCAGGTTCCCATTAGATTTGGACAGACTGTAAAAAAGAGTTGAGCAACAATGGTGGGCTCTTCCTTTATTCTAGCCTTGCAACCGGCCAACGAGTAAACACAAACACACAGAGGGCTCCAAAACCCACTCACACATTCTATGGTTCCACAACCAGAAGAATCTTTTCCAGGTTTTCCTAGAATCAAAGGCCCCCACCAGTCTGAGTGGAGCTCACAAAGCCCCTCTGGTTCCCCATCTGCCAACATGGCTTCTTTCTCTCCAGCATTCTTCCTTCCTGCTCTCACTCTTCCAAAATGGCTTCCTTCTTCCTCCTTCTTCTCTTCTAAAAAACTACCTAGGCCCACAAAGATGGCTCCTCCAGCATATATTAGCATAACAATGGCCCTTCCCAAGCAGGAAGATAATTAGCAGTTTTACCTGGCAGCGCCATTCACGTGGGCAGTGGCCATTTTTAACAATAATAGTGAGCAAACTCCAAAAATACAGATTTTACAAACTCATTTGCCCAACACATGCCATTATATTGATTTAAAAACTGCCTTTTTCCATATAACATATTTTCCTTGTCATTTTATACTTTACAACATCATTTTCAATTGATGCTTAATATTCCAGTTATAAGAATGTACCATTTTTATTTAACCAGTGTTGGGATTTTAGGTATGTTTTTTTTCATATTATATAATCCTTTTCTTAAACATAAAAGGACCTTCTCAGTGAAACACATGGCAATAGTCATACTTTCAGTACCTCACTGACTGAAGAAGTTTCTAGAAACAAAAGGCAGTACTATTAATTTAGCAGTACCTTTCAACAACTTTATAGTTTGTTAACCACAATAGTATCTATGCACATTTAACAAGCAGTCATACATGCACACAGGTTAAAAAATGTATTCAGTGCCTATTAGATTTCTGAATATCTTGTAAACTTACAGAGGCTCATGGGGAAAGGGTCTTTGGCCCACAGGTGGGAAAAATTTGATTACAGCACTTATCCGGGAAGAATGTTTTCAGAATGGGAATAGAAAGGTGACATTAACATTACCTCAGGTTTTTTTGGTTTTTTTTAAAGATTTTATTTATTCATTTTTAGAGAAGGGGAGAGGGGGAGAGAGAAGGGGGAGGAGCAGGAAGCATCAACTCCCATATGTGCTTTGACTGGGCAAGCCCAGGGTTTCGAACCAGTGACCTCAGCATTCCAGGTCGACACTTTATCCACTGTGCCACCACAGGTCAGGCAACATTTCCTCAGGTTTTAAAAACACCTGCTATTGGTCCCCTTAAAACGAAAGACAAGCATTAATTTGTTGTAAGTAGTCTATATTTGTTTTATGTGATGTTCAAGAAAAACCATTAAACTTCGATGTTAGAAATCCTAATTTCAAGAGGAGTGCATCAGAGAAGAAGGCATCTGAAGGAGGAAAAAACGGGAAGCAAGTCTTAAGCTCTGGTTATGAGCCAAGTGCTCCGACAGACACTCTGACGTATGTTACTACAGGCCCATGTGTCAGTTATGACTGCTGATATTGAATACCAAATTTTACATTAAAAGTATCTAAAAATTTGCCTGACCTGTGGTGGCGCAGTGAATAAAGCGTCGACCTGGAAATGCTGAGGTCGCCGGTTCAAAACCCTGGGCTTGCCTGGTCAAGGCACATATGGGAGTTGATGCTTCCAGCTCCTCCCCCCTTCGCTCTCTCTCCCTCTCTCTCTCTCTCTCTCTCTCTCTCTCCTCTCTAAAAATGAATAAATAAAATTTTTTTAAAAATCTAAAAATTTTGCATCTA
The DNA here is from genome assembly GCF_036850995.1 of Saccopteryx leptura. NCBI lineage: Eukaryota > Metazoa > Chordata > Mammalia > Chiroptera > Emballonuridae > Saccopteryx > Saccopteryx leptura. The sequence goes on along the minus strand of NC_089509.1, from coordinate 77,737,335 downwards.
TCAAGAAAATTCATCTATAACCAGTGGAGAGAGGAAGAAAGAGAGAAAGAAGAAAGAAAGGAAGGAAGGAAGGAAGGAAGGAAGGAAGGAAGGAAGGAAGGAAGGAAGGAAGGAAGGAAGGAAGGAACTAGGAAGGAACTAGGGAAGGAAGGAAGAGAAAGAAGAAAGAAAGAAAGAAAGAAAGAAAGAAAGAAAGAAAGAAAGAAAGAAAGAAAGAAAGAAAGAAAGAAGGAAGGAAGGAAGGAAGGAAGGAAGGAAGGAAGGAAGGAAGGAAGGAAAGAAAAGAAAGAAAGAAAGAAAGAAAGAGAAAGAAAGAAAGAAAGAAAGAAAGAAAGAAAGAAAGAAAGAGAGAGAGAGAGAGAGAAAGAAAGAAAGAAAGAAAGAAAGAAAGAAAGAAAGAAAGAAAGAAAGAAAGAAAGAAAGAAAGAAAGAAAGGGGCAAGGGAGGACTGAGGAAGGGAAAGGGGGAAGGGGAGAAGGGAAGGAAAGAAGGAGAGAAACAGAGAGAGAGAGAGGAAGAAAGAAAGAAAGAAAGAAAGAAAGAAAGAAAGAAAGAAAGAAAGAAAGAAAGAAAGAAAGAAAGAAAGAAAGAAAGAGAGGGGGGGAAGGGAGGGAGGGAGGGAGAGGGAGGGAGGAAGGAAGGAAGGGAGGGAGGGAGGGAGGAAGGAAGGAAGGAAGGAAGGAAGGAAGGAAGGAAGGAAGGAAGGAAGGAAGGAAGGGGAAGAAAGAAAAGAAAACTAGCCTCTTGTCATAAGCAGATGCTTAACCTGTGTCTTAATTTTTAATGCCAAAAGAATAGTGTAAAAGTAAAAGGAAATAGACTTTGAAGAAGAAAAACAAAACATACAAATCTGTTTTAATTGTTGACACCAATGAAACTCAGCTCAATAAATTATATTTTATGCATTTTTACTACTTAAAATGTAAAGGAGCCAGTTATAGGCTCTTTTAGCATTTAGTAATTTGTAGGTATACAATAAAAATTAAATACTTGTCCAAATCATACAAAAATAAATTTATAAAGACCATACAAATATATTTCACTATCATGTTGAGTGATGAGGCTATAAAATTTTGTCATGCATTTTTTAATTGGAATAAGGTAGAACTAATAAAAAGTTTTTAAGAATTAAAATAGATACATTTTCAAAAATATGAAAATGCTTATGCTATATGGAGGAAAACCAGCACTTAACACTATGATCAGCATCACTGCAATCATTTTTTGTTATATCAATGTAACTCAAGTGTCAGCTGATACCACTTGCCCTTTAAGATTTTTTTCTTTTTATTTAATTTATTGGAATGACACTGGTTAACAGAATTCTCCCTTTAGGATTTAAGTAAAATTGTTGTTGTTCATTTTTTAAATCCCAGTCGGGGTTTAGAGCCATCTCTAAAACTCTGTGCATTCTGGGTTTGCTTTCTCAGTCGCACGCGGTGCCGGGTTACTCTGAGCTCTGGCACGGGGGCAGGCCAGGCGTCAGCGCTGTGGCATTTCTCTGCCCCTTCCTCCGCACAGGCGCAGATGTGGAATTCAGCCATCTCTACTTCCCCAAACACGCACACAAGGCATTAGGCAGTGAAGCCAGACAGCACAGATTTGGGGTGACCAAAGAGAATCATATATCACACAAGTTCAAATGAAGCCTTAGACATCTTGTTTGTAAAAGTCCTTTGATCGTCCTGCCTTAGGAATTTCTCATTTTTAATTCAGGCTGGAGCTTCTCGCCTTGCTGCCCTGTGCTCACTTCTCATTTCCCTTTTCCTCCTCTCTCTTCTCTTTCCACATCTACACCCCTGTTCATTTCACACACTAGGCAATCTCACTATCTCTTCGCTGTTCCCTTCTAAACATGCCCTGGAGCCTTATTTTTCTGCCTGCAGTTGACTTATTTAGCACTTTTCCTTAACAACCATAATAGAATTTCTTTCCACCATCTCCTCTCTCCCTCTCTCTCTCTCTCTCTCTCTCTCACACACACACACACACACACACACACACACACACACACACGTAGTGAAATAAATATCAAAAATTTTATATAAAATTACTTTCACAGTCAGAAAACTCAGTTTAAAACATAAACATATATTTTGTACGATGACATAAGCTTTTTTCTCTGTGTTCGGTCTGGAAACTGCTGGCAAAGTTGTTTGGGGAATGACCATTGTTAGATTGAAATGTCAAGTAACAGCACTAAACAATGTTTATTCTTTATAATTCCCTAATGTGTTTCTCTTTCTTTTCTCTCCTTTCTTTTCTTTCTTTCTTTCTTTCTTTCTTTCTTTCTTTCTTTCTTTCTTTCTTTCTTTCTTTCTTTCTTTCTTTCTTTCTTTCTTTCTTTCTTCCTTCCTTCCTTCCTTCCTTCCTTCCTTCCTTCCTTCTTTCTCTTTCTTTCTCTTTCTTTTTCTTTCTTTCTTTCTTTTCTGACTAGAGGTGTTTCACTCAAAGTCCTTATAGGTGTTGGGTGTGGTTATTTCTGCCAAGTTACATTCCAAATGGTTGAGATGGGGTCTGAACTATAAATAGTTTCCTTAAAAGAAAAGGTTTACAAAAAGAAAACATATGTACATGTACTCACATATTCCAAACCATATGTAGCAAACTCTTTTGGCTGTTAACACAATAGTCATATCCCTTCTTTTTTTATTTTATAACAGCATGTTTCTCTTTTATTCAATGGGCTATTCCTCTCCAATGTGACTCTGTAATAAATCTTGGTTAGTCTACACCAGGGGTAGTCAACCTTTTTATACCCACCGCCTACTTTTGTATCTCTGTTAGTAGTAATATTTTCTAACCGCCCACCGGTTCCACAGTAATGGTGATTTATAAAGTAAGGAAGTAACTTTACTTTATAAAATTTATAAAGCAGAGTTACAGCAAGTTAAAGCATATAATAATAATTACTTACCAAGTACTTTATGTTGGATTTTCACTAAATTTGGCAGAATAAATCTTTATAAAACAACTTACTATAGTTAAATCTATCTTTTTATTTATACTTTGGTTGCTCCACTACTGCCCACCATGAAAGCTGGAATGCCCACTACTGGGATGTAGGGACCAGGTTGACTACCACTGGTCTAAACCAATCACATGGTAGAACAACTCGTGCCTGTGGTTATTTTAAGCATAGATATATGATCTAGTTCTGGCCAATAAATTATGAGCAGATATTTACTAAAAGATGTTAAAAGTATTTCTTCATTCAAAAGAAAGAAAGAAAGAAAGAAAGAAAGAAAGAAAGAAAGAAAGAAAGAAAGAAAGAAAGAAAGAAAGAAAGGGAAAGAGAGGAAGAGAGAGAGAAAGAAGGGAGGGAGGAAAGGAAAAAATCTCTTCTTCTATTGAAAGTTTTCATGTCTGTGTGTTATTCCTGGAGCTGCAGCAACCATATTGTGACTATGAGTCCAGTACAGTAAACTAGAGAGTGAGTCTGACAAGCTAATATGGTAGACTGAAAACATAGAAAGAACCCGATTCCTTGATAACATCACTTTACCTCTGAATTAACCAACCTAGTCGTTGTCCCAGCACTTATTTTTCTGAGAGAAAATAAATTACTCTTTTATTTAGCCAGTTGAGGTTGGGTTTTTTTACTTCTTTTGCGGAAAGCATCATGATAAATGCTGTGTGCAAGCACATTAACTAAAACTAAGTCCGTCTGAAAACAATACTTACACTAGGTCAGTGAGAGCTGTAGCTCAAAGTCTGTCATTTCTTCATGATTAAGGAAGTCTGGTCCATTCACCAGCCACTCTAGAATTGCTTTGTGTTTACATTGACTTCTTGGCAATTAATACCAGCTGTTGCTGCTCAGAAAAATGACTACTAAACCCATGGGGTTTTTTTTCTTCTTTATACCAGATGGTCTCAGAAAGAGAAGGGTGCTATAAACCTTACAAGTTAGTCACATCACAAGAAAGACTCCTTTTGACTCACAGATAAATATAAGAGAAAAGGAATCACCAATGCAACTGAGGTTCCATAATTTGATGGCCACTAACAGTGTCTATTCATTCTATCCCTTGTTTGTAGACTTAAATTCAGCTCAGAGATAGCCAAATTCACAGAAACTGACAAAGACGCCATAGTGAATATTTTAAAGACTGACTTGTTTCAAAAGAGTCTGTTACCCTGCCCTTGCTGTCCGGCCCCAGGGGTTTCCGGATTAGCAATGCAGCTTTGTCACATCATGTTCATACTGGTTTGTCATATCTGTCTCACACAATCAATGGGGTGGGTGTGGCTATAAGTATTAACGGGTCAATAATGACATGAGGCAACCATCTCCACCCCCTGACATCTGGGTCCTCGCTTCCCTTTTTTTTTATTTACTTTATTTATTTTATTTTTTTTTTTAATTTTTTTGTGGCAGAGACAGAGTCAGAGAGAGGGACAGATAGGGACAGACAGACAGGAAGGGAGAGAGATGAGAAACATCAATTCTTCGTTGCGGCTCCTTAGTTGTTCATTAATTGATTTCTCATATGTGCCTTGACCGGGGAGGGGGGGGCTATAGCAGACCAAGTGACCCGTTGCTCAAGCCAGTGACTTTAGGCTCAAGCTGGTGAGCCTTGCTCAAACCAGTTGAGCCCGTGCTCAAGCTGGCAACCTCGGGGTCTCGAACCTGGGTCCTCTACATCCCAGTCCGACGCTCTATTCACTGCGCCACTGCCTGGTCAGGCCCTCAATCCCCTTTTTGACATGAGTGATGTCTCTATTATTAATCATAAGTATTCCATGTTTTAAAGTTTAATCTAACCTTGCAAATAAGAATATGAATAACCCAATTATTTACAAGCTTATTATCCTTCAAAATAATTCAGAAGAAGGAAAAGAAAACCTATGGATTATTTATATATCCTTCAGCTCATCGCCCAAAGGCCAAAACTTAGCAAAATGACTTAAATGCTTCTGTTGTTCTTAGTTTCTCAGTCTCCATTGATATTAATTTAATTAAAACCTCAGTATCTGGTTGTGAGAGCTTAAGCAAGTATTTAACCTCATTAAGCCTCAGTTTCATAGTGAAATTAGATTAATACTTTTATTGCCAAGAGTAAGTGATATAATTTAGACAAAGTACTTGGCTTAAGGATTGGCAAAAAGCAAATGATCAATAAATATAGTGTTGTACTGTGTCATTGTTACTACCAGTTCTGCTAAGAACTCTAGAGTTTGGCTTGGGAAGCACAAATTTAGTTTTATCATGGACATCTTTTCCTACCTTACCCATAAAATGGAATAAATTCAGCCTACTATTGAAGAATTAAATAATTTTAAACTAATGCTAAATCTTTAAGCATTAGATTTTACAGGCATAATTTTAGCACTGTAAAGTGTTAGATTAAAAGTTTATTTTATTTCAAAATCTCATTCAATTCAAGAATTAAACCTTTTCCTTTAGTAATTATAATGCTTCACTACATACTCTACAACCAAGAGATAAGATTAAAGCCACAAGGTGGAGACAGGCTCATGCTCAATTTCCTCAGAGAAAGCAGTAAATGAATAAATCTGATTCTGTTCAAGGACTTCTGAAAATTTCCAAGACATTTTAGGTTTAGTCATTTTTTTATGTTAGTTTTCTATTCTATGAAATAGAATAGTATCTTAGAACAATTTCATGTCTTTAAATGTGTAGATGTCTACACACTCAAAGGTCCACTGGGTGGTTCAATTTATAGACAGAAAGGTAGGCAAGCAGGCAGGCAGGCAGAATGATGCAGGGAGAGAGGGAGGGAGGGAGGGAGGAAGGGAGAGAAGGAAGGAAGGAAGGAAGGAAGGAAGGAAGGAAGGAAGGAAGGAAGGAAGGAAGGAAGGAAGGAAGGAAGGAAGGGAGGGAGGGAGGGAGGGAGGGAGGGAGGGAGGGAGGGAGGAAGGAAGGAAGGAAGGAAGGAAGGAAGGAAGGAAGGAAGGAAGGAGGGAAAAAAGGAAGAGGGGAGGGAGGAAGGAAGGAAGGAAGGAAGGAAGGAAGGAAGGAAGGAAGGAAGGAAGGAAGGAAGGAAGGAAGGAAGAAGGGAAGGAGGGAGGAAGGAAGGAGGAGGGAGGAAGGGAAGGAAGGAGGGAGGGAGGGAAGGAGGGAGGGAGGGAGGGAGGGAGGGAGGGAGGAAGGAAGGAAGGAAGGAAGGAAGGAAGGAAGGAAGGAAGGAAGGAAGGAAGGAAGGAAGGAAGGAAAGAAGGAGAAAGAGAGAAAGAAGAAAAGAGAAAAGTAAGGGGAATAAAAGAAGATAAAAGGGGGAGCTGAAGGTCAAGTACTTTAAACAAACCCCAAATTTGGAACACTTTGTAACCTATTTGAATGTCTATTTGCCGTGCTATACACCTGAAACTAATACAACATAAGTGTTGAATGCAAATTGTAATTGAAAAATAATTTACAATTTAAAAAATATTTTTTAAAAGAACAGGGTTAGCGAGCTGTAGTCCCAGGGTGAGTGTTGTCTCCGCTCTGCTCTGTAGCCCCTGCAGCCTGCCAGGTTTCCCAGCCCCTCTGGCAGTGAGCCGTGCAAGCTCCTCCATTTAACCGGCTTAGTGCTTAGGAGACGCTAAACCTCCTGTGCCTTCCTTTCCTCTTCTGCATCTTCCCTGGGCTACTTTGCAGGGTCTTCCTGCCTCCAGAGCTGTCCTATCACCATCTGTCTCTACTCGCCAAAGGTGGAGACAACTATCTGTAGGTCTGAAATAATCCCCATTTTTCCTCTGGCTCCCTTCCCTTGAGGGCACTTTGTATGCCTCCTTTATGTCTCACCTTTCAACTGGCCATGAGAGAAAGGGCTCCTGCCCAGAAAGAAGCATATTAAAACCGGGTTCCCAAGTAGAGCCTTTAACAAAAGTCATGATCATCTCCTAACATGACCTTTACTCCTCCAACTTGGTCTATGGGGGTGCCATATACAGTGTGTCTGTAAAGTCATGGTGCACTTTTGACCGGTCACAGGAAAGCAACAAAAGATGACAGAAATGTGAAATCTGCACCAAATAAAAGGAAAACCCTCCTGGTTTCATGCCTATTCAGTGCAGTTCGATGTGGGCTCACGCATAGATTTTTTAGGGCTCCTTAGGTAGCTATCCCATATAGCCTGTACAGACTCGTCACTGACTGATAGCCTACCAGAACAGGGTTTCTCCACCAAATTTCTGGTTTCCTTCAACTGCTTAACCCACTGAGTAATGTTATTCCTATGTGGTGGCGCTTTGTTATAAACACACCAATATTCACGTTGCACTTTGGTCACAGATTTGAATTTAGCGAGCCACAGAACACACTGAACTTTCCTCTGTACCATCTACATCGACTGGCATGGCCGTGGGCTGCTCCGCTGTATACACGGTGTTATGTCATCATCTATGCATGTGCACATGCTGCCACATCATCCTACAGAAACTGGGAGGGTTTTCTTTTTATTTGGTGCAGATTTCATATTTCTGTCGTCTTTTGGTGCTTTCCTGTGACCGGTCAAAAGTGAACCATGACTTTACGAACACACTGTATATGGCACCCCTATCACACCAACCCACCTCTTCCTGCAAGCTCCCAGCTCCCACTTCTCTCAGTATTCTCTGCTCACCGCCTTCTTTCTTAGCCTGCACACCAGCCCCTCCTCCTTTGCCCTGGGCAGAGGCTCAGCCAGGCACCAGAAGGGAGAAGGAAAGTGAGGCCGCTGTGGCTCAGCTCTGTTGTATGTGGTATGTCATATGTTTTCTACCAGATGCCTGGCAGCTGGGCCATCTCCCCATTGGAAGGGGGTGAGGGAGGGGCCTGGGAGATCAGGAGGTGGAGAGGGAGAGACCTGAATGCTCAGGCTTCCCCAGGAGATGAGCAACAATCCCAGTCCTGCTCCGACTCCCTGAGTTTAGCCTGCTTCACCAGCAGCTATAATTTGCTTTGTTTCTGTGTGCCAGAGTGGGCTTCCCCTACATGGGGCGGGTTCATTTGGGGTCGTCTCTGCGGTTCCCAGAAGACTCCACCCTCCAAGCTGCTGCAGTGTATGTGTCTCTGCTCAAGGACACTAAGTTCAGGGCCTCGGAAGAGATCTTTCCAGCTCCACCACTTCTGACCTGTGGGGCTTTGGCCTCGGTTTCACCCTTTGTTATGAGGACAGCGACACTTTGGCCACAGAGTGTGATAGAGTTAAATGAGGTCAGACAAGTCAGGAATTTTCAAATGGCACCCTGAGGAGCCCTAAAGGTCTGAAGACATATCTATGAGACTCTTCTGGCAATGTGGCGGAGGCTCCATGACCAGATCCCACCTTTTTACACACACACGCACACGCACATACACAACTGCAACCAGACGAGCTGGTTGGCCTTATATATGAGTTTGATCGTCTCTGGGTTAGAATCCTCCGCTTCCTTCCTCTGTCCCCGTATGCCAATAGGCTTTCAGGCTGCAGTTTCTAATTACTAGTGTTATGCAGCATTTTCAACATGGGCTTCCCTGCAGCTGCACCTCCAGGTTCACACCTACCCCGCCTCCATCCCTTAACCGGACAGAGCAGTTCCACTTTTATCTGTCTTACGTAATTTAATGCAAGTCTGAGTAACATCGGTGGGAAGGGAGCAGCCTAATGCTTTCAAACTGCCCGAAAGCCCCTGTCGGAGGGCATCTGGAACCACTCAGGGCTGCAGGGACAGGATGTGACGCCCAAAAGGCACGGGGGCTGCGAACAAGCATTGGGTGGGTCCTGCCATTGCTCGCTAGCTCCAGAGCTCAGAATACTTCTCAGTTTAAAGACACTTCACTTGCCAATTGCCTGGGGACTGTTTTCTTTCTTGGCTGATGCCAGCTTCAATAAGAAGGACCCTGCATTGAGCCAGAATATCACACGCAGCGAAGAAGCTGCAAGCAGCGCTAGGCGAGCCAGACGCCCGAAGCCAGGGCTGCGAGGGCCAGCTCTGCCTCCGACGGAGGGAGAGGAAGCGGTCGGCCGCTGAGAATTATCTGCTGCTGTGCCCTGTGAATGACAAAGCGATCCTCCTCCACTGTGAGACATGCAACACACACACACACACGTGTTTCAAATGTGCTTTTTTTTTTTATCCATCTTTTTTTAGGACATTTATGCACATTGACCTATGTAGTTCACTTATTTTTAAATCCTGAATATTACTCCATTGTTTGAACTCCCCACTGATGGCTATTTAGGTTGCTCCCACTTTTTTGCTATCACGACAAGTGCTGCAATGAATATCCTGAGCATGTTGTCCCCAGGACCTGGGTAAGTGTTGCCCTGGTGCACAATCCTCGTGGTGGATCTTTCAAGTTGTAGGGAGATAACTTTCCTTTTCATTAGATAATGTTGGGTTGACCTCCAACAGTGTTTGTACAATTTGAATTCCCACCTTCACTAAAAAAAGACCTCTCATTTCAGTGTTCCCTCACCAAACTTGGGTATTACTACTTTTTTTCCGATCTAATGAGTGTAAAGTGATATCTCATTGTGAGTATAATTTTCATTTCTCCCTATCGGTGAAAGTAAGCAGATTTTCACAAGTTTCTAAACATTCTAGCTTCTTCTTTTATAGACTGTTTACTTCTTATATTTAAATTTCCATAAAGGTAAGAACAGTCTATATTATTTATAGTTGTATCCTCATTACCTAGAGCATAATAAGTAGTCTTAATTATTTTTTGAATGGATGGATGGATGAACGAAATGCCAATCACTATGATAATTACTAGGTTAAAAGTATTATTTCAAAAACATTTATTACAGTAGGTGCTATATTTGCTTCTGACCATGAGGTTAAAGAATTTGTGAGTTTCACAAAGCTAATACATAGTGGAAAGTAGATTCAAACCCTAGTCTGTCTCATTCCAGAGCTCACACTATTAAATTTCAATATCCTACCTCTCTTCTAAACTAAGTCTGAAAGACAGAAGAATAATGAACAAATGTATTAAGGATCCTTAATTCTGTTAACAATTCTTTGTCTTAAATTAGCTACTTTATCTTGATTAAATCTCTCAAGGAAAAAAAATGTGTTTTAATGTCTGAAAGTACATTTGTTTTTGGAAAGCATCAAAAGATTTTATTAATTTGAAGTCCTTGTACCAGAAGGAAAAAAATACTTTTATTAAAAATAAAAGCTGTTGCCAGCTGCTACTTCCTCTAGAGACCACTTATATCTGTAACTCATACTTTTCACACAAATTATAGGCTTACACACCCAACTGCCAGTGAGATCATTCTTTTTGATATCTAAAAAACATCACAAACTTGCCTCTTCAAAATCCAACTTCTGATCCTCGTCCCCCTGGCCTCCGATCCAATCCACCCACAGCCTTCCCATCCGGTTGATGGCAGTTTCATTTTCCAGCTGTTCAGAACAAAAACCTTGGAGTCATCCTTACTATGCTCTTCTTTCCCATTTCACACCCCATCCCTCAGCAGATCACCCTGGCTTGGCCTTAACAATACATGCCAGGTTGGCCTGACCAGGCGGTGGTACAGTGGATAGAGCATCGGACTGGGATGCAGAAGGACCCAGGTTCGAGACCCCGAGGTCGCCAGCTTGAGTGTGGGCTCATCTGATTTGAGCAAAGCTCACCAGCTTGGACCCAAGGTCGCTGGCTCGAGCAAGGGGTTACTCGGTCTGCTGTAGCCCCTGGTCAAGGCACATATGAGAAAGCAATCAATGAACAACTAAGGTGCCACAACAAAAAACTGATGATTGATGCTTCTCATCTCTCTCCGTTCCTGTCTGTCTGTCCTATCAGTACCTCTCTCTAACTCTGTCTCTGTAAAAAAAAAAAAAAAAAAAAAAATACATGCCAGGTTGGACCACTGATATTGCCCTCCACTGTATCACCTGGTCCTATCAACTTTGTCTCCTAAGAGGTAATTCTATTTCTCCTCTTACCCCAACAATCTATTCTCAACTCAGCAGTCAGCATGACCCTCCTATAACTCAGACCCTGTTTCCTCCTCTGCTAAAAAGCCTGTGATCACTCTCCATTTCACTCAGTCTAGAAACTAGATTCCTTAAAATGAACATAAGGCCTAAACAATTGACAGACAATAAAAAATGAAGGTGAAATAAAAATTTTCAGATAAACAAAAAGCATAGAAAATTTATTACTACCAGCTCTACCCATAAGAAATGTTTACAAGACCAAGGAGGAATTTCAGGGTGAATGGACTGGTCCAACTCTCAGCTGTTGCTCGAGCCAAGGGCACAGACTGACTTGAAGATGTGCAGGTGCCTCTGTGCCTATTCAGCAGTTCCCTACTGAACGCTGGAAGGCTCAGCTACCACAGAGGGTGGGTCTGCGGCCCCCACTGCTCAGGCCACAGAGTAGATAGAAATAACCAAGTGTTTCCTTCATAAACACTTAAATAAAATAGAAATAAGGATGACAGAAGGTAAACAGCCTCTAAAAAAATGTTAAAGAAAATCAATGAAATCAAAATCTGGGACTTTGAAAAGATCAACAAAGATTAAAGGAAAAAAAAGAGTAAATACAATATACTAATATCTGGAATAAAATACAAGATCTTCCTACGGATCCTATAGACATTATAAGAACATTAAGAAATGTTACCAATAATGTTATTCCCATAAATTTAACAACTTAGATGATATTAACCAAAGCTTACCCAAGAAGACATAGATGACCTAATTCAAGGGTAGCAACCTTTTTTATACCTACCGCCCACTTTTGTATCTCTGCTGGGAGTAAAATTTTCTAACCGCCCACTGGTTCCACAATAATGGTGATTTACAAAGTAGAGAAGTAACTTTACTTTATAATATTTATAAAGCAGAGTTACAGCAAGTTAAAGTATGTAATAATAATTATTTACCAAGTACTCTATGTTGGATTTTCACTAAGTTTGGCAGAATAAATCTTTATAAAACAACTTACAATAGTTAAATCTGTCTTTTTATTTATACTTTGGTTGCTCTGCTACTGCCCACCATGAAAGCTGGAACGCCCACTAGTGGGTGGTAGGGACCAGGTTGACTATCACGGACCTAAATAATCTTACCTCTATTAAAGAAATTTAATTTGTAGTTAAGCATCTTGCAGCGACGATAACTTTACGCCCATATGCCTTCACTCTCAAATTCTGCAAAATATTTAAAGAAGAAATAATTCCAACAATTTCAAACTCTTCCAGAAAATAGAGGAAGATAGAATTATCCCCAAATAACTGTCTGAGGAAGATGTTGCGTGATACCGAAGCCAGACAAGTCGTCATGAGAAAAGGAAGCTACCAACAACTATTCCTCCTGAATAATGGATAGAAAAATCCTCCAAAAAATATTAGAAAGTTGAATCCAGCATTAAGAATAATACATCATACCAAGAAGGGTTTATCCTACAAATACAATGTTAGTTTAACATTTGAAATATTTGCAAAAAATATGTCTTATATCCAGAATTTACATAACCTTTAAAACTCAAGTGAAAAAAAACCACACACACAGTTTTTAAAAATGTGTTAATTGCCTGACCAGGCGGTGGCACAGTGAACAGAGCATCGGACTGGGATGCGGAGGATCCAGGTTCGAGACCCCGAGGTCGCCAGCTTGAGCACGGGCTCATCTGGTTTGAGCAAAGCTCCCCAGCTTGGACTCAAGGTCACTGGCTTGAGCAAGGAGTTACTCAGTCTGCTGAAGGCCCGCGGTCAAGGCACATATGAGAAAGCAATCAATGAACAACTAAGGTATTGCAACGAAAAACTAATGATTGATGCTTCTCATCTCTCTCTCTCGTTCTGTCTGTCTGTCCCTATCTGTCCCTGTCTCTGACTCTCTCTCTCTGTCCCTGTTAAAAAAAAAAAGTGTTAATTATTTGAACAGAGACTTCACCAAAGAAAAGATATGCAATATTATTAATCATTAGGGAAGAACAAGTTAAAACCACATGAGATACCACTATACATTTACTAGAATTACTTATAGAAAACCTGACAATACTGAGTGCTGATGAGAATGCAGATCAGCTGGACCACTGCTGTTGGAAAGTCAATATGATATTGCCACTTTTGAACACTGTCAGTTTCTGATAAAGTTAAACATAACCCAGTGGTCTCATTCCTAGGTACTTATCCAAGAGAAATGAAGACTTATATTCAAATAAAAACCTGTATGCATATGCCTACGGTGGTTATATTCATAAATACTAAAAATGGGAAACAATTCAAATGTCTTTCAACTGTCAAATGAATTAAAAACAAAACAAACAAACAAAAAAACCCTGGCCCTGGCCAGTTGGCTCAGTGGTAGAGCGTCGGCCTGGCATGCAGAAGTCCTGAGTTCGATTCTTGGCCAGGGCACACAGGAGAAGCGCCCATCTGCTTCTCCACCCCTCCCCCTCTCCTTCCTCTCTGTCTCTCTCTTCCCCTCCCGCAGCCAAGGCTCCATTGGAGCAAAGATGGCCCGGGCGCTGGGGATGGCTCCTTGGCCTCTGCCCCAGGTGCTAGAGTGGCTCTGGTCGCAATAGAATGACGCCCCAGAAGGGCAGAGCATCGCCCCCTGGTGGGCAGAGTGTCGCCCCCTGGTGGGCGTGCCAGGTGGATCCCGGTCGGGCGCATGCAGGAGTCTGTCTGACTGTCTCTCCCCATTTCCAGCTTCAGAAAAATACAAAAAACAAAACAAAACAAAACAAAAACCTTGTGATACAGCCATACATGAAATATTACTCAGCAATAAGAATGAACCACTAATTCATGCAAAAACATGAGTGAATATAAAATGAATTATGCAGCCCTGGCTGATGGCTCGGCTGAGGTTGCTGATTCCATCCCTGTCAGGACACATACAGGAACATATTGATGTTCCTGTCTCTCTCTCTCTCTCTCTCTCTCTCTCTCTCTCTCTCTCCCCCCTCCTCACTCTCTAAAGTCAATAAACTATTTTTTAAATGCATGATGCTAAATAAATAAAGCTATGTACTGAATAACTTTAATTCCATTTTTTGAAATATTCTCATAAAGTCAGATATAGAGACAGAAAACAGATCAGTGGTAGCCAAGAGGTAGGGTAAGTGTGAGTGGGAGACCAGAAAACAACACAAGGGAACTTGGAGGCAAATGGAATGGTCTACATCTTGATTGTGCCCATAGTCATACAACCATAACATTTGTCAGAAGTTATAAAGCTGCTGTGCACTGGAAAAGGCAAGTTTTACCACACACAAATTATACCTCAAGATACTCCACTTTTACAAAACAGGTGTACAGAAGATAGAGAGAAGGAGAATGAGGACAGAGAAGAGAGAGGTAACCTAAGGCTTCAAGGAGGTTAGAGAACTCTTATGATGAAATGACAAAGGAATTTTGAGAGGAATATCCAAATTTTATTTTCATCCTCAGCTACTCAAACCTTAAGAAAAGAAGTCTTTTACTGTTAACAGCATAGTAGGAAATTTGGGGACAGAATGATGAGATCAAACATACCTGCAGCACCGCTCAGCTGAAGCCAGCAGCGTGACCTCAAGGGGAATGACAGAGGCACGGGGACCAGGATTCTGCGTCGGGGTTCAACTGGGAGGTGTGGCCAGGGCACAGCAGAGAAGAGGGCTGGTTGGGACTGACTCTGGACCAAAAAAGAGACAAACTCTCCTGATCTCCAAAGTACTAGAGAAGAAAACCCCTGAATGGACAGAAGTCAGATGCTTGGATTATTATTCCCCTCAAAAACAACCCAGACTCAAATGTTTTCCTCCACTACATATCATCAAGTTGTACTGAATTAATCTTTTTACCAAAGAAGTATAAACACAGCCCTGATTCAAAAATTTGCTCATTGTTTTTTTGCTTTGTGAATTATCACTACTATAACAGATACATTAAACCAGTGGTCCTCAACCACCCCCCCCCCCCGGGCTACGGACTGGTATCAATCAGTGGGACATTTGGTACTGGTCCACAAAGAAAGAATAAATAACTTATATTACTTCCATTTTATTTGTATTTAAGTCTGAGCGATGTTTTATTTTTAAAAAATGACCAGATTCCCTCTGTTACATTCATCTAAGACTCACTCTTGACACTTGTCTCTGTCACGTGATACATTTATCCGTCCCACCCTAAAGGCCGGTCCGTGAAAATATTTTCTGACATTAAACCAGACCATGGCCCAAAAAAGGTTGGGGACCACTGCATTAAACATCATCAAAATCTATCTTTGCATTGCTAACAAAGATGATGTCAATGCTCTTAGCTCATTTTATGGAAAATGAATACCATCTTTTTATTTGTTAATGATGTAAAAGTTCAACTTGGACAGGAGTTCAATGCTGCTCTTTAAAAGTACTCTTTCTTAGGTTCAAAATTTTATTTGATTTAGGTCAACGTTTTGCAAACAAATACCCTAAGGATAACTAGCTCTACGATGTAAGCTTAAAAGGAGAGAAGTAACAGTCAAAACAGTTGAGAAAATGTGGCAGAATTTTTCATGGTATTTTCCTTTTCCTTGGTATTCACGGTGCCTGATGCATGTCCGCGTGTCAGAGGACTCAGCAGTCTTCCAGTAAGGAAGCTTGTTTACCTGTGTTGGGACCAGGTATATTTTGATCAATGTTCAGCACAGCTCCTGAGATAAGAAGGCACTCTGTCTTTTTCTTTCTTTTTTTTTTTTTTCTTGAATGAAGCCAATATTTCTCACACTTTATTTGACCAGAGAATAGTTGCTTCTGTTAACATCTGTTAAATACCCTGCATATCAGTGTTCTCAGAAACTGCTAATCTAGCTACTTAAGAAAATAAGCCTGATGAGGCAGTGACGTAGTAGATAGAGTGTCAGACTGGGACGCACAGGACCCAGGTTCAAAAGCCCAAGGTCGCTGGCTTGAACAAGGGGTCACTTGCTCTGTTGTAGCCCCCAGGTCAAGGCACATATGAAGAAGCAATCAATGAACAACTAAGCTGCAACAACAAAGAACTGATGCTTCTCATCTCTTTCCTTTCCTGTCTGTCTGTCCCTATCTGTCTCTCTCTCCCTCTCTCTCTGACTCTCTTTCTGCCTCTGTCGCAAAAAAAAAAGGAAGAAACGAAAAATCAATGCACAAGTTTAAAAGAAAATTTTTCATTGCATAATAAAGAAGAGAGAAATTTTTACCAAAAAGAAAAAAATCACTTGATGTCTTCCTATGAGATGTAGTCCTTTCCTTCCACCACTGTTTAGAGTTCTGCTAAAATGTGAGTTTATCAGGTTTCAAATTTGGGGGCTTTTTTTCATAGGCATTGAAAAGTTCATTCAAATGATATTCTGACTTTTTACTCCTGAAATTTCATATTTTTAAATGACAGAGAAAAAACAATGATGTGGGAACCTACAAATGATATGGCTTATAGGGGTTGGAAAAGTTCAGTTAATCGTAGTCCTTTTAAGATTGATTTTCACAACTGGTTTGGTCCCAGAAGGATCTGGAAATAGGAACTGTCAAAACAGATTAAGGAAACCAGTCTATAGCTCTGTAGATCAATTAGACAACAAGGATCTCAGAAGTCTCGTAGCAGAGCTAAACTCTTTAGGGGAGGTGTGAAGGAGAGGAGAGCATCAGATGGGTTGCAAAGCCTAGAGTGGTAAAAGCACTGTCCCTTCGAGAGGGACCTCGAGGAGGTATGGCTCTCAGCTTCCCCCATCCCCCGCAACAAGCCTTTGCTGACAGAGTTAGGGAGATGCTCTCTTCCCCTGAGGAGTCTTACAGAAGGTGCTGACAACAGTGTCACAGCACTTCCTCCTTTGCCACATGAGTGTCCTGGAGGATTACTAAATGCAGGGAGAGGCAAGCACATCGGATGCCCCAGGCTCTTCTTTTCCTGGAAATCCAGTGTGACTCACTCAGGGTTCAGTCACCTGGGCAGTTCCTCTGTGTGCTTGTGCTGTGGGGTAAGGGACCTTTTACAGGAATTTGACTCTACACAGGTATGGGAGAGCTGAGGAAGTTACAATGTGAAAGGTGAGTTGAAGGATGAGGAGTCATCAGCTAGTCAGACAGAGGAGTTGGTCACGTTCCAGTGACTGTGGGAGCCTGTGAAGCAGGGCTGTGCAGAGGTCTCCAGGAAGCTCTTGCCTCTGTACCTTCTGTGGGTCTGTAGCCCAGCATCTGACAGCGGGCTCAGAGCTGCCATCGGTCAGAAGGGCCGGGGTCTAGAAAAACTGGATACAGCGCAAGGACACACTTTGTTCATCTGTCACCAGACATGACCCTGAAAAGACCTTCAGAGAGTAATGGCCACTGCCTCCCTCCGGCCTTTCAAATCTCACACAGGGTCCGCTTCCGGCCAACTGTGCAACCTGACTCATGCGAGCAAGGGTATATGAGGAAACAAAGTTCCCAGCTGTGATACACGGACACAGCATAGCCCACCAAACAGAGTCTATTACTTAGGAGGGTGAAAACATGAAACATGCATAAGGCCCCTCTGGCTAGCACACACAGGTCAAGCTCAAGCTCTGTATAGCTTCTCCAGCTCTTCTGTTCATTGGTCTTTAGGCTCCTATTTTTCCTAGGATGGCACCGAAGACCTTGCCTTTCCTCTATGTCAATGATTATCAACATATTGACGAATCTCAAAAGCACCAATAAAAGTGACGGTCAACAAAGTGTCATTCACAATAGAATATTCTGCCTCCCCGATTACTCTACTCCACGCTACCAGATGGCCCATGGGGGCATCCTTGTATCTTCCATGGAAAAAACCCTGGACTCAGACATCAGTTCAGGCTTTTCTTAGCAAAGTCAGTTACCTGTCCTCTCTGCTTTAGTTTCTCTATATATAATTTGAGAAGACAGAGGACATGATCTCTAAGAAAATTTCTGGTTCTAGAAGTCTCTAATTCCACATCTGTGGAAAACATAATGGGAGTACCAGAGGCGAGCCTGCCATCTCATGCAAAGGATGAAAATCTGCCAAAGAAAACCTCCAGCTGGTGGAAAAGGCAGTAGTCATCTTGCCTCATTAGCAACACCAGATTCTGCTACCTAAGCTGGATACTGTTTAGTTCTCTCCAGTAATAAAACTACCATTCCCAGCTCCAAGCTGCTACCTGGGCTCGGGCTGATGTCCATGGTCGTGAGTCACAAACTCATGCAGCCAAGAATTAAAACAAGACCATAAAAGGTAATTTGCCTTCTATAACTGGTTTCTTAAGAACCAAAGTAAGTATTTTCTCCCAAAGAGAAAGTACTATTTGTGGATTATGAAAAATGTCAATGTAAAGCCAGTAGACACGGCCACCATCACAGCTGCCTGGCCCATGCAGGTTTGCATTTGATTCGAACAGTCAGTAATAAAACAACAGAGCCAAGAACTGGTGGGCCCTTATCTTTAATTGTAGCTCGCACCTGGCGGGCAAGAAATACACACAGTGGAAAAACACTTCCCTTTCCATTCAGGGCTCCCAAAGCCACTGACTTATCCGAGTTTCCTAGAATCAAAGGTTTCTAGCTCACCAGCCTTATTCACCTCTGTTCCCCATCTCCTTCTCTCTGCACAAACTCTGCACAAACTGGCTTCTCCTTCAGCACTCCACCATCTTGGCTGCTTCTCCTCTCCTCCACGTGATCTTTCTCTGCTCTCCTCCTGCATGGGCTCCTCTGCTCTATTTTATAGTGTAAAAATCAAAACCTTTAATCCAATATACAAACAAGGAAATCTCTGATACAAAGTCACTTATCTGAGCAATAATGGGATTCCTCATGAGAGTGCACCACCCCACATCATGCAACAGTCAAGGGTGTGGGGAAAAGCTTAATTTTGAAAAGATCTTAGTATTAAAATGGTGGGAAAGGCTTAGTCTTAAAACTAAGACATTGGGTGTGGGGACAGGCTGTAAGCAGAGAGGGTGGTTATAGCTTAAGGCTTAGTTTTAAGACTAAGCTTTTCCCCACACCCTTGACTGTTGCATGATAGGGGGTGGTGCACTCTCATGAGGAATCCCATTTATGCCTCAGATAAGTGACTTTGTATCAGAGACTTCCTTGTTTGTATATTGGATTAAAGGTTTTGATTTCTACACTATAAAATGGGGCAGACTGGGATCTTGCTCTCTTTTAGTTCCTGAGATTAGCATTAGAGGGAGAGCAGAGAAAGGCCACATGGAGGAGAGGAGAAGCAGCCAAGATGGTGAAGTGCTGAAGGAGAAGCCAGTTTGTGCAAAGTTTGTGCAGAGAGAAGGAGATGGGGAACAGAGGTGAATAGGCTGGTGAGCTAGAAATCTTTGATTCTAGGAAACTCGAATGAGTCAGTGGCTTTGGGAGCCCTGAATGGAAAGGGAAGTGTTTTTCCACTGTGTGTATTTCTCGCCTGCCGGGTGCGAGCTAGGATTAAAGCTAATGACCCACCAGTTCTTGGCTTCGTTGTTTCATTACCATCTTTCCGAATCAAATGTGAACCTGCACAGGCCAGACGGCTGTGTTGGTGGCCGCGGCTACTGGCCATACAAAATATTGTGTAGCATTTCCTTCTAAATTCATGTCTCCAGAAATGACTTCTAATCCTCTAACTGGAAAAATGTAGATTCTGATTTTAGATATTAGTATCAGTTGTTGTATCCACAGCTCCTTCGTGGGACATTAGGTCACAGCAAATGCAGCGCTGAGCAGAACACAATCATTGGTGCACTCTGCTCCTATCTGTGAGGTCTGATGAGGCTATTTGTCCTTCTGTTATTTCCCCTTTGCAAAATTTGAGGACATGGGTTCAAACCAAGGCTTTACCCTAGCAGTGTAGCTCTAAGGTCATACTTCCCCCACAGGTAGGCTCACCTTAGTCCTTTCCTTGGCTTCTACTTGGTGTCTAATAAATACTCTTCAATAGTTCTCTCTCTGTTGCTACTATTGTAAGTTAGGAAGAAGGTGATGCCAGCCCTATTATCAGAGTGTCACTCCTATTTCAGCCTACACTTTCTTTTTTTTTTTTTTTCTTTTTTCTTTCTGAAGCTGGAAACGGGGAGAGACAGTCAGACAGACTCCCGCATGCGCCCGACTGGGATCCACCCGGCACGCCCACCAGGGGCGATACTCTGCCCACCAGGGGGCGATGCTCTGCCCACCAGGGGCGATGTTCTGCCCACCAGGGGGCGATGCTCTGCCCCTCCGGGGCGTCGCTCTGCCGCGACCAGAGCCACTCTAGCGCCTGGGGCAGAGGCCAAGGAGCCATCCCCAGCGCCCGGGCCATCTTTGCTCCAATGGAGCCTTGGCTGCGGGAGGGGAAGAGAGAGACAGAGAGGAAGGAGGGGGGGTGGAGAAGCAAATGGGCACTTCTCCTATGTGCCCTGGCCGGGAATTGAACCCGGGTCCCCCGCACGCCAGGCCGACGCTCTACTGCTGAGCCAACTGGCCAGGGCAGCCTACACTTTCTAATTCAAAGTTTGAGAGAAAATAGGAAATGCAATTTGCAGACTATAAGAAGAGCTTTGGAGAGGGTCAACAGTTAGATAGAAATGGACACCCAAGTGGTGTCTTCTACAGAGCCAGCACAGTGAGCCCCAGGGGACCGGGAGTCGCTGCGTGGACAGTGGCACTGCCGGAATCCAGCCCAAGGAGATAAAGGGCAAGGCTGAGAGTGGGAGTGTGGTCCTGGGAATCCAAAATGAGTACTCGGGAAAACAGGGGTCCTGAAGAGAGCAAGGGAGGAGGTTGTAGAGAAGTGAGGGAGAGCACAGAGAAACAGGAGGGGTTTAAAGATGGAACAAGATGCTACTTAATTGGTGCTCTTACTTGAAGTCTGTGACTCACGATTCCTTCTCCAATATCCCTGGGGGAAGGAGAAAGAAGTGGGAAGGTTTTCCCAGAAGATCAGTTTCCCTCCAGCTTCCCAGGACAGGTGACATCTGTGCTGGTCTTAAAGACTGAGTCAGAGTGAGTTAGCAATACCACACAGACTAGGGAGCCAGACAGCAGGTCCCCAGCCTGGCTTCACTGCATGTTAGCTGTGTCGTGTTAGGCCTAGTGTGCCTGTTTCCTCATCTGCAAATTCACTAATTGAACAAATTTTTGCTGAGCACTGCAATGTAGTAGGTGAATAAAGAAGACAGAAATCCCTGCTCCCTGAAGCTTACCTTTCAGTGGATGAGAATAATAATAATTACTATTTGGGGGCTTCATGAAGATGAAGGCATAAACACATGTCAAGCACATAAAACTGTGGCAGCATATAATAGATGATCAACAATGTCATTATTGTTGCTTCTGTTGTTGTTATTGTTGTGGTTAGTATGTGGGCAAGAAAGGTGAGGGCATTCCAGTTAGAGGTGGGAAAGGATGTGGTAACCATGGAAACAGCAAGAAGTTAATCATGGCCATCACAGTGGGCACCTGGGGTAAATATAAAGTTGGAGAGTTGATTTAGAAACTCTGTTCCTTGACCCCTCACCATTTCCTACATATCTTCAGAGGCAGCAGGGTTCAGGCTCCAGAGTTTGAATCTTAGCTCAGTAACTCACTGTAAGGCCAGTTGCCACAGCCAACAACACAGCCGCCTGGCCCATGCAGGTTTGCATTAGATTCAGACAGATGTTAATGAAACAATGGAGCCAAGAACTGGTGGGCCATTCGCTTTAATCCTAGCTTGCACCAGGAGGGCAAGTAAAAACACACACTGGGCTCCAAAACCCACTCATTCAGTGCTCACAAAGCTACTGACTTATCCGAGTTTCCTAGAATCCAGCCTTATTCACCTCTGTTTCCCATCTCCCTCTCTCTGCACAAACTGGCTTCTCCTTCAGCACTCAGCCATCTTGGCTGCTTCTCCTCTCCCCCATATGGCCTTTCTCTGCTCTCCTTCTGTATGGGTTTCTCCTAGAACATAATCACTCTTCCCCAGAACTACGTCTTCCTTTTAAAACCTTTTGGCACAAAAGCCCTCCCCCAACACATATTAACATAATCACGCCCATCCCAAGCAAAAAGGGCAATTAATATTATCACCTGAGTGACAGGCTTCCACATGGACAGCTCCATCCTTAACAAAGTGAGCATAATATATTTTATCTGCCTAACACTCACTAATTTGCTTACCATGTGACCTTGGAGGAGTTACTGGAGTTCTCTGTCTCTACTTCCTCATCTGTAAAATGATAACGAGGTATGTTTCACCATGCCAATGGAGGATTAACAGAGCTAATACTTAAATTCTTAAAGCTTTGCTGTCCTAATCCAAAAAACACATTCAGTGAATTTAAACTGCAGTTAGTCGTTCTCATTATTATTATTTCTATCATCTTCCTCAACTCTCTAGCTTACCCATATGTACTATGGTAATATTTGATTCTCCTTGTTCTTTGTTTTCCTTTTCTTCTGTCTCTACTATAACTCTACAGGAAGCTCTGCATTTTCCCTGCATTGGCTGAAAACTTCCCATTGTGAACAAGGACATTTTAGAAGTGATGCATTTGTGTGGCACCCAACCTGCCAGCTGGACACAGCAGCCTGAGTTCACCCCCACCATCACCATCTCTTCATCCCGTTTCCTTCTTCCAAAGAGCAGTTCTGCTCTGGTAGGTCGGTCTCCTAAGCACCGCCTACACTCATCTCAGTCATCCCAGCACGTCCCTTCCTTTGGCATCTCCTATTCTTGGATGACCCTCCTGTCTGTTTATTTTTTTCTCATCAGTATAAACCCATTGTTTCTCCCAAGCTGGTGTATTTTTTATCTAATTATTCATATTACTTACATGGTTTGTGGGGGTAATTGTGTTATTATTTTATTTCACTATCTGACAAACATTTATTGAGTGACTATTATGTTTTAGGCATCTTATTTAACATTGACAATGAGCAAGACAAAGACCTTCCCTTGATTAGCCTACACACAAGTAAGCAAATGAAGACCATAGTTTTAAACAGCAGTGGATGAAAAGCAGGATAACAAAGTTACTGGGAGGAAAGCTGTTTTAGATCGTGTCCAGGGAAGGCCTGGCTGACATACAAGCAGAGAACTGAATGAAGACAAGGAGTCAGCCAGGTAGGAGCATGGAAAAAAGACTTGCTAGGCATGGGAAGCAACAGGAGTAGATTAGAGGCCCTGAGGAGGGACATTCGTGGAGGGCTCTGGTTCAGAGTGCACAGACCAGTGTGATTAAAGAGCAGTAAACCAGTAGGGAAAAGGTGAAGGTTGGGGTTAGAAGGGTGGTAGAGGCCTCAATCATGTACAGACATATGGGTATGCCCTTCTCTCCTTAGGATGTTAGTCCGAGAGGGCAAGCCACTTCCTGAAATGCCCAAGTTCTACCACATTCTTTACCCAGACCCATTATGTCAGTGAAAGAAGGGTAATTTCCATACCCAGGCCTCAGAGGCCCTGCTCTTGAAACTGGGGACTGTTAGAGGCAAGGGCATGCCAGATAGACGAGGGAACAGGAGGAGGGGGTGCGATGGTTGCAGATCAGCATTGGCCACTAAAAATGATGAGGCTCAGCAAGCCAAGATAGAATACATTTATTGTAATGTTAATCACTGCACACTTAATCTGTGTCAAGGCCTTTATATACACAGTGCCGTTAAAACTTAACTATAAACCTCTGACATAGGCATTATTATCCTATTTTACACAGGAAGAAACTGAGACATAAAGACCATAATTGGCTTGCTCACAGTCACCCTGTTGGTGGTAGAGTTAAGATTTTAAATTTACATCTATTTAACTCCAAAACCCAGACTTTTAGCCAACTCCTCTTACCACCTCCTAGAAACTCAATGGTTAACACAAGAATAGAAGGAAAACAGTGAAGGCATTTAACAGGAAAAATCTTCAGTTCCAATGACCTGAGAATGTTTTAACAATATGAGTAAATATTATTGCTTATACTGTAGTCAATGAGTTCTTCCTTCTTAATGTAAGTAAGCAATCAAATGAGAATTAACTTGAGAGTACAGGAATCAAATCTGAGAACTTTTATTTATTTATTTATTTATTTATTTATTTTTGTATTTTTCTGAAGCTGGAAACGGGGAGAGACAGTCAGACAGACTCCTGCATGCGCCCGACCGGGATCCACCTGGCACGCCCACCAAGGGGCGACGCTCTGCCCACCAGGGGGCGATGCTCTGCCCCTCCGGGGCGTTTTTCCATTGCGACCAGAGCCACTCTAGCACCTGGGGCAGTGGCCAAGGAGCCATCCCCAGCGCCCGGGCCATTTTTGCTCCAATGGAGCCTTGGCTGCGGGAGGGGAAGAGAGAGACAAAGAGGAAGGAGAGGGGAAGAGGTGGAGAAGCAGCAGATGGGCGCTTCTCCTGTGTGCCCTGGCCGGGAATCGAACCCGGGACCTCTGCACACCAGGCCGACGCTCTACCGCTGAGCCAACCGGCCAGGGCCCATCTGAGAATTTTTATTTTAAAACCAGCAAAAAGCTTTTTCAATTTCTTTCTTTAAAAAATAAGGCTTTTCTTTAGTTTTGAAAACACAGAGAAACCCTGGCCAGATAGCTTGGTTGGTTGGAATGTTGTCCCCAGAGCGTGGAGGTTGCCAGTTTGATTCCTGGATCAGGGCACATACAGGAGCAGCTCGATGTTCCTGTCACTCTCTTCCTACCTTGTTTTTAAAAAACAGAGAAAAAAATTAAAGTTATCTAGAGAATCCTGATGTAGTTTAAGTGCTAACAGGACTATATAGAATCTTCTGAGGCCTGACCTGTGGTGGTGCAGTGGGTAAAAGCATTGACCTGGAACGCTGAGGTCGCTGGTTCAAAACCCCAAGCTTGCCTGGTCAAGGCACATATGGGAGTTGATGCTTTCTGTTCCTCCTCCCTTCTCTCTGTCTCTCTCTCTGTTTCCTCTCTCTAAAAAATGAATAAATAGAATATTCTGAGTCCTCATTGTAAATTCTTAGGAGAATCCGATCAGATCAGCTTGGATCCCGTGTGCTCATTGACCCAATCACCTGTAGCCAGGGAGCATTAAGATCACATCAGAATTGCAGAGTCCACCCTTTTGGGTTTTTTAGAGGAGGTCATCAATGACCCCCAAGACAAGTATTCAATTTGATTTTGGTAGATTTTCTCTGAAGGCAGCATGGTACACAGCAGATGGTATAGAGCAGGACCAGAGACAGAGGATGAATTGGGGGTTGTTACAGTGATCTAGGCAAGAAACGATGGGCTCCTGAACTCAGTGGCTATGAAAAAGAGAGCGGAAGGATCTTAGAGACAAGTAGGAGGAAGAATCAACTGTCTTTGGTGACTGAGTTGAACTGGGAGGTAAGAGAATATGCAAACTGGTAAACAAGATCATAATTTTTGAGACAGCTGTGGGACATTTAAGCTGACATGTCCAATAGGCAGTTGTGTGAATTTAGATCTTCAGAGAGTGACCTAGGGGGAATGAGGTGGTGGTTACAGCCACAGGTGAGGATAAGGGAACCAGGGGAAATGTGTGGAGTGAGAAGTGGCTGAGGCCAGAACTCAGGGAGGACTGCTATTGAGAGGCCTAGAAGGAGTGATGGAAAAGGTGAGAGAACCAGTGTAGAATGCTGTCACGGAAATCATTTGTCAGGAAAGTTAATAGGAAATGCTGCAGACAGATCCAATAACATGGATCCTGGAAAGAGCCATTCAACACAGCAGCAGGTGGATTCAGTGGAGGGAGTGGTAGAAGATGAAGCCAGACTGGAGGCATGAAGACTCAGTGAGAATGGAGATGATGTGTGAGGCCTTTCAGGAGGCTAGGCCATTAAGGGAAGAAGAGAAGGTAATAGCAAAAATCAAAACAGGAAGAACATGGAGGCAGGTGTGAAGGGGTGGAGGGATAGGTTAAGGGCATTTAGGAAACCTAGTAAGATAAAGGTGCAAACCTGAGGACAAAGAGGAAACCCTGAGGAGATGAAACACGGAGCACAAGGAGCAAAGGTGCAGGTAAGTATGCAGACAGAGGGCAGCGGGCTGGGGACCCCTGCGTGGTGGCCTCTATTTTCTCAGTAATTAGACTGACCAGGTCATCTGCTGAGAAGGTGGAAGGAGGTAAGATAGAACTTGAGGAGGAGTGTGGATGGGGCCCTGGAGAGGCACTCACTCCCACTGTTGTTGGAGCCCACGATGCTTGGTGACACCAGTCTGAGAAGTAGAAATTTCTCTGTAAAACTCGGCAGCCTGGGCAGAAGAGAAAGACTCCACACAATTATATCGATCTGGCTTGGGGTTTCTGCCAAGTGTGGGAGACAAACTATCAAAAGGGAAAGAGGCTGAAGGTAGGAGAGGGCTGATGGATGTGGAGAGCACAGAGTAGGAAATGAGGAAATAGGTATGACAAGGGGCAGTGTATGACCCAGCAGGAGGAGAGCACTTTTGTGGTTGAAAATCATCTAGTTTCTCCAACTAGGCATAGTGGTTTTGCAACAGCTGACAAAGCCTTGGCTCTTTGGTGCTGTAATGTTGTTATTATGTTAGGCTTAGACAGTAACCCTTAGTTAGGGGCTCTCCGTGTTACAGGGATAATAATGAAATAATAAATTAATAACAAGCATTTCTGGGCTCTTCGTAATGTTTGTGCTCGGGGCTTCTCACAGTTACATCATCTACGTCCTGGGACAAGCTTGTCCTTCTGTCTGGCATTACCCTCATTTACAGAAAACATTTGGACTCAGAGTTAATTAACTCCATCATGCTGTGAGCTTGGATGATTTTAAAAAATAGCCCCTTTCCCTAAATCAACTCCCGATAGGGTGTTTGTTTACTTTATCTATTAAACACTGTACCAGAGTTCCTGACAACCTATATATCTCCAAATAACTCAAAGCAGATCAACAATTCTCAAAGAATACTAATTTGATTTCCATGAATGGAAGGAACTGGAAGAGAAATGGTCCTGACGCCCATGGGGGCAGGGCAGGGAAAACATGGGAAAGGAAAAGATGAGTGGTGCCCGCAGGGGGCGGAGAATCCCCTGGAACTGCAGATTCTTGGTCAGGAAAGCCCCAACCACCTAAGCTCTTGAACCCTTTGATCAGTGGCTTTTCTGACAACTGTTCCTCCCTCCACCTGCCCAGCACGTGGAGGACTGAGAAATCTTATTAAAGGCCTTTCAGAAGAGCTCCAAGTTGTGGAACATCTGCGTCTGGTGTGACAGAGATTACACAGGAGTGATCCAGCCAGGGGGACCCCACCAGCTCCAGGCTCCGCTGGGGAGACAGGACTTCAAAAGGGAGGCGCGTCATTAAGGAAGCCGCATAATTAAGGAAGCCATCTTTCTTGGTCAGGGCTCTGAATCGCATTTCCAGCCTAAGCTCCTCTGGTTAATGATAAGAAGTCAGGGATAAGAGCCTGCTTGTGGCCTGAATGCCTTTCTTCCTGAGGTGTGGGGGGGGGGGGGGGGGGAGTAGGGGGGGAGCAAAGAAAACAATTAGCACAAATATCAGACTCTTGATTTAGCATTCCTTCTGAAAAAATTAATAATAATAATCCAAAGAGCCCCTTACCATCTGAGGCTGTTGGGGTTCCTTTTCTTGCACTGCCCCATCCAGGTTCTGTTTTGTTTTTTATGGTTAACCTCCGCATTGTGTGGCATTATGTTCTTTTTCTATGGAAGGCATTTAAT
The DNA here is from genome assembly GCF_036850995.1 of Saccopteryx leptura. Classification (NCBI taxonomy): domain Eukaryota; kingdom Metazoa; phylum Chordata; class Mammalia; order Chiroptera; family Emballonuridae; genus Saccopteryx; species Saccopteryx leptura. The sequence continues at coordinate 77,709,839 of NC_089509.1, read as the reverse complement.
GGATTAAACCTGACAAAAGCCAGTGGTAACCAGACATCCATCAGAGTGGTCTATTTTACACGCAGTCACCCCTGCAGTTTCTGAAAAGCACAGAATTAAAAGAAAAAAATGCTGGAAAATACAATCATTAGAGTCCTTTGTCTCCCTCGACTCCACCTCTTTAACCCCTCCATCTGCTGAGGGGGAGGGGATGGCTCAGGGTCCAATGGGATTGACCTTGGGAGGCTGCGCACAGCTTAAGTGGTGAAAAGGACAATCAGGACCAACGGAAAACGTGGGGTGCCTAGTTCTTACCACTTTCCATCCTGCTGCAGCTGCGTCTGAGGGGCTCTTCCCCCGGAGCTCATAGAAATGGTCTCGGACAATCTGATTCAGAACAACTTCTAAAATTCGTTACAGAAAGCAAGATGGCCTGATTTGGAATTTCAGATTACATCTTGTACTTATATAAAATCAGTGGAGTCCTTGGCCAGAGACTAACCGACAGGGTGATTCTGGGACTGGACATCACCTTCTCCATGGAGGAGTCATCCCTGGGAATCCTTCGGAGAAAGGACTATGTTATTATTTCTAATCATTTAAAATCTAGACATTGGGGACCTTGTTTTTATGCTTCTAGTGAATTCTGTGAGCAAATTCTTCTTTCTCTTTGTGAGTTTGGACTTCCATGTTCTACCCATTAGAGCTCCTGGTTCTCATGCCTTTGTACTGTGGGGCTCACACGGGCAGCCCTCCCTGCCATTCTCAGACCTTAAGCCTCAGAATGGGAGTTATACCATTGGCTCCCCTCCCTGGTTCTCAGACCTATGAACTTGAAATGACTTACACCACCAGCTCTCCTGGCTCTCCAGCTTGCAGACAGCAGATTGTGTAACTTTTCTGTGTCTATCTATCTATCTATCTATCTATCTATTAGTTCTATTTTTCTGGAGAAACTAGTATGGTAGCTCTATCTAAAATAGGACAGAAAAGGCCCTGGCCGGTTGGCTCAGTGGTAGAGCATCGGCCTGGCGTGCAGGAGTCCCGGGTTTGATTCCCGGCCAGGGCACACAGGAGAAGCGCCCATTTGCTTCTCCACCTCCTCCCCCTCTCCTTCCTCTCTGTCTCTCTCTTCCCCTCCCGCAGCCAAGGCTCCACTGGAGCAAGGTTTGCCCGGGCGCTGAGGATGGCTCTGTGGCCTCTGCCTCAGGTGCTAGAATGGCTCTGATTGCGGCAGAGCGATGCCCCAAGATGGGCAGAGCATCGCCCCCTGATGGGCGTGCCGGGTGGATTCTGATGGGGCGCATGCGGGAGTCTGTCTGACTGCCTCCCCGTTTCCAGCTTCGGAAAAAAAAAAAGAAATAGGACAGAAAGTAGTACCATCAGATGTGGATGAGTATGGCCTCACAGTCCTCCATTCATGTTGGCACTGAACATCACAGTTAATTTTTCTCAGCCTTCAATCCCAGGCTGGTTTTTCCTCCTTTGAGATATACATCTTTTGAGGCATGCACTTATAATAGATAACTATTTCATCAAAATTGCAAATTTGACCCAATGTATAGCTCACTTTCATTAACTTCTGCTTTGCCTGAAATTTTCTGTACCTTTCTCATATGCCTGACAGCTGGAGGATCTGAAAATTGGAGCAATGTTTAAAATCACTAAGCCAAGCATAAATAGCATGAAAAGAAGTCACTTCTGCAGGATTTGGTGATTGGAGATTTCCATTTGAGGTCTTTTTGTATAGACAGATTGGGCTGTTTCTTTGATTATAAAAAAGATTGTTCTTGATATTTTTACTCTTTGGTCTTTAACCTGTATGTCTGATTATCTTTCTATTTCTTCAGTGTGTTTAGGCCTTGTTCTTGTACTTCACAGCACTCAATGTTACTCCAACCATGGGCTTTTTAAAAGTTTATTTTTGTGGCATTGTCTGTCATAGTCTGCACTGGATTTCTTGCTCAAGAAATATCACATACAGGCCCTGGCCAGTTGACTCAGCGGTAGAGCGTCGGCCTGGCATGCGGGGGACCTGGGTTCGATTCCTGGCCAGGGCACATAGGAGAAGTGCCCATTTGCTTCTCCACCCCTACCCCCTCCTTCCTCTCTGTCTCTCTCTTCCCCTCCTGCAGCCAAGGCTCCATTGGAGCAAAGATGGCCCGGGCACTGGGGATGGCTCCTTGGCCTCTGCCCCAGGTGCTAGAGTGGCTCTCGTCGTGGCAGAGCAACACCCCGGAGGGGCAGAGCATCGCCCCCTGGTGGGCAGAGCGTCGCCCCTGGTGGACGTGCAGGGTGGATCCCGGTCGGGCGCATGCGGGAGTCTGTCTGACTGTCTCTCCCCGTTTCCAGCTTCAGAAAAATACAAAAAAAAAATCACATACAGGCAAACCTTGCTTTGCATGACACTGTGTTATATGCATAAAACTCATGCATGTCAGGACGATGTCCTTGCTAAGATATATTTGTTACCACAGAACCATACAAAAAAGCACACGGTCCCTTCCAATCTACATGTGTTTCAGTTAATTTGGGCT